>NW_027223770.1:13894904-14494904 GCF_028538775.1 Myotis yumanensis
CAAGGTCACCGTGGCTGGCTGGGGCAGACTGAGGACATGATGCTGGGCTCAGGCAAGCGAGGGACAATCCAGGAGGGCTCCTGGGAGGAGGTGAGTGTCCCGGAGCCCCACCTTGGCCTAAGCCCCTCGGCACTCCACCCGCTTCCTCGATGGGCCCCTCACCAGCTTCAGCCCCAGCCTGACATTTCCCGTGACATTTGCTGCAAAGAAATAGAGTCATAAACCCAAAGGTTAAATTTGCACATTGCCTTACGCTGCCAGGAGAAGCGCAGTCCCTCCACCCACCAGGTGCGTGGCTAGAGGGTTCGTGCACAATGGCCCGCCCATTCCCAGAGCCCGAAGGTCCCTTTCCCAGTCCTTCCCAGGGACCTCAGTCACCTTTTCCCAAAACAAGTTTGTGGGCACAGCAGGCCCTGAAGCGTGCTGCACAGGGGTCCCACCCTACTGGCAAACCCGGAGCCCTGAGACACACACACTCTGGTACAAGGAGCTCCGTCAGCACCACTTAACCCAGCTGTCCCAAATCTGCTTGACGACGAAACCCTTGTTCGATCCCCACCAACACGCCATGGAACTTCAATTCCACGCAGCAGGATCTGTGGCAGCCAGGTAGGGAGGCTGGGTGCTGACCGGAGGGCTGAGGGGCATCCCCAGGGCACCGGGTGGGCTGCCTGAACCAAGCCGGGCCAGCTCCTGACACCCCAGCCCCTCTACCCACGCTCCCCATGTCCCCATCGGCCCAGTTCCGCCTGCCAGGCCCACCTGGTCTCTGCCCAGGCAGTACCTCCCCACCATTCCTCTGGCAGGCCTGCCCGCTACCCTGCCTTTCAGATACACCTCCGAGGCCTGGCTGTCCTTCCTGTGTGTGTGTGTGTGTGTGTGTGTGTGTGGTGGGGGCACGAGGCTGTGGGAGGGTGCCTGATGACTCCTCCTCCGTTCTCCCGCAGGAGGGCAGAGCTGCAGGCCCACATGGAGACAGGGCTGTCAGGACAGCTGCAGGGTGAAGGCAGAGGCTACGGGAAGGGGCCAGGAGAGAGATGGCTGGAAGTGCCAGGGCTGGAATCCTGATCAGCATGGAAGCATATTCACTCACTCCCAGAGGAAAACGCAGAATCCGCCCTGGAAAGGTTGGGAGGGGTCGGGATCCAGAGAGGGGGTATGTGACCACACCTCCGGGGACCTCATGGGGCCTCCATGTGTGGCATGTATCTCCCATGCCCAGCCCCACAACCACGGGCAGCAGAAGAGGCCAGGGCAGGTTCATAGAAATAATGGCGCATCCTCAGGAAGGGACTCTGCACACACCACTAAACCCATGATGCACAAGAATAGCCCCAATGTGCAAAATGTTTAAAATACAGCGACAAAAGAAGAAACTGCAGCACAAAACACCCGTATGGTGGGACCTGGCAGGCCCACGCACTCCAGGGATGGTGCCGGAAGATGCAGGGGTGTGGACAGCATGCTGTCCTCTGGCTAGGCTTCCATGTGAGGCTCTGTGACCACCTGCCCTTCAAAGAATTTAGTCCAATAAACTCAGGAGGCCCAAGGTCACATCCCTTTAATGGCCTGGCTCCGAGTAGGGTCTGACAGTCCAGGAATGAATGAATGAATGAATGAATGAGTGAATGAAAAAATGAATGCATAACTGAATGAGAGCATGTGTGGGATCTGAATGAGCAAACAGTGTCTGGGATTGGGCTGCTGGAAGGTGCAGAAGCAGGCAGGCCACAGGGCAGGGGTCACGGAGGGGTGCAGAGGATACAGAGGCCAGGCCCTGAGAGGTCAGCTGTGGGTGGGGTAGCCAGGTAGCATCCTATGGACCTTGAGGCCCCGGCCCTGGGTGGCCACAGAGGGTCAGGCAGCCATGGGGGAGACGGGGTCATTGGTCAGGGCCTACCAGGCTGGGGATGGGGCACATGAAAGATACTGACCAGGCACAGTCAAAGGCCTTCAGGATCCCCACAACAGAACCCCACACTCACTGACACACAGGTTTCCTCACACACCATTCACTCACTCAATAAACTCACTCATTCATCACGGAACACCTTCCTTGCACTGTGTTCCTGACCCCTTTCCAGATGCACAGACTGAGGCTTCATGGAGACTTTCTGGCAACAGGCCCAGGAGAGCAGGGATCTCATCCCTAGGGGGGTGGATTCCTTCCGCTCCACCAGCCAGGACCCTCCTGGTGCTGTACCAGCTGCCAGAAATGTCTAAGCTACGAAGCCATGAATTCAAGGCCCGGGCAGGGAGCGAAGGAGGGGCCTGCGCTGCCTGTGGGTGAGCAGGAGTTTCCGGCCTGGGGGCAGCAGAGGGAAGATGCACGGGAGTCAGAAACGGTGGGGGAGGCACGGCACAGGCCCGGGCCTGCCCTCAGCCTCCCGGAACAACAGAACTTCCAGAGCCCAGCACATCCCACAAGCCACAAGCCCTCTTGCTTGTGCAGACCCCCTGGGCCAGGCTGTCTTCCCAGAGCCTCTCCCGTTCCTCTCCTCCGGGACCACAGGGAGAGGGCCAGTCCCGACGACAGGACCCGGCTGCCCATGACTCTTCCATAGAGAGAAACAGAGGCTCCGGGGTTCTGCAGGCTTCCTGCTAGTGAGGAGCAGCGCCAGCGTGAGAAATAATGTAGGTGTCCTCTCCCTCCCTGCTCCCCTACCTGCCCATGTTCCCCTCTCCAATCCCCTTGCCTTTCAGGGGCCTTTATTTCCCCCTCGGTAAATGGGCAGGAGGGAGGGGCCCTGTTGGCAGTGCAGGAGTTCCAGAGGACTTCCCTACATGGGAATGGCTGACGGGGGTGGGATGGTGGTCTTTCCGGTATTTTGAAGGTAAGAGACCTGCGGTCAGAACTCAGCGGGGGCCTTGGCCTTCAAGTGCCCCCAGCAACCACTGAGGGAAGCCTGATCACTGGCCCATGTCACAAATGAGGAGACTGAGGCACGGAGTGGTGAACTGTCACGCTCAAGGTCATAGCCCCCAGCGGGTGGCTGAGCCAGGACCCAAATCCAGGCCGCTGCTGTCCTGCCATCCCACACTCAGGAGCCAGGAGCCATCGCCTGTCTCGGTCCTCGAGTGGGAGCCTGCTTCTTCCGCACAGATGGAAAGACAGGCTGAGACAATGGGGCGTGGCCAGCCTCACTGCCTGTCCCATCATGCGACCCACCCTCACACACCTTATAAGACTGACTGGCTTGTCCCCATTCTACAGACGAGGACACTGACGGTGCCAGGGGAGCCGGCGCTGTGCCTCTGCCTCTGCCTCTCTGGGCCCCGGCCTGGAGTCCTCCTTACCAACACCCTTACCTCCGAGCCCCACACCATACCCGAGGTAGGTGACACCTCACCATGGAGAGATCGAGGCACTGGGGGCAAAGGCTTCCTCAGGTCACCCTGGGTCAGCCATGGGGACGGCACAAACCTGCCCCCCGCTGAGCTGAGCAGCAGTCCCTGCTGAGCTTGCCGGGGCGTCCGGCCAATTTGTCCCTGTGTTGACCTCCAGATTTGAAATGGGCCTTCCCTGCCCAGGTGGGTCCCAGCCCCCATCGGCCACCACCGCCCTGTCATGGGGGGAAAGGAGGAGTGTCCGGGAGCCCTTGCACCTCACACCCTGGGCTGGGGCACCAAACTAGCCCCCAGCACACAGTCCCAAGGCCTCTGCTGCAGATTTGGGCAGAACCCGGCCACAGTCCACCCAGGCACACAGGGGCACCTACACCCGGAAGGAAAAAAGGCGCATGCTGATGTGTCCACAGGCACATACGGTCATGCGTGCAGACACACATGTTCACACGCATGCCCAGTTACACATACACAAACCGGCCTGAGGGGCTGTGGAGGGGAGACTCCGGGACAGGGGGCTGGCGGACAGAGCGGGACCAGGATCCTGTAGGCGGTTTCTCGCCTCCTCTATCTGTGAGCTCCAGCTGCCCAGAGCCTCCCCCTTAACACGTGCATGTAGGCACAGGAGTGGGTCCTGCCGGGGGGCGCCAGCATGTGCTAAGCATGGAGATCACAGCAAGCATGCTATGTACATGTGTGTGTGGCCACAGGCAGGCAGCCGGGGATGATGATGCCGGGGTGCATCCATAGCATGTGTGCACGTGCACACTGGGGCAGCCTAGCATGTGTGTGCACACGCGGTATGCAAGGGTGCAGCCCTTGTAGACACGTGCACGTGTAAGAAAACGTGTGTGCAGCCTGCGGCATTGTGGACATCAGCAGGGCAGCCCATGGGGGTGCCAGGGGAGCACTCCTCCGGCAGAGCATGCAGTCGGGTCCCCAGCCCCCACTCTCAGGACTTCATACCAGGTAGGGGGAGGGGTCCCATGAGGGCTTCCAGGGATGAGGCACTGTGAGCCCCTCAGCCCAACCCGCAGGGGCCCTTAGGCTGCGGATATGGGGGCTTGACTGGCCCCCTGGAGGGGCAGCGCAGGGCTAACCCCGCACCCCACCCCTCTGCTGTTGCCAACATCCCCATTCATGCCGCTGCGGCCTGACCCCAGAGACGGGAGAGGTCCTGAGTTGAGTCCAGCGGGGCCAGGGTGGAGGCGGTTGATGCCCCCAGCCCCGCTAGGTACCACGTTTCTGCACACATGGTCATTAACCCCTTCGTGGCCGGATGCTCCAAGGCTGGACCGCGCCCTTCCAGTCCGCAGCCTCCACCCGGCCCCGGCCCAGGCCCCGGCTTCAGAGGCCACCCCGACCCGCCGCCTCTGCCTCCGCCGTCGCCTCCAACTTTCCCGGGAAGCGGCAACTTTTCCTGCTGTCGCGGGCTCCGCCCTCCCGGGGCCGGGCACCCGCGGCCCCAGTCGGCGCACCACTGCGGTGGCCCTCACCGCCGCCGGTGACCCTGCCGCTGGCCCGGGCAGCCGGGACCGGCCGGCCCTGCAGCTCTGGGACCCCCCCCACTCCCCGCACCCAGCGCCCCACCCAGCGGCCGGCTCGGGCGCGGCACAGCACTCACCTCCGCCGGGCGCCTTCTTCATCGTCGGGGTCGGGCGGGGCGCGTCGGGGACCGAAAGTCGCTTCGGGGCCGGCGCCCGTCTCCCCGCGGCCGGGTCCGCATCCAGGCGCCGCCGCTCCGGCCCGGCCCCGGCCCGGCCGCGGGACGAGGCTGGGCGCGCTCCGCTCCGCCGGTCGGATGAACTGGCGGCGCCGCGGAGCGGAGGGCGAGGGCGGCGGCGGCGCGGATCCGGAGCGGATGAATGTTTTATGGGATCATGTGGTCTGACGCGCGAGGAACCCACCCGGTACCCACGCCGGCCCGGCCGGGGCGGGGCGGGGCGGGGGCGGGGCCTCGCGGCGGGCGGGGCGCTCACCTGGGCGCGGGCCCGGGCGGGGCAGGGGCGCGGGCGGCGCGGGGCTGCAGGGCGGGCGGCGCCCAGACGAGGGGCGCAAGCTGGGCCGCAGGAGGCGCTCCGCACGCCCGGTGCACCGGCGCCGCGCGGCCCCAGACAAAGGCGGCGCATTTCTGAAGAGGCGGCGGCCCCTACAGGCGGCCGCGGGGATGGCGGCCTTGGCCGGAGCGGGCTGGGGGCGCGGGCCCGAGGGCGTGGCGGCCCGGGTTGGCCAGGGTGTGCGGGTCCCCAGAGTGGCCAGCCACCGCTTAGGGCTTGGTCTGGAGGCCTGAGGACGGGGGTGGGAGGAGAGGGGCCTCTGCTTGGCCCGCTCCCTTTCCCGCCTCCACTAAATTCTGGAGCCCCGAAGCCCAGCAGCCCTTTGCTGGAGTGGGATTGCTCTACTTTCCACTTCAAAAACAGGCTCAAAGCTCCAGAGACTTCTGAAGCCCCTCACCCAGATGTTCCCGGCGGCTTTAGGCTGGGGCCTGGGTTTCCCAGCTGCCACAGGTCTGTGGGTGGGAATCAGGCACTGCGGGCTGTGGGACCGGTGTCCTTTGCCCCTTGGTCAGCACCTTGGCCAGCGCCCTCCTCGCTGGAAGCCCATTGGATGACTCCGTATGTTGGCTGTAGGCGTTGGCTGGGGTAGGTAGGTGCGGAGGCTGAGGGGGAGCTGAGCAGGGCTGGGTGACAGGCCAGTCTGCCTCCAGCAGGGCATGGCTCGCTGCTCAGGCTCGCTGCTCAGGCTCGCGACGTGGGGAGGGTTTGCGAAGGCACATTTACAGGGTGTGGGCAGGTGCAGGACAGCATGAGGGACAGCGTGCTCCCTGGGTGGGCAGCTAGGGAAGGCATGTGACAGCTGCCGAGGAGCCAGTGGGGATGGCTTGAGAGAGGCAGCAGCCTTTAGTCAGGGGCACAGCCAGTCCTAGGGATCAAGCCCGGAGAGATCCCGTGGGAAGAGCCTGGTGGAGCCCTGCCCCTGTAATGTAATCTACACCCATCAGTTCCCGGGCGGCCCTGCATGGGGGCGGAGAAGACAGACCATTTGGGCCTCATTGATCTGTGTTCCCCAGGCTTTCCGGACACATGCCCCTGAGGCCCAGGAGCAGGCGTGGGCTGGAGACTGCTCTCTAGGCTGATCCTTATCAGTCCTTGCCGGCTCTGGGCTTCTGCTGGAATTGCCCCCTCAGACCCATTACACATGAGGCACAACCTCCTATAAGCTTGGCACTGCCTCATTCCCACCCTCTGGTCCCCAGGGCCACCCTCCACGGTAGCACATCAGGCATTGAAGGGCCCTCCCAGCTGTGTGACCTCAACCCATCCCCTTGGTCTCTCCAAGCTCCGAGCAGCGTGTGGATGAAGCAGACACCAATGCCTCCTGGGAGAGGTCAGCTGGTCAATGTCCCTCATTTGTCCACCTCTCCTGTCCCCTGAGAGGACCATGCAGAACCCTGCAGGGAGAGTTTGAGATGTTCACTCAAACTCAGAGAATCCAGCTAGGACGAGGGGATCCTTTGGCTGTGGCCAGTCCTGAGCTGGCAGGGACACAGTTTGACTTCCTTGGAAGGTCGCTGCTTTCACTGGCTCCAGGAGCCTTGTTTCCATCCTGGAGAGACAGGCCTGTGGTGGCGTTGCCCCACCAGCCCGCTGGGGTACCTGGGCCAGCCAGCTTCTCAATGCCCTCCCAGGGAGGAGGGGGGAGGTGAGACACGGTGTCTGCATACCTTTTGAGCCCTCCCCAGGATAGTGCAAGGAGAGACCCAGACGGAAGCTCAAAGGTCATACCACAAACCCGTGCCTGCTGCCCAGGTGCTGCTCCGATGTAATCTTTCCCAACACTTGGAGTGGGCAGATGGGAATGTGGTCCCAGTGCCAGGGAGCTAGGGGTGCACCAGCTGCCATCTGCTCTTACCATGGAGGGTGGCTGCCTGCCTGAGGCCCGAGAGAACCCTGTGCCAGGCCTGCTAAATGCATTGACCTATTCTGTCCTGTTGTGAAGATGCCGCTACCCATTTTACAGACAAGAAAATTGAGGTCAAGGGAGTTTAGGTAGACCCACATCCTGGCAGCCCCTCCCAGGACTTTATTTGCCCATAGCCACTGCTTCCTCCAGAAGCCCCCCACCACTCCAACCTCGGCCCAGCATAGGGAAGTGGCCAACAGCTTGACCCCTGGCAGCATCCCCAATAAGAATTCCACTGGGCCTGCCCATCTCTGTAACCCTCCTACCTCCACACCAAGCAAAGGCCTCCTCCCAAAAGATGGCGTCCTAGAGTCAGCTGTGTTGGGCAGGCCCCCATCCTGGCCACGTGCACTTCCCACCTCTGAGGGGCTGCTGGGGACTGTTGATGGGGCATGTGCATTGCACAGTGATGGCCCTCACCACACCCGCCTTCTGGGCCCGGAGCCCTCATGTTCGGTCACCAGGGCGAGGAGACTCGGGCTGTGTGGACATGCAGTGCTGGCTCCTGGCTCTTAGGGCTGGACCTGGCCCTTCTTCTTGCTTCCAGAGGGAGGGGTAAGTGTCTAGGGCTCCCTGGTGATCACCAGCAGATGGGCTCAGGTTGTTCTCCTAGAGGGGGCAGCCAGTTTGGCAGCTTCTGTCTGGGCACAAGCCTGGGCCAGGGATGAGTAGGAGGCTTCTGGTCCCTAAGGACCCAAAGTTTGGTGCAGGGGCAGATCTCAGGAAAGCGGGGTCCCCAGGCTGTGCCCAAGGCCTCAGCACTTGATTCATTCCCCTCCCCCATTCCTGCAAGAAATGCAGATCCTTCGAGAGCCACCCACCCGGCAGTGACAGCTAAATTGGGAGCCACTCTTGATCCCAGGAGCCCAGCCAACAGTTAAAACCAGGGACCTGCTAGCACCCAGTCGGGTAGGGAAGGCAGGCCTAGGCATGGCCACAGCTGCGGCTGGTGTGGACACCTGCAGCTGCAGGGAGGGGGCTCTTGCTGAGCTAATTCAGACCTAGTGCCAAGCCTTGCTCTCTCCAGGGCCCCCCTGAGCCCCTTTCTGAGCTGCCATGATCCACGGGGCATGCAGATTTGCTCCTTTCCTAGCTGGAGAGGCCAAGGGCTCCTCCCAGATTGCCTGGTGAGGACAGAGAAGGACGGTGAAGCTCAGAAATCCTCCTCGAAGAGCACCGTGGAGGAGCCCCTTGCCTTCCTCCCTTGAATGCTTCCACCTGCTTGTTTAGGCAGTTAGTCACTCAACAACACCCCAGGAGGCTGATTTCAGGTACCCTCATACTTCTCTGCTTGACATCCACTTCCCTTACCTCCACAGGTTACAGGCGGAGAGAAGGAGCCCCAGGGAGGATGGCCTTGTCTTCAGTCACTCAGCTAATGAGCCCAAAACAAAGGGTGTGTCTTTGCCCCGTGGTCACCCAGAAGCCCACAGGGACTGACTCACCAATGGGGTAGACAGTTAGAGCCCTCCTGCTTCCCCAGCTTCTTCTGGGTCGACTCAGCCCAAGCCCTCAGGGTTCTGTCCCCCAGCAAGTGGCTCTACAGCCTGAGAGCCACAGAACAGAGTCAGGTGCAGGGTGGGGGCTGGCAGAGCCTTCATCCTATTCCGAGCTTCTCCTAGACCCGTGGTCGGCAAACTGCGGCCCCTTGAGTGTGGCTCTTCCACAAAATACCACGTGCGGGTGCGCACGTACAGTGCGATTGGAACTTTGTGGCCACACTCAAGGGGCCAAAGGGCCGCATGTGGCTCGCGAGCCGCAGTTTGCCGACCACTGTCCTAGACTGATCCTTGCTCTGACCCCTGCCCAGGGTCATAGGCAATGAGCAGGGCAGGGGCCAGACCTGGCCTTGAGGTGAGACAGGAGACTCTGTGGCTGGTCCTGGAGATTGGGGCCCTGGGCTGGGACTTCATGGGTGCAGGGCCCGAGTTTTCTCATCCGTCCAATGGGCCTATTGCTGGCCTCTTGCATGAAGGTTGAAGGGCACATTCACGGGCCTGGTGTAAGGACAGGGCTCTGAGGCCTCTGAGAGTGGGGTATTTTTAGCCAGGATTCCTGCTGACAGTCCAGCCTGGCTGAGGTTTGCTGCCAGCCTCAGAGGCACTTCTCTTAGCCTGGAAGGAGTCTGGGGTCTGCCCATCCCAGCCCAGCCCCCCCTTGGTGCCCTCACTCTACCAGCCCAACCAGCTGCAGCCCCTCCACGAGGTGGCTGGTTTTTTCCAGGCGAGGCTCTCCTAGATGGGTCGAGCTTGGGTCCTGGGGGTGAAGGAGAGGGATTACCTGAGCACAGAGCCTTGGGGTGCCTGTGCCAGATTCCAGGCTCTCAGCTGTCACTCTTGACTGGCTGGCCTGAGGGTCGGGTTTCTGGGAGGTTTCGATCGATGCCCAGGCTCCAGGCTCTGGCTCGAGTGTGCACAAGTTCAGCTTGAAGGATGACTGGCTGCTGCCTCCCACCTGCCTGCAACCTCCTCTGGAATGAGTGGTCAGCAGAGTGGCCATAGCTGCCCATCCTGGACCCAGCTCCTCTCCCGGGCACCTGTGCTCAGTGCTGCCTGTCTGCTCTGGCCACTGGGCCTCTCCAGCCCGTTCTACAACACCAGGCAGACCCCACCCAGGTGTGTGTGAGCAGAAAGGCCCACACTTGGGCCTGCAGAACCTCACAGGTAGGCCAGGATCGCCTCCCTTCCCATATGCAAATGATGATACCTAGAGAGAGGGTCCTCCACCTGGGCTGCTCCCTTGGGACACACGACCCCTCCAAGGAAAGCCTGGGGCAGATCCAGAGCCCAGCACCCTGGACAGCACTGCCCGTGTGTATTCCATCAGCAGGGCGCGGCCGGATGGAGAGTGAAGCCCATGGGCAGCCACCAATGAGGTGAACCCTGCGCTGGGTCCCAGGTGCATGTTCTGAAGTTCTGACTCTGGATAAATCAAGAGGCCCAGCCCTACAAATTCTGAAGACCACATGAAAGGATAAGTGAGCAAAAAAACCCAAAACCAAACAAACAAAAAAACAAGGAAACATTTAAAACTAAGCATACTGAAGGAGATTGACTGTGTGGCACCCTAAAATATATTCTAAAATCACAGTAATTAATGCAGCCCCTGGGCAGTCAGATGATGGGGAAGAAAGTCCAGAAAGAGATTCCTAGGTAAATATGAGAAGGAAAAACTGGATTATTCAATAAATAATTTAAAATATACAACAAATACAGTCTTAGCACAACTAAAAAGACATTTGGGGGAAACTTTTTTTAAAAAGTATTTTTATTGATTTCAGGGAGGAAAGGAGACAGAGAAAGAGATAGAAACATCAATGATGAGAGAGAATCATTGATTGGCTGCCTCCTGCATGCCCTCTACTGGGGATTGAGCCCTGACCAGGAATTGAACCGTGACCTCCTGGTTCATAGGTCAGTGCTCAACCACTGAGCCACGCTGGCCAGGCTGGGGGAAACTTTTGGATCAGTACCTCACTCCTTGACACTAAAATAAGTTCCAAAATGAACCAAAGCTTAAAAAGAAAAGAAAAAAGCATAAAACTACTAGAAGAATAAAAAAAAAAAATCTATAACCTTGAATTATTCTAAGAATTATACAAAACCCAGAAGCCATTAAATAAAATATGGGTATAGTCAACCTTGTAAAACTAAAAGACAGATGCATGGGTGGTGAACCAAATAAAAAAATAACCAACTGTGGGAATATCAGCAATTCATCTTGCAAAGGGTTGTTCCCTGTTATAGATATGAGTTCTTACAAATTAGTACGACAAAGACCAACAACCCCGAATAAAGATGGGCCAAGACATGAAATGAACCCACCCAGGCAGGCTCAACTTCACTCAAAATGAGAAAGATGCAAATTTAAACTATAGCGAGAGTTTATCAAGGTGGAGGGTTCACTCGGGCGAGGGAGGGGACACCCACAGGAACTGCCGGGAGGGGAGAGAGGGGACACCAATATGTGTGGCTGGGGACGAGGGAGGGGGCCCCTGCAGGTACAGCTGGGGGTGTCGGGTGGCTGGAGATGCGGTGGGAGGGAGATGCTTCCTTGTGTCCCTTTATTCCACATCACAGTCCAGGAGATCCAGTCTAGATAAAAAATAAGGCATTCTTCTTGTCCTGGCCGGTTTGGCTCAGTGGATAGAGCCTGCAGACCAAAGGGTCCCGGGTTCGACTCTGGTCAAGGGCACATGCCTGGGTCACGGGCTCGATCCCCACTAGGGGGCGTGCAGGAGGCAGCCGATCCATGATTCTCTCTCATCGATGGTGTTTCTCTCACCTTCCCCCTCCTTCTTTGAAATCAATAAAAATATTTTTTTTTAATAAGGCTGGATTGTCAAGGGCGGGGAAAAAAGGAGACATATGTAATACTCTTTGTAATACTTTAAGCAATAAAACAATTAAAAAATAAAAAATATAAAAATAAGGCATTCTTTTGAAATAAAACAAATGACACAATCCTCTCCTACAGGACAGAGGGCAGAGGTTCTCCTGGGCATCTGCCTGCACGTAGCTGCCAACAAAGCCGTGAGTACCTACTCCCTTCTTCTTCACAGGAGCTGGGCTGGCAGGGCGGCTTCAATTACTCTCTCGTCCTGCTTCTCAGGAGCAGGGCCACAGGGTACTGGGTGCAGGAGGCACTGCTGGGCTCCCAGCCCTCGGTGCAGCCCCTGACCAAGGGCTCCACTGCCCTCCTCACCAGGGCAAGCGCTTCACCCACATTGCTTTTCACACCCCCGCTGTCCCGATGGGTCACAGGTGGCCAGCAAATCCTGGCCCTCCCACGGACTGGCCACGCGTCCCTGGGATGTCCCCTCCCCTTCCAACCTCAGTTTCCCTGATGGTGAAATGGAGTGACACCCACTTTACAAGAGGAAGAAGGAACAGAAATGGGAGAGCGGGAAGGGGGATGGGGGGGGGCAGGAAGGGGACCTGGGGGAACAGGAAGAGGGGGCGTGGGGGGGGGCAATGTCCAAGGGGTCCCAGAGTGGCTCCTGGAGTTGGCAGGGCCTGCCTTGGGACATCCATCGGGGACATTCAGAGACATCAACTGCTTGGAAAAGAGGAGGGGGTGGGTGATCCAGGAGGGCTGCCTGAAGGAGCCTAACTGCAGGTCCCTGAGGCCCAGGCAGAGGTGATCAAGGCCAGCTGCCCACTCTGCAGGACCCCACCTGCCTACCCCTCATGTGGCCACCCCGAGGAGGGGTGCTGGACAGGCCTGAGCTCTGAGCAGGCCCTAGTGCTGAGCTTCAGGAAGCACCGTGAGCAGGAGCCGTTCTCTCCAAGTGGAGCATTTGGGTCTCCCCCGCCCCAGAGCGATGGGGAATACGGGATGGGGTGGGCTTAGCTCTGTTAGTGAGCTGCTGTGTACCAGGCCCCGGACTGGCCATGCCAGCGACTCCCACAGTCAGTCCCCGCCTCCTCCCTTCCAGACACGCCCCGCGCTGGGGCAGGCCCACTGGAGCAGCGGTTCTCAACCTTCCTAATGCCGAGGCCCTTTAATACAGTTCCTCATGTTGTGGTGACCCCCAATTTCATTGTTACAAATTGAACATAATGAAAGCATAGTGATTCATCACAAAAACAATATGTAATTATATATGTGTTTTCTGACGGTCTTAGGCGACCCCTGTGAAAGGGTCGTTCGACCCCCAAAGGGGTCGCGGCCCACAGGTTGAGAACCGCTGCCCTGGAGGCTCATGCAATGGAGGAGAGGCATGGAGCCTCGCAGTCCGCTGGGGGCGCTTTAACGCAATCCCACAGGCTGGTGGTTTATAAACAGCGCAGCTGCATTGCTCACAGTTCTGGAGGCTGGAAGTCAGACCAGGTGCTGGGAGGGTCTGGTCACAGATGTCTTGTACCCACCCCCAGCAGAAGGGACGAGGGTGCTGTCTGGAGCTTCATGTATAAGGGCTTCATCCTGCTCACGAAGGCTTAAGCACCTCCCACAACCCCACCTCCTAATACCATCATTTAGGGGGTTAGGATATGAATTTGAGGGGGATATATTCAGACCATAGTGGAGCCTGATGGGCAGGGGTTCTAAGGCAGGGAGGCCCCGGCCTTGGCCTCACCCTGGGGAGCAGGTGGCTGACATACACCCTTTCTCCTTACCCAGCCCGAAGGACTCACCCAGGGCCCTCCTGGGAACCTGGAGCCCTGACCCAGCCCCCAGGCACACAGGTCCACTAAACCACCTGCTTTCAGATCCAAGATACTAGGGGGCATGGCCTAGAGGTGGGTGTGGTCCCCTCTCTGCTAGAATTGGGCCCAGCTGAGTGGTTGGACACCTTGAACTTGAGTTTAAGAGCGTCTCGTTGGGGTGTCACAGTGCTGCCTGGTCATGGAGAACCTCACTATTGAAAAGGATGCCAGGCCAAGCCCAGCATCCTTCCTGCTCCTGGGAGGGTGACACCTAGAGAAGCTGCTTGGCTCCTGCTGGACCCTGTCGCATGGCTCTGGCCTGCACAGTCTTCATGTCCAAGCCCCTTGCCTACACCTGGGACCAGGACCATGATGCCATCTGTGCAGCCTGTGAGGGTAAGGGCTTCCCTGGGTCAAGCTGCTCGGGAGGATGGGGGTCCAGGCCAGAGAAAGTGGGTACAGAGCCTGGGCTTCTTGGTGCAACCTGCCCTGCTGCTCCTCCCTGATTGGTCCAGCCTGCTTGGGACGGGGGTTAAGTGGGAGGCTCTGTGATTGGCTGCCCTCGCCAGAGTTCCTGGACTGGAGCAAGAAAGGCAGGGTCTCTCCCAAAGAAAGGGGGTGTCCTGTTCCTGGGTCCCGCATGGAACCCAGCCCCGCCCCCCCCAGATGTCTGTGGACATTTGTTAGAGGGTGGACAGCTACTGTCATTATGCAGGAGAGGAAACTGAGGCTTGAAGTGGTGCCAGACCTGCCCAAGTGCCACAATAAGTGGGTGATGCGTCCCAAATGGCCATCTCTCCCCCAGCCACACCAGGGTGGGTGAGAGGGACGTGGCTGCAACCAGAAAATTCTGCCGCAGATTTTTTCTAGTTGCATGAGTCAGAGGAGATGATTAAAGGTGGATTATGGGGAGATAAAACGTGCGAGTGGTGCACAGGACGTAGAAAAAGCACCAGAGCCTCAAAGACCCCACTACACGCTCAGTGGGGTGACTCAGACTCAGACTCCACGCAGCGAACACGGAGGCACAGAGGGGATGGGGTGGGTCCTGGGTCAGGAGCCCTGTGTAGCCCGCTGTGCCGGCTAGTCCTGGGCTGTCAGTGCTGGGGACATGGAGAAGGGGATAGCACCTCCCCAGGCCCGTGTCCCGGAGCCTCAGGGACCCTGTGGGTGCCCAGGAAAGAACAGCCCCCTAGACGGATGGTGACTTTGGCTCGGGGGGTGGGGGAGCAGGGAGGGCATGCCCAGAGTCACTCGCTGCCTGGTGGCTCACTGCACCCTTCAAATGCCAAGCACCAGGCTGGGCTGCAGAAAGACCCAGGGGAGCAAGCTCTCCCTAGGGACCAGGGTGCCTGAGTTTCCTCATTATATCCAACTTTGAAGACATTTCCTGTAAAAGCACGCCTGCTACCAGGTAGGCCCAGGGTCCGACCACACCAGGGTGAGAGGTAGTGGACAGGGAGGAAGTGGCCCTGGCCGGGCTGGGGCAACCATCCTAGCTACCCCCACCCTGGCCCGCCAGGAGAGGAGGGAAGCCTTGAAGTGCCAGGCCTTTGAATTGCTGTCTCCATGACAACGCGTGGGCACAAAGGGCCGGGTGGTGAGCAGGCTGTGGCTATGCGAGGCTGAAAGGAGGAAGGGAATCTTTTATTTATGGGGAAGGCGGGATGGGGATCTGGGCTGCACCCACGCCCATGACCAGATTGAGGTCTTAAGGCTGTGTGACCTGCACCCCTGAGCCAGCACACCTGGGACACCTGAGAGGATGGAGCGCGAGCAACTGGAGGACAGGGCTGGGGCAAGAGTCCAGCATGTACACAGTCAGAGAGGTGACCCCGGAGGTCCCCCCAGAGTGAGGGAGCCGCCCTCCACTGCATTCAGCCTCTATAGGGCTTACTTTCCAGGACAGGTACATGCCAGGTGCTAGGGCAGGTGCAGGCTGCAAGGAAATGCGAACAAACCAGATGCTGCAGAAACAGCACTCAGGTGGGGGTTGCCTGAATGCGTACTAAAGAAGATGTCAGACTTGGGCAAAAAGAACCACCAGTGCAAAGGCCCTGGGGCAGTACCTAGCTGAGGACAGGCAGGAAAGCCAGGAGTGAGAGATAGGGGCATATCTGCAACCTCTCCTTTCCCCCACGCCTGGCCACAGGCTCCAGGTCTCGGACCTCAGGTGGGGCCGCCACCCAATCCTAGCTTCCAGCTGCCAGCCCCACCGTCCCCTGTTCCCCAAGCCCCCAAATGCAGAAGATTGCACCCAGGGTGCCACAAAGGGAGAATTCTGACCGAAGAGACCGAGGAGCAGTGTAGAAACCACCGTCGTGGAGCAGACATTTTATTTCACTGATTAAAATATTTGAGAGATTGAAGAGAGAGACGGAGGTGATGTCATAGCCCTGTGGCTGCTTGCCGCAGACTCACCCACGATAGCCCCTTGCTCCTCCCATCTCCCTGCAGCACACCCCGTCTTCTGTCCTTGTAAATGTCTGGATTGGGCAATATTTTGTGAAATCGGGGGAGCTGCACTGGGAATTCAGAACCAACATGTGCCATGATCCGCACACACAGTTTCTAGTTTGAGCTGAGGGAGGGGCGGCCTGAGGACGCCCACCCCCACAGTTCTCAGGCTTTAGTGAGAAAACCACTCACAGGGGTTGAGAGGGGCTTGTAGGAAGCCCCATGTCCCTTCCAGCTGGGGTCTGGCTGGGTGGGCCTGGGAGGCTGCCAGCCTTTGTGGAGCCTGGAGCCAGAGGCCCACGTGGCCTGTCTGAGCTTTTGTCCCCTCCACAGTGATCCCCCAGCTCCTGGCCCCCCAAGGCGCCGGCCTCAAGGCAACTTAGGGTCATTGGGCGGTTTTGTCCTCTTGCTTTTGGAGGCAACACCCCCCTTACTCCCACCTCTGCCCCAGCCAGACTGCCTCTCTCCGGTGGCATCTGTAAGTCATTTGATTCCCACATGTTCCACTTCGGGGTCTGAGCCCAAGGTGGGGGAGGGCGGGCTCCAGGGCACCAGGCAGGACTGAGGGGATGGGGAGGAGAGAGGCTGGCAGGCAGGCAGGAGGAAAGGTGGCCAGAGTGGGGTGGGCAGCCGGCTTCACCCGCCCCATCGGTACTGAGTCTGGAACGGCCCCTGGCCCCTTCAGTCCGAAGATGGAACCCTCCAGCCCAGAGAGCCAGATGATGTTCCCCAAACCACCACCCCCTCCCAGGCCACATTGTCAGTAGCAACAAATGGGGCATTGCAGCGACTGCCCCTGCACAGCCGACTCCGCGGGGACAAGCCCCAGTTCCTCCTGCTGCTCAGAGAGACAGGCCCGTGGCTGCCACGTGCCTCTGCTGGTGTCTGTTGGCCCTTCTCCACCCCCCACCGAGGGCTTTCATTCTCTCATTTCATCCCCCATCAGCTCCATTGTAGAGATGAGAAAACTGAGTCAATGGCAGGAAAATGAAGTCTGGGGCCAAATAGCTGGGAGGTGCTGGGGGGCGGGGGGAGGGATTGAGAAAGGGGTGGCAGAGCTTAGGGAAGGCTGGGCTGACTGTGGAGCCTTCTTGGGACCCCTGATGAGGCCGGGACCTGCCTACCCACAGATATGGTCTGGGGTGGGGGGGGGGGGGGCGGTGGGCACCCTCAAGTCCTGGGCTGGAGAGAGGACTGTGGGCCTCTCTAGTTATAGCAGAGGGTCCTAGTTACGGCCAAGACACTGGACACATGCACCAGAGAAAGAAGGTGGGTGGTGAAGGGAGCGGCCAAGGACCAAGCAGAGTGGGGCCGGCAGAGGGAGTGGGGAGCAGGAGGGCTTGCAGGGGTGGGCAAACTTTTTGACTCGAGGGCCACAATGGGTTCTTAAACTGGACCGGAGGGCCGAAACAAAAGCATGGATGGAGTGTTTGTGTGAACTAATATAAACTCAAAGTAAACATCATTACATAAAAGGGTACGGTCTTTTTTTTTTTTTTAGTTTTATTCATTTCAAACGGGCCGGATCCGGCCGCGGGCCGTAGTTTGCCCACGGCTGACTTAGGGTCTCGATGACAAATTCGGAATATACTCCTGGGGCTGGGGAGCTGACGAGCTGAGCCTGGCTGATGGGAAAGAGCCATGGAAGGTCCTGGAACTAGCAGCCTCGAAGGGGTGGGCTCCCCAACATAAAGGACACAGAGGGACTGGCCATTGGCTGAGGGGATGAGGTTCTGTAACCCTCGGGATACTGGGCACGAGGGAGCCTCACAGGGGCCCAGTGTGTGAGGACCTCTGTCGGGACCTTCTGGGGGACGCTGGCCCCTGGGGGCGCCTGACCAAGCTCTGGAGGCTGAGTCTCTCTGTGAAGTTGCTCCCTCACCTGTGTGTGTGTGTGTGTGGGGGGGGGGGCGGGCTCACTGAGAAGGGCCACGCATCACGTGTCACAAATGCCACTGGTGGCCACGCCAGCCGGCCTGCCAAGCAGGGGTCTCCAAGCTGCTGGGAGGTACATTCTTGGGGACATGTGATGTAGCAGTACCTGCATCATGAGGGCCACACAGAATGTTCTGGAGCCTCATCCCAGCCTCAGGGGCCTGGGAATGAGAACGGGAGACCCTGTGCTGGGCTCTGGGATGAACCAGGACAGTGTCCAGGAGGATGACTTGTGTGTGTAGGAGGGGGGGCGGGGGGGGGGGGAAGGAAGGGGACAGTGGAGGGAGCAGGATGTGGGGGACAGTGGAGGGAGGGTGCTGAGAATTGTGTGCTGGGGGCAGGCAGCAGGAGACAGGCTGGAAGGGAGGTGGCCTCCAGGCCAGCAGCTGGACTGTGGGGGGAGCGGGACTGTGAGAGGGTGGGACCGTGGGGGGAGCGGGAGCATGGGGGGAGCAGGAAAGGTGAGGTCTGACCTTCCCCTGCAGCCATAGGTCAGGGTCCTGGGTCCTGGAGTTGGGACAAGGCCGCAGGGCCAGGGGACTCCTCCAGGGCAGCTCATGGCCCTTTGCTGCCCTCTGCTGACCAGCTTTGTCACTACAGTCCCAGCCCTTCCTGTACCTTGTCTTCCTCCACTTCCTGGACCCTCCCAGCCCAGGCCAGAAGGTGCCAGGAGCAGGCATGGGGTTGAATTGCTGAGATATGAGGGGGCTGGGAGCCTTCCCAACCCCTGTGCCCAGTTTGATCCCAACCAGAAGCTCCGGGTGGCTACTCTCTGGTGGCCCCAGTGGCTAGGCGGCCACCCGAGGTCTCAGGACAGCATGGACTGACCTGGCATGTGTGTCCTGAGGGGTCTACTGGAGAGTGGCCTTGCGTGTGGGTTGGGGGGATGAATCTGTGCACCTACACACGCAATATGTGTGTGCATGTGTGTGTCACGCACACAGAGAAAAGAGAGAGAGACACCCACATTTCAGCTCTCGCTTCCCGAGCTGGGTGCTGGGATTCCAGATGACACTGCTCTGCCCACCGCCCTTCCTTGTATTTCTCCCTGTATTGTCCACAAACTGTACTGGCTTCATAATCAAAAAGGAAAGGAGCCCTGCTGGTTTTCTCAGTGGTTAGAGCATCATCCCACGGACCAAAGGGTCACGGGTTCGATTCCCAGTCAAAGGCATGTACCTCGGTTGCAGGTTCAATCCTCAGCCCTGGTCTGATGTGAGCGAGAGGTAACCAATCCGTGTGTCTCTCTCATGTTTCTCTCTCTCCCCCCTCCCTTCCACTCTCTCTAAAAATCAATGGAAAAAAATATCCTCACTCCTCAGGGGAGGATTAAAAAAAATAAAAGGAAAGGAGCTTTTTAAAAACATCAGGTGGTGTCCAAAGCATGCCCAGGCCTCTGAGAGGCTGAGCCTGAGGCCTGGGTGGTCCAGGGCAAGGTTCCTGGAAACTGGGAGGGGGCCGAGGAGGAAGCAGAGGTGACAACAGGGCTCAGGGACCCCGCAGGGCTCTGCTTTAGAACCTAGTGCTTGCATGTATGTTTCCCCATAACCCCCCATACCCACCCCCATAGCCTCCCCACAGCCTCCCCATTGCCTCTGGGCAGCCCCAGGGTCCCTCCTGCTGACATCCTCATGGCTTGGAGGTGGGGCTATCCCATTGTGCCCCATGCGTGCCCGCTCTGCTCTCCAGCACCCACCTCAGTCTCTCCAGACTCTCCCCTAGTCCCTGGGGAACTCGCTGGGGTTCACCTGGAGTGGGCACCCACCCTCTCCAGGCTCAGCCCCCAGAGAGGGCATGGGATCCCCAACATCCTGCTTCCCCTTCAGCCCCACCAGCTGGCAGCTGGAAACAGCTCTCCCCTCCCCCCGACTCATTTAAACATTAATCAGAGTGGGAGGCCCCTCGGCGCTGCTGTCTGTGATGACAGGTCTGTCTCAGCCTGAAGTCCTTCCTTAGCCACCCGAGTGGCAGCCGCTCAAGGGCCCACAGGCCCGTGTGGCTGTGCAGGAATGGCCATGGGACTGGGCCGTTTGTGCCTTGGTGCGTGGTGGCCTCTCCAGGAAGGTGGCAAAATGCACAGGAGCCCTAGGCAGTTTGGCTCAGTGGATAGAGCGTCAGCCCATGGACTGAAGGGTCCTGGGTTCGATTCCGGTCAAGGGCATGTACCTCGGTTGCAGGCTCTATCCCTGGCCCTTGTTGGGGCCTGGGCAACCAATCAATGTGTCTCTCTCACATTGATGTTTCTCTCTCTCTCTCTCTCTCTCTCTCTCTCTCTCCCCCTCCCTCCCACTCTAAAAACCAGTGGAAAAATATCCTCAGATGAGGACTAACAACAACAACAACAAAAGTGACCGAAGGACTTCAGCTGTGTGCTCTGCAGGGCCAGGGAGGCCAAGGTCAGCATTGCTCAGCACCTGGAGGTACAGCGAGTCCCAGCATCAAAGCCCGGCCGCCAGGTGAGGAGGGAAAATCGATGTCGGGCTGAGGGATGAATGCAGAGGAGCCGGAGTGGGGACAGGACGATGTTGGGGGGTGGGGGTACCAGGCCGACCCGGCTCCACACCCCCCGAGCACCTTCCACCTACGTCAGAATGTGCTGCAGGGCGGCCAGGAGAGCAGCTCCATCCATCTGGCCCTGGACGTCCCCAGTGGGGTGGCTGGGCTGCTTGCCCGACTTCGGCAGAACTGCTGACTCTGCACTGGGCGGTTCCCACAGAGGAGCCAAAGGCCTTGAACAGCCAGCCAGAGACTCCCGGGGGCCCAGTGCCAGCTGGGCCCCTGACTCCATCGCTGGTAAGCCCCAAGAGCCTGGGCTGAAGGGCATCTATGGGGGGCTGCCTGGGGGCCCACCTCTCTAGCTGGCCCAGATTATTACATATTACAGAGTGAGCCATAGGGTTATTTTATTATTTATGCAAAACATGATGGAGAAAAAGAGCAATCGATGCAAAAATATCACTATAAAAACACGAGCTATTCGCCCTGACCAGTTTGGCTCAGTGGATAGAGCGTCGGCCTGCGGACTGAAGGGTCCCAAGTTCGATTCCGGTCAAGGGCATGTACCTTGGTTGCGGGCATATCCCCAGTAGGGGGTGTGCAGGAGGCGGCTGATCAATGTTTCTCATCGATGTTTCTAACTCTCTATCCCTCTCCCTTCCTCTCTGTAAAAAATCAATAAAATATATATTTTTTTAAAAAAGAATAAACAAACTCAGTTGTTTAAAAAACAAACAAAAAACACGAGCTATTCAACCCCTCTGACCCCTTCCATAGCCTTTTGGGGCAGGCAGCTTCCCTCGGTGCTGCCTTCCTGTGTGTCAGGGATATGTGTCCCTGTGGCTAACACCTCAGTAGACACTCAGCCTCTCGATGTGTGGGTGCCCCATGGTGCTCCCAGCCCATCGACCCCTGTGGTGACATTAAAGATGTCCCGAACCTTCCTATCGGGAAGAGACCTCAGCCCAAGACCCTGCCATGGAGAGACCCAGCCTGGCCCGACCGGTGTGGCTCAGAGGTTGAGTGTCAACAAATGAACCAAGAGGTCAGGGATTCGACTCCCTGTCAGGGCACACGCCCAGGTTGTGGGCTCAATCCCCAGTAGGGGGTGTGTAGGAAGCAGCCGATTGATGTTTCTATCTCTCTATCCCTCTCCCTTCCCCTCTCTCTCAAAATCAATAAAGAACAGGTTTGCTTTTTTTTTTTTTTAAAAAAAAGACTATTTTAGGGACATATATAATACTTTCAACAATAAGGTTTTTGTGGGGTTTTTTTAAAGAACAGTTGAGAGAGAGAGAGAGAGAGAGAGAGAGAGACCCAGCCTACCAGGCCTGCCCTGCCCAGTCACCAAGCAACCCCCAGGAGACCAGGACTGAAATGCCTGCCAGGAAGCCCTAGGAGATGGCCTTGCAGGAAGCCTAAAGTCCTGCCCCTCCCCGGAGCTGCTGGGGCCGCAGGAGGGACTGGTTGTACCATCCTCCTGGGATCCTTTAGGGCAGCGGTTCTCAACCTGTGGGTCGAGACCCCTTTGGCAGTCGAACGCCCCTTTCACAGGGGTCGCCTAAGACCATCCTGCGTATCAGATATTTACATGACGATTCATAACAGCAGCAACATCACAGTTATGAAGTAGCAACGAAAATAATTTTATGGTTGGGTCACAACATGAGGAACTGTATTTAAAGGGCCAGAAGGTTGAGACCACTGCTTTAGGGTTTAGGAGATGCATGCCTGTGGGGGAAGGAGAGGGGAAGGGAAGTGGGGGCTGCTCCCTAGAGGAAGAGCAGGAGCTGGGCCCCTTGTCCTGTGGCTTTATCTCCTTCTCACAGGCAGGACTCTTAGGGGCGGTCTCGGGGGAGCGTTTCAGTAGAATATCCATCAGTTTTCTAGCTGGGCTCCTCCAGGGCTGCGGTCTCCACTGATTGGTCAGTGTCAGGGCAGAGAATCATGAGTGATTACAGCTGGTCTTGGTGCGGCCCACCTGGTTTTGCTGCTGTTCGGGGCCTGGAGCTGAAATACAGCTGAGGCCTCGATGTCATTTCTAGGGAGGTGAACCTTCTGCACCTGCTGTAAACTGCTCTGCAATTTGTTCAGCTGTCTCAGTTTCCCCATCTCACGTGACCTGACTTATTGGCCCCTCTCCACAGGAGTTGGGGTCGCTGCTGCTGTTGCCATGTTATTCCTGTCGTCATGCAGCACGTGCCTGCTCCGTCCTGCTGAAGGCTCCGGAGCCCTGAGCCAGCCGCCTCTGTCACCAGAAGTTGCCAGTACTTCGGCCACAAAGATGCACGTTTATCCCGCCTCAACCTCATCGTCGTTCCTTCTCTTCCGTCGCCAGGGGCCTCAGGTCCTCTGGCTCGGCCCCCTTTCAAGGCCTGTGCCCTTGTTGGGCTCCCTGAGCTGTGGGCTCCCAAGATGCCTCCGGCCGGGGCTCACCTGGTGCCGGCACTGACCAAACCATTGGAAAAGGTGGAAGAAGCAACCTGGGGACAGCAACTCTGCTCCAAACCCTGCTGTGGGCCTCAGGGCTGTTGCTCCTTCTCTCTGGGCCTCAGTTTACTGCATCAAATGAGGACCCCCACTCAATCTCCCACTAGGATCTCTGGCCTTGGAGTAATCACAGCTCCTCTCTGGGGAAGACTGTGATGGCCGCACTCCTCAGCATTTAGGGTACACCTGATTTTACCAGGAAAGAATGGGGGGATCTAAATGCCTTTCTTCACACGTGCGTTGTAAGTGACCGTCCCAAGTGGCTGGCGTGGCGAAGCGTGACCACATCCACGGAAGCGTAACAGCGTGTTCTGGGATCTAGCAGACAATCTCGGCGTCAGGAAATGCAATCATATTTCACCGGCTCTGAGAAAAATGAACACAATTCCACAGCCACATAGAGCTCGAGCGGAGTCTGTGAACAAGGAGTGCGTAAGGGAGAACGTGCCAGGAGAGCCAATACCAGCCTGTGTTTGGTGCAGCCCGATAACAGGAAGACAGACCCCAAGTTAAACAAATATGAATGAATTTCTCTGCGTGTAGTCGCAGCAAATATATCAGTTAAAAATGGGTAGAGCAAGCGGCAAAATGTAATAAATCCAAATGAACTCTGGTGCCAAAGTGAAAACAAATATTTCACTGAGTAGCAGTACAAGATGGGATACGGGAGGAATACAGAGAAAGGACTGTTTGGAAGAACCACACACGACGTAGTCACATGACTGTGGCAGAACGGGGTCGGTAAGTGTCCCATTAAGGCCTGTCTCTTTTTTTTTTTTTTTAAATATATTTTATTGATTTTTTACAGAGAGGAAGGGAGAGAGATAGATAGTTAGAAACATCGATGGGAGAGAAACATCGATCAGCTGCCTCCTGCACATCTCCCACTGGGGATGTGCCCGCAACCCAGGTACATGCCCTTGACCGGAATCGAACCTGGGACCTTTCAGTCCTCAGGCCGACGCTCTATCCACTGAGCCAAACCGGTTTCGGCAAGGCCTGTCTCTTGCATGCTTCCTCTCAGGAGCTCCTGGCCCTGCTGACTGGTCCAACATGGGCTGGAGGGGGTGGGGGGTGGGAGGGAGAGATGACAGCCACATGACCAAGTCCACTGAGGCCCTCTCAGATCAGCCTGTCTACTGAGCTGGAGGACAGGACCCAGCTCTTTGCCCTATGCCCCTAACTTACCCCGACTTGGCTGACCTCCTGGAGGACCCCCACTCAATCTCCCACTAGGATCTCTGGCCTTGGGGACTGTCCCTCCTTCAAAACGTGCCAGCAGCTATTCGCAGCCGAACTGGCTTCTTGATGTTTATGGAGCATCTGTGAAACTTAGTTGTTGTTTTTTTCATATTTGTTGGCATCTTTCAGGCCAGCCTTATCTCCACGGGCACATGTACAGGTAGGGCACCTTCCCAAGGGACCTGGGGCACCGAGACACCCCTACCCCTCTCGCCTCAACCTGGAGGTGAGTGGATGGGCTCAGGGAAAACTGTGAGCCCTGCTCCTGTGTCCTCTCTCTGCAGCCCCAAACCATTCCGCTCGCCATCGCCTCCATGTCCTGGCCACGGGCGTCCTTGAAGCAAATGCCGTAAACTGTGATCCTTGGCTTTTTCTTTTTCTTTCTTTCTTTTTTTAAAAAATCACAACAGCTTTATTGAGAGAGAATTCACATACCACCCAACTCACCCATTTCAAGGGTACAACTGTATGGGTTTTAAAAAATATATATATTTTATTGATTTTTTACAGAGAGGGAGAGGGACAGAGAGTTAGAAACAGCGATGAGAGAGAAACATCGATGAGAGGGAAACATCGATCAGCTGCCTCCTGCACACCCCCCACTGGGGATGTGCCCGCAACCAAGGTACATGCCCTTGACTGGAATCGAACCTGGGACCCCCCAGTCCGCAGGCCGACGCTCTATCCACTGAGCCAAACCCGTCAGGGCTGTATGGTTTTTTAAAAAAATATTCACAAAGTTAAGCAAACATTACCACTATCCAGTTCCAAAACATTTTCATACCCATATTCCACACCCATTAGCAGTCACTCCCATTCCTCCAAGAAACCACTAATCTACTTCGTTTCTATTCTGGACACTTCCCAGAAGTAAGATCATATAACATGTGGTCTTTTGTGTCTGGCTTCTTTTACTTAGCATAATGTTTTCTAGGTTCATCTGTGCTGTAGCTGGATGCATCCGTATTCTAGTCCTTTTTATTGCAGAATAATATTCCACTGTGAGTGCACTATACAGTTTGTTTCCCCATTCATCCATTGATGGACACTTGGGTTGGTTCTACCTTTTGGCTATTGTGAATAGAGCTGCCATGAGAAAGGGTCACTTGCCACTATCCTCACAGTTGCTTGCTCCTGGGTTGAGGACTGGGGGATGGTAGCTGATCTGTTAAACGTGGATATTGACTGACATGAATTCAATTTTATCAGCCTCTTCATCAAGCTGTTGCCTGGAGGCTGCAAGTGGTCAACAGTGCTGAACAGATCAGGGTGTCCAATTCACCAGTACGCATGGAGCACCTGGTGAACCAGGTGAACCTGGTGGGCAAGGTGGGTGAGGTGGGGGGTGAGGCTGCCACCCCCAGTCAGACCCAGCTGTGGGCTACAAAATGTCTTCAGGAGCTACAGGAGGGGCCCAGGAGCGAGTGATGGGGAGCAGGCGCTATAGCGGGCAGTCAGGCAGGTCCCTCCCAGAAAGAAGGTGTTATTCCTGCGGCAGGCTCTGAATGTGATGTTGGAAGGAAGGGCATCTAGGCCCAGAGTGGGAAGTCCTTAGGAGTGAAGGGAGGCCTGAGGGAGGTGGCAAACCAGGTGGCTTTGCTGCCAGCCCCAAGGGTGGCACCGAGGACCTGCAGAGGAAGTTGGGGAGGAGACTGAAACCAGGGAGACCACAGGGGTTCCAAGGGAGCCTGTAGGTTCCCGGCCGGCCTTTGGGTGGGCGGTGGGAATGGGAAGACAGGAGCGATGGCTTCCCAAACGCCCCTTTACACCGCAGGAGAAGTGGACCGCCTCAGCTGTGAGTCCGTGCGGCTCAACGACCAGGGAGGAGCCCAGGTGCGCAGGTGCGCCGCGGGGCTGGCTGGCGGCGCAGGATCCACCTGACCCGGGGCGACTTGGAAAACCCGAAAAGAAATCGCACACCCGGTAGCGGGCCAGAGGCACGGAGTCCACAGCGGGGAAGGTGGAGCTGGGGGTGGGTGGCCAGGGAGACAGGGTCCCGTTTGGGGGTGTGGCCACGGACTGAAAAGGCGGGGTTCAGGCGTGAGTGGGGCTGCCCCGTGCGCGGGATCTGCCACGGGACACACACCGTCCCGGGACGCTCGTGGGGCTGGGCGTTCCCAGGAGCCGGCGCGCCCGCTGGGCGGGGCGGGGTGGGGCGGGGCTTCCGCAGGGCGCGCGCCCCGAGCGCAGGGCGGGGCCTCCCTGGAGGGGGCGCAGGTCCGGGGGCCCCGTGGGGCCTCGGGAGAAGCGGGCGCGGCTGGGCGCGGGGCGGGGCCTGCGGAGCGGCGCGGCAGCGGGTACTTAAGCAACTCGCGCGCGCGCCGGGGCCTGGCCATGGCTCTAAGGCGCATCCTCGTCGCCGTGCGCTCCCGCACTCCCCGCCTCGCCCCGCTGTCCACGGCGGCGCCGAAGACCCGCGAACAGCCCGCCGCTGGCCGGGGGCCCGTGCGCGGACGCGGGGCGGCTGAGGCCGTGCGGCCGCCGGTGCCCACCGTGGAGTTCGACAACGCGCAGGAGGCGTACCGCAGCCGGCGCAGCTGGGAGCTGGTGCGCAGCCTGTTGGTGCTGCGTCTGTGCGCCTCGCCCAAGCTGCTGGCGCACCACGAGCAGGTGCGAGCGGGTTGAGGGGCGGTAAGGGGCGCACCACGAGCAGGTGCGAGCGGGTTGAGGGGCGGTAAGGGGCGCACCACGAGCAGGTGCGAGCGGGTTGGGGGGCGGGGGTGCGGGCGGGTACGTAGGCCCCGGGTTCCTCTGCTTGTCCCGGGATTCGTTACGAACTTTCAGAGTGTAGAGAAGGGGCTTGCTGGGCATCGCCTGTAGCGAGGGAAGTCGGGGAGGGAGGTGTTTCCTGCATTCCTTTGGTCCCTGAATTTTGCGACTCCTCAGTACTACCAGCTAAAAACAAAGAACAGCTCCACGTTAAGCCCGGTACCGCCCGCAGGAATACAAAGTTGTGATCTGAAATTTAAAATCGAGTGTCCTCCGTGCTGCCCCAAGCGAGGTCTGGTGGAATTGAAGGGTTCGTAGTCGGAGTCCCCAGAGTTCTCCGCGATCCAGGGGCTTCCCAGACGCAGCCACTATGAACAGATGGTGTTGGGGGAGGAGATGGGAAGCTGCTCAAACACCAGACTTTTAAACCTTTGACGCGGTAACTTTGAAAAGTGTGAGGGCTTTGGGCAGGTGAGAAGCGGGACACTCACTGCCTTAGCCACGTCCCTCTGGGTAGAGATGCAGTTTTTTCAAAGGGATCCTGGGAACAGTTTGCAAGGCTCCAGTTGGTACCAAGGGTCCGGAAGGTTGTTCTTGCGGTTGGTTGGCCGCGGTTTCTCAGGTGAGACTGCTGAAGGGCATTGTGCTGCCTCCCTCCGCCCCGGGGAGGAGGCTGGACCAAGGAGCACTGAGCCACATCTCAGGCTTTGGTGAAGGCCAGGCCCCCGCAGGTGGGAGGTGAGGGCTCAGGTCCAGAAAGTCAGCGTCTGGCGGCTCCGAAGGGACTGTGCGGCCAGTGGAGGTGTTGGCCCAGATCCTTCCAGAAGCTGCACGGGATGTGGAGTCTGGGACTGATGGGAGGAGAGAGGAGCTGAACTGGAGCAGGGGAGGCCTCTGGGAAGCCATCCTGTGTTTGTGGCAGCGGGGAAGCCCCGAGGTAAAGCAGTGGCCCTGGCCAACTGAGGGAGGAGGGCAAGAAGGGGCTGAGGGAAGTGATGGCCCTTTGGGGAGCACCCACATCTGAGGAGAAGCCAGAAAGGAGCAGTGAGCACTGGTGGTGCAGCATTCAGAGGGAGGAGGCAACTGGGGGCGGGAAGACTTAGGGAAGAAGAGAGTGGTTGTCTGGGGTCCCTGCAGAGGGGAAATACAGGACCGGCTCCCGCAGTCTGGGCACCATGGGACTGCCAGGAGGAACTGGGATGAGGGGTGCAGAAGCTGTGCCCCTGGTTGTGGGTGGAAGGGAGGGAGGGAGGGGGCTTGGAACCAGCGAGGCCATATTTCGTCTAGGCACAGCCCTGGATTTTCTCTCCCAGGTTCAAAACCAGCAGTGAAGCCAGCGAAGCCGGAGGCCCTCGGTTACCTGGCGGGGGAGGGGGGGGGGGGCGCTCTCTGTGATGCCCGCAAGGGGCAAGTGCTGTGATGCAGGGACTGAGCTGCGGGTGCCTGGAAGAGGCTGGGGGCCCCTCCTAGGCTCCCTCAAGTCCAGCCTGTGCCCTGGGGATGCCCTCAAGGAGCCCACTATCGGTGGGAGGTGCTCTGCGTGTGCCCCCCCCCCCCTCCCCCATGGGGCCTGTTCTACCTTTGTCATTGCTGGTGGTCTCATTAGTGAGGGTGGTCTCGGTGCCTGGGACTGGAGGAAATGAGGCAGAGGCCAGACTGACTGCACAGACTGGTGGCCCTTGCCTGTCCTCTGCCCTGCAGTGAAAATTCTCCCGGCTGAGAATTACTCCTGCTCAGAGGCGCTGGTCCCTGCAGTTCCTGCTGGGGCGCTGGGGGTCATTAAATCTGCTCCCAGGGAGAGTGGCAGCCTGTGGAGCCGGGTTTGAGCTGTTGCATTGGCTCCGGACTCAGTGGGGGCCACACTGAGATTGTTTAGAAAAATCCAGGTCTTCCGTGACAAAGGCTTCTGTGCTTGGGCGTGAGCCAGTGCAGAAGGTGGTGGAAGGGACACTGCAGGTTATGACAAGTGGCCCTGCCAGAGGCAGGGAGAGACGGCCCACTAAAGCCCCCATGGCTGCACGCATCCATGTTTGACATGAGAACTAAAGTGTGTGTGACTGGTGCCAGATTCTAAATCCACGAAGGGTGCCCCCACCTGGAGAGAAGGTGGGGCTGCCCTCCTGTCAGGTTGTGCTGCCCGGATGGCTGCAAAGCGGCCACTTGTTCTGGAGTTGGATGTGAAACTGCCAGCCCTGCCCTGTGCCCTTGCACAGCCCTGTGGCAGGTCGGCCTCCCCTTTGCCAGGGTGAGAGGTGAGTGACTGGCTCCGTGACCTGGGTGGCCATGCCCTCTGAGCCCCCCCTGCCCTTGGAGCAGAGTAGGTCAGCGAAGAGCGCAATGCAGGGTGTGTGGGAGGGCACCAGCCCAGGGTCCCCGATCCCAGCCTTCCTGTCTGTGTCACTAAAGCGTCGGCCCTGCTCTTGCTCCGTCCATTAGTGGTGGCTGTGGCTGTGGCTGTTTTGGGCTGTGTTGGCGGAGTTAAATAGTGATGACAGAGGCAGTTTGGCCCACAAAGCCTAAATAAATTATTTACCATGTGGCCCTGGATGGGAAGGTTTGCAGGCCCGGGAGGAGACACCCCCGCACAGGGTGCCAGAGCTGGTGCACACACTGTCACGGGTTCCTTGCAGAGCCGGGTGATGGTCATTCCGCCCCGCCTGCCACTGGATGATCTTTGATATGTTTACGGCAAGTTTTTGCCTGGCCTGTGTGGCTCAGTGGTTGAGCATCCACCCATGAACCAAGAGGTCACTGGCTTGATTCCCAGTCAGGGCACATGCCCAGGTTGCAGGCTCGATCCCTAGCAGCAGGTGTGCAGGAGGCAGCCAATCCATGATGTTTCTCTCTCGTCGATGTTTCTATCTATCCTCTCTAAAAATCAATAATAATAATGATAATGATAATGAAAGACCTGCTTTTCCTCCTGTGAGGCTGCTTTGGCCGTGGCTCAGTGTTAGGCTGTGGGGAGAGAGGGAGGCCTGCCCTGTCCTCCCTGTTGGCACTTTCGTTTTCCATATCTAATCCCCTTTATAAAAACAACGAGATACAGTAGAATTAGACACAGGCTGCAGCAAGACAGGGGTGATGGCTGGAGAGCCTTGTCCTTGGGGCGCCCTGCACTGCTCCCAGGTGGCCTTGAGGCATCGCCATGAGCGCCATCCCGCATTCCGGGCCAGTGTGGGCTGCTTGAGGTTGTTCCTTGAAACCCTGATCCCAACAGATCTTCCCCCCAATAAAGGGGGTTCTATTATTTGAGAACCCTCAGGCTTTTCCTGTCTGTAGCTGGGATAGGGGCAGAAGACCCAGGAATTCCCAGATGGGTGCAGGGGGGTGGGGGTGGGGTGCCCTCCCAGCAGCCATCCCCGGGAGGTTCCTCTCACTCTGGCTGTCCCATGGCAGCAGCTGTGTCACCCCCTCACCTTGGCAAGCCCCCCTCTCTGCATGCAAGTCAGCAAACACTGTCCTCCCTGTTCTAAATCATCCCCTGGAGTGACCTTGCTCCTCCCTTCTTCGGAGTCTCTCCCTGGTAGCATATGAGCTCCCCTGTTCTGTGCAGCCCAGAATTGTACTGGCGTGAAGCGGCTGCTCAGGGCATTTGAATGAACGGCAGAAATGTGGGATGTGATTGGAGGAGAAAGCTGGGTAGTTGGGGGGCAGCTGCCTTCCTCGGGGACACATCCGCCTGAGCTGTTGGTCTGCCGTGGCCCCCGTTGGTTTCAGGGCGGGCTCTCCTCTCACAGAACTCTGCAGATGGTGCACCTGGCTTATTGCCACCTACACCTCACCCCAGATTCATTCTGCACATGTTTGTTTGTTCTACAACTATTGAAGACCTGGCCCCTTGCCAGGCACTGTATTAGGAACTTGGACTTAGCAGTGAACAAACCATTGAAACATCTAGGCGCTCGCCTTCTAGAAAGCTGTACCAAGTCCTCCTCTTCCCCAGCGTAGCCTCTGAGGTGTGGGTATAGGGAATGTTGTGAACATGCCCATTGCTCTTCCCAGAGGCCGGCCGTTGGCTTCTTTATCCACCCACTGTGGCCGGGCACCTGCCGAGTGCCGCTCGGACCCTCTGTGAGCATGCAGGGCGAGGAGGAGTGGCCTCAGCGGTGGCTCTTGGGACCCACCCTGCATGAGGAATGGTGATTGACAGTTGCTGCAGGCAGACTAGCAAGCTGCTTTGGGTGGTCTCCACTCTAAAATTGAGGCCCTGGGGCCCTGGCCAGTTTGTTCAGTGGTTAGAGCATTGGCCTGCAGAATGAAGGGTCATGGGTTTAAATCTGGTTAAGGGCACATACTTTGGTTGCAGGCTGGATCCCCGGCCCTGATTGGGGTGTGTGTGGGAGGCAATCAATTGATGTGTCTCACATTGATGTTTCTCTCTGTTTCCCCTCTCTTCCACTCTCTCTAAAAATCAATGGAAAGAAATATCCTTGAGTGAAGATTAATAAAAATCCTTCCTATATAATAAAAACCTAATATGCTAAGTGCCCAGTTGACCGGTCGGCCGTTCAACCAAAGTGTAATATGCTAATGATATGCTAAGGCCACTCAACCGCTTGCTATGACATGCACTGACCACCAGGGGGCAGACACTCCAACCAGTAGGTTAGCTTGCTGCTGGGGGCCGACATGCCCTGGAGCCCTCCCGCAGTCCCTCCTTGGCTGGCCAACCTCCTGCATCTCTCCCCAGCCCTGATCATGCAGCAGTGGGGTCCCTTGGCCTGGCCTGCACCCTCTTGCAATCTGGGACCCCTTGGGGGATGTTGGAGAGCTGGTTTCAACCAGATCCCACAGGGGGAGCTCTGCTCAGTCAGAAGCCAGGCTCACGGCTGGTGAGCACAGCTGTGGTGGTAGGAACCTCTCCTGCTCCTGTGGCAGTTGGACATCCCCCGAGGGCTCCCGGACTGCTAGAGGGCGCAGGCCGGGCTGAGGGACGCTCCCCCACCCCCAGTGCACGAATTTCATGCACCGGGCCTCTAGTAAGTAAGTAAATAAATAAGTGAATAAATAACTTAAATTAAATAAGATGGAGGCCCTAGGAGAGTGTCCAGGCTTTGTGGTTGGAGTGAAGGGGCCAGGGAAGCAGGGTGTCCTGCTGGGGACAGGGGAGGCTGCTGGCCCAAGACAACTTCTTCCCTTTGCCTTTCAGCTGCTCCATTTCACCAGGAGGCTTCTAGGACAACGGCTGTTCGACAGGCTGATGAAGATGACTTTTTATGGACAGTTTGTGGCCGGTGAGGACCAGGAGTCCATCCAGCCCCTAATCCGGCATAACCGGGCCTTTGGCGTGGGCTCCATCCTGGACTACGGAGTGGAGGAGGACCTGAGCCAAGAGGAGGCGGAGCGCCAGGAGATGGAGTAAGGCCTGCGGGGCATCTGGTGGTAACCCCAAAGCGCCCCAGGGCAGCCAGGGGCTGGGTCAAGGCCCAGGCTGGGAGGAGGCCAGGGCTAGGAGAGCCTGGTTGCTGGAATCTCAGTCTGGGGTTCTTGCGTTTTTGCCTCGTGAGGATTACAGCCCTGGGCTTTCATGGGATGTTCTGTGTGCATGAGGCCGGAGGAACATCGAGACTAGGGGTCAGCACACTGTGACCACAGCCGATCCCACCCACTGCCTGGTTTTGTACAGTCTGCAAGCTGAGGATGGTTTTTGCACTTTTAAATGGTTAAAGCAAATCAGAGCAAGAATAGTATTTTGTGACGTGTGAAAATTATATGAAATTCAAATCGCTTTTGCCCTGCGAGGGCTGAGTTGAGGAGCTGTGGCACACACGCTGAATGGCTCTCAGGCTGAGAATAGGGCTGCCCAGTTGGTTACAAACGATGTGCCTGCCCTGGTGTGGAGCCCCTTCCTGCTCTGCCCAAGCGTCTCTCCTGGGAGGACCCCACCCTTTCCTGGCCCCTGAGGTGGTTTTCTGATATGCAGGTGGGCTCTGCCTGGTGGGCTCGGAGCCTGCCCAGGCATCAGTGGGGAAGGGATTGTGCGGCCACGAATGGTTGACAAGCTGCCTGGGTTCCTCCTGAGGCCACCAACTTGCTGCAGGCTTTGTTCTCTGGGCAGTGAGTGTGGAAACATGGGCATGTCCCTGAGCCACCCTGCTGAGTCAGAATTAGGTCACCCTCCGCTTCCTGGAGTAGTGTCCTTAGGGGAAGTACAGACAAGACCTGCCCTTTCTTTGCAAAATGCCTGGTTTCCGTGCTGATGCCTGCACCTGTCCGGACAGGGCCCTCATTTGCATCTGGAGTCCCAAGTGCTGAAAGCAATTGTGCCCGACTGACCCGAGGCTTGGGCCAGGCCTGCTGAATAACCTGGGTCAGTCTAGGGCCAGGCTTGCTGAATAACCTGCCTGTGTCAGGCTGTGGTGTTTACCATGGGGGGTGGGGGGAAGAGGAGGAGGGGAGGGAAGGGGGGAGGGGAGGGGAGAGGAGGGAAAGGAGTCACATGAGGCTCCTGCCCTGGGAACAGAATGTCCAAGCCTCCAGCCAATTGGCCGGGGGAGCCCAGCCCCTGCCTAGTGATTCGCTGTCGTGAAGGCGGGGTTCTCCAGCTGAGCACCCCCTCTGTTTCCAGTGGGGGCTGTGGCTGCCTGTTGACTAACTAATAGGCTCTGTGTCCCTCTGGGTCAGGGTGAGGGCTGGATGGTTTCACCGTGGGATTTTCTCTCTTTCTCTTTCTCTCTCTCTCTCTCTCTCTCTCTTGTATGAAAAGACTCCTTTCCCAGGGTGGCCTGCCTGGCTTCCTCCCTGCCCTGCCGTGGGGCTCAGGGGCCTGTGCCCTTGGACTGCCCTGCTGTTAGCAGCCCTGGTCCTGCAGGAGCACCACTTGGTGGGCCCTGGGACATGAGTGGTGGTCCCTCCCCACCCTAACAGGGTGACTGCCAGCCAAGCCAGTGGCATGTGCCAAGGACTTGTGCCCAGCTCTGCTGCCAGAGGCCCTGTGCCCGAGGAGGGGCCTGGGCTGAGGTGTGCACCGTCAAGTTGCCTGCCTGCCTGGCTGACGGGATGGTCCCAGCTAGGAGTGGCTCTAAACGTGCCCATGGACCCTGTAGTGATGTGGAGGCCCCTGCCCCAAATGAAGGCCGCAGGTGGGGATTGCCGGGCCTGCCTTGGGCACAACTGTTAAAGGCACAGACAGTGTGGACGCATCTGCAGGCCCAGGAGGGCTTCTCAGGGCAGGAAGCAGGAGGTGGGAGACAGTAGCCATCTGGGGAGGGTGTGGGGTGGTGTTTCCCAGAACACTTGATGGAAGGCAGAGGCCAGGGCCCCGACTCTAGGAGAGGACCCCCACGGGGTCTCCCCAGCAGGCAGAGGCCATGGAGAAGGGGAAAGGGGCTAGGGTGTCATCTACCTGGCAATGGGCTGTGATAAGGACACCCAGGGACAGTGTGACGGCAGGCGTGTCTGTCCAGTTTATGCAGACCCAGGGCTGGCTGGAGGCTGTCTGGGCTTCGGTCCCCAGAGTGGTGGCAGCTCCCTGGGATACACGTGCACAGAGTGTCTTGGGGGCGGAAATAACCATGATCTCCGAGGCTTTCCTGCCGCTGAGCATGCTGGGAGCGAGAAAGGGAGAGTTCTCCGAGCCTGGAGACCTTTAGATATAGGTAACGGTTCCCATCGATGGAAGGCTGTCTGCCTAGTAGACAGGTTACCGTGCTCAACGCTCACCTTCTCTGAGCCACGGACTGTTGTGGAGCAGGTCTGCGTCCTGCCGGCTGCTGCCTGAGCTGACCAGGACACTGCCTGGGCCACACCTTGGAGGGCCTGGGGCTGGTCTTGTAGGTGCCCTTGCCCAGGGGCCTCAGGTTGGGGGTTGGGGTGGGAGCTCCTTGTTCTCGCAGGGATGTCGTATGTGGGGCCAACATGGTCACATACCTCACCCTCTTCCTTCTGTTACTAGTACATCAAGCACTTGCTTGTGGTTGGCATGAGGTGGCTGGAGCAGTGGCTGCAGGTGTAGCTCCCATTCTTGCCCCCAGGCTGTGGCCTCGTGGGTCCTGCCCTAGGCGATGTCCCAGGGTCCCAGATTCAGGCCTGGGGACTTGCTCGGGGGCAGTGAGGTGAAAGTGGGCACAGCCTCTTAACACAGGCGGGGCCACCACCCGCAGGTGCAGGTCCCTGTCAGCAGCTTCCCTTGCTTTCCCGTGGCCTAGAGTGCCCCCGGGGGATGCCACTGCCCCTTCCCTGTGGGTGAGAGCAGATGAGCAGAGCTGCGGGGCTGTGCAGCTGCGCTGAGCCCTCTCTGTGGTACCTGAGAGGCTTTAGATACAAATCGGGTGACAAAGCTGCGGGGGTGCCTGCCCTGAGCCTGTGGGCAGCCATCATGAGCGCTCCCTTCATCTGAAGACTTAGCCTCCTGCTGACGACCCCACGCCACTGTGAGGATGAGGGTGGTGGTTGCTGTGATGCTGGGAGGTGGTGGGGGTGTGGGGGAGTGGGCAGGGCTGGCCAGGGACTGCCGAGGCCAGTGTGGCGGAGCGCTGGTTGGGGTGGGGGTGGCCAGGGCTGAGGGCTGGCCTCACTGTCCTGTCCTCATAGCCTGGGGGTGCTATTCAGGTATGATGGGAGGGTTTTCATTTTCAAAGAAACATTTTGGTTGTTGCTTGGAAATTAAGTCTAAGGGGCAAGAGTGCAGCGGGGTGCGGGGTGGCTAGAGATGGGGCCTGCTGTGTGTGGGAGCAGGAGGCCAGTCTTGGGCCCCGGTGGTGGGAGGTGCCTGGATGAGGACGGGTGGAGGGCAAAGCCAGGGGCCCTCACTCATCCGTTCGGGGAATTTGTACGCCGGTGGTGGCCCGTCTTCGTTTCTCATCAGCCCTGACTGGCCCTATAGTTCTGCCCTTTCCTCAGAAGGATTGGCTGCAGAGCGAGGCCTCCTTCCAGGACTCATCCGTGCTCTGGGCTGTTCAGAGCTCCCACCTGTCAGGGGCTTTTACTTCTGGTCCAGGGGGGAGGGCTCCGCCCACGGGGAACCTCGGCTTCTCCGGTGCAGGCTGCTCCCCTCCCAGCTCAGAGGGGGTCACTGGAGGCCTGGGTGGGTGGGGCGGCTGAGTCACTCTTCCCTGCCCTGGCTCACCAGCCCTCACACAGCTTTCAGGTCAGGTTCAGGGCTCAGCCTCGTTTTCTCTCATCCTGATGGGTCGTCCGTCCTTGTCAGTTGTGCCTGGGGTGGCATGACCTTGACCCTTGCCCTCTTCCTTCCCTAAGGTCCTGCACTTCAGCGGCGGAGAGGAAGGACGGAGGTAAGAGGGGGCTGCTCACCAACAAATGCTCTCACCGCCACCCCCCTGGTCCCCCACCCACCATGGCTGGCACCTGGAGTGGGGGCGTAGCCAGCCCAGGGGGCAAAGGGCGGTGCTGGCTTCTGTCCCACGTCCATGGGCACCCAGGCCGTGGCTCTCAGTGTGCTGACGCACCCTCCCGGCTGGCCCTCCGTTGGTCTGGGTTCTGCCTCCCCGGCCCAGGTCTGCCATGTGACTAGGGCTCTTCCGGGGAGGAGCAGTGGGTGCGGGGTCAGGTGACTTTGGGACTGGCAAACAGCCTCGAGCACGTGCAGGGGGTCAGGGCATCTGTGTGCTGGGAGCGAGGCTGGGGCGGGTGCCGGGCCCGGTCAGTGCTCAGGCCGTTTGCAGGCGCCAGTAAGAGGGAGAAGCAGTACCAGGCCCACCAGGCCTTCGGAGACCGCAGGGACGGCGTCGTCAGCGCCCGCACCTACTTCTACGCCAACGAAGCCAAGTGTGACCTCCACATGGAGACGTTCCTGCGCTGCATCGAGGCTTCAGGTGGGGCCACGCTCTTGGCTGGCTGTCCCCCTGCCAGGCCCAGCCCGGCGACCCGTGGAAATGCGTGCGCGGGAGGCCGGACCGGAGGGCGCGCTCAGGGATTCCTCTCTGTCTGGGCGGCCCTGACGGTTGTGAGGATAATCTGGGGTGATGGGGGAGCCACAGGCCAGGCTTAAGTCACGCTGGGGTCATGCCTACGTCCAGCAGCTCTGCGAAGAGCCCAGTTGCCCCCAGGAAGATGCCTCCCTCCCCTGTCCTGGGCACCGGGTGCCCGCGTGGACCTCTGGGAAGGCTTTCGGTGGCCAGCGGCCCCCAGGTGTGGCAGGGGCAAGACGCTGGGTACACAAGGCACTTGGGTTTGCAAGGGCTGCACTGTTCAGAGAGCGCGTGTCCATCTCCTCTGGTGGAGAATTCCTCCTCACAGCCTCGCGACAGGACTCCCTGCCGAGGGGGTCACTGAGGCCTCGTGTCCTGCAGTTGTTAGAGACCCACCAGGTCACAGCGCCGTCCCCTGTGCATCCCCAGCAGCCTCCTGTGACGGGAAAGTGGGTCCCGCACCTTCCGACGGGCCAGGATCAGAACAGTCTTCTAAGTGGTGCTGGGGAGACCCTGGCCAGTCAGGCAGACACTTGGCCGTCCAGTGCCCAGTGCCAGGGGCACCTGTTTGCCTCCCTGCCCACTCTGCCTGGGAGCAAATAGACGGGAGGCTTCCATAGAAGCAGAGACGCGCTCTGGAAGCCATAAGCCAGATACAAACGTAGTGACGGAGCCCCTTACGCGCTCCAGCCTGCTTTCTGCTCCGCATCTGTGTTTGTGAGCCCCCATGGGCAGCCGGGGGCTGATGGCAGGGGAGAGGAAGCAGCAGGGAGAGGGGTGGCCATCAGGACTGTGTAGGAATGGGCAGGCCTCCCCACCGCCTTCCTGACCCACATGGCGAATGCAGATGAGTCACTGTCCCCACGGGGTGGGGCGTGTGGAGGAGCTGTGTGCCCGCTGGTTTGGGTGAGCACGGCTCCTGGTCCCCTCCCGCCCCTCTCCGGAGCCTGAGGGCTCTTCCTGCGGCTTCCCCAGGTGGAGCCAGCGATGACGGCTTCTCAGCCATCAAGCTCACTGCGCTGGGGAGACCCCAGTTTCTGGTAAGTGCTGGAACCTTCCACGTGCAGAGAGAGTTTGCAGGAACTGCAGGCTACCGTGAGCGCACTGAGTGAAAGCTCCTGTGCCAGTACCTTGGGGCTGGGAGCCAAGCACACAGGTGGGATGGGATGGGAGGGGGCCCTGGGGCTGTGTGGGGGTTCTGGGGGCCGGGAGCTGGGCTTGCACCCGTGACGGCAGCTCAGGCCCGCATTTGCAGCTGCAGTTCTCAGACGTGCTGACCAAGTGGAGACGGTTCTTTCACCAAATGGCTGCCGAGCAAGGGAAGGCCGGGCTGGATGCCATGGACACAAAGCTGGAGGTGGCGGCACTGCAGGTGGGCAGCCCTTCCCTGGTGGTGTGAGTAGACGGATAAGACACTGGGGGGCCTCGGGGGGGGGGGGGCACCCTGCCCAGGAGAAACGGCCAGGCAGTGTCTAAGGTGGGTTCCCAGAGCTGCTCCAGGGCCCGCAGACCACCCTGAAGCTGCTAGGGTTTGTCGGGGAAGGAATCTGACCAGAGGGTACAGTCACACTGGACCGGAGGGTGGAGGGGCTGGCCCTGCAGGTAGCAGAGCTCTTCGGAGCTGCAGGGACAGGAAAGGGACATCCGGAACCCATGGGGAGGGACCATCTATGGAGCAGAAACACAGCCGGAACTAACAGTGTAACCAAGTCAAAATAGATCACAAACCGACAGGCGGGAGACACGGAGTGGGAGTGAGTGGGGCCGGGGGCCCGGGACAGACACCTTCTCGCTTCTCCAGGAAAGCGTGGCGAGGATGGGCATTGCGTCCCGGAAGGAGATTGAGGACTGGTTCAGAGCAGAGACCCTGGGCGTGTCCGGGTAAGAGCAGCGCCTGCCTGAGATGGGCAGCTAGCTACCTGGTCAGGTGTGGTTCCAGCTGAGTCCCAGCAGCCTCTCCCAACCCTGGTCACCCGCCTGGACTGTGGGCCTTGGGGTGATGGCGCCAAAGGAACTGCTGCCCTGAGGTGCACAGGACGGGAGCTGACAGGCACCTGGGATCCATGGGGGAGGGCCAGCAGCTCGGGCACAGGCTTGGTGACTGCAGCTGATTAGGAGTACAGCCCTCCTGGGTCCACCGGCTGACAGGTGAAGGGCCAGGGCAGCTGAGCCCCGCAGGGCCCCGGGCTTCATCCTCAGGGGCGGGGGCTGGGACTGAGGTCTCTGTGGGGCCTTGGTGCAAGCCCCGAGTTTTCAGAGCTGCCGCTGCCCCGATGCAGGACACGTTCATGTTTTGGGTTTTTGTGTATATCATCTGAGGATATTTTTTTCATTGTTTTTAGAGAGAGAAAGCAAGGGAGAGAGAAAGAGAGAGGAAGGGAAAGAGAGAAACATCGATATGAGAGAGAAACAGCGAGCAGTTGCCTCCTATACGCACCCCGGCCGGAGATCAAACCCGCAGCCTGGGTATGTGCCCCACCAGGAATCAGAACCTGGGACCCTTCGGTGCACAGAACGACGCTCCCACCGAGCTACACCGGCCAGGGTTGGTTTTCATTTTTTAAACGGAGAATGACATTTATATTTTATCTGACTTTTGAAACTGAACACTGAGGTGGGTTCTGCAGGGACTGGGTTTCGGGGTGCTCTTTTAGGGAATGGACTGGTTTGGGGTCTAGGCCCCCAAACAGATCCTAGCTGCTGCCACCACTCTGCTGACCGCCCTTCCCCCGCAGCACCCTGGACCTGCTGGACTGGAGCAGCCTCATCGACAGCAGGACCGAGCTCTCCAAGCACCTGGTGGTCCCTAACATGCAGGTGATGCCACCCCGCTCACCAGTGAGCCCTGTCCCAGAGGAGGCTGGGCCGGGAGGGGCCATGTTCCTGTCGCCCATCCTGGGCCAAGACTACTGTCCTCCCTGGCCCCACAGGAGCCCATGGTCTAGGGCAAGGATGTCAAACTCACGGCCTGCGGGCCACATGCCTCATTTATGGTATTTGGCCCGTGTTAGCCTTTGAGTTTGACGTGCTGGGTCTAGGGGGAAGAAGACAGACCCACTAGTGCCCCATAGAGTGGGACAGAGACCCACAAGGAGAGGGACATCTGGGGAGCCTTCCCATGTCATCTGTCCTTGCATGTTGGGTCACCCCGAACCTCACGGGCTCATATGATCGCCCTCCCAGGCTCTAGGTGGTTCTCTCTCAGGGTTTCCCTTGCGGTTGTACTTGGAGCGGCAGAGGCTGGGGTCAGTGTGGAGGGTCCCCACTTGCATGGCCAGCGGCCGGCCAGGGCTTCCTCACTGTGTGGCCGCTGGTTCCCAGTGCAAGTGTCCCAGGGGCCAGGCGGAAGCTGTCACCTTTCCTAGCCTCGCCTCAGAATCCCACATCTCCCCGCCTGACTGTTGATTAACAGTCACTAGGTGGCCCGCGTTCAGGGGAAGGAATGAGACTCCACTTGCCCCGGGAGGGTGTTTGAAATCGCCTCTGAAGCTGGATGTGAAGGAACCGCAGAGGCAAACACTGCCTTCCACACACCTCCAGCCTCAGCCCTGAGGGCCCAGCCTCCAGCTGAGACACCGCGGACCCCCACTCCTCCTCAGAGCGCCCTGGCCAGGGTTAGCGGGCAAGTGGGGAGAGCAGAGGGCCCCAGTGCCACGCAGGCCTGCAGGGTGTGTGCCAACCTGCCCCAGCTCCCTGCAGGGCACCATCTGGGGCTGGTGCCTCCGTCCCATCAGTCTGCTGCACGGCTGTTATTGCTCTGAGCCCGCGCCCTGCTTGGGGCTGAGCCCTTCCTGGTGATTGGATGGGTCCAGGGTAGCCTCCTTGGCGCTGTGTGGGAACAGAAGGGGGACGTCCGAGGGTCCTGGGGAGGTTGGGGGAGCAGACTTGGTGCAGGCCTGACCTGTGAGGTTACACCTCCAAGTGGCCTTGTCCCTGGGTCACCAGCCGGCCTCAGGGCAGGGTGCTGATCTTCATGCACAAACAGGGTGGAGGAGGGGCCTGGATGAGGGGGTCTCGCTGGTTCTGGGGACCAGGCAGCAGGTATTGGTAGGCTCTGGGCAGGGGAAGCACAGGCTTCGAGAGGGCTGGTCCAGCGCCTGACACCTGCCCGTGTGCGCCCTCAGACAGGACAGCTGGAGCCGCTGCTGTCGGGATTCACCGAGGAGGAGGAGCAGCAGATGAGGAGAATGCTGCAGAGGATGGATGTCCTGGCCAAGGTTGAGGCCTGGGATGTGCCCGGGGGCTGGGGGGCGCCTGTCTCACCTGAGCCCCCGACAAACCCTCTCTCCCACCCCTGACCTCTAAGAAAGCCACCAAGGCGGGGGTGCGGCTGATGGTGGACGCGGAGCAGACCTACTTCCAGCCGGCCATCAGCCGCCTGACGCTGGAAATGCAGCGCAAGTTCAACGTGGAGAAGCCACTCATCTTCAACACGTACCAGTGCTACCTCAGGGTACGTCCGGCCCCTGAGCCCCCCCCCCCCCCCCCCCCCGAGCCCCCAGGTGGAGGAGGGAGGTTGGTCGATCCAAGTCCCAGACAAGGTGTTGAAGGGGCGGGAGGAAGACGAGCTTGTTCAGGGTCCACTTAATGTCTTTAAATCCCAGATGTCAAAGCCTTCACGAATGACCGTTTTCTGTAAGAATTCGATGAAAGCTCTGGGCCTTTGCCCAGAAAAGACTTGCCTAGAATTTTGCATGTCCCTCAGTAATGCTTCAGGGTGATCCCTGAGGACAAACCTAGAACGGGCTGCTTGGGGAGACCAGTGAGGTGTTTAGAGGCCGCGGGTGGGGGTGAGGGGTTATCTAGGCAGGGGCCCACCCCCAAATCAGCCTGAGGGGACACATATACAGTGGCTGCTGGCACCTGCTGTGTCCCCTCAAAGGACTGCCCAGGCCAAACAGAAGAGGCTGCAGGTGGCCCCCCGTCACCATTCCTTGTGGACAGTGGTCAAAGGGCCTCTCACCCACACCTGTCTTCCAGATCCCCTGGACACCCACAGGGCACCTCCCTCAGCCACCAGCTGCTGCCCCAGTGCCCCTTGCTGACTGTACCCTGGATGCTCCTAGGCCCAGACAGGTCCCAGGACAAGCAGGTCACACTCAAAGGCTCACACAGGCCAAATAAATGAGGCATGCGGCCCTCGAGTTCGACATGCTTGCCCTGGGAAGTGCTGGCTGGAGGGGTTGACCTAGTTACTGACTCTTGGCCCTGACCCTGCAGGATGCCTATGACAATGTCACCCTGGACTTGGAGCTGGCTCGCCGCGAGGGCTGGTGTTTTGGAGCCAAGCTGGTGCGGGGTGCCTACATGGCCCAGGAACGGGCCCGCGCTGCGGAGATTGGCTATGAGGACCCCATCAACCCCACGTACGAGGCCACCAACGCCATGTACCACAGGTGCGCCCGTCCTTCCTGGGTCCCAGAGCCGCAGGGCCACCTGGGGAAGGGAGGGGAGGGAGAAAAGGGGGAGGGAAACATACCTCCTTGGTGCTGGAGCGGACACGATGGGCCCCGATCTGAAGGGGGAGCAGCCCTGGAGACAGCAGCTTCTGGTAAGAGCAAGACTTTGGCCCTGAGGCCAGAACTATTGTTTTCTGCTTTTGATTTACTTTTTCAAAAACATTAAGGTCGTTTAAAAAATGTCTTTATTGATTTTTTAGAGAGAGGAAGGGCGAGGGATAGAGAGCACACCCCCTATTGGGGACTGAGCCTATAACCCGGGCATGTGCCCTGACCGGGAATTGAACTGGTGACCTCTTGGTTCATGGGTCGACTTTCAACCACTGAGCCACACTGGCCAGGCCAGGCGGCTTTTTTAATATAGAAACGTCGACCAATGAAACTGAACTGGCCTGGGTCCCCGGCACTGGCAGCTCCCGGCACCGCACTCACCTTATTTCCAGGGACCATCACGGTCTCTCGTGCTGCGTTTGTCTGGTGATAGTTCATGCAGGACGGACAGGCTGGCTGCGTGCTGTTTCTCTACGAGGTGGTGCAAATGTGTTGCAAATTCAAAGACCCCCGAGGGTCTCCCTCACTGACCTGCCTTTCGGTCCCGGCAGCGTCCGCTTCCTTCCAGGAGCTGCATGCGCCTCTCTTGGTCAGAACTCATGGTCGGCATGTGCGCTGTCTTCTGCCCTCGCTTTGCGGGTAAAGCTGTATCTGGACCCCCCAGGTCGGCGTGCAGACCATAACGGCCAACGCAGGTGCCTGTGCTCATGTGTCCCTATGAGCTCTAAGGTGCTTGGTGTCCTGCGTTAAGGGTGACCCAAGGCACAGCCTGTCCGTCCTTTGTGCCCAGGGGTGAGGACAAGCTGTGGCTGGCAGTGGAGTTGCTGGATCAGAGGACGTGCACCCTGCCCAGCTGTTTTCACTGCCAGATGGAGCAGCGGTCAGGCTCCCCCAGCACAGGGAGCCTCCTTTCCGGACGTGAAGCTGCATCTGTCCTGGGTGCACAGAGCATGTGCCTCAGCTAGTTCCCTCCGATGCCTAACCCCAGTGCTGCTTGCTTTTTCTTTCGTACTCACAGGTACTGAGAAGGCTGAGTGCTCCTTGTCTTGTCCTGGCACCATGGGTAACCTCTACGAGGAGCGGGCTTGCTGAGTGGCCCTGGGCCCACCTGTGGCCTTTGCCCCATGGGGAGCTCTCCGGGCCCAGGCTCACGTGCCTCTCCCCCCAGGTGCCTCAATTATGTCCTGGAGGAGCTGAAGAACAATGGCAAGGCGGAAGTGATGGTGGCCTCCCACAACGAGGACACGGTGCGCTTCACGCTGCGCAGGTAAGGTGGCCCCGCCCACATTTGTCTGCGTGCTCCCGGGTCAGGGAAGAGCTTGGCGAGACCCTGGAAGCATGTACAGCAAACATGTCAAACTCAAAGGCTGACATGGGCCAAATGAGACATGCGGCCCGTGGGCCGTGAGTTTGACATGCTTGGTGTGCAGAATGCCCTGCCAGGCACGGTGGGTGTTTGGGGGAACATCTATGGACAACGGGAGAGGCGGCTTTAGTGCTTCCCAGACCCTGCCCGCCAGGTCTTGCGAGGCATTGGCACTGCTGTAGCAAAGAGGCTATCTGCAGTTAATTTGGTTTTAAAAATGAATACCTGGCGTACTAGTTTCAAATTCAAAAAAATAAATGTCGTTAGGTGACTTAAATAGCTTCTTAAAATACACAAATGCAGGGTGGAATGCTGAAATCCCTCAGGAAACCTCTGATGCCTGGCCTCTTTAGAGACAATTACTCCTAACATTTTACACGCATTTGGAATTTAACAGAGTCTGTTTTCTCTTTAAATGCCTGCCCTGTGGAGCAAAACTTTGGTGGGATCCTTACAAGTCAGATATAGGAAGCAGGTGAAGCAAATCCTTAAATGTTCCAGTATTGTTGCCGTGTTCTTTCATCTTGTCTTAGCCCGAGCAGTGCCACACCGGGGGCCGGGGTCCAAGTTCCCCGCCTCTCCCCAGTCACAGCCTCCTGGGGCTTAGGCCAGTGATGGCGAACCTTTTGAGCTCGGCGTGTCAGCATTTTGAAAAACCCTAACTTAACTCTGGTGCCGTGTCACATAAGAAATTTTTTGATCTTTGCAACCATAGTAAAACAAAGACTTATATTTTTGATATTTATTTTATATATTTAAATGCCATTTAACAAAGAAAAATCAACCAAAAAAATGAGTTCGAGTGTCACCTCTAACACGCGTGTCACCTCTAACACGCGTGTCATAGGTTCGCCATCACTGGCTTAGACCCTGCACTGAGTCTTGCTGGTCCTCAAGTTTCCCAGGAGTAAAGCAGGGGCCCCCCAAGGCTTGCTGCTGAGTGGGGCTTCCTAAGGGGGCAGTGAAGGTACAGGTGGGGTGAGGGCACTGCCTGGAGAGCTGACTCTAAACCCGTTCAGTCACGTCACCGCTCCTTTGTTAGGATGGTGCTGCCTTTTCCATCTGAAATTGCAATGGAAACCGTGATTTCTAACGCACAGCAGTGGCAGCCACCTCCTGCTCCAGGGGCCAGGGAGCCTCGAGCAGCTCAGGCTCACCTTCCCTGGGAAGCGGTGTGGTCTCTGATCAGCCCCCAGGGACCTCAGAGAGCCTGTCAGCTTTGACCAAGTAACAACCCAGCACAAAACTCAGTGGCCGAACAGCAGTATGTTCTGTGGGCCTGCAGTGTGGACTGGGCTCAGCTGGGGCCTACTTGGCCCTAAATGGCCTCATTTGTGGCTGGGACAGCAAAGGGGACTGCATCTCATGGCACAATAGCCACTGGGGGCTGGTGTCTGCTCTATGGGACAGAGCAGCCAGTGAGGGGTGACAAGTGGCCTGGTTGGGTGTGAGGGCTGGAAGCTTCCCCGAGCCACACCATGGGTCAGAGTACCACTAAGGGAGGTTGGGACAAGCAGGAGGGAAGGGGCCACTGGGAGTGCGCCCAGCAGGAGGGAGGCTGGCTTGGGAAGGAGGGAACTTAGTAGCCACGGGCTGAGGTGGGAGCTGCAGGGCAGAGGCCTAGTCTGGGCAGGACAGAGCTTATAGCCCTGCAAAGAATGGAGGTTAGAGCATGTGGATGGGGATCTGGGGGTGGCAGGGGGGCTCAGAGCTGGCCCAGGGGCTCACCTTCTGCCTTGGCTGGTCACAGGATGGAGGAGTTGGGCCTGCACCCCGCTGACCGCCAAGTGTACTTTGGACAGCTGCTGGGCATGTGTGACCAGATCAGCTTCCCGCTGGGTAAGCTGGGCCTCCCTGGGGGTGGGGTGCGGGCGTCGGGGTCAGGACTCACCACCTCTGCCTGTGCGTGCAGGCCAGGCGGGCTTCCCTGTGTACAAGTACGTGCCCTACGGCCCTGTGATGGAGGTGCTGCCCTACCTGTCCCGCCGTGCCCTGGAGAACAACAGTGTCATGAAGGGCGCCCGACGGGAGCGGCAGCTGCTATGGCAGGAGCTCAAGCGGAGGCTCTACACAGGCAACCTCTTCTACCGCCCGGCCTAGCGCCCACGGGCCACTTGCCACCAGACTTGGTTTCCCAGGGCCTCAGGCTGGGGTCTGGCTGGCCCCTAGGCCAATGCTGCTACAGCCCAGCCGCACGCGGATTCACCTCTCCACACCCAAGATTCTGAGAACGGCTTCCTACCCAGGATGTGGGCACCCACGTACAGGCTGTCTGATACCTGCCAGAGCCACCGAGAAGGTCAGGAACTGCCCTTTGAGTGGGCACCGCCCCCATCTCTGCCCACTTTCCACCAGGGTCTGTCGCACACACCTTGAGCCCCACAGGTGGGCCAGCCAGGCCAAGGGAGGTGGACTGGTCAATAAACCACTTCTGCAGCCAGGAGCCCTCCACGCCCTTTCCTGTGGGGCCCTCAGGTGGGGTCAGCAGAGAGGGCGTGGCTCTAAGGCCTGAGAAGTCTCACCTGTCTCTGCCTCTCTCCAGTCATGTGTCCCTGGGGGCCAGGCCCACACTTCCATCCAGGCCGTCCTGCAGACCTGCCATGCAGGGTGCTGGACCCCCCGCCCCCCCTCCCCCCCCCCAGCTCCAACCAATGCAGACAGGAGGCCCCAGGGATTATGCATGGTGCTTCTCCACCCTGGTCTCTCCCTCCCTCACCCCCTTCCTGCTCCCTGTGCCCATGACCCACACCAGGCTTTTGCTGCTCCAATAGGAGCAGGCCCGTGGCTGCCACCCACCGCGTCCCTCAGCTGCCAGCCCCATAGGGCAGACTGGCTGCGCCCTAGTGGCCCAGGGAAAAGGTGATGGGCCTGGGGCTGCACGGGGACAGCCCCAGGCAGGGGCCTCTGTGACACGGGGTGGGGGTACCCTCCGCAGGCCGTGGAGCTGCCATGTGAGGGCCCAGCTGGGCCCTGGTCATGACAGATACCACAGAGCTGTCACACAAGCCACTTGCAGGCCATACCAAGGCGCCTTTATTTCTCTGGCTCACACAAGCGTTGGGCCGAGAGCCTCTCCTACTTGGGGGCGGTACCGATCAAGAACGGGGCTGAGACCAGAAATAAGCAGAGCCTGGTGCCAGGGGCTCTAGCCCTACCCTCTGCTCAGCTCTGGTGCAGCCAGCCAGTAGGCCGGCCTGCTCCCCCCTCCCCACACCGTTCTTGCTTTAGGCGTAAAACCCCTGACAAAGGGGGAGGGGGGGCGGCAGACACAGCCAGGGTCCACCCTGCCTCTCCTCAGAGGTGACCCTTCCTGCAGGCACCTAGGAGGGTGGTGGCCAGACATCAGGAAGACGAGCTCCTTAGCTTTCTGCTACGCATGGCGACAGGGGGACAGGACTGTCTTCCCAGCCAGGACGGGCAGTGGGTGACCGGCAGGGACCCCACCTGCTCACAGGGCTGCTTTCCCCGCCGGGCAGCCTCTTTGCTGCAGCTTCCGGATGAGCTCCAACAGGTTCATCTGTAGTGTCAGCTCCTGGGATCCAGAGGGGCCACTGTGAGGCCAGAATGACACCGGGGCCCCCTTTGCCCCAGTAAAGGCCCAGGTAGAAGCCCCGTTCCCCAGGAGCAGGCCTCAGGGCCTAGAGTGTGCCAGGCAGTGAGTCTGGCCACAGCCTGCCAGAGGCTTGGTGCACACAGATGTATGCCGAGGGGGTCCCACAGGCGCCGTGGAGCTGGGGACGGTGAGCAGTGCCCCTGCACCTGCGGGCAGAGGCGGTGGGACCAGCCTCCATGCTGAGCGCTGCACAGAAACCCTTCCCGGAGCCGAACTCCTCCCATTCCCCTTCCTCCGCGCACCCCAGGCCTCCCCACCCCCACTCGTACCCTGCCATGCCTGGGCACCCAGCCCTAAAACCCCAACGGAATCTGGCCTTTGGGGATTAGGTCCCCGGGGCTGTGCCAGGGCAGGCCCAGCTCACTGACCTGCGGGTTGGTGGTCACGTAGAAGCCAGCAACGCCCGCCTTCTCCAGTGTGCTCTGCTGGTCCGCCACCTTCCGGTCCAGCTCCAGGATGATCTTCTGGTCCATGGCCCGCTGCTCCTCACGGATCCGGTGCTCCATCGCCTGCCACAGTGAGGGCAGCTCAGGGATTCAGCCTCCACCCACTAATACCTCACACACAGGGTCCTGGCCTGCCACTGCCACCCTTCTAGAAGCCTGGGCTCCAGGACCACTGATGGCTCCCTTACTGCGCCCAGATCATTGCCTTCTTGGCCACACCAGACCCCCCAGAGGGCTCGGCTATCCTCCCTCAATGTCCTCTCTAGGCCCTCCCGCCAGGTGTCCTCCCTCTGCTGCACCAGGCCGCACCCAGTGCTGACTGCTCAGGGCCACCATGAACTGGCAGACGCCGTTCCATCTCTGCTTCTGTCAAGTCGGCCACTGTCTCTGGGCCTCTGTGCACATTACTTCCCCACGGGGCTGCCTGAGACTCCAGCTCGGCACCTCCTCCCTGCACCCCGGCCTTGAGACTGCCTCGGAACCCCACACCTCTCTCTGCATGCACCCCCATCATCCATGGCTGCTTGGTCACATTTAGGCTTTCTGGTTGTCCCTGAGTAACCAGGGAGCAGGACGGGCCCCTGCCGACTCCCTGTCACCCCACCATTGCCCTTGCACCTCCAAGGCCATGGGCACAACAGTCCCTGCACAGGCCCAGCCCATCAGGAGCTGCGGTCTTGGGGAGCAGGTGGAGGGGATCGCACACTCTCTACCTGGTCCTGGCACTCCCAACACCCCATGGTGAGAAGCCACATGTAAGAACTCTCCAAGCCTTCAGCAGCCCACCCCAGGCTGGGGCCCAGGACAGCCAGCAGCTCCCAAGTCCCCCTGAGCCCCTCCACCGGGCCCCGTCAGCAGAGCCCAGGTGGCGCCCACTCTGCCTGCACCCGTACCTCCTGCTCGCGCTGCTGAGCTGCCTGGAGCACGGGCAAGTTGTGGGGCCGGCAGGCCTGCTGGGCTTCCTGGTGCTTCTGCCGCAGTGCCTGCCGGAGCACTGGGAGGGAACAAGACCAGAGAGTCCATCAGGAGGCGGCAGGGGCGAGGTGGAGGGGCCAGGGAACACCTCCCACCTCAGGGCCTGCCTGAACTCAGCACCAAACTGAGGCCCAGGGCAGCCAGGTAAAGGCGTAGACGTGAGGCCCCAACTGATCACCCAGCCGCCCCCGAAGCCTTGTACAAGAAACCGGGGGGGGGGCGGGGGGGTAGGGGTGCAGGGCGGTGAGGGGGGGAGCTCCGGGGACGCCGAGCAGCCCAGCCCACTTAGTCCTACCCTCCCCCAGGGCAGGGCCTTTCTCCAGCAGGAGGCTCCAGGGGACTCGGGAAGGTATAGTGCCCTAGAGGGTGAGGGAGGGCAGGCTGGTGTGGGGTGGGCTCAGGGCTGGAGCCTGGACTCAAGACCATGTGGGTGAGAGACTTTGGTCTGGAGACTTCTGGGCTCAGATGGCCACTGGCCAGCAGTCCTGGGTGTGACCTGCTCATCGTCCATGGGACATCCACTGAGATGTCCAGGAGACCACCCAGGCAGAGGCCTGGAAAAGGAGGATGAGGAGGGGCGTCCCTGTGCCAGAGCAAGGTGTGGCCTCTGCCCAAATGTTCCGAAGGACACGCAGCAAAGGGTCTAGAGCAGCGTTTCTCAACCTTGGCTGCACATTAGAATCACCTGGGAATCTTTTTAAAATCCTGATTTCTGGGCCTCATCCTCCGGAAATTCTGTTTCTTTGTTACTAATGTTGTGGCCCCACCCCATAACAAAGAAACAGAATTTCCGGAGGGTGAGGCCCAGAAATCAGGATTTTGAAAAGATTCCCAGGTGATTCTAATGTGCAGCCAAGGTTGAGAACCGCTGGCCTAGAGAGTATCAAAAACTCCCCCCTGATAGGAGCCAAGCCTTGAGCACAAATACTAAAATGGGAATGATACAGGGAAGATTAGCATGGAGTCTCACAGGACTGGACAGAGAAGAAAGGAAACCAGTCACAAAACAGAATACATGACACTACACGGCCCACATCTTAGACCACCAGTAGGTGTCAAGTGGCTGTAGCTTCCCATAAAGGGGGGCCCTGGTCCTAAGGGAACACAAGCCCAGCCCTGTCCCCGGCAGAACCCTCACACTGCAGCTCTTTCAGGAGAGCCCCTGAGGTGCTGCCAGTCCTTCGGTACCTGCTGTGCCCACAGCCTCCCGTTTCTTGGCATCCGGTACACACCTCGACTATGGCATTTATCACATTAAATAAATGAGTCTGAAACCAAGAGCCACCCTCAAGACATAGGCGCAAGAACACGAACCCTAGTTGATGTGTGTGCCACATGGAGGCAGGGTGTGAGGAAAACATAAATACGGGGAACTGTCCCCTTCACTGTTTATTAAACGTTGCTGCAAATCCCAGGTCCACGCCCAGACTCCACTGGGTGAGCAGCCAGCGATCAGAGGAGAGCGGCGCCCGCTGCAGGGGTGCAGGGGTGCAGGGGCAGGGCCTCAGTCATGACCAAGGAGAGCGACCACAGCCAGTCACCACCTGCGCAGACCGAGGAAGGGACAAGCAGAAAGTCACAGGGCGCTTGCCCACTGCTGGCAGCACCAAACCTGCCCACATGTTCTGAAGGACAAGTAGCAAAGGGTCTAGAGCAGCGTTTCTCAACCTTCCTAATGCCGCGACCCTTTAATACAGTTCCTCCTGTTGGGGTGACCCCCAACCATAAAATTATTTTCGTTGCTACTTCATAACTGTAATTTTGCTACTGTTATGAATCGTCATGTAAATATCTGATATGCAGGATGTATTTTCATTGTTACAAACTGAACATAATTAAAGCATAGTGATGAATCACAAAAATAATATGTAATTATATATGTGTTTTCCAATGGTCTTAGGCGACCCCTGTGAAAGGGTCGTTCGACCCCCAGAGGGGTAGCGACCCACAGGTTGAGAACCGCTGGTCTAGAGCGTATCAAACACTTCCCACCAGGTGGAACCAAGCCTCGGGCTCACTCCCGCAGCACACAGACTAAAACTGGAGCGATACAGAGAGGATCAGCATGGCCCTTGCTCAAGGATGACATGCAAATTCATGAAACATTCTGTTTTTAGTAAATGAGTAAATATGACGAAGTACAATTAAAAAAAAACCTGGGGGGCGGGGGGGAGCGGGCTGGAAGAGGCTAATGGAGGGAAAAAGGAGCACCGATGTAATACTTTCAACAATAAAGACTAAAAGGAAACAAACAAAACCATTCCATGGAGAAATGGCAGGTTCCTCTTTAAAAAAATATATTATTCTGAGTGCTTTATTTGCTCCCCAAATTACTAACCTCTGTGGAGATAAAGATTACCAAAACAAGAGCGCGTTTACTAAATACTTATTGACAGCAAGAGTGAGCCACCACTGCTGCCTGCACCTGCAGACTCAATCGAAGGCAGGAGTGAAAGCTTTACACGGCCAAAGGTGTCCGTCCTAATGGGAGGCTGGTCAGTGTGGGGAAGCTGCAGGTGGTCTGACTAGAAGAGGGGCTGAGACAGGGAAAGAACGAGGAAAGATGAGCCTGAACACGTGCCTCTACCTGCGGTTCTCAACCTGTGGGTTGCGACCCCTTTGGTGGTCGAACGACCCTTTCACAGGGGTCGCCTAAGACCATCCTGCAGATCAGATATTGACATTACAACTCATAACAGTAGCAACATTACAGTTATGAAGTAGCAACGAACATAATTTTATGGTTGGGTCACAACATGAGGAACTGTACTTAAAGGGCCAGAAGGTTGAGAACCACTGCTACCAGGAAGCAAGGAAGTGCTCAAAGAATGATGGGACTTGTCAACAAGACTCAGGAGCCAGGCTGAAGTCCTCCCACTGGCCAAATGCGGCACGATTTGAGCATTAAAAAGAATGATGAGCTATGTATTTTGGGTTTGTGAGCATATGTATCTTATACCTCAACTAGTGGCCCGTGCATGAGCTCGTACATATTGAAAGGAAATTAATTAGAAGAAATATTTTAATATCGCTATTCGCCCTTTCTCTATAATAGAAGTGTCAACCAAATTCATGATCGACAGTGACAGATGGAAACACCAGTGCGATAGGCGCCACCAAGAGCTTTCTATGTATCGCGCATGCACGAGCCAACTTAGCCTTTTATAGATATAGAACTTGCTTAGTTAGACCTGCTTTCTGATGTAGCTAAACTTTTCCCAGCCCAGTGAAGCACCCCAACTTCTCTTTCAGGTAATTATCAGCAACACAGCAGTAAATATCAACACGAAGCAGATTATTATTATAGATCACGCAGGGAGAACAAAGGGTAAAATATTTAACTGCAGCAGTGTTTGACCAAATTCTGCGCAGTGAGAAAACCTGAGGTCATTTTCACACTAAGTCTTCCCCACACTATTTCTTCTTTTCAGTCGGGTCAAGTTTCTAAGCTTTCTAAATCTCCGTTTTCTGGCTAATGAAAAGAAAATAGGATTCCACTGAGTCTCCTATCTACCTACTCCAGGACTTCTGTGAGGATCAAATGAGAGGAGGCACGGGAAAACGCTTCACAGACATCTGATTACACTGTAAAGTGTTTCCACCTGGCTATAAAGCAAGTCGTGTTCCTGGGCTGAAGAAACTCCAAGGAGGCTAGTCATCGCTAGGGAGAGGAAGCCAGGTGTTGCTACTTGATGTCATTACCCAGACGGAGTGAAGAAGGACACTTCGCATATTAGCGCTTTATGTAGATTATATAGATAGATAAAAATGTTTACAAAGATAACCACCCAAACAGGGCAGATGTAATACTGATCCTACTCGAACTCTTCTGGAAAACCGAAGAGAGCACTTCCCAGCCCACCCTATGAAGTCAGTATCACCCTGACACCCAAACCAGACATCACGAGAAAACTACAGAGTGATGTCCCTCATGAACACAAAGACAAAAATCTTTGAGATTTTAGCAAATCCAATCCAACGTAGACCAAAAGGACAATACATCATGACCAAGTAGGATCTATTCCAGGAATACAGTTTATCCCAGGAATTAAAAACAACAACAATGTAATTTACCATAGTAACCAAAAAACTACTGATCATCTCTCAACAGATGCATAAAAAAGATTTGACAAAACCATCACAGAAACACACTAATTCTGGGGCAGACATATGTCGCCTGTCTCCATTGGGAAGGGACCTGTATTACCAGAGGAATTATTGCCACATTTAACCTGCATACCACCAGGCTCTGCCTGCTGCCCACTTTACAGCAAACACGGAGGGGGGGAGGGGGGGGAGAAATGGGTTAAATGGCAGCGGGAAGATGCAATGTGACAGGTCCAGAGTGTGGACATTCTGCAGGTAGGACGCCTTGGAGTTTTCAAAAGGCCAATGCCACAATAAATGCGGAGGGCTTCCAGAAGCCGAGACCAAAGAAACCAACTGCAATGCACGAATCCACACCGAATCCTTATAAAGCGGCAGACAATTTGAGACAAGCTAGGTAACCTGACCCTGGACTGAAGGTGGAAGGCACCCTTGAGTGATTCATTTCTCAGGAGGCTAGCTAGCCTCTACGGTTACACAGGAGAGTCACTGTTCCAGAGCACTGGTTCTCAATCCTGGGCTAGCGTTGACCCCCAAGAATGTCTGAGGCATTTTGGGTTGTCATGCCTGGGGGAGGGAGCCCCTGCCATCCGGTGGACAGAAGCCAGGGATGCTCCTCAACATTCTGCCACGCACAGGACAATGTCACACCGTTAGTACCTGTCCAGCCACAAAACTGGATTGACCCATTGGCCACCAAAAAACAAAAACAAACAAAAAAAATACACCAAAAAACGCTAGTAAAGACTCCGCCCTAGATCTGCTCACTATTAGGAACTTCTACCGAGCAACACCCAGGGAAGGGCTCGGCCCGCAGAGACCGCGAGCTCCCAGGGCAGCTGGCCTCCCTCCCGCAGGAGGAGCGCCGTCGGCCCGCCGCCCCCACGCACCTCGGTGCTCGTTCTGCAGCCGCAGGCGCTGGTTGTAGAGGCTCTTCTCGGTGAGGTGCTGGATCTCCAGCAGCCCCTGCACGATCTCGAACACGGTGCCGTCGAGGAGCGCCAGGGCCAGGTCGCTGAGCGTGGTGTAGGACAGGCGCTGCTGGAAAGAGCTGCGGGCAGAGGGGCGTGGTGAGCGCGGGCAGGACCGGGCCCCGCCGCAGCCGCCCGCCCCGCGGCCCGCACCTGGGCAGCTCCTTGACCAGGCTCTGCAGCGCTGACAGCAGCTGGTAGTGCCGCTCCTGCTGCCGAGCACCATCCACCGCCTCCTCCAAGGCGCCCGCATAGCGCTCCATGGCCCCGCACCCTGCCAGCCGCGGCCCGGAGGGACGCTCCCCGCCGTAGGCCAGTCCCGAGCCCGGGGCGCCCCGCCCCCTTTTACGACAGTTCAGAGCGCGTTACGGCCAGCTTTGCGCGTCAGCCAGAACGAGGCTCGCTCCGCCCCTCAGCGGAAGCTCCTGGGCGGGTCTCGCGTCGTCCCCGCCCCTTTCCCCGCCCCCTTCCCCGCCCACGCAACCCCGGAGGCGTAACTCCACCGCACGGAAATCCCGGGTTTCCTAGATGCAGCCCAGCCCGCAGGTGTCGGCACTGACCCAAGCTCCGTTCCCAGCTTCTCCCTCTCGCTGCCTCTGGACGTTCATGGCCTCATGGGGCTGCGCGGGGCAAGGGCTGGTCCTGCGCATGCGTCCGCTGGGGCGGCCTGAGGATCCTGCCGCCTCCACCGGGCGGCCTCCCACCAAAAGTGCTTGGGTCACGGAGTCCCCGAGCTCCGCCAGTGTTAAGCGGCGTGACCTTGCGCCAGTTTTGTCACTTTTTGGGCCTCGGTCTTCTTGTCTTCCACTCGTGGGACGCTATTCCGGGCCACTTGTCAAGCGAGACTGCCCCCGCCCCGGGCGGGGAGCTCCAGGCAGGGCCTACGCGTGCCTGGCATGGGGCTGGCATGGGGCTGGCATCTCCGCCCCTCGTCCACCTCCACCCACAGGGTCAGCATGGAGAAGAAAACCCAGTTCAACGCCTCATTCCAACCTTGAAAATAAATGATTGGGAATCCCCAATTACACTTTCTATAAACTATAAAAATCTACCAAAAAAATCAGACTGCTGTGCTCTTGGGGGCAGGAGGCGGGAGATTCCCGTCTTAGAGAAATAGCATTGAGCATTGTCATGGGTCTGCCCCGTCTGGAATGGGTGGGTTCTTTATATATATATAAAGAACATTATATATATATATATATATATATATATATATATATATATATATATATATATATATACTGATTTCAGAGAGTAAGGGAGAGGGATAGAAACATCCCTGATGAGAGAGAATTGATGGCCTGCCTCCTGCACACCCCCTACTGGGGATTGAGCCAGAAACCTGGGCATGTGCCCTGACAGGTAATCCAACAGCGACCCCCTGGTTCATAGGTGGACACGCAACCACTGAACCACCCCCGCAGGGCAGGAATGTGTGGGTTCTTGACTTCAGGCAGGAAAGAAGCCAATATACAGTCAGTCCAGGTGATGTTGAGAGAGTGTTTATCAACGTGTGGGACAGTGGAACCAAAGAAGGGCTTCGTATAGAAGCAGCGAGATCACTGACGGCAGTGAGCCTGGGCTGGGCTCACTAAAAAGTTAGGCGAGAGGAGGGCCCTCGGGGCTTAGGAGAAAGAAAGAAAAAGTACACAGGCCTGAGGAAAAGGAGGCTTGGCTGGGGTGCGCTCAAAGGAGGGGGGTGCAGGCCCCCTTGGTCCTGAGCGTTTGATCTGGTTTCTGCAGGCGGGAATGCTAGGGGAGGGCTCCCTTCATACGCATGAGCTTTCCAGGTGTTTAATATTCTGACACATCAACATGAGCCTACAGAGGGGCTTGAGGTCTTTGGTCAGCTTTACTTCTATTTTGGATTTGTCTGGCTCTAACTTTTTGTTGCTGTTGTTACTTATTATCCCGACTTCATTCATGTTGGGGTTCGGCTGGCACTAATGGCACTAACTGGGTCTCTGTCATCTATCTCCCTAAGCCAGTGGTTCTCAACCTGGGCTGCACATTAGAATCACCTGGGAATCTTTTTAAAATCCCGATTTCTGGGCCTCATCCTCCGGAAATTCTGTTTCTTTGTTATGGGGTGGGGTTACAACATTAGTAACAAAGAAACAGAATTTCCGGAGGATGAGGCCCAGAAATCAGGATTTTAAAAAGATTCCCAGGTGATTCTCATGTGCAGCCAAGGTTGAGAACCTCTGCCCTAAGGTAACGTAAGCTGCCCGCTCTCTGGTTGGGGAGGAGCAATGAGCATCATCTGCTCTTAAGTGCCTTTGGTTAGGGAAGACTGGGTCTCGTTAGCTCTGTTAATTGCTTGGCTGTTAGTTTATTTTGTCTCCGTTTTCCTCGTCCCGCTTGTCAGGGAATATCCTAGCTTTTTACTGACCTGCCTCAGCATCATGCCTTCCTCATCTCAGCGGGAGGGAGTCCTGCACTGTTCAAATTGGGAAGGGGCTGCTGTGCAGCAAAATGTCAGAAATAGCCCTAACCGGTTTGGCTCAGTGGATGGAGCCCCGGCCTGCAGACCGTAGGGTCCCAGGTTCGATTCCCGTCAAGGGCATGTACCTTGGTTGCGGGCACATCCCCAGTAGAGGGTGTGCAGTAGGCAGCTGATCGATGTTCCTCTCTCATTGATGTTTCTAACTCTCTCTCCCTCTCCCCTCCTCTCTGTAAAAAAAAAAACCCTATAAAATATATATTTTTTAAAATGTCAGAAATAGGGAGAACATTGGGGGGAGGCCAGAAAGAAGGCTCGTGTGCCCAACTTGAGAGGATGAAATGGATGAAATGTCCAGACACCTGGGGGCAGACAGTGTCCAACAACCCGCGGGAATGCCATCGGGAGGAGGGGAACCGGGCCGAGCTCGGGGCTCCTTCTCCGTACCCTCAAGACGGCCTGTGCCAATCCCCGGCTGTGAGTGGGGACTTGGAAAAAACCTCCTAGAGGTGCCTCCGACGAACAGACCCCCGAAGAGGTCTTCGTATGGTCATCCGCACCTGCAGGACCCCGCCGCCCTCGCAGACAACCCCCAGCTCCGGACTCTGCCGCGGACCCTGGGCGGGTCGGATCCCGCTCCCACTGCGAACGGAGCCAGCGGAGGAAGCTACACAAAGTGGCCGCCAGGTGGCGCGCGGCACCGCGGCGCGGACGGCACCCGGCGGGTCTGGGTCCCGGGCCGGCGGGAGCGCACCGCCGAGCACCGTAGGACTGTCCTCGTCGCGGTTCAGCCTCAGAACGGGACGGGGGAAGGAAGAGGAGGCCGGGCGAGGTACCCTGCCGGCCCCAGCTCCGGGGAAGGGACTTGGAAATATTTGGGGAAGATCCGACCACCAGGTGCCCGCACTCCGTATGGGCGCTCGGCACGGATTTACCCGTCCGGCCGGAGCTGGTGCCCTCCAGAGCGGGACTCGGAAAGATTGGGGGTCCAGTCCTCCGGAGACGCCCCCCCGGCCCATCCCGCGGGCAGAGCAGCTCTTTGCCTCTGGAGTGGTAAGGGGAGAAACTCGGAGGCGCCTCCGACAACCGGACCGCGTCCGGGACGGCGTCCGGGCGCGGGAATCCTCTCCCGTTACCCTCGTCGGTCCCGCGGGGGTACAGGCACCGGCGGGTGCTGGTCCACCCGCCCCAGCAGCCTACAACCTAGTCCGGGAGAGCGGCAATGGACACCCCCTCGTGTCCCTGCGCGTTTAATCTCGGCGAATAGATGACGCGCCGTCGCCGCGGCCCCACGGGACGATCCCGTTAGCGCCGTCGGCCTCCCGAATGTCCACGTTGGGGGCCGGGTCCCGTCCATGGCAGATTTCGCTGGAGCTCCCGAGGGAAGACGCTACCTGAACGGGGCCGCCAGATGGCGCCCGAGAACCAGCACGAAAGTCCGCAGGATGGACCTGACCGCGGGCCGGCGAGGTTCGCACGGAGGCCGCCCAGACGCTGCATCTCGTCGCAGCCCACCCACGATCGCGTCTCTTGTCCCCGGGCAGGTGGATGGGGCGTTCGCCCCGAAGCTCCCGGGCGGCAGGACACGACCCCGGCAGCAGAAGGGAAACTTGAAAATGTGTTCAGGCTGCTGCCCGGAAGGGGACAGACTCCCCCGCACGCGCTGACCTTTTCCGGACTCTGGAGAGGACTTGCAATCCCCCCTCCCCGCCCCGCCCCCCCCCCCCTCCCTCCCCGCCCCCGAGACGCCGGCCGGCCAGGAGCCGGTCCCCGCTTCCCAGAGCTGTTCCCTGCTCCAGGCTGGATTTCGTCCATTTTTCAGGGACTCGGCTGTAAAACGGAAAGTCTTGAAAGTACTCGTAGAAACATGGATGAATCATTTTTATTTATCATTTCAGGAGAAGGTCTTTCTAAAGCATAAAACAAAGCCCAAGCCAGAAAAGAAATGACTGATCAACGTGACCAAATTTTAAACAAAATTGATCTTGGCGTATATCAAAGGCAAAGTCAAATGGCAACAGATGAGGAACGTTTATGCCAGTGCACGTGTAATATGATTATCAATTTCAGCATTGCTTGGTATAATACTAGAAAACGGGAAAAATAATCGTCATTAAGAGGGACCAGTTTAAATAAATCCCAGTACATCAATACAATGCAACACTATGAATTGGTTCATACGTAAGGCCGGGTCAATGCAAGAATGGAGACACACAAGAGAAACTTCAAATACTGAATCAAGCAGTTCACTTAAATAGCCACCAGGTGGTGCTGGTGACTCAGTAACATTGTTTAGCCCCCAACCCCCAGCAAAGTGAATTTTGCTTAAGATTATATTTTGCAACTTTCTTAGGCACCTAAAATGTATAGCCATGGATTTTATATAGCTCCTTATATAAAACTTTCAACTCATTATTAAAGCATAAGTTTTTTATAAAGGTGTTTTTTTACAGCAAAATTGAAATAAAACGATTTGAATATATTCAATTTGCAAAATTCATTGGGAAAAAACATTTATTGGGTACTTACTATGTTGTGTCAGGAAGAAAGCATGGATAATACATGGCAATCACAATAGAAATGATTTATGCAAATATAAACAGGTGATTTCAATATAACAAATCACTAGAATGTTAGCACAAGTATTTGTTTTGTTTTGTTTACAACACCTGGAATATAGTAGGAGTACAATAAAGCAGTTATTGAGTAAATGAAGTATTTGATTAATTAATGATTAAACATGCTTATAGAAAGTGTTATGAACATAGTTTTTTATGTTCTCTAGTTTTATTTTTAAAATAAGTTTTTATTTTTCTACAGTTGACATACAATATTATATTTGTTTTGGGTGTACAACAGAGTAATTAGACATTTGTATATCTTATGAAGTGATCACCCAGTTTTATAGTACCCGTCTGGACACCATACATAGTTATTGCAACATTATTGACTATATTCCCTATGCTGTACTTTAAATTTAGGATAAATTAGGTTGCTTCCACATATTGGGTATCCTATATAATAAAAGAGTAGTATGCAAATTGTCCCCTCAACTGGGACTTATCCGGGAATTCGACCAGGAGGTGGAGCCGGCCCGGGGGGAAGAGAGGGAGTACCCGGCTAACAGCTGGCAGCTGCTAGGGACCCTACCAGTGCACGAATTTCATGCACAGGGCCTCTAGTTATAAATAATGCTGCAATAAACACATGCACATGTCTTTTCAAATTAGTGTTTTGGGTTTCTTCTGTTAAGTACCCAGAAGTGAAAATGCTGGCTCCTTCTTCATTTCCTCGTTATAGCCTTTGTTTTAAAGTCTATTTTTTTGTGTGTGATATAAGTATTGCTACCCCATCTTTTCTTCCTGTTAGCATTTTTAGGAAATATCTTTTTCCATCCCTTTCCTTTCAGTCTGTGTGTCTTTTGATCTGACGTGAGTCTCCTGCAGGCACCACATGTAAGGGTCTTGTTTTCTTGTCCTTTAGCCACCCTGTGTCTCTTTCAGGGGGACATGGCTTTATTGCTTACACTGCAGATTCAAATTAATACAATAACAGCCCCCACTTTTTTCAGTGAGGCACAGGAAAAGTCTTCTGAGTTTTATCGTTTCAGACCTTTGATGACAAAGGGACTGCTTTCCAATAGATCCAACCCAGTGCTTCATTAAGCCAGATTTATGCTCCATCTCTACTCACCCCACTGCCAATATGGGATGAACATAAGGAAACTTATTCTTGGGCTTTACTGCATTTACTTAATAATTGTTCCTTTCCACTCATACACTTATTCTCATTTATTTCTTGTCCATACTCATTTGTACCAATAGCAATTGTTTTTTCATTTTCTTTTATTTTTATTGATTTCAGAGAGGAAGGGAGAGAGAGATAGAAACATCAATGATAAGAGAGAATCATTGATCAGCTGCCTCCTGTACGTCCCCCACTGGGGATCGAGCCCACAACCTGGGCATGTGCCCTGACTGGGAATTGATGCTCAACCACTGAGCCATGCCCAGCTGGGGGGTAATTGTTTTGTTTTTTTTAAATATCTGTATCAAACTATATTTACTCTTATCCTTCCTCATTCTTTTTTTTTAAAAAATATATTTTATTGATTTTTTACAGAGAGGAAGAGAGAGGGATAGAGAGTTAGAAACATCAATGAGAGAGAAACATCGACCAGCTGCCTCCTGCACATCTCCTACTGAGGGTGTGCCCGCAACCAACGTACATGCCCTTGACCGGAATCGAACCCGGGACCTTTCAGTCCGCAGGCCGACGCTCTATCCACTGAGCCAAACCGGTTTCGGCATCCTTCCTCATTCTTGACTTACTCCTAATCTCCCAAGATTCTCACATGCCTGGACACAGACAGACCTCTGGAGGGTAGAGTCCAGCTGAGTGTAAGGAGAGAGGGCTGACTCGCAGTGGTTCAGTATGGCATTAGCACAATTCCAATGAGTTAATATATGCAAGGTGCTTCAAACAGTGCCCAAGGGTATAACATATGCTCGGTAATTGTTAAACCTCATCATCACAGTCTGCAGCCGTGGGCAAACTACGGCCCACAGGCCGGATCCCACCTGTTTGAAATGAATAAAACTAAAAAAAAAAAAAAAAAAAAGACCATACCCTTTTATGTAATGATGTTTACTTTGAATTTATATTAGTTCACACAAACACTCCATCCATGCTTTTGTTCCGGCCCTCCGGTCCAGTTTAAGAACCCATTGTGGCCCTCGAGTCAAAAAGTTTGCCCACCCCTGCTCTAGGCATAATCCACCTTCACACATCTCCTTCCTTTAGCGTATTTGGGGGAAAACTAAGGTTTGTCTCCTGTCTCCTCCTTAGTCACTTCCATGCTGCAGGTGCTCCCGGGCTGCTCTCAGCTCCATCTCTGCATGTCTTGCTTCTGACCGAGACTGGGGACACACGAACTTCCTTTCTTCTCATGCGATGTCACTACTCCCACATGGATGTCAGCAGAGCAGCGAATGTGAGAAAACCCTTACTTCTCTTTGCTGCCTGGTTTCTCATACCAAGACACGCTTGGAAACTAGGCTAAGTTGTGGAAGAGTTGGGGAAATAGCAGCAACGCAAAATATGTAGACTTGGTACTTCACATGACCCTCCCCACAGCCAAGAGAAAAGTGCGAAATGCTTCTGACAGGGTCTCCTCAAGGACGCCCCACGTTCCGGCCTCTGCTCAGCGAGTGCCCCATTCTCCTGGCTTCATCCTGAGTCTTCTCCCCCGCCTCTCCACAGGGGTTGGTCTGGCCCGAGGTTCACCTTCATGCCCGTGCTCAGGGCAGTTTCTGGGGAGATATTCCTCAAAACCCAAGCTATTCCATCAAGAATAGCAGCACCTTCAACCAAGTAGTTCAGGGTGGTTTCTGGACTCGAAATCTGGGTCCTTCCAAGTCTTTCCACAAGTCAAGAGTGTAATATGACTTTTCTTTCTTCCTGATTCATTAATAGTTAACAGTCACACACACACACACACACACACACACACACACACACGCTCTTAGAGAGGATAAAATCTAAAGGTACTTTAAAGGATAGAAGAATTTTCCCAAACCCTCCCTAATGCACACAGATCTCCAGGGCAGAACAGAGGCAGCAGTGAACATAGTCATGTGCGCCCATGGAGCCCCTCCTTTGTTCTTCTTTTGCTTTCAGCCTCAGCACCCAGAGCCCAAGAAACTGACCCAGTTACAAGACCGCCTACCCCATGGTTACTATTCCAAGGCCTAAGAGTTCCGGAACTTGGAAATGAAATATTTTAGTTTTGCTTTATCTTTACAGTTCAGACTATGTGAAGAACTCTTAGGGGAAGCCTTCTTTGCACATTATGTATATGAAAGAGACAGTGTATGATCTTCCTAGCCAAGCAATCTTTCTGGGGACTGGAAGACTATCTTACCTATGGCCCCAAGGTATCTACGTTTGGTCTTTGCTAAGGCTGCTCCTATAGAAAAAAACCAAATTCACTCTCTTGGCCCCTCATACCACCATTTGCTCCATCTCCCAGCCAGACATGTCACTGGCAAGAACCCAGTTAGCCTACCAAGAAAAGGATGGAATGTGTGGGGCCTCATCTTATTAATCTTTTGAGCCTACTATAGAGTCAAGTCAATTATAACCACTTAATCAATGCTAAACTCATACAATGGGCCAGTTTAAGTAGTACAACCTGGTATAATCCCCAAGAAGAGTATAAGTAAGACGTTTCCAATTTTTAAAGTGGGGAGAAGACCCTACTAGAGAAACAAGATGAAAATCTCCCCACCTGTTGATACAAAGACACTGTGATGCTTCGCAGTAATTCATTGATACAAACAGAACCATCAGAAAAGCACTCTTTTCAGGGTTTTGCCCAGGGCAAGTTTAACATCCTTATTCCTCAAACTGTAGATCAAAGGGTTAAGCATGGGCACGACGTTGGTGTAGAAGACTGAAGCATATTTACTCCGGCCCACAGATCCCGGAAAAGAGGTTGTTAAGTAGGTGAAGGCCCCTGACCCAAAAAACAGAGCCACGGCGGTGATGTGGGAGCCACATGTGCCAAAGGCTTTGGACCTTCCCTCAGCAGAAGGAATGCGGAGGATACTGGAGAGAATCAAAGCGTAAGAGACGAAGATGCTGATACTGGATGTTGCAATGACCATTCCAACAACAATAGAAAACACCAGCTCGTTGACATGGGTGCTGGTGCAGGAGAGCTGCAAGAGGGGGAGAACTTCACACAGATAATGGTCGATGATGTTGGAACCACAGAAGGTCAGTCTCAGCATGTTTCCGGTGTGGGCCACGGCCCCAGCAAACCCTACCGCGTATGAACCCAACATCAGCAGAGCACAGACCTGGGGGGACATGGTGACCGTGTACAGCAGAGGATTGCAGATAGCCGCATAGCGGTCGTAGGCCATGGATACCAGCACGTAGCACTCAGAATTGACCAAGAAGCAGAAGAAAAACAGTTGAGTCATGCATCCTGCGTAAGAGATGATATTTTCTGACACAAAGTCGTGCAGCATTTTGGGAGTAAAGACACAAGAATAACAGAGATCTATCGAAGACAAGTTGAAGAGGAAAAAATACATGGGAGTGTGAAGGCGAGAATTCAGACCAATTAAGGTGATCAAGCCCAAGTTGCCCACCACAGTAAGCACATAGAGCCCTAAGAACAGGAAGAAGAGGGGGACATGGACCTCTGACTGTTCTGAGAATCCCCCAAAGATAAATTCAGTCACCGAGGAGCTGTTTCTTAGAACCATTCTCTTCTGGGGAGCTGTCTGTGGAAACAAGGGGTAAAATACAATAGATTGGTGATAGGCACAAGCATGGACCATAGGAGAGATGAGACCATGCATAGACGCCCTCCCTTTTGCCTTGTGCCTTGTAACTGTGGAACCAGCTCAGAATGGTTCTGTTCTGTTTGATGAGGTGCTCAGTTGCTTTTCAGAGACAACAGACCAAAACCACAAATCATGCAGATGAAGCATGCACAGATGAGAGAACTTGGGCCCCAGCTGCACCTGGAACCAAAACCTTGCATGTCCCCCTCCCCGGCCCCACCCCCACGGAACCAAAGGACCAGGACATAACCGGAACTTGAACACCGGAACCCTTGAACAACAGAAGCCAAAGGTCTGTTGTCCAGGAAGATCTGGTGTTGACGTCCCTTTACCATAAATGGCCAAGTTCCAAGGTCCTCCAGCGAACATTTGTCCCACCAGCACTTCCACACACCTGTTCCCCTTAGCCCTTTAAAAACCCTTAACCCAGTCCAGCAAGCAAGATGGATTTGAGGCACCACTAGGTCCCCCATCGTCTTGGTTGGCACCTTTTCAATCAATAAACCTTTACTTACTTCAAACCCTGATGTTTTGAGTTTTGGCCTTTTGAAGCATCGGGCCCTTGGACTTTGGTTTGGTAACGCTCTCTCATTTATGCCCCCAGCTTAGCTATTCACAACATGCCTGTGACTATATCTCAGCTCCCCTGGGTGATCATGAATCTAGGCTAGAGTTTCTTAGCATGGGCAGCAAGAATTCTGTTCCCACCCTAGCTGGTTTGGCTCAGTGGATAGAGCATCGGCCTGTGGACTGAAGGGTCCCTGGGTTCGATTCCAGTCAAAGGACACATGCCCAGGTTGTGGGTTCGATCCCCAGTAGAGGACGTGCAGAAGGCAGCCGATCAATGATCCTCTCTAATCATTGATGTTTCCATCTCTCTCTCCCTTTCCCTTCCTTTCTAAAATCAATAAAAATATATTTTTTAAAAAAGAATTCTGTTCCCTCTTGAGAGATGAGGAGATTGAATACCTCACTTGGCTGCCCAAGGACTCCCAGAAAGACACCCCAAGAGCCAGGAGTACAACCCACAGCCCACTGCTTTAGGATGTACGGAGAGCTCTTATGTCTCCCCCTTTCTGCCTCCCTCTCCCAGCCAGTCATGGGGTCCTCTGTCCCCTACTCACCTTCCTCCTATAAGCCCCTTCACTCCATCAAAGTCAGTGTTGAGAGGAGGGGAAGGATCAATACATCCTAGACCTGCTGGTTGTGGGTTTACAAGAAGCTCATCTGAGAAGATGGGATTCAGACATTCCCCTTCCTTCTTCCTGGCTCCCTCAGTGCTGGGCCGTGTGCATCTCTTTCTCCGTTAGCCCAAAGGAGAAGATGGTGTCAGTGCACAAAGCAGACAGCTTTCGGAGATGGACTCTTCTGGTGCCCCGGTGCTGAGACTCAGAGCTTCTGGAGACCCCAGTCTCCAGATGCTCTAGGAATAGACCAAGTTTCCTGTGTGGACTTTCTCAGCTGGTCTAAGTCAACTTCAGGAGAAAAAAATAGCGACCCTCCGTCTCACCAGGACCCGGGCTAGCATATCATGAGAGCTTTATGCTACTGGATGGCCTCAGGCACCTCATTAGGCACCATTTCCCCTGGGAATTTTTCTGATGGTCCCTGCAGGGAAGAAATTGCAATCTTTGTTTATGGCTGGGATCACGATGCTTACACAGCACCTCGGGACTCAGGTGTTCCGTTCCCACTTCCCTTTTACTTCAGGGACCTCCTATGGAAGGTTGGGGCCTCGCTTTCCCTCTCCTTCATTAACTCTAATACTTAGTCTTTAAGGAAGAGTGGTCCCAGACTTATGTTAGCCACCATTCCCAAGTTTCTGAAGGGAGTTTTGAGAATAACAACAACAACAACAACAAGTTAGCTCAGAGTTGCAGGTGCTACAGAGAGAGCACCTCGTACAACGTGTTTCTAGCTCAATGAGCTGCTCAGAACAGTGGAGACACCACCACCAGGAAGACCACCTGCTCTCAGCTCTACTAAGGGCCACACAGGCCTTTGCTGTATAGGAGAAGATCAAAATGTTCCATGAATAAGTAAGAAAACACACACACTCACCTGCATGAATTCACTTTCTGAACGTGTGCAGGCTCACGGTGTGACAGGAGTTGTACCTCAAGTTTTTAATCCGGGCGTTCTCCAGCGACAAAGCTGCTCTCCCTGCGATCTGCTACGTGAAGATTCTAAGAAACTTTCAAAGACGTGAGCAACTGCACTTACAAGTTTCCACGGGGGCCACCTAAAATAATCCCAGTTTGCCTGGGAAAGTGCGGATTTCCGCCCTTTGTCACTGTAATTATTAGTACACATCCTGTCACTCTCAGGTGTCTGGATTTGGATAACAAATGATATAGTCACTTTACTAAAATAAGCAGAAGTCGCTATTCAGATCCTCTGGGCTCTGCTATCTCCTAGACCCCCTGGCCTCCATCCTAGTTCTGACCAAGGGAATCTCTCTCAGTCTTTTACCCTCCTTGCCCTCTTAGTTCTCATTAAAAGAATCTACTCTTCCTGGCCAATCAATACTATCTCTCCAGTCAATTTAGGCTTTAAAAATGAGAAGGGCATTAACTGCAACCTGTTTCTGGTTTATACTTAGCCCTGAACCCTAAAGCAAAGAATTACAAACACTAGATATCTGCCTGAAATACGCGGAAGAGGAATAAAGGAAGAGGAATTGCATCGGTACAAGGAATAAATATTGGTACAACTTTACATTGTAATCATTGGTACATTGCTGTATGTCATTGTATACAGCACAATAAATTGATTATTAGTAGTAGTACTTAACAAACTTGGGCATATGTATATATTTTGACTTGCAGTTTTACTTTGCGGTATATACCCAATAAAAATAAGTACACATGTTTACCTAAAAACATGCCAAGAAAGTTCATAGCACCGTTATACATAATTGCTCCAATGTGAAAACAGCCCACATGTCAATTGACTACAGACTGGATAATAAATTGTGGGATATTAATAAAGTAGCACTCCATATATCTATGAAAGTTAATAACATAGTACATAAATGTCACAAACCTATTATGGAGCAAAGAAGCCAAACACCAAAACCATACTTAATGATTTCATTTACATGAGGTTCAAAAGCAAGGACACTAATCTTTGGTGTCAGAAGTCAGATAGCTGTTATTTGTGGCTGGGAAGTCATGGGCTAGTGGCTGCAAAGGAAAGTGAAGGTGCTTCAGGGTGCTTCTGAGAGGGGTTGGTTCCATGGATGTGTTCAGTTTGTAAAAAATTCATCAAGCTAATATGCTTATGTTACAACTAGAGGCCCGGTGCACAAAAATTTGTGCACTCGGGGGGGTGGTCCCTTAGCCGGGCCTGTGCACTCTCGCAGTCTGGGACCCCCTTGGGGGATGTCCACCTGCTGGCTTAGGCCCACTCCCTGGGGGATTGGGCCTAACCTGGCAGTCAGACATCCCTCTGGCAGCCCAAGAGCCCTCGGGGGATGTCCACTTGCCAGCAGGGAGCAGGCCTAAGCTGCAGTCGGACATCCTAAGCACTGCTGAGGAGGCGGGAGAGGCTCTCACCACCACCGCTGTAATGCCAGCCATCAGCCTGGCTTGTGGCTGAGCAGAGCTTCCCCTGTGGGAGCGCACTGACCACTGGGGGCAGCTCCTTCATTGAGTATCTGCCCCCTTGTGTTCAGTGTGTGTCATAGTGACCAGTTATTCCCAGTCATTCTGCTGTTAGGTTCAATTTGCATATTACCCTTTTATTATATAGGATAGAGGCCTGGTACATGGGTGGGGGCCAGATGGTTTGCCCTGAAGGGTGTCCTGGATCAGGGTGGGGGTCCTGCTGGGGTGCCTGGCCAGCCTGGGTGAGGGGCTAAGGGCCGTTTTCAGACTGGCCACACCCTGTTCAGGGTGGGGGTTCCCGCTGGGGTGCCTGGCCAGCCTGGGTGAGGGGCTGATGGCTGTTTGCAGGCTGGCCATAGCCCCGCAGTGGGGACCTTCACCTCATGAGGGTGTGGCCATCCTGGGTTAGGGGCTGATGGCTGTTTGCAGGCTGGCCATGGTTCCCAGCGACCCAAGCTCCCAGTGAGGCTGGCTGGAAGTAGGTATCTGGGATTTATTTATCTTCTATAATTGAAACTTTGTTGCCTTGAGCGGAGGCTACAGCCGGCCAGGGCAGGCAGGAAGCTTGGCTTCCTCCATCGTGGAGGCAACCAAGCCTCCTGCTTGCTCCAGCTCTGTGGCTGCCGGCTGCCATCTTGGTTGGGTTAATTTGCATATAGTCGCTCTGATTGGCAGGCGGGCGTGGCTTGTGAGTGTAGTGGAGGCACTGTCAATTTGCATGTTTCTCTTTTATTAGATAAGATTAAATGAAAAGTTTACTTAAAACATAAATGAAGAACAAATTAATATTTTAATAAATCATCCTACCAAACTTTTTAACACTAAAATTATTACTAGTAAACATCTTTGATTGTTTAGTAATCTCCAGTAGGGGGCATGCAAGAGGCAGCTGGTCAATGATTCTTTCTCATCATTGATGTTTCTATCCCTCTCTCCCCCTCCCTTTCTCTCTGAAATCAATAAAAATATTAAAAATAAATAAATTAGAGGAAGAAAAAGCCCACAGAAGATGAAGGCAAAGATATGTGTCTGACTTGGTCTTGGCTGTAGAAGAGTGGGAAGAAGAAAAATAAATATCCTCTATGAATTTCTAACCACTTCTATGTGGTTAGAAATTATACATGTAATAAAAAAAACTATATTATACATGTAATAAAAAAATTCCTCTCTGGAGAATACAATTTAAATCCAGATATGTATACATCAGATATTTACACATATGTATAAATCCGTAAGTATTCAAAGATCATGAGCCCTTAATAGAAATCACGTAACAAACACAAATTGGGCCACTAGGAATGAGAATTACCATGAAAGATGAACCACAAGCTACAGAAACAGACCTGAAAATTTGCTAGGCTTATCAGGGACCGAATACAATTTAAATGTACTTAATCTGTTCAAAGAAAAAAAGAGCAAATTAAAAGTTACAAATGAAGAAAACAATAAAATTAACAAGACAGATTTTTAAAAAATCAAATATAACTTTTAGAATTTAAAACATGATAGTTGAAATTTAAAAACTCCATGAATATGTTAAACAGCCTATTAGACACGGGTGAAGAGAAAATAAGTAAACTGGAGGGCAGATCTAAAGAAATTACCCAGAAGTCAGCATCAGCTGAAGGGGGTGAGGAGGAAAGAGTGTGTAACAAAGAAATATAATTTAAGAAATATAACTTAAGAAATATAGAAATGGAGACGGTCCAACAGATATGGAAAGAGCGTTTACCACATTCTGGACCCTGTGCTTTGCTTTAAGAATAAAGCAACAATCAAAACCATTATAGCTCTTCCCCTTTCAAATATATAATCCAGATGGAGAAATCTACAACAAACAGATACTTACACATAACTCATTAGAAATCCAATAAATGTGCGAGCAAGAAGTTCTGGGGCGGCTTTGAAACCATTTAACAGGATGCCCTCCTGAGTCTGGAAACTCAGGGAAAGCCTCCCTGAGGAAGTGAAATTCAGGTTTAAAACTAAAATGTAAGAAGGGGTAAAAAGAGTTGCTTGTCCGTGACTGTCCCACACTGAACCTCCTTTGGGTTTAGGAAGGAATAAACGCCCTGGGAACGTACTCTTGTGTGAGCCTTGGTTGGAGCCAGGACCAGGCCTCCTTCCGTGAAATCTCTCCAGAGAACGTAAGACAGTGATGGCGAACCTTTTGAGCTCGGCGTGTCAGCATTTTGAAAAACCCTAACTTAACTCTGGTGCCGTGTCATATATAGAAATTGTTTGATATTTGCAACCATAGTAAAACAAAGACTTGTATTTTTGATATTTATTTTATATATTTAGATGCCATTTAACAAAGAAAAATCAACCAAAAAAATGAGTTCGCATGTCACCTCTGACGCGTATGTCATAGGTTCGCCATCACTGTTAAGACCTGAACTCCACCAGTCACGTTCCCAGGCAGGACCGAAGTGTGGGGCAAGTGACACAAAGAAAAAGGAACATTCATGTTGGCAAAGACGAAGAATCTACCAGCTGATGACACACGTTGGGACTGGTGGTGCCAGCAGGAGGGGGCAGCACAGACTAACCAGATGGCTCTGGGGTGTAGCTTGGCTGCAATTCCACCCCCTGGCCTCCTCTCAATCCTTCCTGGCTCCAAGAGCTGGTTCCTCAGCTTGTTCTAAGAGTCTATGAACTAAGAGTCCCATTTCTTGCCAATTAACACTCTTTTTTTTTTTTTTGGTCCCAAGTTAACCAGGACTGACTCCTGCTGTTGCAGTGAACAACCCTGGATGGTATACGGGGACTGGGGATTAAGGAGCTGTGTGCAGGGAGTGGGGACGGGGGAGGCACCCCAGGTTGTGGGGCACCTTTCTCAGATCCCTGAGATGAAGGCAGACACACCTGTCAAAATTACCTTTGGGAAGGGGTGTCACAAACTCTCCCTCAAAGTTTTGCTTTATTTTAAACCATCTTTCCCCTTCCAATGAAATGTTGTTCCGATGGGGTTTGGAGGATAAAATAAACACACGTGTTACATTTCAGAGACAATTTTTCATACTCCTGCACAACTTTTTTTTTTTTAAAACATTCAATTCTTTGATGACTCCTCTTTGCTTTAATAAGCCAAATTACACTAGTTAGTAGAATGAATAATAAGTTTCTATGCTGGGTAAACAGAAATGCATTTAATGAATCATCTGGCTAGCTTTTTAAGTGCAATGTAGGCAATACCAATAATCATTATTATGTTTAACATCTAAGGAACTAATAGCACAGTAATTTTTTAAAAGGTTTTGAGAGAGAGAGGTAGGGAGAGGGGGAGAGAAACATTGATGTGAGATCAGAACATCAATTGGTTGCCTCCTACATGCCCCCAACCATCTAAAAATATACAAGCAACAGGCAATTGGGCTGGGCCCTGGGGAAAAGATGGGAGGGCCAGAAAACTGGAGTAAAAGGAGCTTTTTCTCTCTTTGGTAATAATTTTAAATGAACATGTACTACTGGGTCAATATACAATATATATGGGATGGAATGCAGAAATAATCTGATGGAGCATAATCATTTTCATAGAATCAGGCATGAGCACAGAAAGAGCAAATAATTGTCTCAGGTTCAAACAATAAATCTGTGGAAATGTTGATAGCAGGAGGCAGAGGACCTAGCAGGGATGGGAAAAAAATTAACTGAGCACTTATCATTTCATTGTCTTAGTAATTCTAAAAAAAAAAAAAAAAAAAAAGTTAAAAGTAAAGGCGTTGATGCTGAGACATCGAGTAACTTGGTTACGGTGACACGGCTGCAGAGTAAAGGCTGAGAGTTCAAATCTGATTCTACCCTCCAGTTCCCACGTCCCTGCTCTTTCTGCGTCTGTCGGTCTCCTTTCCCCGCCACAGTCGCCCGCATCCAGCGCTGCCCACCGATTCTGTGCCGCCTAAAGCGCCGTTCTCTCGCTTCACTCTCATTCTTTTGAGTTCTTGTTTGCTGACCGGTGCCATCCCAAAGGCAAAACTCTCTATCCACCCAAACGTCATTTTTCCAGACACAAGAGCATCTTCCCCAAGAGAACCTGGTAAGTCAAAAGTGTGTTCACAGCATCTCACATATCATTGCTTCACAAAAATATTCACTTACATTTTTCTTTTAAACCAAGAGGCAACACTGCCTGCCTTTAAGTGCCACTGGGAGGTGGATTTCCACACTGAGCTGTGCAACTCCCCATCCTCTCCTGGAAAACGTACCAGTCAGGGCCCCAGCAGGCAACAGAGGACTCCCCGAAGCAGAGTAATGGAAACATATAAGGAAGGAACTGTGTGCGGGGGATGTGGGCCCAAGGTTGGTTGAGAGAAAAGACACAGGGCTCTTGAGCCTCTGGAGGTAGACATACCCCCACCCACCAGCATGAAGACACAGAGGATGGAGCAGGCGCTGTGACCAGGAAGGACATGGGCGCTGGGTGACTGACCGTGTAGCCCCGCTGGGAGGAAGTCAGGGAAGTGAACTCACGGCAGCACACTCCTACCCGCTGATTCCTCTGCCCATGCTGGACGCTGCCGTTGGCCTATCCTAACCGGAAACCAGAGGGCAAGAGAGCCTACCGGCAAGATCCATTAGGGAATGGCTGCCAGGACTTGGATAAGGTCCTGGAAAGTAGACCTGGGGAAGTACACAGAGAATACCCTCCCACCCCCTGTCTTACCCCCCACCTTACACTGTACGGTAACAGTCAGTGGTAACAGTCATTTCTACTGCTGACCGCCTGCTGGGTGGCGCTAATCTGATTACTGGCTGGTGATACAAGGCTCTCTGTGCTTCTGAAATCATCTCCAGATCCTTATCTGAGCTGGGAGCTGCAGACTTCTTCCCCCCGACTTTACAAGCACAGTTTGAAATGGAGCAAAGACACGATTGTGTGGAAGTCATTCCCAAACCCTGTCCTTCACCACCTTGACATGTATAAGGCCTTCCTCCCAGCACTGCCCAATCCCTTAAGTCCAAGTGCCCGAAGCTGCACACGACAGTCTGCGGCGGTGCCACGCTTGACACTTCGTGGGTCCTAGCACACTTCCCCCGCACACTCTGCAGAATTCTTCCAGAACTTGTCTGGTCATTTAGCCAAGACCAAATCAACCAAATCCTAAACCTCCTACTTTCTTGCAAAAATGTGATATTTAAAATTAGCCCTTGACTAATTTCCGTAGACAGGACTAGATTTTAGCGTCGTAGAGGAGCTCACATTTGAAATGAAAGCGTCCAGGGCTACGGGAGAAAGAAAAGGAGCCATAACAAGCGATGTTAGAAACCAAGAGCTTGGATTCTCCCCCCAGTTCTGCTGCTGAGTAACTGAGTGACCTCAGGGAAGGTGCCCAGGCCTGTATCTATTCTCAGAAACATGAGAGAACTGAATTAAAAGATTCTTAATGTCTACAAAATGTATCCTATAGTCTTAAGAATATTTAAAAATTAAAGGACATTTAAAATGGGAAGGATAGCCCGGCTGCTGTGGCTCAGTGGTTGAGTATTGACCTATGAACCAGGAGGTCACGGTTTGATTCCCGGTCAAGGGCACATGCCCTGGTTGTAAGCTCGATCCCCAGTGTGGGGGGTGCAGGAGGCAGCCGATCAATGATTCTCTCTCATCATTGATGTTTCTATCTCTCCCTCTCCCTTCCTCTCTGAAATCAATAAAATATATATTTAAAAAAATGGGAAGGCTAAACTTGTTTGAGAAAGAGTTGAAACTTCTTTTTTTATTATTATTTTATTAAATCTTTATTGTTCAGATTATTACATTTGTTCCTCTTTTTTTCCCCCCCATAACTCCCTTCCTTCCAGTTCCCACCCCACCCTCAGCCCTCACTCCCCACCCACTGTCCTCATCCATAGGTGCACGATTTTTGTCCAGTCTCTTCCCGCATCTCCCACACCCCTTTCCCCCCAAGAATAGTCAGTCCATTCCCTTTCTATGTCCCTGATTCTATTATAATCAACAGTTCATTCTGTTCATCAGATTATTTATTCACTTGATTCTTAGATTCACTTGTTGATAGATGCATATTTGTTGTTCATAATTTGTATCTTTACCTTTTTCTTTTTCTTCCTTTTCTTAAAGGATACCTTTCAGCATTTCATATAATACTGGTTTGGTGGTGATGAACTCCTTTAGCTTTTCCTTATCTGTGAAGCTCTTTGTCTGACCTTCAATTCTGAATGATAGCTTTGCTGGATAAAGTAATCTTGGTTGTAGGTTCTTGGCATTCATCACTTTGAATATTTCTTGCCACTCCCTTCTGGCCTGCAAAGTTCCTGTTGAGAAATCAGCTGACAGTCGTATGGGTATTCCCTTGTAGGTAACTGAGTTTCTTTCTCTTGCTGCTTTTAAGATTCTCTCTTTGTCTTTTGCTCTTGGCATATTAATTATGATGTGTCTTGGTGTGGTCCTCTTTGGATTCCTTTTGTTTGGGGTTCTCTGCACTTCCTGGAGTTCTAAGTCCATTTCTTTCACCAGGAAGGGGAAGTTTTCTGTCATTATTTCTTCAAATAGGTTTTGAATATCTTGCTCACTCTCATCTTCTGGCACCCCTATAATTCAGATGTTGGTACGCTTGAAGCTGTCCCAGAGGCTCCTTACACTATCTTCATATTTTCGGATTCTTTTTTCATTTTGCTTCTCCGGTTGGGTGTTTTTTGCTTCTTCGCATTTCAAATCTTTGACTTGATTCTTGCGCTCCTCTGGTCTGCTGTTGGGAGTCTGCATAATATTCTTTATTTCAGTCCGTGTATGCTTAATTTCTAGTTGGTTCTTTATCACAACATCGAGGGTCTCATTAGATTTCTTGTAGATCTCAATAAGTTTATCGGCGGCTTCTAGACAGTTCTCGAGGGACCTTAAAAGTGTGGTTCTGAACTCAATATCCTCCATTGACAATTTTGTCCTGTTTCTTTGTCTCTGCATTTTTTATGCTTTCTTGGTGCACCCCCTAGTGGTCTTTGTGCGAAGTCTTGTTGTAGTTAAGCCTTGATTGTTGTAGTTAATACTAGGGGGATTTGACCTCCAGGCCAACTGGCTGTGAGAATCAGCTGTGTCTGCAGTGGAAAAACTGTCCTCTGGGGAGGTGCTAATCTAGCCTTTGCCTGAGGCTATCCGGCAAATGGCTCTGAGCGGGGCTTGGGCGGGGCGGGTCGCATGGAATCAACAGGGCGGGTGGAGCGAGCAGTTATGGCTGTTCTCAGTCCCGTCCCCAGAGGCTCTGCCTCTCAGAGTCCCAGCATTCGCTGCAAACCTCGGAGAGAAAGCTGCCCTTGAGTTCTGACCGATGCCAGACAGTCCCGCTTCTCCCGTTTGAGTCTGGGTCCCTAGAGACTCACCCAGAACTGGAGCTCAGAGTCTGAGACTCCCTCCCGATTGAAAACGACAACCGCACCCTCAGCCACCAGCCCGCTCCGCGCGTACCTCCGCACCTTTGTATTTTCCGAGCTGCGCCTCCTCTGAGTCTCGGCACGCTGTTCTCCTTCCTTCTAGTTGAAGAATTTCCCCTCAGCCAGCCTTCCTGTGGTTCTGGGTGACATCCGTTCCATCTTTTAGTTGTATTTTTGAAGTGGTTGTGGGAGGCAGCAAACTCCGGTGTTTACCTATGCTGCCATCTTGGTTTTTCCCTGAAACTTCTTCCATGCAACCAACGGAACCTGAATCATCTGTGGAAGGAAAACAGTCCCTTTCCTAAAGTCCCTATTGCTCCTTTCTCAGGAGAATGAATTTGTTTTTTTGCTCAAGGTTTTTTTCAGAGCAACTTTGACATCCTTATTCCTCAGGCTGTAGATTAAGGGGTTGAGCATTGGCACCACAATGGTGTAGAACAAGGAAGACACCTTCCCCTGGCTCAGAGGTAAAAGAGAAGATGGCTTGAGGTACATGAATGCCCCGGACCCAAAGAAAAGAGAAACTGCAATCAAGTGGGAGCTGCAGGTGCTAAAGGCTTTGGACCTGCCCTGGGTGGAACGAATATGGAGAATGCTGGAGAGGATGAGGGCGTAAGAAATGAAGATGGTAAGGCTGGGCACACCTATGTCGATGCCCACCACCACGAAAACTACCAGCACATTCACGTGGGTGCTGGTGCAAGAGAGCTCCAGAAGGGGGAGGATGTCACACATGTAGTGGTCAACCAGATTGTTGGCACAGAAGGTCAGTCTGGCCATGCACACGGTGTGGGCCATGGCCCCAGCAAACCCCATCACATAGACACCGGACGAAAGAAGTAAGCAGACGCGGGGAGACACGGTGGCTGCGTACACCAGTGGGTTACAGATGGCGACGTAGCGGTCGTATGCCATGGCCGACAGGATGAAGGACTCAGAGACGACAAAGAAAAGAAAGAAAAAGAGCTGAGTCATGCACCCTGCGTAGGAGATGACGTTCTTCTCCGAGACAAAGCTCATCAGCATTTTGGGAGTGATGACGGTGGAATAGCAGAAATCTATGAAGGACAGATTATAGAGGAAGAAGTACATCGGGGTGTGCAGGTGAGAGCTCAGCCCGATCAGTGTGAGCAAGCCCAGGTTCCCCACCGCCGTGACCATGTAGGAGCCCAGGAACAAGAAGAAGAGGGGCAGCTGGAGCCCCGGTTGGTGGGTTAGGCCTGCGAGGATGAACTCCGTCACAGAGGAATTCTCAGCCACCATCCTCGCTTGGGGCATTCTGTGGAACAAAGGGAGAGTTGCTCAGAGGGAGAGAGAGAGACTGCTGCTGCCCTCCCAGCCACCTCCCCGTTCCTGAGAATTAGATCCCCTCAGACAGACATTGAACCTCAGCAGAAAGGCTTTCTGGATGCCTGGGGTCTGTTCTCCCAACACCCTGGACTCTGCCTCCGCAGTGAGGGTCCCCAGGATGCCCCAAGGAGCCCCCAGAGCTTTCCTTTGGCCCATTTATTGTGTCCTTCCTACTCTGGTTTCTGCCCGAGTTTATCAAAACTGTGCTCAATCTCTGGGGAAAGTCCTCTCGGAGGTTAGAGCCAGGCCCACTGTCTGGAGCGTGCACCTCACAGTCAAGTTAGACAGTGAAAGGGCGAGGTGATCTTCCTTCAGGCCGTTACCACCTGAGGTGGGCGACTTAGGAAAAGTTCGCCCAGATTCAGTCACTCACCCGCCTTCAGCCTGAAGTTTCAGTGGTGCACCTTCTCCTTAGCCGTTCAGACAGATAACTAACTGGTCACAATGCTAACCCGGATGAAGGTACTAACAACAGGCCTGTAGCTTCTGTCCTGCTTGGACTGACTTAGAATTCCTTCCGAGCTAACGGAGCTAAAGAACATTTGAGGCTTTGCCCTGAGGCTTTTTCTATCTTGGGGTTTGGGGGAGGGAGCCAGCATTCTTGCTTGTGATCAGTGCCAGCTGGTGACAGGAGACGGAGCAGTTTTCTTCTGGGTTTAGAGATCTGGGGACCTGATTAGAAGTAGGAAGCCAGAGGTTCCCCTGGGATCACAGCCCCTAGAAACTAACTTTAAAAAGGAGGAACTTTTGCTTATCCCCTTGATAATATCTGAGTGGGGGTTTAAAAACATTATTTGTTCAATGAACATCTGCTCAGTAAAATGCAAAACATTGTGCAAAAATAATCAGCTATCACTTATTGCACACTTCTTATGTGTCCCCAACAGGCTTCCTGTCCTAACACTTACTGACCTCAGCATGCCAGGATCAATACCATCTACACTAATAAAAGAGAAACATGCAAATTGGTGTCACTCTGCTACGCCCACCAAAACCAGTGCAGGCAGCCAGGGGAAGGAAGGCCTATTGCGCGAATCTTTGTGCAACGGGCCTCTAACCTATAATAATAAAAACGTAATATGCTAATTAGACCCAATGTCCTTCCATCCTTCCTGGCTTCGAGGGAAGCCCAGGTCCCGGGTGCCAGAGGGAAGCCGGTGCCGGCAGCCAGGGGAAGGAAGGCCTACTCTTGCACAATTTTCGTGCATCGGGCCTCTAGTTTAAATATAATACTTCATTTTAATTCCCCTCCATCTTATTACCTGGGTTTCATCACTCCCATTTTAGAGTTGTAATTTAACAGATGTGACTCCAAATCAGGCCTTCTTAACAACAGTGTTTAAGGTCTCCCTGTGAGAAATAGTCTATAATAATAAAAGCATAATATGCTAATTAGACTGGACAGCCAAACGACCTCCGGGACGACCTTCTGGATGAAGCCAAGGCTGCGAGGGCTGAGACAAGCCACTGCGGCTGCGAGGGCTTGCACAAATTTTGTGCATCAGGCCTCTAGTGGAATGTATAAAATCTTGCCTTCAAGGCTCTGACATTCTCTTGGAAAAGATGAGAGAACACATATAACTAAATATGCAAAAAAAAAGTGTAAGATCTAGAAAGGGTAAAAATAAAATGCTATGTAAGTTCAAGGAGTGCGCTGTACACACCACTTACGTTTCAGTGTATCACAGGACTTGCCCAATATTAGTCCAGGGAAAAGCAAATCTTCTCTCTCATCTCTTGGAATTTGAACTTGACCGTGAAGAACAATCCCCATTAGTTAAGAACTGTTTCTCCCCCTCCCCCAACTGCTTAACTGTTGGAATTTTCCTCGATGGGCCCCATCCTCTAACCTCCCAGCCCTCTTTCAGGCTCCAGGACCCTCAGAGTGACCCTCAGGGTGACGGCCTTGTAGCTTGATGTCCTTCATCCCACTGGACCCAGCAACGTTGGTTTCGCTGTCTTGCTGGCTTTGATCTTTTTCTAACTCCCCCTCTCTCATGGCAAAACTTATCCCTCTGTATCCCAGTCTTTCAGTCTTACTTGAACTCAGTACAGCTACATCACATTTTGGGGGCTTAGAGGAAAGAATTGCTAAGAGCTAGAGCATGCTGAAAGGGGCCAGAGGGAGGCTACTGTAAGGTGGGAGGGGAGAGCTGATAGAAGTTAGGGGAGCTCTGAAGGAATATCTTTTCTTCAAAACTATATCTAAGGTCCATCTCTCCAACATGCTTCATCCACAGACAGGTTCAAGGCCCTCAACTATTTACCTTGTCCCTACTTCCTGTCTCACCACCGATGCCCTATTTTTCAAATAGCCACACTCTTCCATACCACCAAGGCCAAATTACAAAGCCAGGAGAGGTTTCCATGACCGTCTCCAATCTCCTCTTTCTGTGCCCATTTCTAATCTCAGTCAACATTCCTCCTCCCAAAATACTCAGAGTCCTAACACCTGCTCTGCCTTTGATTCTCCATGAAAACCCGCTCTCAGGAAAGATCTCACAAATTCATCAGCACAGTCTTATAAAGACTTGCCGAGGATCATCCACATTCCAGACCCTCTTCCATTCACTAAAAAAGTAATAATGAAGACAGCATCTCTAACCCACAGACAGATCTCTCCTGATGGAATTTCACACAGCACTCAATTGATGAGAGGTGTATTTTGGTCAGGATGGGAGAGCTGGAGTCATCATGAACGGGGTTTATAATCAGAGCCATGTTGGCAGATGCCTGTGCTACTTGGCAAGATAATGACAACCCCTGTATCTGTCCTGTGTACGTGCTGTATGTGTAAGTGTTGGGGGACATTTGCTTGCCAGGCCTCCACATGGGGATCTAGCTTGGTCACTGCTCAGCAACAACAGGCCTAAAGCAGAAATCTTACACTGAGAAATCTGCCACGGCCATGGTGATAACAATACATCCCAACCCCTGTCATCAAATCACAATGAAAGAAAAGAAATCCTTATTACAAACCTGCAACAAGCCCCATAGGAAAAGGGCTCCCTGAGGCAGAGAGCAGAGAAGACTCAAGCTTCATTACAAGTTGACTTTTCTGTCTGAGCTTTGGAGGATCCTTGTTTGGATGATAGAACCACCCAGCAAAGTTCCTCTGGATTTATGTCGCTTCAGAGGCTGTTGCCATGGGAACTACATTTCAAAATCTTCTCAGCTGGGGTTTTTCACTAAAGTCATGTTCCCTAAAGAGCAGATGAAGCCCAAGCAGGAAGCAGTGTGGGAAGCACTATTCTTAACTGCGCTCCTTTAGTTACAGAACTGCCCTCTTTCGAAAACTTGAATCTCTATATAGTGCTTCTTTATCACCTATTTCTATTTTTTCCATCTTTTTAAAAATTATGGTTTATTTCTGTCACTTCGCGCGTAATACATGTAAATGCAACACCATGTCTCCCCCGCACAAGCATTAACCCTCAGGCTTCGGGTGGCCCAAGGTTGGCCTCAAGGGCATTGAGCGTCACTCACACCAGTTGGCCAGACACAAGTTACAGCTTCATGAGAAGAGGCACAAAACATCCCCAAAGAGAAAAGATGGCAGCTGGAATGTCTTCATTTGCAATGGCCTCAGTGAGCTCTGGAGAAAGCATACATTAGGAGTCACGTGGTTCTGCATTATATTTAATCTCTATTTACTTTCATTAAACATTTTCAATTCCTTAACATACAAATCTATACATAAATGATATATGTATTTAACATAGAATCGTAGAATTAGAAGGAATCTTGGAGGTCTACATTGGGGGGGTAATTAACATGTAGTGAAACCTATGTACCAAGCATTTTGCTGGTAGGTTTATGTAAATTATATGTATTATGTATTTTTTTTCAAATATATTTTTATTGATTTCAGAGAGGAAGGGAGAGGGAGAGTGAGAGAAACATCAATGATGAGAGAAAATCATTGATCAGCTGCCTCCTGTACGCCCCCTACTGGGGATCGAGCCCACAACCCAGGCATGTGTCCTACCTGGAATTGAACCGTGACTTCTTGGTTCATAGGTCGACGCTCAACCACTGGGCCACACTGGCTGGGCTTCCATGTTTCTTTTTATCCACTTGGTCAAATTCTGCCCTTTACTTTTCATCTACTGTTTTGGGATTTGAAGTTCTCCAGCCCTGACTATATTAAAAGTGAGTATGAGGCAAGATCCTATGTTGAAATACTGTTTAACTTACACACCTAATATGACATACCTAATATGGAACACAATGACAAATGTGCACACTCTTTATAACAGTTACTAAGCTCAATAGAAAGAAATATAAATATGGTTCAATAAAAGCCCACATTTGAGACTAGATAAATTCAGGATACATTTGCTTTTTTCCCCCAATACTAAGGACTTCATTAGAGGTTTCTGATAAATAGCTACATGGCAAACCCATTTCCAAAAGATAAACAAATAATGTAGTTACTCATACATGGTTTTACGGCAAAGATCTTGGACGCCTACAACATGCTAATGTTGACAGAACACCGACAGTCCTGCTAGATGCCGTACCTTTGGGCTGTGACCTGCAGGGTGAAGGTATTTGGAGGACTGGCAAAGGAGAGTCACTTGGTGCCAGAAAGAGCTGGAAACCTTCCCACGTCAGGAGCTGCCCAGAGCTCAGCTTCATCACAGCCCCTAGTTTGGGGCTTTGAAAACAGGAATCCATTTCTAAGTGACATTTATCTGAGGAATGTATTTGCTATAAAAAGCACGTTGCATTAACACTAGCAATACAAAATACAGGATTTCAAGGCGTGTTAAGGGCATACCATGTTCCAAGATTGTGCTGGAGGGAGAAAATGCCAGGAGGAGGCCTTACTTGAAGGCAATTGGATGGAGGGCAGGTTATCCTAGGCAAAAGTGGGGACGTCTTAATTGACTTAAAAAATTTATCCTAAAACTGCAGAGTCACTAATCTTTAAAAAAAAAACCCCACAAGACTTTCCTTGTTGGATGAAGATGTCTCAGAAATCCTAATTACAGGACGGTGAAGGCTCTGCTATTTTTTAACATCTCTGTTGGCCAGGAAAGCCACAAAACCTCTAGAACATGGTGGGTTTTTGTTGTTGTTGTTGTTGGTACTTTTCAAAGCTTTCTCTAGGGAACTTTTGTAAAGACTAGTTTTCGTCCCGAAGTAATGCTGCAGTTGAAGTAACCAGGATTAGGAGTCTAAACATCCAGCTGTGTGGTCTTGGGAAAGTAAACATGTTTTCAGCCTGGGATTTCCTCTCTGCAAACAGGAATAATAAACCCCGCCTCATCTACCTCTGGTTACATGTTCTCATCCCCCTCATCCCATGTAAATTCCCAGAGTAATTCCATTCCTTCCTATGGTTTACCCATCACCTGCTGATGTGTTAATTATGCATTAATTGTCTTAAGTATTCCATTGCTGACAAGACTCACAACTCAAACCTTGTATAGTCACAGAATAGGTTTATCACAAGTAAAGGATAAAGCAACAGCTGGAGGGAGTATGCAAAGGGAGGGGGGTCCTTGCCTCCTTGTCCTCCCACCACTGGGTTGTACCGGATGTACTTGTCTCCGGGTCTGTTTCTTGGAATGAAAAAAATCCGAAGTCTGCTCTGCTTCGAGTGGGCTGGTATCTCAGGCATCGTCCACCCATGTGACCAGCATGAACTGGTGCAACCCCCAGGCTCCACTGAAACCGGGTTCTATTATTATCAAATTATTATCATTCAATTATTATTGCCATACAATAAGCATGTCAAACTCAAAGGCTAACACGGGCCAAATAAACAAGGTTTAAGTGTATGTGGGCAGTAAAAAAAAAAAAAAAGCTTCAATTTTCATAGAAATGTACGTTTATTTCAATACAGACATGCTGAATACAAAGGGCTGAAAAAAGTGAGTAATCGTTAATGCCCTGACCAGTTTGGCTCAGTGGACAGAGCGTCAGCCTGCGGACTGAACGGTCCCAGGTTCGATTCCTGTCAAGGGCATGTACCTTGGTTGCGGGCACATCCCCAGTGGGGGGCGTGCAGGAGGCAGCTGATCGATGTTTCTCTCTCATCGATGTTTCTGACTCTCTATCCCTCTCCCTTCCTCTCTGTAAAAAATCAATAAAATATATTTTTTAAAAAATGAGTAATCGTTAACATAAACTAATAGAACATTTTAATAAAGTTAATATTTTTTCTTGAACATTAACTTACCAAACACTGAATAACTGCACAAATTAATAAGCATAATGCAGATAGACCTATTTTTCTCATTCCCCAAAAGCGAAATGTTTCCTGTTGCCCACACCAAACAAGTCAGTCCAAGACTAATGACGTGGCCACCAGGTACTAAAATATTCGCTGCTAGTATTAGTGGGGAGAAATGGTGTGCCTGTGCGTATAGCGTGTAAGGAAAGTGAATGCAACACCATTATAGTCATCAGTCATTAGCGAACGTTGTAGTTTGTTATTAATAATTATGTATAACAGGATATTGTAAAAATTAAGTTACGAAATTTTTATTAAAACGTTTCTTACATACCATTATATTGGCTGGGCTGTAAAAATATTCATTGTGGGCTGCATGTGGCCCGTGGGCCGTGAGTTTGACATGCTTGCCATACAACATTGGCCAAAACAGGTCAGGGATCCACGGTTATAAAACATCGTTTATCTTTAGTAAATATATTCCATGGCATTGGCAGTGGTCGGTACAATTGATATCTTCCAAATGTATATGTCCAGCTCAGACCTATGTCCTGTACTGTCAACAGACTGTCAGACATCCCCACTGGGATATCTCAGAGACACCTAAGACTCAACCATGTGAAATACACGGATCCCTAAAATGTTCTTCTCCTGTTTTTTAGTACAGGCAAAACACAAAATTAATGACTAAAATGAACACAATCTTCTTATTCTTGTGTGACCTCCCCATCCAGCCTGAAATCATAGATGTTGATGATTGAGCTGAAACTTAACTTCCCAGCCTGTCACTCATTAGTTTGTTACCATATGCAAAGCAAAACTGCCTATTTGGCATGGATAATGAGAGACTACATCTTTGTCTCTTAGATCTTTTAACTTTATTCTTTTTTAAAATGTTTGAAAAATTTTAAAGTATTTTTTATTGATTTTAGAAAGAGAGGAAGGGAGAAAGAGAGAGAGAAAAACAGTGATGTGAGAGCACAACATCAATCTGCTGCCTCCTGCATGCCCCCTACTGGGGATCGAGCCCACTACCCAGACATGTGCCCTGACTGGAATCAAACCTGCCACCTTTTAGTGTTCAGGACGATGCTCCAACCCACTGAGCCGCACTGGCCAGGGCCGTTTGGCAGTATTTATCAAAGTGAAACATAAGCCTACTCTATGATCCAGCAGATCCACATCTAAGTATTATCCAAAAGAATTGTCTGCTTAGTTCAATCAAAATACATGTTCAAAAATGTTTCTAAAAGTGATGGAGGCAGAAATAGAATATTGGGAACCAACTAGAATTGTAAAAAATATTAATCATGCTGTATTCACCATCATTGTTTTGTTCTGATTCAAGAAGGCACATTCTAACCTGGTTGGCAGTTACACTCGGGACCTGGGAGCTCACCTGGAAGTGCAGCCCATCCTCCCCATCGCCTATCACTATGGAAAGATGAACAACCTTCCTGCAGAAACCAGGACACCAGCCCTTTGAAGACCCCAGCCTTTGCATGTCACTAAGCCCTTTGAAGATCTCCAGGCCTCTGCTTACCTGTTAACTGCCCATTGGCATACCCTTTGGCTACCGTTCCCATGTAATCTTTGTCCTTCTACCCAATATAAGCAGCTGGCTTATGGTGGGTGCAGAGCAGATTTCTGTGGATGACCTGCTGCTCTCCCATGCTGCCGGCAATATTGGAATAAACGCTCATATATGATTCAACCCTGTCTCAGCTTAATTGGCTCAAGTAGTGACAGACAGCACAGATCCATTTATTGTCCAGTTACAAAAGCTTTATTAATAATAGGCAAAAAATTATTTAACAGGTTAAATAATTGTATATTCATATAATGGATACTACACAGCAATATAAAATAATAAATCTATCCATTCCTATATACTACTATATAGACGAATAACACAGGCTTTAGTTTCCCTAAATTCAGGGGCCTATTCAATCTCATTTCAATCCTCCCTTTATATGCTTATTCTTTTGTTTTTGGCAACATTAAGCAAAATCAAAGGGCAAAATTAAACAGTTAATAAAACGTCCTCTATTTCCCAACAGAAGTGAATATTCTTAAGGAAAAGGCCATCAGTCAAAATATTTCCCAGCACTTCATTTGCCATTGCTTCTTAAAGGAACTTTTACCAATAATTGTCGAGTTTAGACAAAAATTATTCTCTAAATAATTCTCTAAAAATAATGATTTTTAAAAAAATATAAAGCTCCATTTTATATTACTTAATATGGCAGATTTATGAACTTATCATGAGGTCACCATCTCCTACCCATATGCAATTATTACAATATCAAGGCTTCTGCAATCCCTGAAAATTCTATAGCAATTGCCTCTCCTAAGAAGCAACAGCTTGGTGCTGTCCTGATAAGTAAATCTGTACCCACAGCCACCTAGGGCTCTGTGACATCCTCCAGACCTGTGTCACACATTGAAACAGAGTGCAAGCCACATATATTATTCTGAACTCTCCAATACAGCGGTTCTCAACCTGTGGGTCGCGACCCCTTTGGGGGTTGAGCGACCATTTCACAGGGGTCGCCTAAGACCATCGGAAGACACATATATAATTACATATTGTTTTTGTGATGAATCACTATGCTTTAATTATGTTCAATTTGTAACAATGAAATTGGGGGTCACCACAACATGAGGAACTGTATTAAAGGGTCGTGGCATTAGGAAGCTTGAGAACCACTGCTCTAGTAGATACCTTAAAAAAGAAACAGATAAATTCATTTTAATGAAATATTTTATTTTATTTATTTATTTTTTAATATTTTATTGATTTTTTACAGAGAGGAAGGGAGAGAGATAGAGAGTCAGAAACGTCGATGAGAGAGAAACATCGATCAGCTGCCTCCTGCACACCCCCTACTGGGGACGTGCCCACAACCCAGGTACATGCCCTTGACCAGAATCGAACCCGGGACCCCTCAGTCCGCAGGCCGACGCTCCATCCACTGAGCCAAACGGTTCTGGCTGAAATATTTTATTTAACATAATACTAGTATATCCAAAATGTTATCATTTCAACATGTAATCAAGTAAAAAGTGTCAATGAGATGTTTTATATTAATTTTCATATTCTTCCAAGATTCAGTGTGTATATTACACCTACTCTGCACACCTACAGTCTGTCTCAATTTGGATGACCACATTTCAAGTGCTCAATACCATCATGACCGTGACTACCATATTAGATATTGCAGTTCCCAATTGTCTTGGACCACAACCAAGATAACCCTAGAAATGATACTCTAAACTTTGTCTCATCCTTGATATGACACCTCTACCAAGCATCTTTATACCCCATAAAACTCAATTTCTCTTCCCTAGAAGTCCTAACTCACCTATGTCCCTACTACTCCACCCACCAATCCAGTGGTCGCCATACTTGCCTGTGAAACCTAACATACTTCCCACTTCCGCACTACGAAATTCATCAGACACTGACCTTGTCATTTTGCCAAGACTAACTCAACAAAAGTTTTCACTTTTGTTTTTCAGTGCCAGCTCTGCCACCAGAAAGCTTTATATTCCCGGACAACCTACAAATACTTCTGCCTCTCCAAAATTTGATGTATTATATAAAATTCTAGACTAAGTGATTCTGAAGGCCCATTCAATACTGGGTACTCTGTAATCGCAGAAACTATTTCATAAAATAAAGAAGGAAGATTTAGGGGATGAGAATGAGAGAGAATAAACCCATTTGGGACAGTTAAAATTTTCTTTATATATAGAATAGAAAAGCATGAAGCTTGAATTCCTTATCAAAAATTAAAATAGTAGGCCTGACTGGTTTGGCTCAGTGGATAGAGCGTTGACCTGTGGACTGAAGTGTCCCAGGTTTGATTCTGGTCAGGGGCATGTGCCTTGGTTGGGGGCACATCCCCAGTCAGCGGGGGGGGGGTGGGGGGGGGGGAGTGCAGGAGGCAGCTGATCGATGTTTCTCTCTCATAGATATTTCTGACTCTCTATCCCTCTCCCTTCCTATCTGTAAAAAATCAATAAAATATATTAAAAAATAAGTAAATAATAAAAATAGTAATACTAACACTCTAAATTAAAAATTCTTCATCCATTGTGTTTCCTTTTCCAAAAGAAAGTAATTCTGTCCAAGGATTTCTTCAGGGCTAATTTGACATCCTTATTCCTCAGGCTGTAGATTAAGGGGTTCAACATGGGCACCACAATGGTGTAGAACAGAGAAGACACTTTCCCCTGGTCCAGGGGTAAAACAGAAGGTGGTTTGAGATACATGAAAGCTCCTGAACCAAAGAAAAGAGAAACTGCAATTATGTGGGAGCTGCAGGTACTGAAGGCCTTGGACCTGCCTTCAATGGAGCTAATGTGGAAAATGCTGGAAAGAATGAAACCGTAAGAGATAAAAATGGTAGCAATAGGCAGCCCAATGCCAATGGCCACAACAACAAAGACCACCAGCAAATTTATGTAAGAGCTATTGCAGGCCAGCTCGAGGAAAGGAATGATGTCACACATATAGTGATTGACAAGGTTGTCAGCACAAAAGGTCAGAAACATTATATTTCCTGTATGAGCGAAAGCCCCCCAAATCCCCATCCCATAGACACCCAGCAAAAGAGATAAACACACCTGTGGAGACATGGTGACCGTGTACAACAGTGGCTTGCAGATGGCAACATAGCGGTCATATGCCATGGCTGACAGGATGAAGGATTCGGAAAACACAAAGAAACAGAAGAAAAAGAACTGAGTCATACATCCTGCATAGGAGATGACGTTCTTCTTGGAGACAAAACTCGTCAGCATTTTGGGGATGATGGTAGTCGAGAAACTCAAATCTATGAAGGACAAGTTGAAGAGGAAAAAATACATGGGAATGTGAAGGTGAGAGTTCAGCCCAATCAACGTGATCATGCCCAGGTTCCCCACCACAGTGACCATGTAAAAACCGAGAAACAGGAAGAAGAGGGGGAGCCTGAGTCCTGGCTGGTCTGTCAAGCCTGAGAGGATAAACTCTGTCACCAAGTGTCAGGGCCAGCCTGACAGGGTTGAGCCGGGCTGAGGCAGGGAGGTGGGAATTGAGAAAAAAAAGAAAGACAGGAAAGCGGGATCGGGAGGACCCCAGTTCTCTTGATGAACTGAAGCAACTTTATTAGCCACACAATACTATTTATACATAACACACTGAATAGGAGGTCTATCAAGAGGAATGTATTCTTTGTTCCTCTTAATCTCTAAGGGAAGGACACAGCAGAAGGACAAGTTCTCAGTACAGCATATCTCAGTAAACAGTTACAGACTTCTTAGTAAGCTATGAAAGGCTGTTCTCATTCTACAAATGTTGCTCTTATTCTACTGATAAACGCCATCCAAACAAGTCTGGGAAAACTGTGTGGGTGAGAGTCCCAGCCTTGCTAGCCCCTACAGGTGCAAGGACCTTGCCAGCTTACATCTGGCCCCCAACAACCAAGGAGGCGTTATATGTAGCCATTCTCCTCCGGGAGGGCCTGGGAGGGAAAAGGAAAAGAATTGCTTAGAGAAAGAAAGGGGAGGAAACCCAATCTTGAGAACAGCATTCGAACACAGGTTTTGAACTTGAAAGAAGATGGTATTTTCTTGTACCTGCATCTCTGTCTTTAGGGTCCCAAAGTGGCTTGAACCATTCCAGTAACTGAGGGTGAGATTTGCCTCCCAGGTAAGGGTGAATCCAACTGAGGAGAAGTCCACAAAGCCCTGCTGGGGTGACCCTGCAGCCTGCCCTCTTCTGGCACTTCCTTCCCTCTAAAGCCCGCACTCAGGTTCTGTAAAGACCTTCTCTCGGGTGCTCTTGAGAGGCTGAGCCCAGTTGGCCCTGCCTAGACCGTCCACCTTCTGTCAGTGCTCATCAGAACAGGAAGATGAGGTCTTGTTGCCTGGTCTTTAGCTGGGATGGCTGTGGAGGCTGTGGAATACTGTGTGAAAATAATCCTGGAGTAGAACGGTAAAGTGACTAGTTCAACCTAAGGAACGTTGACCCCAGCGCTAACTATGCCAGTGGCACTGTTTCAATGCTCTCGGGCGCTCTGATTAAACCCCTTTAACCGATGAGGACACTGGGCATACCAGTAAGTTCCTTGCACAAGTTCCAGTCCCTCTAAGTGGCAGCTGAGGGGAACCCAGGCAAGTCTGGCTCCCGGGGTTGGAGGTTAACCTCTCTGCTCCAGGACCGATCAGGCCAGGCAGGCACTCCCCTCCTTCTGCCTGGAGTCACTGTGCTGCACTGCGCCGGCTCCCACCCATCTCTCTCCTGGAGACTCAGATGGCCACCCCCCGGTGGAAAGGAGGTGACAACTCAGATCCCAGGCCCCTCTGCTTCTGCTTCTCTCCTTTAGAAATGAAAACCTCCAGGTGGCTTTGGTTCTCCTGTGATCCCGGCCTGGTTTTGACCTTAGCCTCCTGTCCAGCTTCTGGCGGTGAGACAGCACCTTGGATAACGCCGATGGGTAAGTGGGGACTGAGGAGTTTTATTCTGGAGCAGAGTCCGCAGTGACCTAGTTACAGAGGCTCCCTCAGGATCACTGCTCCCTAAGGAAGAAGAAGTGTTTTTTAGGCCCTTGGTAATGCTTGATGGGGCTTTTAATGGCCTAACCTGTCATTCAGGTTACATCTTTCCAAGTACAATTAAGAGCAAAGCTCTGTGGTAAAAATAAGGCTTGTGCTTGTATTGAGCACTTATCTGGTACTGTATACTGTGTATTTGATCTGGCACCCTCATCCAAACAACCCAAAGCAACACATAAATAATTTTACTGTGTTTATTCCTCACAACAACCATGTAGGTTAGACCTATCAATCTCCAGTTTAAAAGTGAGGAGCACACAATAGCTTGTAGGTTCCAGAACCTTGAGTCAAATTCTGGTCTGTCCAACTCTAAACTGTATGGGGGCCAAGGATCTTGCAGGGTTTCTTAAGCAAACACAGGCATTTGATGTATGTTACTGACAGCACCCAATTTTGTCTCCAGGCAACAGTTCTGGCTACTGTGACCCACACACATTGTCAAATTGTCTAAGAAGGAATTTCACTTATATAGGGACTAACACAGTTTAGTGGGGCAACTTGCAGTCTACACCCCTTACCAGGGTTGTTTTTTTTTTACATATTCAGGATGAAAGATTTAAAAAAATATATACGTATTTATTGAATGTAGAGAGAGAGGAAGGGAGAGGGAGAGAGAGAGAGAAACACTGATGAGAGAAACATCAATCAACTGCCTCTTGCACACCCCCTGCTGGGGATCGAGCCTGTAACGGGGCATGTGCCCCGATGGGAATGGAACTGGTGACCTCTTGGTGCATGGGTCAACGCTCAACCACAGAGCCACACTGGCCGGGCAAGGATGCAAGATTTTATAGCCAGTGGATTATATAGGTTTCATCCTATGTTCATGGCAGCAGTTCTTTTGGGGAAGATAGGAAATCAAACCACAAAGGCAGAATCCATCTTCCTCCAGGCAAGTCCAACCAAAACCACTGCACACAGGCCTGTGTGTGTTTCTAAGGATGTGCAGGTGTAGCAGCGAGGACTTGCTCACCCCCAGATAAGACTCAGCAATCATGGTGCCTCATCTGCCTATTTACTCTGCTTTCACTGAGAACTGTCCACTACCCACAGTAACTCTGATGGATCCCAAACCCTGTTGTCGATCCCACTGAACAAAAAGGAGGAAAATAATTCATCAAAATGATATTAAAATAAGCTCTTCTTGAGATCCAAGTGCAAAGACAAAATTGGGGGTTCTCTGAAAGCTCTAGGGGGATTTTGCAACATCAGAGACAGTTTCCATGGCAACCTCATTTCCAGATGCATCTTTAGCAGGGCTTCTCTAAAGCCATGTTACCTGATGACTTGTTTTAACACAGAATAGAAACAGCTATTTTGTCTCTCTGTTTGTGCAGTACTGTCGCCTTTCCAAAACCTGAATCCGTGGAAAATGGCTTCCTTCTTTATTTCTAACGTGAACTATATACTATACAGGGAACATCATGGGGCATGTGGAGATTTACATATAATGAAAGTCTGTATATATGTCTCATATCTGTGCATGAGGTCTTAGCCTTCTGGTAGGTAATCAAAGTTGCATGAATATGGTACTAAACCCATCCCTACATACAGGATTCCCAGCTTCAAGAAGAAACAGAGACCTGGCCAGAGAGAAGAGACAACAGCTGAGACACTTTAATGTCAAACAGCTTCGATGAGCTCCTGATTTTGTTCACTTCCATGTCTTGTTATCTCCTGTTGATGACTTCTAAATTTGTATTTAGATCCACATCTGAACCCCCAACAGTCAACTAAAATTCTACACATTAAAAAATTATATCACTACCTTTCTTTAAAAACATTCCCTTCCTATATTCTCTACCTTAATAAACGATACAATTTCCCACTGCTCAGTCACAGTAATAAAGTCAAACTGATTCTAACTAAAGGAGTTAGGCCATTTCCCTGAAAAAAATCAGTTCCAGAAAGCGAATTCACCAACAGGCGATTTTAAACTGGTCAATTTACAAGTTGTTTATAGATATGTATTTATTGCCATTTTATTATTCATATATTTCATCTTTTTTCCCTTCTCCTTTTTAAAGAAGAGCCGTTAACATTTCTTGTAATACTAGTTTGGTGGTGATAAACTCCTTTAGCATTTTCTTGTCTGGGAAGCTCTTTATCTATCTTTTGAATCTAAATGGTAGTTTTGCTGGGTAGAATAATCTTGGTTGTATTACTGGAGTAAATGGGGTCACAGGAAATGAATTTCAGGGACACACATATAAGAGGATTTTAAGGGCAAGTGGTAAGATTTATTAGAGTGAAACAAAGGAAAGGCTTAGGATAGAAGAGGCAAGAAGATCACAGTAGTGGGAGAGTGCCCAGACTGGCTGCCTAGACTCAGGGAAGGAAATTATAGAGGCAAAAAGGAGAGTCCTTAAAGCCCACTGCTTCCCTAGTTGTAAGTTTCATGGGGACCCTTTGAGTTTAGGAGAAAAGAAAACACAACTATGGTCCAAGAGAAGGAAGGGTGCCCAGAGCACAGATGTCCCCGCCAAGGCTGCCACGCTTGACAAGGCACTTCCTGGCACTCAGCTGGTAGGCTGTGTTGACTACCACCAGGCACACCATGCCCAGTGCCTCATCCACGAGCAACTCGTTCAACTCAGTCTTGTTGTGTAAGAAGTCCAGCTTCTAGGGATGCAATTCTGCACCTGTTGCCCACCAGGACCAGAAGGGCCAGTGCCCAGAGTTGCTATGCCATTACCCTGGCATCCAAGGCTTCAGCAGCCCAGCTCAGTTTCTGCTTCCAGCTGTTCTCTGGCCTGTGTGGCTGCCAAAAAGAGACTGGGGCCTTTGTTAAGCTTCCTTCTATTTCCCTGGGCCTGGGAGAGGAGGGTAGGCTTTCTTTCAAGCCATCCAATCTCTTTCCCAGATTTTCCCAGGTTTCTCTCATCCCCTTTATGGTGGCCATTTTGGCTTCTACTGCACATGCACCAGTGAAAAGACTTCCCCTGCACTACCTCCCCCCCCCCCCCCCCGCCCCCGCCACCTGCCACTTAGTGGGTACACTCGCCGGGGAGATTGTAAAGCTTAATCAGGCTTTTGATTGGTTCGCTCCTCCCTTTCGGTGAATAGCCAACTAACTGCCTACTATAACATTCATAAGTCCTTGCTTTTATCACTTTGAATATTTTGTGCCAATCCCTTCTGGCCTGAAATGTTTCTGCTGAGAAATCAGCTGACAGTCTTATGGGAGCTCTTTTCTATGTAACTAACTGCTTTTCTCTTGTTGCTTTTAAGATTCTCTCTTTGTCTTTGAATAACAGAGTGACATTAATTGATTCGCCCAACAAATACTAATTGAGAAACTCTGTTTGGCACTGCTTTAGGGACTGCACTACACAACAAAGTTCCCTGCCTTTGTTGAGCTTTTACTCTAGTAGGGGGAAGACAAACAATTAATAACATAAGTAACTTATGTAATATTTTAGAAAGTAATAGGAGCTATAAAAAACCAAGAAAGAAGTGTGGGTTGTGAGTTGTATGTTTAAATAGGATGGTAAATTAGGCAATTTAAGGAAAGTCTTGAGAGACTATGGTCAGAGCTGTGCTGTTAACATCAACTACTCTAACGGACTCACAAGTGAACATATCACTCCTCCCAGGCCATGCATTACTGTCCTGGGCCTCAGTGAGTGGCTTCACCATAAGTACTGGCTCTACTGGAAGGAATTTGGTAGTAGTGACAAGTTAGGGGAAGCAAAGGACCTGTCTGAGCTTTCTGAGAAACTCAGAAGTCACACAATGAAGGTCACCACCCACACACATTTCTGGTCTTCAAATAGCCAGCACCAGCTGTTCTAAATTCCCTTAATTTCCAAATGAGCTCTCAGGACGGGATCTGATAAACGCCTTTGTACAGGGACTGAGCTGCTGTGTAGCTACCTTTAATCCCAATATATTTATGCAGAATTTATGATGTTTTTGGCCAAAGGCCGGAGGGATCTCTACTTGGAGAAACTCAAGCTTCAGTGAACAAGTGATTAAGCTATGTTTTTGATCAGGGCATCTCATGAGAAGTTTATGGAATCATACCCAAATGCAGGAACCCAGCTTCTTGTCAAGTCCAACTACCATCACTATACCTATCACTGTGCATATGTGTGTGCCCACATCAATCAATGTCTGCTTGCTTATCCACCTCTGTGAGACATGCTTAGCTAATACTCCATAATAATGGTCCTTTATTTGTAAGATTTACACTTAGAACTTTGCTGTGTCCTCCAGTGACTCTAATGACTCCCCAAGCCTAATCTTAATCCCACTACACGTAAGTTAGAAATGGAGAAAAACAATGAACTCTCATCAACTCTCTCAGGAATGCAACTGCAAAGAAGACCTCAGGGGTTCATTAAAAGTTCACTTTTCTCTAGGAGCCTTGGAGGATTCTTGTCTGTATGATGCAATACCAGGTAAACTCCCACTGAGTTGATATCACTTCAGAGACCATTGCCATGAAAACTGTATTTCAAATGCATTTCACCTATGGCTTCTCCAAGATCAAGTTCGCTGATGGCTTGCTTTAACACAAGCAGGAAGCAGTATAGAAAGAAATATTTTTGACCATATTCATTTTGGTTCAAAATCATTTTGGTTCTTTGCTTTAGTTATTTCTAACTCAGATCTATTTTATCATATATAATGTAAATCTGATACTTAAACATGTATACAATGTCTTACATATATATCTCAGAGTCCATCAAAAGCACTAGGATAGACTTCAGTAAGTTGTTCATCACTCTCCATCAGAGAAACACAAGAACACACATTACTCCCAAAATGAGGCTCTATGGTACCTAACTTTTGGCCTTGAGACACCATTTTACTTCTAAAAGAAACCAAGTTTCTGGAGGAAATGGGTTATTTCCTGGTCTGAAGAATGAAACATATGAGATGAGCTTGGAACATCTTGTCACATCAGATAACAAGGAAGCGATTAGAGACTAATAGCATTGTCAAAAGACAGGAGGAAAACTGAAGAGAATTCTGCAGGCTAAAGAAAAAGTTTGGCAACAAAACAAGAATAATTGCAGTAGAGTGAAACCATAAAATATGTTTAAATTAGTGAGAGTATAAATAAACTAAAGAAAAATAACTGTTCACTGGTCACCTTTGGAGGATAATAAAAAACTAAAACATTATTTGAAATATTAGAAAATGAAAGCAATGTGTTTTTATTTGAGCTGTAGTGGATACATGAACCTATGCATGCAATCAAATTGCATCAACTACACACATATACAGATGAGTACTGGCAAAACTGGGGAAACCTGAGTAAGATCAGTGGATTGTGTGTGGCAATTTGCACAATCCTGAGTGTGAGGTTGTAGTGAATTTTGCAAAATGTTACCACTGGGGAAACTGTACAAAGGGGGCAGAGGATCTCTCTATGTTATATCTGACAACTGCATGTGAATCTATAATTATTTCAAAATCTATAATAATAAAAGCATAATATGCTAATTAGACTGGGCGTCCTTCTGGACTGCAAGGGAAGCCCGGGTCCTGGGTACCAGAGGGAAGCCGGTGCCAGCAGCCGGGGGAAAGAAGGCCTATTCTTGCATGAATTTCATGCATCAGGCCTCTAGTAGTTTAATAAAAATCTTCATTAGCAATATTTTCATGGATAATATGTTACTGAATGTATTTTTGAAAAGTACATTTTCTTATGAACATATTTCACTTAAGAATGAGGATATATGTATGACGAGTTCTTATAAGTCTGTTTTCTTGTGTCTCTCAACCTCCTGCCATTCTATACTGTCAGTGTGTAGGTATTGGGCCAGGGTGACAGTTTAATGTTCCTTATACATTCACATTGCTTGGCTAAAATTGTATGGCAGGTTTTAGTAAAATATTTGATTTTGCTTAAAACCCCTTTAAGCCTAGTTAATTATGTGTAATGATAAGTAATCATAATGATAGTAAGTGGTGATGATGTTGATGGTAATGACTGAGGTGGTTTTGGTGGTGGTGGTGGTGGTGGTGGTGGTAGTGGTGATGGTGGTGGTGATGGTGATGGTGATGGTAATGGTGATGATGATGATGGTGATGATGATGATGATGATGATGACAGTGGTGGTAATGATGGTGATCATGGTGATCATGGTGATCACAGTTGATGACTGGGTTGTTCATAAAATGTTTGAATGTTAGCTTTAGATTCTAAGTTTCCCAAGCTGAAAGATAACTCTATCAAAGGAAAATTACCACACCTGGGAGACAAAACATGATTCACAGCAGAGATATAAACCAAGACTTAATTGTTCCTTCAGCAAGGACTCCAGTCTCTGAAGTGACTGCATCCCATGAGAGGCTCTGCCCATAGACATATAAACATACGCCCGGGTCTCCCAATCTCAGGGACCCATTTTTTTTTTACTCCTGCAATAGCCCCTTTGATTAAATTTAAGACTAGAAATAAATCTGTATGGTTCTCTCATTTTTTCTGACATTTATTTCCTGATTGTTGAAACCAAGGCATCTTCTAAAATTTCCAGGAGACTTCCATTTTTCCTCAGCACAGGTATTTACAGACTTAAAGCAATTTTATGAAAAAAAAAAAAAAAAAGGCTTTCATGAACTCCTGTTTTTAATGTGTGATATTTCCAACCATTTGTTTTCCTTCATCTCTAAGTGTTTTCTCATCAACAGCAATCCTGAGCCTCTGATGGTAGTAAAACTAGAGGTAATAATTGCAATAGCTCATATCAAATATGTGGGTCATATTTTTTCTATTTATACCATTAGATGACCATGGGAGTAAAAATGAAAACAATTCTGTCTAGGATTTTCCCATCTGCCCTGCTTTGTAAAGCACTTTGAATTCTGGTAATGGCATATTTAAGGTGGATTTTCTATCTTTTGGATTGTTTTAAGAGGTAGAAGGGGATACATAAGAATTTTTAATCTACTGTTATCTAGAGGAAATGTATTTTTGTCTTTGTAATAAATAGAAATAATATTCAAATAATCTTAGCTACCTCTGGTAGTAGTTATCATGAAGTTAAATGCTTCTTAAATACCTCACCACCAATAATGTAACAAATAAAGTTCAAAATGCAATGCAGATTTTATTCTCTTTAACCACATCCTAAGGATTTAAAGACTCCTACACTTAGGAAAAAGAAATACAGTTAGTGCTGGCATTATTATTATAGGACTCGAATGAGACAGTGTATTTTAAAGTGCTACATTAAAAACCAGGCTAAAATGTTTTTTAAAATACATATATACCTATAACATGTAAATGAATATATGCACTGAAAAAAATCGAGAAGGGTAGTCATTACCAGTGTTAGTCTCCAAGGAGCAGGAAAGTGGTATTTTATTTTTGCTTATTTGAACTTCTACTTTTCTACAATGAACATATACTACCTGGGGAATTTTGCTGAGGGCCTCCTGATGCGGAACTGAGGCCTCCTGTCAACTCCAGCCAACACCCAACAAGGCACTGAGACCGCCAGCCAACAATCACGGGATGAGGTTGGAAGCTGACCCTCCCGTCCAGGTCAAGCCCTGGGATGTCTGCTGCTCCAGTCAACATCTTGATTGGACCTCACGAGAGACCCTGAGCCTAACAACCCAACTAAGATGCTTCTAAATTTCTGATCTACAGAATTTTTGAGATGTTTGTTGTTTTAAGCCCTCGGTTTCAGTGCAATTTTTATGCAGCATTAGAAACGATTGCATTTCAGCTAATAGAAGAGAAGCTAGAAAGCCTGAATAGTCAAATATTTATTCAAGAACTTGAATCCACTAAACTAGATGCCTTCACCTGCAAATCCTTCCAAAAATTGAATAACTGACACGAATCTTGCACAAACTTTTCCAAGAATAGATAAAAAGGAAATACTTCCTCACTCTCTTAGTGAGGCCAGGATAACCTGCCAAAGTCCTTACAAGAAAGGAAAATAATATCCAGCTTGCTCTTTTTCATAAGTATAAATGCAAAATCCTTTAAAAAAATTTAAGCAAACTGAAACCACCAAAAATGAAGAGGATATATCAGAATCAAATAAAATATATTCCAGGAAAGCAAGACTAGTATAACATTCAAAAACAAATCAGTACATCTCATCACAATAACAACTATAAGGAGAAAAAAATAATATGAACATCTCAAATTATAAAGAAAAGTATTTTGAAAAATTGAACATCAAATTAATCACACTTAGTAAAGTAGGAATATAGGAGAACTTAATATAAAAAAGAATATCCAAAGACAGAGAGAGAGAGAAGAAATAAGATAAGGATACCTACTATCACTACTTATATTCAGTATTGTACTGAAGGTCCTAACCAGTGCAATAAGGCAAGGAAAATACATTTTCAAAAAGAAATTAAAGGCATAAAGGTTAGAAAATAAATGATCATTTTTCACAGATGACATGGTTGGGTAGACAGAAAATCCAAAAGAATCTACAAACTATTAGAATCAATAAATGAATTTAAAAGGTTTGCTGGATAAAGATCAATATGCAAAAATCAGTTGTAGTTCCTTATATTAGCAATAAGTAGAAAATAATTTTTTAAATATTTTATTGATTTTTTACAGAGAGGAAGGGAGAGAGATAGAAAGTTAGAAACATCGATGAGAGAGAAACATCAATCAGCTGCCTCCTGCACACTCCCTACTGGGGATGTGCCCACAACCAAGGTACATGCCCTTGACCGGAATCAAACCTGGGACCTTTCAGTCCGCAGGCTGACGCCCACTGAGCCAAACCGGTTTCGGCGAAAATAAATTTTTTTAAAAAGTACTCTTAATAATATTAACAAGAAAGATCAAATACCTAAGAATAAATCATAACAAAAGATGTGTAAGACATTCACACTGAAAACTAAAAATCACTAGGAATAGAAATTAAAGAAGACCTAAATAGAGGGATATATTTTGTTCATAAATTTGAAACCTCAATACTGGAAGGATATCGATTTTCCTCAAATTAAGCTAGAGATTTAGCAGTCTCAATAAAAAATTCTGAAACTGATAAGCTGATTATCAAATTCATATAGAAATGCAAAATGTCAAGAGTAGCAGAACAATCTTGAGGAGCAATAAATCTGGGACATTTACACTATAGGGCAGCGGTTCATCAAAGGGTCTCGGCATTAGGAAGGTTGAGAACCACTGCTATAGGGGAAAAGACCTTAATAGCAGTTAAGATAGTCTTACTGTTGTTACATAGACAAATTGTCATTTGATTTATGAAAACGTCAAACTGTATTACAATGAGAAATGGATGCTCTTTTTAATAAACTGTACTGACTGAATAGCCACATGAAAGATCATGTATCTTGAGCCCTTATGACATGTGTGTGTTACATGCCATGGAGTCAGTTCCAATTTCTGGCAAGCGTATGAATGAGTGATGTCCACCATGCCGTCCTCACCAGGCCTGCTCAGCTCCTGTGGACTCGAGCCTATGGCTTCCTTTATGGAGTCAGTCCCTCTCACATTTGGTCTTCCTCTGTCCCTAGTGCCTTCTATTTTTCCCCAGCATTATTGTCTTTCCCAAAGAACCCTGCTTTCTTATGATGTGCTTGAAGTAGGACAGTTTTAGTCTTATCATTTTTGCCTCCAATGATGTTTCAGGCTTAATTTCTCTAGGATCCACTTGTTCATCTTTCTGGCAGTCCAGGGTATCCATACAGTTCTCCTCCTGGAGGGATCTCTCTTTTCCACGTCCAGTGCGGAAAGAGAGTGGTAGGTTCTTTGAGTAGGGGCGGCTGGGGATTTGAGACTACGAAAGAAAGAGACAAGACACAAAGATGGAAGGGAAAGCTGGGACCGGGTGGGACCACTGTCCTCTTCTGACTGAAAGACAGAGAGACAGGGACCCAGCACCGAAACCATGTGTTTATTTTATACCCCCAATACCAGGAAGTTTCACCAAAGGTCAAGACAAAGTCGCTGATTTGCATTCTTGTAAGGTCACTTCTGGGCGGCCTGAGTCCTATTCATTCCTGGTGCTTGGCTGGATTTACATAATAAAACCCACTCCCAGGCACCTGGGCAAAGATGAAGGTCAACCTGAGAACACTTCTGCCTTTTGGGTAAGATGTGTATCCAGGACGTGGCTCTGCCTGTGGCCCCAGATTCAGCTAACAATTCTTAGAGAAATGTCCATGTGCCTTCCCAGGGGCCCTCTACATCCTCCAACATCATATTTCAAATGAATCAATATTTTTCCTAATAGCCTTCTTCACTGTCCTATGCTCACATCCATACATAATATTTGGGAATATGAGGGTGTGGATGATCTTAGCTTTGGTCTCTAATCTCTCTAATCCCCTCTAGCTGCTATTTCTAGTCTCTAATCCACATCTCAGACCATATGTTAAAAAGCTAATTCCAAATGACTGAAGCACATGATAAAGATAAAAGAAAGATAATTTAGAGAACAGCTAAAATCATTTAGAGAACAGAAAAAATGTTAGGACATTGGGATAAGCAAAAGTTTCTTAAATAGGGTACATAAAGCACTCTCCTTAAGAGAAAACACTAGCTACATTGACTACCTGAAAAGGATGAATTTCTGGCTATTAAGAGAATGAAAAGTCAAACAATGGAGTGAGAAAAACATAAACAAAACATATCTGATAGTGGTCTCATACGCAAAATATAAAAAGAATTCCTGCAAATCAATAATAAATAGATAGACAACCTAGCAGAAAAGCAGGAAAAAGTTGAACATACACTTCACAACAGAAGACATTGGAACGGTCAAGGTGGCCAACTGCATTCATCATTAGAGAAATGCAAGTTAAAACCTCAACCCAATGCTACTACACACCTTGCAAAATGGCTAAATTGATTTTTAATTACAAAAACATAATAGTAAAGATGTGGAGCAATTAAGACTCTCACAAACTGCTGATGAAATGTAAATTATACAACCTCTTTGAAAACTAATAAAGATGAACATATGCAAAGTAATCCCAATTTACCAATTCTCACCGGTATATAACCAAAAGAAATGCAAATATACTGTATATTTCCCCATAAGATACAAATTAGAATGTTCACAGTAGCCAGAAACCCAATTATCCATCAATTGATGAAGATAAGCAAATTGTTGTACTTCTAAACAATACAAGGAATAAAAATTTGATATGCACAATAACATGGATGAATCTCAAAAATATGTTGAGCAGCCTAGCTGACATGGCTCAGTGGTTGAGCGTCAACCTATGAACCAGAAGGTCACCATTTGAATCCCGGTCAGAGCACATGCCCAGGTTATGGGCTGGATCCCCAGGGTGGGGCATGCAGCAGGCAACTGATCAATGATTCTCTCTCATCATTGCTGTTTCTATCTCTTTCTCCCTCTCCCTTCCTCTCTGAAATAAATAAAAATATATATATTTTAAAAATGTTCAGCAGAGAATCCAGACACAAAAAATGCATACATGTAATTCCATTTATATTAAGTACAAAACAGGCACAAATGGATGGTTCTCACAAATATGATGCAGAGCAAAAGAAGCCCAACACAAAAGAGCACACACACAATTCCATTTTTGTAGAGTATAAGGCAAAACTAAACGATGCTGTTAGAAGTTATGATGATTACCCTTTGGGAAATGGCAGTTATTACAAAAGAGCACACAGGTGGCTTCTGGGTGCTAGTAGCATTCAGTTCCCTGATCAGATGAGAGCTGACTGAACTGTACACTTAGGATAGGTGTTTATGAACGTATGTTTTTTTATACTTCAGTAAAGATGTAAACTATTTTTTTTGCCTGGCTGGTGTGGCTCAGTTGGTTGGGCATAGTTCTGTGCTCCTGATGGTTGCCAGTTCGACTCCTGGTCAGGGAACATACCTGGGTTGTGGGCTCCATCCCCGGTGGGGAGTGTGCAGGAGCTAGTAATCTGTGTTCTGCTCTCACATTGATGTTTCTCTCTCTCTCCTCCCCCCACCTCTCCCTCTAAAAATCAATAAAAATATTTTTTTGAAGTCAACTATTTTTAAAACTCAAAAGCAAATACATGGATACAAACCAACAACACACATTTGGCAAAAACACTACAAAATTTATCAGACACTGATTTTGTCATTTTGCCAAGACTAACTCAACAAAAGTTTTCACTTCCCACTCTCTTGCGAAAGGTGCTATATTAAAATTATTTTGTGAAAGTAGCATGAGATTACTGTTAATACATTTGAAATTTGCACGTGCAGGGTCAAATAACATGTGAAACGAAATCTTCCAAGAAAGAGGTGGGGCAAGAAAACATGACATAAGGGAAAACAAATTGGATTGGGATTCAAGCTGAGATTTCAGTTCCAGCTCTGCCACCAGAAAGCTCTATTTTCCCGGACAACCTTCAAATACTTCTGCCTCTCTAAAGTGTGATGTATTATATAAAATTCTAGACTAAGTGATTCTGAAGCCCCATTCAATACTGGGTACTCTGTAATCGCAGAAACTATTTCATAAAATAAAGAAGGAAGATTTAGGGGATGAGAATGAGAGAGAATAAACCCATTTGGGACAGTTAAAATTTCCTTTATATATAGAATAGAAAAGCATGAAGCTTGAATTCCTTATCAAAAATAAAAATAGTAATACTAACGCTCTAATTAAAAATTCCTTATCCGTTTTCTCAATTCCTAGTTTTTCTTTTCTAAAGGAAAGTTATTCTGTCCAAGGATTTCTTCAGGGCTAATTTGACATCCTTATTCCTCAGGCTGTAGATTAAGGGGTTCAACATGGGCACCACAATGGTGTAGAACAGAGAAGACACTTTCCCCTGGTCCAGGGGTAAAACAGAAGGCGGTTTGAGATACATGAAAGCTCCTGAACCAAAGAAAAGAGAAACTGCAATTATGTGGGAGCTGCAGGTACTGAAGGCCTTGGACCTGCCTTCAATGGAGCTAATGTGGAAAATGCTGGAAAGAATGAAGCCATAAGAGATAAAAATGGTAGTAATAGGGAGCCCAATGCCAACGGCCACAACAAAAAAGACCACCAGCAAATTTATGTAAGAGCTGTTGCAGGCCAGCTCGAGGAAAGGAATGATGTCACACATATAATGATTGACAAGGTTGTCAGCACAAAAGGTCAGAAACATTATATTTCCTATATGAGTGACAGCCCCCCAAATCCCCATCCCATAGACACCCAGCAAAAGAGATAAACACACCTGCGGAGACATGGTGACCGTGTACAACAGTGGCTTGCAGATGGCAACATAGCGGTCATATGCCATGGCTGAGAGGATGAAGGATTCGGAAAACACAAAGAAACAGAAGAAAAAGAACTGAGTCACACATCCTGCATAGGAGATGACGTTCTTCTTGGAGACAAAACTCGTCAGCATTTTGGGGGTGATGGTAGTTGAGAAACTCAAATCTATGAAGGACAAGTTGAAGAGGAAAAAATACATGGGAATGTGAAGGTGAGAGTTCAGACCAATCAACGTGATCATGCCCAGGTTCCCCACCACAGTGACCATGTAAAAACCTAGAAACAGGAAGAAGAGGGGCAGCTGGAGTTCTGGCTGGTCTGTCAAGCCCGAGAGGATAAACTCTGTCACCAAGGAGGCGTTATCTGCAGCCATTCTCCTCCGGGAGGGCCTGGGAGGGAAAAGGACAAGAATTGCTTAGAGAAAGAGAGGGGAGGAAACCCAATCTTGAGAACAGCATTCGAACACAGGTTTTGAACTTGAAAGAAGATGGTATTTTCTTGTACCTGCATCTCTGTCTTTAGGGTCCCAAAGTGGCTTGAACCATTCCAGTAACTGAGGGTGAGATTTGCCTCCCAGGTAAGGGCGAATCCAACTGAGGAGAAGTCCACAAAACCCAGCTGGGGTGACCCTGCAGCCTGCCCTCTTCTGGCGTTTCCTTCCCTCTAAAGCCCTCACTCAGGTTCTGTAAAGACCTTCTCTCGGGTGCTCTTGAGAGGCTGAGCCCAGTGGGCCCTGCCTAGACCGTCCACCTTCTGTCAGTGCTCATCAGAACAGGAAGATGAGGTCTTGTTGCCTCGTCTTTAGCTGGGCTGGCTGTGGAATAATGTGTGAAAATAATCCTGGAGTAGAACGGTAAAGTGACTAATTCAACCTAAGGAACGTTGACCCCAGCGCTAACTATGCCAGTGGCACTGTTTCAATGCTCTCGGGCGCTCTGAATAAACCCTTTAACAGATGAGGACACTGGGAATACCAGTAAGTTCCTTGCACAAGTCCCAGTCCTTCTAAGTGGCAGCAGAGGGGACCCAGGCAAGTCTGGCTCCCGGGGTTGGAGGTTAACCTCTCTGCTCCAGGACTGACCAGGCCAGGCAGGCACTCCCCTCCTTCTGCCTGGAGTCACTGTGCTGCACTGCGCCGGCTCCCACCCATCTCTCTCCTGGAGGCTCAGATGGCCACCCCCTGGTGGGAAGGAGGTGACAGCTCAGAGCTCAGGCCCCTCTGCTTCTGCTTCTCTCCTTTAGAAATGAAAACCTCCAGGTGGCTTTGGTTCTCCTGTGATCCCGGCCTGGTTTTGACCTTAGCCTCCTGTCCAGCTTCTGGCGGTGAGACAGCACCTTGGATAACACCGATGGGTAAGTGGGGACTGAGGAGTTTTATTCTGGAGCAGAGCCCGCAGTGACCTAGTTACAGAGGCTCCCTCAGGATCACTGCTCCCTCAGGAAGAAGAAGTGTTTTTTAGGCTCTTGGTAATGCTTGATGGGGCTTTTAATGGCCTAACCTGTCATTCAGGTTACATCTTTCCAAGTACAATTAAGAGCAAAGCTCTGTGGTAAAAATAAGGCTTGTGCTTGTATTGAGCACTTATCTGGTACTGTATACTGTGTATTTGATCTGGCACCCTCATCCAAACAACCCAAAGCAACACATAAATAATTTTACTGTGTTTATTCCTCACAACAACCATGTAGGTTAGACCTATCAATCTCCAGTTTAAAAGTGAGGAGCACACAATAGCTTGTAGGTTCCAGAACCTTGAGTCAAATTCTGGTCTGTCCAACTCTAAACTGTATGGGGGCCAAGGATCTTGCAGGGTTTCTTAAGCAAACACAGGCATTTGATGTATGTTACTGACAGCACCCAATTTTGTCTCCAGGCAACAGTTCTGGCTACTGTGACCCACACACATTGTCAAATTGTCTAAGAAGGAATTTCACTTATATAGGGACTAACACAGTTTAGTGGGGCAACTTGCAGTCTACACCCCTTACCAGGGTTGTTTTTTTTTTACATATTCAGGATGAAAGATTAAAAAAAATATATACGTATTTATTGAATGTAGAGAGAGAGGAAGGGAGAGGGAGAGAGAGAGAGAAACACTGATGAGAGAAACATCAATCAACTGCCTCTTGCACACCCCCTGCTGGGGATCGAGCCTGTAACGGGGCATGTGCCCCGATGGGAATGGAACTGGTGACCTCTTGGTGCATGGGTCAACGCTCAACCACAGAGCCACACTGGCCGGGCAAGGATGCAAGATTTTATAGCCAGTGGATTATATAGGTTTCATCCTATGTTCATGGCAGCAGTTCTTTTGGGGAAGATAGGAAATCAAACCACAAAGGCAGAATCCATCTTCCTCCAGGCAAGTCCAACTAAAACCACTGCACACAGGCCTGTGTGTGTTTCTGAGGATGTGCAGGTGTAGCAGCGAGGACTTGCTCACCCCCAGATAAGACTCAACAATCATGGTGCCTCATCTGCCTATTTACTCTGCTTTCACTGAGAACTGTCCACTACCCACAGTAACTCTGATGGATCCCAATCCCTGTTGTCGATCCCACTGAACAAAAAGGAGGAAAATAATTCATCAAAATGATATTAAAATAAGCTCTTCTTGAGATCCAAGTGCAAAGACAAAATTGGGGGTTCTCTGAAAGCTCTAGGGGGATTTTGCAACATCAGAGACAGTTTCCATGGCAACCTCATTTCCAGATGCATCTTCAGCAGGGCTTCTCTAAAGCCATGTTACCTGATGACTTGTTTTAACACAGAATAGAAACAGCTATTTTGTCTCTCTGTTTGTGCAGTACTGTCGCCTTTCCAAAACCTGAATCCGTGGAAAATGGCTTCCTTCTTTATTTCTAACGTGAACTATATACTATACAGGGAACATCATGGGGCATGTGGAGATTTACATATAATGAAAGTCTGTATATATGTCTCATATCTGTGCATGAGGTCTTAGCCTTCTGGTAGGTAATCAAAGTTGCATGAATATGGTACTAAACCCATCCCTACATACAGGATTCCCAGCTTCAAGAAGAAACAGAGACCTGGCCAGAGAGAAGAGACAACAGCTGAGACACTTTAATGTCAAACAGCTTCGATGAGCTCCTGATTTTGTTCACTTCCATGTCTTGTTATCTCCTGTTGATGACTTCTAAATTTGTATTTAGATCCACATCTGAACCCCCAACAGTCAACTAAAATTCTACACATTAAAAAATTATATCACTACCTTTCTTTAAAAACATTCCCTTCCTATATTCTCTACCTTAATAAACGATACAATTTCCCACTGTTCAGTCACAGTAATAAAGTCAAACTGATTCTAACTAAAGGAGTTAGGCCATTTCCCTGAAAAAATCAGTTCCAGAAAGCGAATTCACCAACAGGCGATTTTAAACTGGTCAATTTATAAGTTGTTTATAGATATGTATTTATTGCCATTTTATTATTCATATATTTCATCTTTTTTCCCTTCTCCTTTTTAAAGAAGAGCCGTTAACATTTCTTGTAATACTAGTTTGGTGGTGATAAACTCCTTTAGCATTTTCTTGTCTGGGAAGCTCTTTATCTATCTTTTGAATCTAAATGGTAGTTTTGCTGGGTAGAATAATCTTGGTTGTATTACTGGAGGAAATGGGGTCACAGGAAATGAATTTCAGGGACACACATATAAGAGGATTTTAAGGGCAAGTGGTAAGATTTATTAGAGTGAAACAAAGGAAAGGCTTAGGATAGAAGAGGCAAGAAGATCACAGTAGTGGGAGAGTGCCCAGACTGGCTGCCTAGACTCAGGGAAGGAAATTATAGAGGCAAAAAGGAGAGTCCTTAATGCCCACTGCTTCCCTAGTTGTAAGTTTCATGGGGACCCTTAGAGTTTAGGAGAAAAGAAAACACAACTATGGTCCAAGAGAAGGAAGGGTGCCCAGAGCACAGATGTCCCCGCAAAGGCTGCCACGCTTGACAAGGCACTTCCTGGCACTCAGCTGGTAGGCTGTGTTGACTACCACCAGGCACACCATGCCCAGTGCCTCATCCACGAGCAACTCGTTCAACTCAGTCTTGTTGTGTAAGAAGTCCAGCTTCTAGGGATGCAATTCTGCACCTGTTGCCCACCAGGACCAGAAGGGCCAGTGCCCAGAGTTGCTATGCCATTACCCTGGCATCCAAGGCTTCAGCAGCCCAGCTCAGTTTCTGCTTCCAGCTGTTCTCTGGCCTGTGTGGCTGCCAAAAAGAGACTGGGGCCTTTGTTAAGCTTCCTTCTATTTCCCTGGGCCTGGGAGAGGAGGGTAGGCTTTCTTTCAAGCCATCCAATCTCTTTCCCAGATTTTCCCAGGTTTCTCTCATCCCCTTTATGGTGGCCATTTTGGCTTCTACTGCACATGCACCAGTGAAAAGACTTCCCCTGCACTACCTCCCCCCCCCGCCCCCCCCGCCCCCGCCACCTGCCACTTAGTGGGTACACTCGCCAGGGAGATTGTAAAGCTTAATCAGGCTTTTGATTGGTTCGCCCCTCCCTTTCAGTGAATAGCCAACTAACTGCCTACTATAACATTCATAAGCCCTTGCTTTTATCACTTTGAATATTTTGTGCCAATCCCTTCTGGCCTGAAATGTTTCTGCTGAGAAATCAGCTGACAGTCTTATGGGAGCTCTTTTGTATGTAACTAACTGCTTTTCTCTTATTGCTTTTAAGATTCTCTCTTTGTCTTTGAATAACAGAGTGACATTAATTGATTCGCCCAACAAATACTAATTGAGAAACTCTGTTTGGCACTGCTTTAGGGACTGCACTACACAACAAAGTTCCCTGCCTTTGTTGAGCTTTTACTCTAGTAGGGGGAAGACAAACAATTAATAACATAAGTAACTTATGTAATATTTTAGAAAGTAATAGGAGCTATAAAAAACCAAGAAAGAGGTGTGGGTTGTGAGTTGTATGTTTAAATAGGATGGTAAATTAGGCAATTTAAGGAAAGTCTTGAGAGACTATGGTCAGAGCTGTGCTGTTAACATCAACTACTCTAACGGACTCACAAGTGAACATATCACTCCTCCCAGGCCATGCATTACTGTCCTGGGCCTCAGTGAGTGGCTTCACCATAAGTACTGGCTCTACTGGAAGGAATTTGGTAGTAGTGACAAGTTAGGGGAAGCAAAGGACCTGTCTGAGCTTTCTGAGAAACTCAGAAGTCACACAATGAAGGTCACCACCCACACACATTTCTGGTCTTCAAATAGCCAGCACCAGCTGTTCTAAATTCCCTTAATTTCCAAATGAGCTCTCAGGACGGGATCTGATAAACCCCTTTGTACAGGGACTGAGCTGCTGTGTAGCTACCTTTAATCCCAATATATTTATGCAGAATTTATGATGTTTTTGGCCAAAGGCCGGAGGGATCTCTACTTGGAGAAACTCAAGCTTCAGTGAACAAGTGATTAAGCTATGTTTTTGATCAGGGCATCTCATGAGAAGTTTATGAAATCATACCCAAATGCAGGAACCCAGCTTCTTGTCAAGTCCAACTACCATCACTATACCTATCACTGTGCATATGTGTGTGCCCACATCAATCAATGTCTGCTTGCTTATCCACCTCTGTGAGACATGCTTAGCTAATACTCCATAATAATGGTCCTTTATTTGTAAGATTTACACTTAGAACTTTGCTCTGTCCTCCAGTGACTCTAATGACTCCCCAAGCCTAATCTTAATCCCACTACACGTAAGTTAGAAATGGAGAAAAACAATGAACTATCATCAACTCTCTCAGGAATGCAAATGCAAAGAAGACCTCAGGGGTTCATTAAAAGTTCACTTTTCTCTAGGAGCCTTGGAGGATTCTTGTCTGTATGATGCAATACCAGGTAAACTTCCACTGAGTTGATATCACTTCAGAGACCATTGCCATGAAAACTGTATTTCAAATGCATTTCACCTATGGCTTCTCCAAGATCTAGTTCCCTGATGGCTTGGTTTAATACAAGCAGGAAGCAGTATAGAAAGAAATATTTTTGACCATATTCATTTTGGTTCAAAGTCTGCATCTCTGCCTCATAGTTTCTTTGCTTTAGTTATTTCTAGCTCAGATCTAATGTATATTTTTATTTTATCATATATAATGTAAATCTGATACTTAAACATGTATACAATGTCTTACATATATGTCTCAGAGTCCATCAAAAGCACTAGGATAGACTTCAGTAAGTTGTTCATCACTCTCCACCAGAGAAACACAAAAACACACATTACTACAAAAATGAGGCTCTCTGGTACCTAACTTTTGGCCTTGAGACACCATTTTACCTCTAAAAGAAACCAAGTTTCTGGAGGAAATGGTTATTTCCTGGTCTGAAGAATGAAACATATGAGATGAGCTTGGAACATCTTGTCATATCAGATAGCAAGGAAGCGGTTAGAGACTAATAGCATTGTCAAAAGACAGGAGGAAAACTGAAGAGAATTCTGCAGGCCAAAGAAAAAGTTTGGCAACAAAACAAGAATAATTGCAGTAGAGTGAAACCATAAAATATGTTTAAATTAGTGAGAGTATAAATAAACTAAAGAAAAATAACTGTTCACTGGTCACCTTTGGAGGATAATAAAAAACTAAAACATTATTTGAAATATTAGAAAATGAAAGCAATGTGTTTTTATTTGAGCTGTAGTGGATACATGAACCTATGCATGCAATCAAATTGCATCAACTACACACATATACAGATGAGTACTGGCAAAACTGGGGAAACCTGAGTAAGATCAGTGGATTGTGTGTGGCAATTTGCACAATCCTGAGTGTGAGGTTGTAGTGAATTTTGCAAAATGTTACCACTGGGGAAACTGTACAAAGGGGGCAGAGGATCTCTCTATGTTATATCTGACAACTGCATGTGAATCTATAATTATTTCAAAATCTATAATAATAAAAGCATAATATGCTAATTAGACTGGGCGTCCTTCTGGACTGCAAGGGAAGCCCGGGTCCTGGGTACCAGAGGGAAGCCGGTGCCAGCAGCCGGGGGAAGGAAGGCCTACTCTTGCATGAATTTCATGCATCTGGCCCTTAGTAGTTTAATAAAAATCTTCATTAGCAATATTTTCATGGATAATATATTACTGAATGTATTCTTTTTTCTCCGAATGTATTTTTGAAAAGTACATTTTCTTATGAACATATTTCACTTATGAATGAGGATATATGTATGAAGAGTTCTTATAAGTCTGTTTTCTTGTGTCTCTCAACCTCTTGCCATTCTATACTGTCAGTGTGTAGGTATCATGCCAGGGTGACAGTTTAATGTTCCTTATACATTCACACTGCTTGGCTAAAATTGTATGGTTGGTTCTAGTAAAATATTTGAATTTGCTTAAAACCCCTTTAAGCCTAGTTAATTATGTGTAATGATAAGTAATCATAATGATAGTAAGTGGTGATGATGTTGATGGTAATGACTGAGGTGGTTTTGGTGGTGGTGGTGGTGGTGGTGGTGGTGGTCGTGGTGATGCTGGTGGTGATGGTGATAGTGGTGATGGTAATGGTGATGGTGATGATGATGATGGTGATGATGATGATGATGATGATGATGATGATAGTGGTGGTAATGATGGTGATCATGGTGATCATGGTTGATGACTGGGTTGTTCATAAAATGTTTGAATGTTAGCTTTAGATTCTAAGTTTCCCAAGCTGCAAGATAATTCTATCAAAGGAAAATTACCACACCTGGGAGACAAAACATGATTCACAGCAGAGATATAAACCAAGACTTAATTGTTCCTTCAGCAAGGACTCTAGTCTCTGAAGTGACTGCATCCCATGAGAGGCTCTGCCCATAGACATATAAACATACGCCCGGGTCTCCCAATCTCAGGGACCCATTTTTTTTTTTACTCCTGCAATAGCCTCTTTGAGTAAATTTAAGACTAGAAATAAATCTGTATGGTTCTCTCATTTTTTCTGACATTTATTTCCTGATTGTTGAAACCAAGGCATCTTCTAAAATTTCCAGGAGACTTCCATTTTTCCTCAGCACAGGTATTTACAGACTTAAAGCAATTTTATGAAAAAAAAAAAAAAAAAAGGCTTTCATGAACTCCTGTTTTTAATGTGTGATATTTCCAACCATTTGTTTTCCTTCATCTCTAAGTGTTTTCTCATCAACAGCAATCCTGAGCCTCTGATGGTAGTAAAACTAGAGGTAATAATTGCAATAGCTCATATCAAATATGTGGGTCATATTTTTTCTATTTATACCATTAGATGACCATGGGAGTAAAAATGAAAACAATTCTGTCTAGGATTTTCCCATCTGCCCTGCTTTGTAAAGCACTTTGAATTCTGGTAATGGCATATTTAAGGTGGATTTTCTATCTTTTGGATTGTTTTAAGAGGTAGAAGGGGATATATAAGAATTTTTAGTCTATTGTTATCTAGAGGAAATGTATTTTTGTCTTTGTAATAAACAGGAATAATATTACAATAATCTTAGCTACCTCTGGTAGTAGTTATCATAAAGTTAAATGCTTCTTAAATACCTCACCACCAATAATGTAACAAAGTTCAAAATGCAATGCAGATTTTATTCTCTTTAACCACATCCTAAGGATTTAAAGACTCCTATACCTAGGAAAAAGAAATACAGTTAGTGCTGACATTATTATTATAGGACTCAAATGAGACAATGTATTTTAAAGTGCTACATTAAAAACCAGGCTAAAATGTTTTTAAAAATACATATATCCCTATACACATGTAAATGCATATATGCACTGAAAAAATCGAGAAGGGTTGTCATTACCAGTGTTAGTCTCCAAGGAGCAGGAAAGTGGTATTTTATTTTTGCTTATTTGAACTTCTACTTTTCTACAATGAACATATACTACCTGTGTAATTTTCTTACCTGAAATTGGCAATAAAATCTTTCCTCTACCTCCAAAAACTCAATAAATTGCGAAATGATAATAAATTTCTAAACAAAGGTAAGCTACAGCAGCCCTAACTGGTTTGGCTCAGTGGATAGAGCGTCGGCTTGCAGACTCGAGGGTCCCAGGTTCGATTCCGGTCAAGGGCATGTACCTTGGTTGTGGGTACATTCTCAGTAGGGAGTGTGCAGGAGGCAGCTAATCGATGTTTCTCTCTCATCGATGTTTCTAACTCTCTATCCCTCTCTCTCCCTCTCTGTAAAATATCAATAAAATATATATTTAAAAAAACAACCAACATAGCTTAGTAGGACGAAACAGACTGGTGGTGAGAAGTTCTGGGTGTTAGGCCTAGTTCTGCCCTTTTAGAGCTTCATTCTCCTGGCAAATGGACAAAATAACATAGCATTCCTCTTTTTTCTATGCTATGCACAACCCAAGGCATCAAGTGTAAAGCACGTTCAACTACAATATTTCTTAGAGCTGCAGGTGTGCAGATATAGAAGGCTACACACTTGGGCCAAGAAAAGAAGCTAATGACCAAGAGAGAGCAGTCTGAGCCCCAAGTCCCAGTAATGGAGGCTGGCACTCAGTCTTCTCAATATGAAAATCCTACTCTAAACACATTTCTCCTCATACCCCAAAATTTTAGGGGCAGTTAATAAGATGGACCTTTGAAGAGCATTATAGAAAAGTTAATAATTATATAAGGAAGCATTAAAATACTGAGAGTTTGTGGTTTTCTTTCTTTTTAAAAAAATATATTTTTATTTATTTCAAAGAAGGGAGATGGAGAGAGAGAAATAGAAACACCAATGATGAGTGAGAATCATTGATTGGCTGCCTCCTGCACACCCCACACTGGGGATCAAGCCTGCAACCCTGGCATGTGCCCTGACTGGGAATTGAACCTCATGATTCACAGGTTGATGCTCAACCACTGAGTCACGCTGGCCAGGCAGTTTATGGTTTTTAGCTTAAGAAATACTTCTCAGAGACAGTATGTCTGCCTATAGGTATCATATCCAGCAATGATGATCCATGCTTCTTAGGTTCATGTCTATAATTTCAGTCCTTTGCCAGTAGGTAGGTAATGGGCCATGGTTTAATATTATGATCTGGAAATAATAATGGTAATGATGATGGTAATAATAATAATGATGGCTGTTGCGCACTTACTCTGGACTATTCTGTGTGCCAAGGCCCAGGCTGCATCACAGATTAAATCGAGCCTCTGTTGGTGGAACCCAGACATCATTCCTTCCTTGTTAAATGCTTCAGGTAGTTATAATATACAGTCAGTGTTGACAACCACAGTCTTATGGGCTAAAGTTTAGTAAAGAACAAATTCTAGACACCTAATGACAACTCACGTTTCTATAGCAATTGAATAATTGCAAAAAAAAAATTCTAGCTCTAGCTGGTTTGGCTCAGTGGATAGAGCGTCAACCTGTGGACCGAGGGTCCTGGGTCCGATTCCAGTCAAGGGCACAGACCTTGGTTGCAGGCTCCTCCCTGGCCAGGCCCTGGTTGGGGCTCGTGCAGGAGGCAACCAACTGATGTGTTTCTCTCACGTCCATATTTCTGTCTTTCCTTCTCTTTTTCACTCTCTCTAAAAATCAATGGAAAAATATCCTTGGGTGAAGATTAAAAATATAATTTCTAAATGTGCATTATCCAATATTAGTTTTACACCCACTTTTAGAAATGCTATTACTAACTTCTTTATCTTCCAGATACTAATGGATTTGTACTCAATGATACAGTTGCCCTGTCAGTGCCTCAATTTGAGATAGGCATCCATACATTCATACTCAGTAAATATTTAGGAATTGCATAGATGACAGTGAAATTTCATTTTTTAAGCAAAATACATCACCAACTATAAAATATGAAATACACTGCCTGTTACCTACAGGGCAGAGGTTCTCAAACTTTATCATACACTGGCATCACCTAGAGAGAACGTCAAACCCAGCTTGCTGGGCCCCATCCCCAAAGTTCCTGACTTGGCAGGTATGCGGTGAGGCCTGAGAGTTTGCCTCTCTAATGTACAGGTGATGCTGAGGAGGCTGGTCTGAGAACCACACTGTAAGAAGCAATGCTCTAGGGCAGTGGTCGGCAAACTGCGGCTCTCGAGCCACATGCGGCTCTTTGGCCCCTTAAGTGTGGCCACGAAGTTTCAATCGCACTGTACGTGTGCGCCCACACGTGGTATTTTGTGGAAGAGCCACACTCAAGGGGCCGCAGTTTGCCCACCACTGCTCTAGGGCAGTGGTTCTCAACCTTGGCTGCACATTAGAATCACCTGGGAATCTTTTTAAAATCCTGATTTCTGCGCCTCATCCTCTGGAAATTCTGTTTCTTTGTTATGGGGTGGGGCCACAACATTAGTAACAAAGAAACAGAATTTCCAGAGGATGAGGCGCAGAAATCAGGATTTTAAAAAGATTCCCAGGTGATTCTAATGTGCAGCCAAGGTTGAGAACCACTGCTCTAGGGTATTTGAGAAACATAAAAGTGTTAAATGACCCCTTTTTGGCCCCTTTCTCCTCTCATTTCCTTGATCTTTGAAACACCCAGGATCTGGTCTTCCTCCCAGCAAACAGCAGGATGAGGGAAGGGTGACCAAGAAAGAGCCCACGCCCAGCTGGTGTGGTTCAGTGGTTGAGCATTGACCTGTGAACCAGGAGGTCAGGATTCGATTCCTGGTCAGGACACATGACTGGGTTGTGGGCTCGATCCCCAGGGTGGGGCATGCAGGAGGTGGCCAATCAGAAACATCATCATTGATGTTTCCCTCTCTCCCTCTCCCCTCCTTTATGAAATCAATAAAAATTTATTTTAAAAGAAAGAAAGAGAGAGAGAAAGTTAGAGAGAGAGGAAGGAAAGAAGGAAGGAAGAAAGGGCCCAGGATCATCAGCTGCTCCAAATGCTCAACACTAGCTTCACCAGGCAGTCCCAGACGCAGCCTCTCACGGGTTCTCTCTTCTCCCCACAGGGCACCCAAACAAGGGAAAATGGCCACAGAAAATCACTCCACGGTGGTGACAGAGTTCATTCTCCGGGGATTGACAAATCGACCCGAGCTCCAGCTCCCCCTCTTCCTCCTCTTCCTGGGGATCTACTCGGTCACCACGGTGGGGAACCTGGGCATGATAGCGCTGATTCGCCTGAATGCTCAGCTTCACACCCCCATGTACTACTTCCTCAGCAACCTGTCACTCGTGGACCTCTGCTACTCCTCCGTCATCACCCCCAAAATGCTGGTGCACTTCGTGTCAGAGAGGAACGTCATCTCCTACGCGGGGTGCATGTCGCAGCTCTACTTCTTCCTGGTGTTCGTCATCGCTGAGTGCTACATGCTGACGGTGATGGCCTACGACCGCTATGTCGCCATCTGCAGGCCTCTGCTTTACAACATCATCATGTCTCATCACGTCTGCTCCCTGCTGGTGGCGGTGGTCTACGTCATGGGGTTCATTGGCTCAACAATAGAGACCGGCCTCATGTTAAAGCTGCCCTACTGTGAGGTCCTCGTCAGTCATTACTTCTGTGACATCCTCCCCCTCATGAAGCTCTCCTGCTCGAGCACCTACGTGGTTGAGGCGGCCGTCTTCTTCTTAGCAGGATTCAACATCATAGTCACCAGCTTAACGGTCCTTTGTTCCTACGCCTTCATCTTCTCCAGCATCCTCCGCATCAGCACCACGGAGGGAAGGTCCAGGGCCTTCAGCACCTGCAGCTCCCACCTTGCGGCTGTGGGGATGTTCTATGGGTCCACCGCCTTCATGTACTTAAAACCCTCCACCGCCAGTTCCCTGGCCCAGGAGAACGTGGCCTCTGTGTTCTACACCACAGTGATCCCCATGCTGAACCCCCTCATCTACAGTTTGAGGAATAAGGAGGTAAAGGCTGCCATACAGAGAACACTGCACAGAAAAATGTTTTGATGCGAAAGTTATTCTTCCTCAACTTGAAAAGTAAGTCGTGACAAACACCAGCAAGAAGCCCTCGGCATGAATGCCCAACCACAATGGGGAACAATCACTTTTCTCTACTTTTTTATTTTTTGATTTTTTTAATCCTCACCCGAGGATATGTTTATTGATTTTAGAGAGAGGGGAAGGGAGAAAGAGAGAAACATCGATGCGAGAAAGAACATCAGTTGGTGGCCTTCAGAACACGCTCCGACCAGGGACCGAACCCACAACCTGGCTATGTGCCTTGACTGGGAATTGAACCCAGAACCTTTTGGGGTAAGGAATGAGGCTCCTACCAACTGAGCCACATGGGCCAGGTTTTGAGAGCTTACTCTGAGTCATGCGACTCTTCTAAATGCTTTACATGTATTATTTTAATGAACCCTTACAATAGGTAGGCACTATTGTTATCCCCATTTTACAGATTTGGAAACTTGGTTTAGTCACTTGTCCAAGGTCACATAGCTGGTAAACAAAGACACAGGGATTTAAACTCAAGCCGAAGTGACTCCAGAGCCCACACTCCTGGCTCTCAATCGTTATCCCCTTTGCTTTAGGCCAGTGGTTCTCAACCTTCTGGCCCTTTAAATACAGTTCCTCATGTTGTGACCCAACCATAAAATTATTTTCGTTGCTACTTCATAACTGTAATGCTGCTACTGTTATGAATCGTCATGTAAATATCTGATATGCAGGATGGTCTTAGGCGACCCCTGTGAAAGGGTCGCGACCCACAGGTTGAGAACCGCTGCTTTAGGCTAACACTCCCTTTGAACAGCCTATGACGCTTGCCTAATTATGCTCCTCCAAATTTCAAGGGCCTCCTGAAAATAATTTCCCAGCCTCCCACTTTTATCATCCGCCCTAGCCTCTTCCCATTTATAAAAACTTCGTCAGGATGACTGAGGAAAGACTCCACGAGAGTCACCAACTCAACCTGGTTTTACAACTGCAAGTCCAACGCCCTGGGAGACCACGCGATCCCACACAAACCAGAACGCTTGTCCGTCCACGGTCACATGCTGCAGAAGCTCTTCCTGATTAAACAACCGACAGACCTACTGCCAACCTCTCTCAGGGAACCCAGTGGCCACGGGGCAAAGTTCCTCCCCGCCACCCTTGTTTATAGCGACATCAAGGATATGGGATTTGTGGACACCCTCTTGTTATTTCTAGCTATTTTGGGTATAATAGCCTACCAATCAGTGGTTTACTATGGGAAACAAAAATAACTCTAGTTTTCTCAAGCAGAGAGAGATTTCATACAGGGAATGACTTGCTTACGGTGTTTTTGAACGACTGAAGAAGGGATGAGGGAGCCCCCAAACGGACTCTGAAATAGATGTGACCCAGAGGTCAGGAAGCTCACGTCTGTCACCAGGAGCGGTGCCTCTCACACTCACAAAATTGGTAACTACACAATTGGACCCTCGTTTGAGACGCAGATTTGGGGGCCTGCTCCACACCCACAGAATTCCTGGGTGGGGCCCAGCAGTCTGTGTTTTCATAAGCCTTTGGATAATTCGGATACGCACGGAAGTGTGAGAGCCACCTCACTCCCGCCTTCCAGATCTCACACCGATTCGCAACCAGGGCTCCAGCTACACGCGAAACTGGGATACGTAATTTTTATTTATTATATTATTTTATTTAAAAAATATTTTTATTGATTTCAGAGAGGAGGGGGGGGAGGAGAGAAAGAGATAGAAACATCATGATGAGAGAGAATCATTGACTGGCTGCCTCCTGCACACCCCTGACTGGGGATTAAGTCTGCAACCCAGGCATGTGCCCTGACCGGGAATCAAACCGTGACCTCCTGGTTCATAGGTCGATACTCAACCACTGAGCCACCCTGGCCGGGCGGATATGTAATTTTTAGCTCTCAGACCTGACTACCAGGAGGGTGGGAGGATTGTTGAAGAGCTGTTATTGCCAAGTGGCCACTCCACCCTTTTCTTCCTGACTTTCCTCCAGCAGGAACTGAGACCTCTACCACCACAGATCCCCTCTAATTAGAAGAAAATGTAGGGAAATATCTTTGGTATCTAAAGTGAGAAACCACAAAGCCAAGTAAATGGGTGAATTTGATAATATTAACTGGTTGATTTTTGTTTAGTAAAGCACACTGGGGATAGATTTAATAGAAAGATAACAACAAGGAAGAAGATATCAAACTGGCATCATTCAACATCAACAAAAACAAAATGGGCACAGTATATAGAACAAACAGCTTACAGAACAGAAAACCCGAAGTGCCCCTCAGCATACGAGGAGATGCTGGAGCCTATTGCTAATCAGAGGAAGTGCAAAATGAAACAAGATATGTCTTCACACCCACCACTGGGCAAATCAACAGGTAAACTGTAGTGGAGACTTTGCAGCATTTAGAAGCAAAGGATTAGCTCCAGGCAACATAGCTCAGAGCCATAGTGCTCTGTGAGAAAAGCGAGGAAGATAATGAGGTATAAAACACACTGTTACTGGCAGTGCCCTCAGCGGTCCCCAGATCTATCTCTTGCTTCAACGGTGTTTCGACGGAACAGACCCAGGGATGCCCCTTCTTCCAGCCTCTGACCACCCTCCAACCTCTTTTCCAGTCACCACCTTCGGAACCACCTCAGCCGTCCTCACCTCTGAGACCAGACAGCACTTTTTACCTTAACTCCTATTGCCGAACCACCATGAGCTCCCAAATTCGTCAGAATTATTCCACCGAGGCTGAGGCTGCCGTCAACCGCTGGCCAACCTGCCTCTGCGGGCCGCCCACACCTACCTCTCTCTGGGCTTCTATTTCCACCACCAGGCTGTGGCTCTGGAGGGTGAGTTGGTGAAGACGCTGGAGGGCTCAGGAGCATCTCTTAAACATGCAAAACCAGCGTGGCGGCCGAGTTCTTTTCCAGGACGTGCTGAAGCCGCCCCAAGGTGAGTGGGGTGACACGCAGGACGCCATGGCCTTGGAGAGGAACCTGAACCAGGCCCTAGTGGAGCTGCAGGCCCTGGTTCTGCCCGCACAACCCTCAGCTCTGTGACTTCCGGGAGAACCACTTCCTGGGTGAGCAGGTGAAGCTCAAGAAGATGGGCTACACCTGTCTCAGCTCTGCAGGCGGCCCCCAGGCCGGGCTGGGCGAGTGTCTCTTCGAAAGGCTCACCCCCAAGCACAGCCAGGAGCCTGTGGAGCCCAGAGGCCTTTGAGGGGCCCCTCTGCACCCCCCTGGTGTCTGGCTTTTGCCTGAGCCTCACCCTGAAAACCCCTGGCCGTTCTTTTAACCGCCCTGAAGCCCACTCCCCATGCATTGGACCAAATGGAAACAATAAAGCTTTTTGCAGCAAAAACAAAACCAAAGCAAACCAACCATGATGTTATTTATGATATTAAAGTTACATGCACACAAACCAGAAAAAAAAAATATTTAGAAAGAAAAAAATAACTAAGACCCATTAGGCAGGTTAGAATGGTTACCTAGAGAGCTAAGATGCATGGAAGTAGGGAGTGAGAAAAAGAAACAGAAACAAAACTTCTTTTCCTAGACCCACCGCCAGGTGCATACCAGTCTGCTGAGTAGAGAGACAGGCAGGCCCCTACCCTTAATGCTGTGGGCCTCGGGGAAAGACTCTCTAAATGTTTATTTATTTTTACTTAAAAATGTTTATTTATTAAATTGATTAGGGTGACACTGGTCAACACGAACATAAAGGTTTCAGGTGTGGGTTTCTATGCTACAAGGTCTGGATATTGCACTGTATCCACCGCCCAAAGTCAAATCTTCTGTCACCTTATATTATAACCCCTTTGTCCCCCTCCCCCTTCCCTCTGGCAACCACCACGCTGCTGATTGTGTTTACGAGTTCCAGTTTCATATCACACATAGTCTAAATACTTAGAAGTTAAAAATCAAGCTAACAAATAGAGACCATTATAAACTTTTGAACAATAATAGATACAGAGGCAGAGCTGCCTCACACAGATTGTCAAACTGCAGCGGGAAGGCCGGGGAGGGTTGGGGGGCAGGAGGGAGGGGGTTAAGAGATCAACTGAAGGGCTTGTATGCATGCATATGAGCATAACCAATGGACATAAGACACTGCGGGGTAGGGGAAGCCAGGGTATTGTCAAGGGCGGGGGGGGGGGGGGGGGGGGAAAGGACACATATGTAATACCCTTTGTAATGCTTTAAGCAATAAAAAAAAAAAAAAATAAGTTATAAAAAAAAAAATAAAATAAAATATCCATACTGCCAAAAAAAAAAAAATCAAGCTAACAAAAGGCTAAATAGCTATTTTCTCCTTCTTACCTTGACAAATATGCCTTCATAACTGGAGAAGACCCTGTTTAAATTTAGAAATATGAGAATTCTGAGTTCCGTGCCCAGAATGGAATACCAGAGTGTTGACATAAGAATGTCCAAACCAGCAGAGGATTTCTATGAGTTTCTTTGCACCCAAACTGACCCAAGGTGGCAGACTGGGTGGGAGCTGCACTCGCCTCCTCCAATGACCACATCAAAATGATAACTAAACGACAGAACGATTAACCTGGAGAATCATCGGAAGACTAGCTGAACAGAAGTCTTTTTTTAACTAAGGATATACAGAAGAAGCCACATCAGGAGTGGTAGGAGGGGCCCAGCCAGTGTGGCTCAGTGGTTGAGCATCAACCCATGAACCCAGAGGTTGCTGGTTTGATTCCCTATTAGGACACATGCCCAGGTTGCAGGCTTGATCCCCAGTGTGAGGCGTGCAGGAGGCAGCCAATTGATGATGTTTCTCTCTCATCAATGTTTCTCTCTCTCCCTCTCCCTTCCTCTCTGAAATCAATCAACATTTATTTAAAATAAATAAATAAAATTTCCAAAGCAATTTATGTGCCTGAAGACAATATAAGTAGTTAAGAAAAAATGAGATACTAAAAACACCGTATTTCCTCCAGCTAGTGATTACCATTCTTAATTACTTAGTATCTCTCCTTCCATATATTTTAGTATGGATACATATGCCTTTTTCTCTGAACTGAGACATATAAACATACATATGTGTACAACTTGCTTTGGTGTGTTGCATTTTTAAATACATGGTTTCATATGGTCCCCTCCCTTCCAAAAATACCTGCCCTAACCACTTTCCTCTGGACTTCACACTGGCTTCAGATTGCAGCAGGAAAGAGAGAAATCCACGTTGCATAATCATCTTTATACCTTAAATTACGGTGCCAGACACGGCACCATTTATTCATGACGACAACTCTTTGAGTTGTGTTTATTACCCCCATTTTACGATAAAGGCTTTGAGAGGTTAAAAAAATGTACCACTGTCATCCAGCTAGGAAGTGGCAGAGCCAGGATTTGTACTGAGATCAGACCCGATTCCAAAGTTTATTCTCTGAATACTTAGTGGAACCGTATAATTTACCACCAACTGGGATATTTCTGAGAATTACAGGGATGTCAGCAAAAATGGCAGAATAGGAAATTCCCCAGTCCTTCTATCCAGAGAAGCAATGAATAAACTGGCAAAAACATTCAAAATGAACTTTCTTGGAACTCTGGATACTAATTAAAAGCTTGCAACAACCGGGGGAACACAAGGGAGAAAGTTAAAGCTCAGTAAGAGAGCTCTGGGGCATGTTAACTTGTTCTGAATGTGCCTCCTGCTCCCAGCTGAGTGCTGGCCTTGGAAACAACAGCCTGCATTCCTGGTAACAGAGCTTACTCTCCAGGAATTGTGGTTGTATGTTCCGTCCTGTCTGGTGGCTCTCTGGGAGGCTCGCTCAAAGGGATTGCCTCGGTTTTGCCTAACCTGGAACTCTCCCAGGGCAGAGGCGGCTACGGGGAGCTGGGGGAGGGGGGGGGGGGGGCGAGGAGGCCGTTTGTGGAAAATGTTTAGCAGTGGTTCTCCACCTGTGGGTCGAGACCCCTTTGGGGATTGAACGACCCTTTCACAGGGGTCGCCTAAATACATCCTGCATATCAGATATTTACATGACGATTCGTAACAGTAGCAACATTACAGTTATGAAGCAGCAACGAAAATAATTTTATGGTTGGGGGTCACCACAACATGAGGAACTGTATGAAAGGGTCGCAGCATTAGGAAGGTTGAAAACCACTGGTTTAGGGCTAATGCATTAGTCACTGCCTCCTGGGGCAAGGGGGTAACAGCTGGGGCAGTAATATCAACCAAAAAGTTTGGGAGGAGAGACTAGGGAATGAGATGCTGAGAGAAATAAGCTCACACATATTCCTGAGAGCCTAGAGCCATTGTCGGCAAACCGCGGCTCGCGAGCCACATGTGGCTCTTTGGCCCCTCGAGTGTGGCTCTTCCTAAACCTTCAGAGTACCCTAATTAAGTCAATAACAATGTACCTACCTATATAGTTTAAGTTTAAAAAATTTGGCTCTCAAAAGAAATTTCAATCGTTGTACTGTTGATATTTGGCTCTGTTGACCGATGAGTTTGCCGACCACTGGCCTAGAGGACCACACACAGACTGTGTGCACATGCTCAGAAAAGACCTGAGAGGACCATAGGTTATCACCTCTGGTTGACCTTCAGGCAACATTGTTTATAATAGCTCCTAAGTGGGAGCACCCCAAATGCCCATCGACTGATGCATGGATGAATAAAACGTAATGCAGCCCGAGAAAGCATTGAAGTAACTGCCACAACCTGCCATACAACACGCCACAACACGGACAAACCTGGAAAATATTATGCTGCGTGAAAGAAGCCAAACACAAAAGGCCACATATTATACGATTCTGTTGGTAGGAAATGACAGAATAGGTAAGACAATAGAGACAGACAACAGATTAGTGGGTGCCCAGGGCTGGGGGCAGGAGGGAAGAGGGGGTGACTGCTTCTGGCATGGGCCTCCTTTTGAGAGGGTGGAATGTTCTGGGTTTAGATAGTGCTGCGGGTTGCACAGCACTGCGAATGTATTAAAAGCCATAGCATCTACGCTTCAACATGCCTTAAATGGTGAATTTTTAAAAATGTCACGTGACTTTTACCTCAATAAAAAGTAAAAATAAAACTGGAAAAAAAAAAGAGGGGGAAGTGCTCTAATAGCTTTGAAATGCGGCCTCCCTGGCAATTGACATCAACGCAGAGCAACTTTCCTTGGTGTTACATCATCCAGACAAGAGCCCTCAGAGGTTCTTAGAGAAAAGCCCACTTTTAATGAACCCCTGAGGTCTTATTTGCTCTGCAGTCCCAAGGAGAGTCTGTCTTATGGGGCTTATTTGAAGTTTGTGATAATGAATTGTTTTACTCTATTTGTAAAATTTCGTCAGTGGAATTGAGGACAGGGATTGGGGTTTAGTAATGAGACTGAGGAAGTAGCAAAATTCTAAGTGAAAATCTCTCAATAAGACACCCTCACTGCCAAGTCTTGGTTGAATGTGGGCTATAGAGAAAGACCAGCAATCACTGATAAGTGTATACATGCATACACTCATAAACAGGCCTTTAAAAATGGATTTCAGTCTCTGTTATGATTTCATAACTTCTCCACAGGGACTCCAGCTTATAACTCTGACCCAAAATATATCTAACCTACCCACTCACTGAGTCTTGAATTTCTCCTAATTGAGATTTTTTTTTTTTTTTTTTTGCTTTGGCTGAAAAGTCTGTCCTCATTAAAATAAGTGTCCCTAATAAGAAATGTGGAGTACAGGTGATCACATACCAGCTCTAGTCATCTTTGAAGGACTGAGTTTATCGAATCCCTTCCTGAAGCCAATTACAAAATGAATGGAATTTAGAGCAGACAGAGCTGGGTGCCTGAAGAACAGAATTGGGAATATATAGGTACCTTCATGATATGGCCTTTGGTTTTTAAAAAATGCTCACAAAAGCCTCTTGCTCTTCTAAACTCAATGCATCTAAAATTTCCTTCCTTACAGCAGTGCCTTGGGTGAAGGTATGGTTACTAAAGCGAATGATAAAAGGTATTGCCTGAAAGCAATGTTTCATTGAGCCATGTTTACCCAATAGGACATGAGAGTAACTGATATTACTGAACAAAACTCTGGCCATGTCTTTTTCAAGTAGTATTTGCAACTCCAAACCACAGGTCATAAAACACTCTGTGGCTTCCTGTTTGCCCTCTGCCTTGGATCACCTGCTGGGAAAACCACCCACCACGTTGCCCAGGAAGAGGCCCTCCTGATGCGGAACTGAGGCCTCCTGTCAGCTCCTGTCAACACCCAACAAGGCACTGAGACCGCCAGCCAACAATCACGGGATGAGCTTGGAAGCTGACCCTCCAGTCCCAGTCAAGCCCTGGGATGTCTGCTGCTCTAGTCAACACCCTGATTGAACTTCACAAGAGACCCTGAGCCTAACAACCCAACTAAGATGCTTCTAAATTTCTGATCTACAGAATTTCTGAGATGTTTGTTGTTTTAAGCCCTCACTTTCAGTGCAATTTTTATGCAGCATTAGAAACTACTGTATTTCAGCTAATACAGCGGCTCTCAACCTGTGGGTCGAGACCCCTTTGGGGTCGAACGACCCTTTCACAGGGGTTGCCTAAGACCATCGGAAAACACATATATAATTACATATTGTTTTTGTGATTCATCACTATGCTTTAATTATGTTCAATTTGTAACAATGAAAATACATCCTGCATATCAGATATTTATATCACCATTCATAACAGTAGCAAAATTACAGTTATGAAGTAGCAACAAAATAATTTTATGGTTGGGGGTCACCACAACATGAGGAACTGTATTAAAGGGTCGAGGCATTAGAAAGGTTGAGAACCACTGAGCTAATAGAAGAGAAGCTAGAAAGCCTGAATAGTCAAATATTTATTAAATAACTTGAATCCACTAAACTAAATGCCTTCACCTGCAAATTCTTCCAAAAATTTAATAACTGACACGAATCTTGCACAAACTTTTCTGAGAATAGATAAAAAGGAAATACTTCCTCACTCTCTTAGTGAGGCCAGCATAACCTGCCAAAGTCCTTACAAGAAAGGAAAATAATATCCAGCTTGTTCTTTTTCATAAATATAAATGCAAAATCCTTAAAACATTTTAGCAAACGGAAACAACCAAAAATGAAGAGAATCTATCAGAATCAAATGAAGTTCATTCCAGGAAAGCAACGTTAGTATAACATTCAAAAACCAATCAGTATATTTCATCACAGTAACAACAATAAGGAGAAAAAAAATAATATGAACATCTCAACTTATACAGAAAAGTACTTTGAAAAATTGAACATCCATTCAAAATAATCACACTTAGTAAAGTAGGAATATAGGAGAACTTAATGTAAAAAAGAATATCCAAAGACAGAGAAAGAGAGAGGAGAAACAAGATAAGGATACCTACTATCACTACTTATATTCAGTATTGTACTGAAGGTCCTAACCAGTGCAATAAGGCAAGAAAAATAAGTTTTCAAAAAGAAATTAAAGGCATAAAGGTTAGAAAATAAATGATCATTTTTCACAGATGACATGGTTGGGTAGACAGAAAATCCGAAAGAATCTACAAACTATTAGATTCAATAAGTGAATTTAAAAGGTTTGCTGGATAGAAGATCAATATGCAAAAATCAGTTGTAGTTCCTTATATTAGCAACAAGTAGAAAATAAAAACTTTTAAAAAAAGTATTCTTAACAATATTAACAGGAAAGATTAAATACCTGGGGATAAATCATAACAAAAGATGTGTAAGATATCCACACTGAAAACTAAAAATCACTAGGAATAGAAACTAAAGAATACCTAAATAGAGGGATATATTTTGTTCATAAATTTGAAACCTCAATACTGGAAGGAAATTTGATTTTCCTCAAATTAAGCTAGGGATTTAGCAGTCTCAATAAAAAATTCTGAAACTGATAAGCTGATTATCAAATTCATATAGAAATGCAAAATGTCAAGAATAGTAGAAAAATCTTGAGAAGCAATAAAACTGGGACATTTATACTATAGGGGAAAAGACCTTAATAGCAGTTAAGATAATCTTACTGTTGTTACAAAAATAGACAAATTGTCACTTGATTTATGAAAACATCAAACTGTATTACAATGAGAAATGGATGCTCTTTTTAATAAATTGTACTGAGTTGACTGAATAGCCACATGAAAGATCATGTATCTTGAGCCCTTATGACATGTGTGTGTTACATGCCATGGAGTCAGTTCCAATTTCTGGCAAGCGTGTGAATGAGTGATGTCCACCATGCCCTGTCCTCACCAGGCCTGCTCAGCTCCTGTGGACCCGAGCTTATGGCTTCCTTTATGGAGTCAGTCCCTCTCACATTTGGTCTTCCTCTGTCCCTAGTGCCTTCTATTTTTTCCCAGCATTATTGTCTTTCCCAAAGAACCCTGCTTTCTTATGATGTGCTTGAAGTAGGACAGTTTTGGTTTTATCATTTTTGCCTCCAATGATGTTTCAGGCTTAATTTGCTCTAGGATCCACTTGTTCATCTTTCCGGCAATCCAGGGTATCCATACAGTTCTCCTCCAACATCATATTTCACATGAATCAATAATTTCCCTAGCAGCCTTCTTCACTGTCCTATGTTCACATCCATACATAGTAATTGGGAATATGAGGGTGTGGATGATCTTAGCTTTGGTCTCTAATCTCTCTAATCCCATTTAACCGCCATATCTAGTCTCTAATTCCCATCTCATACCATATGTTAAAAAACTAATTCCAAACGACTGAAGAACATGATAAAGATAAAACAAAAATAATTTAGAGAACAGAAAAAATTTTAGGACATTGGAATAAGCAAAAGTTTCTTAAACAGGGTACATAAAGCACTATCCTTAAGAGAAAACACTAGCTACATTGACTACCTGAAAAGGATGAATTTCTGGCTATTAAGAGAATGAAAAGTGAAAAAATGGAGTGAGAAAAATATAAATAAAACATATCTGATAGTGGTCTCATATGCAAAATATAAAAAGAATGCTTGCAAATCAATAATAAAAAGATAGACAACCTAGCAGAAAAGCAGGAAAAAGACTTGAGCATATACTTCATAACAGAAGACACTGAAATGGTCAAGGTGGCCAACTGCATTCATCATTAGAGAAATGCAGGTTAAAACTTCAACCCAATGCTACTACACACCTTGTAAAATGGCTAAATTGTTTGTTAATTACAAAAACATAATAGTAAAGATGTGGAGCAATTAAGACTCTCACAAACTGCTGATGAAATGTAAATTAATACAACCTCTTTGAAAATTAATAAAGATGAACATATGCAAAGTAATCCCAATATACCAATTCTCGCTGGTATATAACCAAAAGAAATGCATGTATATCTTCCCCATAAGATACAAATTAGAATGTTCACAGTAGCCAGAAACTAGAAACCCAATTGGCCATCAGTTGATGAAGATAAGCAGATTGTACTTCTACACAATACAAGGAATCAAAATTTGATATGCACAACAACATGGATGAATCTCAAAAATATGTTGAGCAGCCTAGCTGACATGGCTCAGTGGTTGAGCGTCAACCTATGAACCAGGAGGTCACCATTTGAATCCCGGTCAGAGCACATGCCCAGGTTATGGGCTGGATCCCCAGGGTGGGGCATGCAGGAGGCAACTGATCAATGATTCTCTCTCATCATTGCTGTTTCTATCTCTCTCTCCCTCTCCCTTCCTCTCTGAAATAAATAAAAATATATTTTTAAAAAACGTTGAGCAGAGAATCCAGACACAAAAAAATGCATACATGTAATTCCATTTATATTAAGTACAAAACAGGCGCAAATGGATGGTTCTTATAAATATGATACAGAGCAAAAGAAGCCCAAAGCAAAAGAGAGCACACACGATTCCATTTTTGTAAAGTATAAGGCAAAACTAAACGATGCTGTTAGAAGTCATGATAATGATTACCCTTTGGGAAATGGCAGTTATTACAAAAGAGCACACAGGTGGCTTCTGGGTGCTAGTAGCATTCAGTTCCCTGATCAGATGAGAGCTGACTGAACTGTACACTTAGGATATGTGCTTATGAATGTAAGTTTATATACTTCAGTAAAGATGTAAACTATTTTTTTTGCCCTGGCTGGTGTGGCTCAGTTGGTTGGGCATAGTTCTGTGCACCTGATGGTTGCCAGTTCGACTCTTGGTCAGGGAACATACCTGGGTTGTGGGGTCCATCCCCAGTGGGGAGTGTGCAGGAGGTATTAATCTGTGTTCCGATCTCACATTGATGTTTCTCTCTCTCTCCCTCCCCCCACCTCTCCCTCTAAAAATCAATAAAAATATTTTTTTAAAAGTAAACTATTTTTAAAAATCAAAAGAAAATACATGGATACAAACCAACAACACACATTTGGCAAAAACACACAGAATGAAAAGATTCAGAAATGAGAGTGTGGAGAGGCTAAAAGGAAATGAAATAAAGGATCCCTTTTCTTGCTCCCGTGCCCGGGCCACTCCAGTTAGCACACACTGAGCACCTCTGAATCAGAGCTGGCCTCTAGCCTGGGGATGGGGAGAGAGACAGGCCCAACCCAAACATTTGTGGGCCCAGGAAAAACAGTTCAAATAGAGGCCCACATATCATATATCTAAAAAATTAAATATTATAAATAAAGCTAGCAAACTGTTAAATAAAATACATTCTATCTGCCTACCTTGACATATTTAGACACAGACACACACACACCAATTCATAATGATCTGAATGTTGGATTTAAATTTAGAATCCTCCCAAGGCCCTTCTTCCCAACACGGCTAAGTCCCCGCATTGTAAGAAGCCTCGTAATTGCATGTGTGGGCATCCCGGGCTTCTAAATTCCATCCAACTCCCTCAAGGCACCTTTCCTTGGTCCTAGGGGTGCACACCAGCAGCATGATCTGTCCATGAGAGGATACACCCAAGGAAAAGAACTGCATGGGCCCTGGGAACAGGCTGGGGCCACCTGGGCACGGAATTACAGCGTCCCAGGTGCCAGAAGAGTGGTCTAGAGGAGACTCTGAGTGGGTGCATCCCCTTGGCCCCACGGACTCTTTGCCTTGTGAGAAGGCCACAGCGGAAGGGGACCAGTGTGAAGGCCAAAGTCGGGGCCTCTCAAGGCAGATGCCTCACTCACCCAACCCCACCAAATGGAAATAAGAGTTGCTATTTATCCTACACTTTACAAAATGCCTTCACATATAATACTCTCAGTCAAGCCTCTCTGTCTTGTAAGATGACAACATCATGCCCTTTGATAGCTGAGACTCCTGGCCAAAGTCACACAATAAAAATGAGTACTAAGCCGGACCGATTTTGGCTCAGTGGATAGAGCGTCAGCCTGCAGATTCAAGGGTCCCAGGTTCGATTCCGGTCAAGGGCATGTACCTTGGTTGCAGGCACATCCCCAGTGGGGGAGCGTGCAGAAGGCAACTGATCGATCTCTCTTATCGATGTTTCTAACTCTCTATCCCTCTCCCTTCTTTTCTGTAAAAAATCAATAAAATATATTTTAAAAATGAGTACTGCTAGGTCTCCTGTGGAAGCCTTTCTCCCCAAATTTCAAAGGTCACTTCTTTCCACTATTCAACACTGCCACCCGTCCCTCGGTTTTCTAAAGAACTGATGAAGGCTAAAAAAAAAAAAAAAAAAAAAAAAAAAAAAAAAAAAAAAAAAAAAAAAAAATTGTAAATATATGGAAGGAAATTTAACACCAAATGCAGAGTCCTTTCTGAGAAAGAGCCTGAGATCAAAGCACATCTCATCACTGGGACACAGAATACTATGTAGTAGTAGCCGTAATCCCGGCCGAGTCTTGGGGTCCCTATCTCCACCCCAAACCACAAAATGAGCACCTTCAACACAATTAAGCCCTCTCCACCCAAATTCCACACCAATTACATGGGAAGCCTGGCCTCACAGCCCGCCTTCTCTCCACCACCCCACTAAAAATACTTTATTAATAAGAGGGCAGCATAAAGCCACAGACCTCCATCGGCTCCAGGGCAAGCCAGAGAGCAGCCTGACACCAGCAGCCCCCGCTGACACCCGACCCTCCTCTAGCAAGGACCCACGATGCTAGGCCTCCCTCTAATTACCAGGTGTCTGGCTCAGGGGCCGGCCAGTTATTTAGAGAACCAGCGCCTGCTCCTGGCACAGATGTCCGAGAGGCTGGGGTTGCAGGCTCTGTCTGCTCCAAGCCAGCTGCCCGAAGCTGCCATCTCCTCACTCTACGATCCTGGGACCCCTCCTGCTGCCTCTGCACCCCAAAGCTCAGCGGCATCATGTCGCTTGCACACGCAGCTGCAGAGTACATGCTATCAGATGCCCTGCTGCCCGACCGCAGGGGCCCCCGCCTCAAAGGACTGCGCCTGGAACTCCCCCTGGATCGCATAGTCAAATTCGTAGCCGTGGGCTTCCCCTTGTTGCTGATGTCCCTGGCCTTTGCCCAGGAGTTCTCCTCCGGTAAGTGGCTTCCCAGACCCAGTATATAGGAGGTGTCTCTCTCTCTCTCTCTCTCTTTCTCTTATTATATGGACATACTATTGATTTCAGAGAGGGAGAGGGAGAGATACAAACATCAACGAGAGAATCATTGATTGGCTGCCTCCTGCACGCCCCCTACTGGGGATTGAGGCAGAAACCTGGGCTTGTGCCCTGACCAGGAATCAAACTATGACCTCCTGGTTCATAGGTCGATGCTCAACCACTGAGCAACACCGGCTGGGTAGTTCACTCTTTACATGGGTTCTGATGCAAGGCAGCTCCCACATTATCTGGGTGGTATGACTGGCATGGGCATTACCCAGCCGGCTGGGTAGCATGCATTTAGGGCACCAGCAAAGCAGGGGCACCAACATTTTCTGAAAGTCATTTCCAAAATTTTACAATAAAAAAATTTTGTTTAGCCCTAGCTGGTTTTGCTCAGTGGATAGAGTGACTGAAGGGTCACGGTTCGATTCCTGGTCAGGGCACATGCCCAGTTTGTGGGCTCTATCCCCAGTAGGGGATCTCTGAAATCAATTAAAAAAATATTTAAAAAATTTTTGTTTAAATTTCAGTATTCATGTATTTTATGTCATTGCAATAATTAAACCTTCATTTTATATGGATGAGGGAGATTGTGGGCCTTATAATCTCTTCAGGGCGTAGGATTTCATATATATTTCTGAGAGGAAGGGAGAGGGAGAGAGATAGAAACATCAATGATGAGAGAGAATCATTGATCGGCTGCCTCCAGCATGACCCCCTATTGGAGATCGAGCCCACTTACTGGGCATGTGCCCTGATCAGGAATCAAACCGTGACCTGGCTCATAGGTCAGTCCTCAATCACTGAGCCACACCAGCTGGGCAGGACCTAGGACTTCTAAAGGCCTTTGCCATCCATGCTTTTGACAAGTCTCTTACCTCCTTGGAGCCTTCTTCTTACTCCCTACCTCCAGGGTCACTGACTGAAGAACTTACGTTAGGTGCCTGACAGAGCTTGGAACATCACAGGTGAATAAACCCACTCATTCCTCTCCACACCCACATGAACAAACACATGTATGTAGTGTCCTAGGTGATGGATGACCTCAGCAAGTCTGCCACCTCTACTGAAGAGAAGGTGGATTTCCCATGAACTGGGATTTCTGGGTTTCTTTTCCGGCTGTGTGATGACCTGACTACATTTCCCAAGCAAGTGTGCCGACTCATTTACCCGCAGATGGGAAGAAGTACTGGGTCCCATTTCTGCCTCTGTCTAGAGAATGATGGGAAAACCCAACACGAGACATTCTCCCTCCAAGCCCACTTTCCTTCCACCACCTCTCCTCCACCTTTTCTCTCGATTTGGGCTCAGAAGTCCAGGCAACTCAGCCTGTAAACGTTAGGACCCAGGTGTCAGCTCTCTGAGAAAGGAGATGTCATCATGAAACTGCAACCTTCTGGGGCCAAGCTGTGGGAGTGCAGGGAGCCGCCCCCCACCCCCCTACCCCCGCTCCCTCCCCACACACACTCACTGCACCTCCCACCCCGACCCCCTGCTGCCTGCCTGTCTGGGGGTCCAGGGAGAGCTCAGAGAGCAAAAAACTGGCAGACGCCAAAGGCAAGTCAGTCATGGGCAGGCCTGAGTCAAACACCAGAGTGCCGTCCAGCCTGGCCCGTCCGACAGTGACACGGTGACACGGGCTTGCCAAACCCAGAAACTGGGGCGCGGGAAGAAGGAAGTGCCTGCCAGGCACACAAACTGGCAGAGCCGTGGAGGTGACTCCTAGAAGGTTTTAGCTGCGTGCCCCCTGGATTCCCGTCCCTCACTCCAACTCAGGGCCTCCTCAAAGCCGTGTTCCTGTTCCAGGGTCTCCCATCAGCTGCTTCTCGCCCAGTAACTTCAGCGCTCGGCAGGCCGCCTATGTGGACAGTTCCTGTTGGGACTCGCTGGTTCACCACCAACAGGAGGAGCCTGGTCGGTACCAGCTGAAATCCCTCTGGCCTCACAAGGTAACGTGGGCCCGGCTCCATCAGGCCGGCCTCACGGCTGAGTGGGGTGGGGCTGGGCTGCATCACTATGTTTTCTCATCTCTTCGCCACCCTCCACTTTCGTATGTTGGTCATGGGCTCACGTTTCAGGCATTCGTCAGACGTCTGGTGATCTTGGGTTTCCCACTGCTATCTGACTAGAGTTTTGTGCTGATGGATGAGGCTTGCTGGCCAGCAGCCCTGAGTTGAAGATCCCTTGGGCCATTTCATTGAGAAAACCTCGAATGTCAGCGTCTGTAATCCTTTCTCTTGGGCCAGTCCGTTTTCCGAAGAAGAATGATTTGATCCTAATTTTTGTGGAGGGGGCAGGGTGGAGCGGATATCCAGCTCAGCTGCCAACCCTCTGGGAACCAGATGTGGGTCCCAGCTTTCAGTATTCATGTAGCTTCCCCCCGTTCTCGGGGTGGTCCCCTGCAGAACGGACCACAAGTGCAGAATCTCTCTGGCTCAGTTTCTGGGACGTAACCACAGCCTCCCGCAGGGGAGGGACAGGGCCCTCACTGAGGGCATCATGTTGCAGAAAGAATCTGCAGGGCTGGCTTTTCAATATCCCTGTGCTCAGCCCCATCGGCAGCCCCTTTCAGATGTACCCGGTATCCCTAACTCCGGGGCCTTTCTGGTTCTGTGGTGAAGACAGCTTGCTTGCTCGCTCCTGCCTCAGCTCCCATCCACCCACAGGCTGGTCTCTTTCGTCACGCAACTGCTTTTCAGTTCAACATTTTGTTGCTCTTGTCTCCTCTCCTGTTTTCTTCTCCTCCTTCTCCTTCTTCTTAAATATTTTTAATGATTTCAGAGAGGAAAGAAGAGGGAGAGTGAGATAGAAACATCAATGATGGGAGAGAATCATTGATCAGCTGTCTCCTGCACGCCCCCTACTGGGGATCGAGCCTGCAACCCGGACGCATGCTCTTGACCAGAATGGAACCTGGGACCCTTTCGTCTGCAGGCTGATGCTCTATCCACTGAGCCAAGCCAGCTAGAGCTCCTCTCCTGTTTTCTTTGTTCTTACAGGATTATGTCTTTTTCATCCCTTCACTGTTCCCGAGTGGTTTTGTGAGGGAGCAGACGTCACATAAATGTCCAATTCACAACGTTTAATCAGAAGTCACCTGTGATGCTTTGTAGTTATGACAGTTTACAAGGCCTTAAAATACTCTAGTTCCAGGACGCAGACAAACCAGACTTAATGCAGAGACTCACGAGGTCTCCGTCCCGGGAAATGTCAAAGCCAGAGGTGGAAGGCAACAAGTTCAAGACAGTGCAGAGGGAATTCTACGTCAGGAAAGCGTGAAATCTCTAGGAGTGAAGACTGTTTACAAGGAATGTTATTTTTTAAAACAGGTGTGAAAAGGTTCTAGTTTTCTCTCGTCGTCCAATACACCTTTCAGAAACTCACACCTTCTCTTTCTCTTTCACACACACACACCCCTGGGATGCCAGGACCACGGTTGGCCACGATTTCTGGTTAGCTCATAATATTATGTAGTTAAGACAATTTACAAGGCTAACATGCATGGGGAATGGGGGCCCTCTCTACCCACCCCATCCCTGATTCCTCTCTTACCTCCTTCCTTCCTCTCTCCCTCTCTTTCTGCCTCTTGCCTCTCTCCTTCCCGGGACCCTACACAGACCCCAGATCAGCAAAGTGGAGCTGGGGAGCCTGGATGCTCGCTATCCCTTCTTTCCTGGGCCTCACTGTATTCGGCCTTAGGTCCTGGGCCTGTGGTAGCTCCTTCCCCTTTGAGGCAGGGGCCCTTCCCTCAGAACTCTCCGCACCCTGGGCCTCCCTGCTCAGCTCGCTCTCGCCCTGCAGGCCCTCCCCTACTCCCTGCTGGCCCTGGCCGTGGCCATGTACCTGCCAGTTCTGCTGTGGCAGTACGCAGCCGCGCCGGCCCTCAGCTCGGACCTGCTGTTCATCATCAGCGAACTGGACAAATCCTATAACCGCTCCATCCGCCTGGTGCAGCACATGGTGAAGATCCGGCACAAGAGCTCGGACCCCCATGTTTTCTGGGACGAGCTGGACAAGTGAGTCGTCTCTTCCACTCCTTTCTGAAGGGCTCCTCCTGGCATTAAAGTGATATCTGTGAGGTCATGTTTAAACTCGTCTCTATACCAGGGGTGGGGAACCTTTTTCCTGCCAAGAGGCCATTTGAATATTTATAACATCATTTCACGGGCCATTCAAAATTATCAACTTAAAAATTCCCCTGCTCTATTTGGTCAAACATTTAATTAACTCACCCCTGATGCCTTGGCAGGGCCAGACCAAACGATTTCCTGGGCCTTATATGGCCCGAGGGCCTGACGTTCCCCACCCCTGCTCTGTACCACCCTTCTCAAGAGTGCACAGTGGTGAACACCTCCTCTCATTAACTCCCTACCACCTGTGTACCGGGAGAGGAGAACAGACTCTGCCTCCAGTTTGCAGATGAACACGGTCAGAAAGGGATTGGTCACTCGAAATATGACTTCCTATACCGCTCCCCTGCTCGGAAACCTCCAACAGCTCCCCTCATGCATATAGAAAAATGTCCACATTCCCCCATTCTTCCAAGGCCCTCTACATTCACTGCCACCAACTACTTTTTCTTTCTTTTTTAAAATACATTTTTATTGATTTCAGAGAGGAAGGGGGAGGGAGAGAGGGATAGAAACATCCATGATGAGAGAGAATCATTGATTGGCTGCCTCCTGCACGCCCCTACTGGGGATCGAGCCCGCAACCCAGGCATGTGCCCTGACCAGGAATCAAACCGTGACCTCCTGGTTCATAGGTCAATGCTCAACCATTGAGCCACGCTGGCCAGGCTGTTCTGGGCGCTTTAGATGTGTGTCCGTGTGTGTGTGCTGGGGGGCAAAGGTGGGGGGGAGACAAAGCTACACCTCCCCATGTGGGCTTATATTCTATCAAGGGAAGACAAGACAGCGAATAATCATAACACATAATTATATGGTAGAAAATAAGTGGTGTGAAGAAAACAGTGAGCAGGGTAAGGGTGGGGGTGGTTAGAAAGGCTGGGAGGCTGTGGAGTGGCACAGTTTTAAATAGAATGGCCAGGGTGGGCCCCACCAAGAGGGTGGTTGAGCTAAGATTTGAAACCACATTCTGTCTCGGGATTGTGCACACACTCTTTTCTGAAACCTATCTACCTCTTGAAGGCCAAGTCTAAGACAATATTCTCCATAAAGTTTTCTGGACACTCCAGCCCCTACGGTTATCCTCTGTCCTAATTGACAACTAGCATGGTTTGCAGCCATCATCTTAACAACAAATCAAGTGCTATTTTCATTTCATGTATGCGTAGCTTATCTGCCTCTTCCCCACAAGCCAGACTATAAGCTCCTTCAGAACAGAGACTGGCTTACATGTGCCTGAGTATCACAGCTCTCAACAAGTACTTGCTAGCACATTTATTTTTACAGAATTTAAAAATATATATTCTATTGATTTCAGAGAGGATGGGAAAGGGAGAGCTAGAGACATCAATGATGAGAGAGGATCATTGATTGGCTGCCTCCTGCACGCCCCCTACTAGGGATCGAGCCCGAAACCTCGGCATGTGCCCTTGATGGGAATCAAACGCGGGACCCCTCAGTCCGCAGGCTGACGCTCTATCCACTGAGCCAAACCAGCGAGGGCACACATTTATTTTTATAAACTAAATGAATTGGTATAAAAAAATCACAGAGTACTCAGACCATGAACCAGAACAGGCTTATTTAGACTCCCAGTCCAGTGCTAATTTAATAAGCCTTACTGCTTCCTAAGAATCCCACTTCTGCTTAGAGGTTTATTCTGCCTTGCTGGGCAGAAATCCCTTGTGGCGATTTATTCCTCATGGATCATTCACCGGGTTTACTGCAATGCACTCAATGCTTGGGGAGTGAAGATGTACTTACTTATTCCTTCCTTTTGGGAGGAGGGTGGTTATGCTCAGAGAAGGCAGGTTTTCATGGTTGAGAATGCCATGTTGGATACACAGAGTCTGTTACTTTGGATACAGTTCTCAACAAGCCCTCCTCACCTTGCCTCCTCTTTTCCCCTGCCCAGGGCCCGCACAGAACGATACTTCGAGTTCCCCTTGCTGGAGCGGTACCTGGCGTGTAAGCAGCGCTCACACTCACTAGTGGCTACCTACCTCCTGAGGAACTCCCTCTGGCTCCTCTTCACCTCAGCCACCTACCTGTACCTGGGCCACTTCCACCTGGATGTCTTCTTCCAAAAGGAGTTCAGTTGTTCTGTCAAGACAGAGCTGCTAAGCAATGAGACCGACATCCCCGACCTCATCACCTGCCGACTGACCTCCCTGTCTGTTTTCCAAATTGTTAGTCTCTCCATTATAGCAACATACACCCTCCTGGTGCCTGTGATCATCTACAACCTCACTCGGCTATGTCGGTGGGACAAACGACTCCTGTCCATCTACGAGATGCTCCCAGCATTTGACCTCCTCAGCAGGAAGATGCTGGGGTGCCCCATCAATGACCTCAACGTGATCCTTCTTTTCCTCCGGGCCAACGTCTCTGAGCTCATCTCTTTTAGCTGGTTGAGTGTCTTGTGTGTGTTGAAGGACACGACCACCCAGAAGCACAACATTGACACGGTGGTCGATTTCATGACTTTATTAGCTGGCTTAGAACCCTCAAAACCGAAACACCTCACTCGCCAGGTGAGCGATGAAAACCCATAGTGAAGAAACCACAGAGCAAGAAATTTTACGGGTAAAAGCCTTTCTCCTTCCTCACAAGCCTCACACACTATCATAAAAAAATATATCTTCTCTAGAATTGCTAGGCTCGGATTCCGCTGAATTATATATCCTGTAGCGTGTTACCCTAAAGGTGAGAAGATATAATCAACACATGGAAACAAATCTGAAAATTAGAGCTGAAGAGTCAGAGAACTAAAAAATTAGATCTAGAGCATAATATAAGGGGGGGAAAGCTACAACTAAAATTAAAGTGTAGACATTCTAAAAGGAAAAGAAGGTTCTAGAGCAGTGGTTCTCAACCTTCTGGCCGTTTAAATACAGTTCCTCATGTTGTGACCCAACCATAAAATTATTTTCGTGGCTACTTCATAACTGTAATGTTGCTACTGTTATGAATCGTCATGTAAATATCTGATATGCAGGATGGTCTTAGGCGACCCCTGAGAAAGGGTCGTTCGACCGCCAAAGGGGTCGCGACCCACAGGTTGAGAACCGTTGTTCTGGAGGCTATTAATGGAGGCAGGTTCTTCTCTCTATATGTACTCCATAGCCCTTCAGGGATATGTACTCAGCAGTGGGGTAAGCTGGTAGGAGAATAAAGATATGAAATCCAAAGAAGAAAACAAAACAAAAAGATATGAACTCCCTGGGAACACTTTGGTGTGGCCTGAGACCCTAGGAGTATGCCCAGCTTGCTTTGTGAGTCATCAAACTTGGCCAGGCCCCCTGTGGCCTGCAAAGTGGGCAGGAGAACATGATGGCAGGAACTTGCAACATGGTCTTGGGGCTTCAGGACCGTGTAGAACAAGGTCTGGGCCATGCACCAGCCATGGCTGGTGCCATGAGGTGTGCAGATACACCTTTTCATCATTTAAATCAGGGACTCACTTAACCAAGGGCTGGAACTTTAGGCTGTGGACTCCGTCACAACTCTTAATGGGTACAGGTGTGCTTTTCATAGCCCAGGGAGACTATACATCCACTTGGAGCCAACCGCTGACGAGCAACCACTTAAGTAAAATGCTGGTGAGCCCCTTCTCTCTCTCCTCTGGCTCATCACCCCATCTTATCTGATCACTCCCATCCCTGTGCCTGTATTTAATGGAACCTTACCTGACTCCCAAAGCCATACTCAGCCCACAATACCAACTATCTCTCATTTGATATTTATTTTTAAAGGTGCACATTATTATACCCTTTTTCATATGGGTGTGTAAAAAAATATGTTGTTCCTGACAAAGCTGGATAAGTTTACCTAAAACAAGCAAAGGGGCTGACACATACGCGTTCATTATTGGCTTCCTATTGTCATTGGTAAAAGTCTAACTCTTCAGATTGGTACACAAGACCCTTTGCGGTCCAAACACTGCCTACCCCTTCAGTCCTCTCGCCTCTCTCCATGTACTGGTACATCTTTCACTCTAATCAACTACTTGCATTTTCTATGCTTCTCACAATGCTAAGCCTTAGAATATGCTGTCCCCAGTGCCCAAGATGCCCTCCTGTTCCTCTCTCTTCAGAGTCAGCTTGGGCACATCCAAGAAGCTTTCCTGCCCAACTGGGTGGCTCAGTGGTTGGGCACCGACCTATGAACCAGGAGTTCTCGGTTCAATTCCCAGGCAGGGCATAAGCCCAGATTGTGGGCTCCATTCCCAGTGTGGGGTGTGCAGGAGGCAGCCGCTCGGTGATTCTCTCTCATCATTGATGTTTCTCTCTCTCTCTCCCTCTCCCTTCCTCTCTGAAATCAATAAAAATACTTTTTTTTTTTTTAAAGAAGCCTTCGCTACCACCTCCGCCTTCCCCAACTGGGTGCTGCCATATCATCCACTACCTGCCTGAGATAAAACTGACTCCACTGTATGAATATTACCACTTTACCGCCTGGCTCTCCCCTTAAATAAGTTTCCTAAACATTCTGCCCTGATAAGAACTACATATTCTTCTGAATAAATAAGTGACCGATGAGTTACTTGATAACATTACAATGTTGGAAGCACACAGACCCAGCCTCTAAACAACCCTGTATGGAAAAAGTTTGTGCACCAAGATGCTCTCTGATGACCCAAAAGTCAAACAACGCGGAAATAAATATGTAACATTCCTCTGCCATCTCTGAAATATTGCGGGTACCAAGTGTAAAAGCTGGTGTTGACAGCCGTGGGCGGTGGGAGCTCGAGGTTCGCGCTGGGAGGGTTTCCGCCGGTTTCTGCCTCAGCCCAACCTTCACGGTCCTCTGCTACGCACGCTGTCGCGAGTGACTGAGGTTTACGTCAGCCGGCGCCGTGCTTTACGTTAGTCGGCGCCGTGACGTAACTTCCGGGCAGGGTTACTTCCGAGGCAGCCGCGGAGACAGGAGGCGCCGCCTGCCTTTGCGGGTTCTGGCCTAGCGCGCGGAGGAGCGTTCTGGAGAAATCGGTTCCTCGGGGCCCGCTTCCGCCAGCGCAGACCCGCCGAGGCGGGCGCCCCGCCGCCCCTCGGCCGGACGCCGATGCCCGCCGAGCCCGGGAGGCCCCGCGGCGGGGCCTGGCCATGAGCCTGCTGGGCGGCCTCGCCCCCTCGCCGCGGGCCGCGCCGCCGTTCAAGGCCAGGATGAAAAAGCTCCCGAAGCGGAGCCAGAACGAGAAGTACCGGCTCAAGTACCTGCGGCTGCGCAAAGCCGCCAAAGCCACGGTGTTTGTGAGTCTCACGCCGCTCGGCCCGTCGCCCCGACGCCCGCACCCGGGAAAGCTTCCCCCCAACCGTCCCCTTCCTGGGGGGCGGCGGTCATCTATGTGTTAGCCTTGGCAGTGCACGTCGCTTCTCGGTAGCCCCGTGTCCTGGGACAGGCCACGTCCTTCTGTAATCCTGGTTCTTGTCTGTGAGATTGAATAACTACCCTGCGAGTTGCGAAGATTAAATAAGGGAAGGAAAAGGCTTTGGTGTCTCGCTGTGCCCGTAAATTCTAAAATTCTAGCCAGTATCGTTATATCCGCAACACTCTTGGGAATGCGTCTGGTTTGCAAGAGAACCCTGAGGACGAGGCACCGTCTTTAACATAACATCCACGCCCAGCGAGACGATGGGCGGAAGGGCGCTGTGTCGGAGCCCTGCCCGACTGGACACCGCGATTCTCGTTTCTTCATTACTTACCGTCCCCCCACCCCCCACCCCGCCCCAGCCTATTTCCTCTGCACCGGGCACCCCTTCCCGAAACAGATACATGCACGAAGCTTTCAGCAACGTAACCCCTTCCGACCTCCTTTGAGCCTCCCGTGTTCCTGCCCCGCTTTTGCTGTAGAGGCGCTGGGGCCCCGGGCGCAGGAAGGGGCTGTTTGCCAATGTCTGGCTCCGCCCAGGCTTGCTCGGTGTTTGGCAATAGGAGTGGAGTCCTCAAAGGTCCTCCCCCCTGGTCGGGATCACCCACCACCTGACCTCTTCTTCCTACCCAAAACTTGGAAAATCCTTCAAGCTGTTTTTGGAAGCATAAGGACAGGTTTGGAAGGGAGCACATTCATTCCCCAAACATTTACTTAGCACTTGCTGTGTGCACTGGAGAGAAGTAAGCAAAGTCCGATTAAGAGGATCGGATACCTTATTCCCCCCCCCCACCCACCCACTACTTGTCAAAGGCACATAAAGCTTGGAGCCTCTGTTATTAGAAGGACTTTGGTTCCATTAAGTGTTACGTAAAGGTTTTGTGGAGAAAAGCGCTGTTGTTTTGCACATTCAGGGTTTGAGGTCCCACCTTGTGGAATGTCCAGCTTGGAGCATCCCCTTCAGGATTGAACGAATGAGTGAATGAATGAATGATGCTTGGGAAATAGATTGAGTCGTCAGTACAGGCAGACAGTACTTGGATAAGGAAGTTTAAGCATTTTACATACTGGAGTTGATTTTGTTCATCCCATTTTTCTCTTTAGGATTCATATTGCACGGGATGCTTTGGGTTAGGTTGGTTTTCTAAGCCCCTCGAAGTGAAAGTACTTGGGAATGGGTATTCATATTTTTATGGGTTGAATTTAGGCATCTGTGGATTTAAGCCATATTCCCTTTTCTCTGCCAAAGGCTACCCTACTTAGGATGACTGTACATCTTGGTTTGCCTAGAATAGCCATAGTTTACCATATTGTTCTAGCGTTATCATTAATAGTGCCCCCTTTTTACTCAGATACCCCAGTTTTGATAAATTCTATAATTACCCTGACTCTACCCTTACCTACAGGTTCTTTTATAGTTTGCACAGTAGACTAGTTCTTCCTTCTTATCTAGCAACAAAGACTTCTTTGGTTTGAAATAGAACTCTTCTTCCCAGCATAATACTTTGATCTTTTATTCATTTTATGTGATTACTAGAGGCCCAGTGCATGAAATTCTTGCACTTGGGGGGTGGCCCTCAGCCCAGCCTGAGCCCTCTCGCTATCCGGGCTCCCACCACCATCACTGCGCTCACCAGCTATGAGCCCAGCTCAGGGCTTCTGGCTGAGCAGTGCTCCCCCTGTGGGAGCGTACTGACCACCAGGTGGCAGCTCCCGCGTTGAGCAACTGTCCCCTGGTGGTCTGTGTGTCACAGTGACCCGTCATTCTGCTGTTCAGTCCATTTGCATATTAGCCTTTTATTATATAGGATATTTCTCTTTTTTTTTTAAAGGAAAATGCTGCTATTTGTGATGAAATTGCTCGTCTTGAGGAAAAATTTCTTAAAGCAAAAGAAGAAAGACGGTGAGCAGACTTCATTTTGTGTTCAGAACCTCAGTTTTGGTGATTGATATGGTGTTATCGCTCTGGGGATTTCTCTCCAGTGGGAGTTTTGTTCATTGCACAGCCCGCTGGCCACTGATTAAGTAGAGAAACCTACACCCTGTGGTATTGGCTCCTGTTTACTCAGGTCGTGTTAGACCAATAGTGATGAGACAGCTCCTCTACTCATCTCTCTGATAAAGCCCTCTTGCTCCAACTAATAATCTAATTATAACATCACAATTATAAAAGAAACTCTCTTATTCTGCAAATATTTACTCTGTGCAAAGCACAATGAGTATATATACATCTGCAATTCATGATATATGCCCTTCAGAAGCCTAATACCTTCCAGATGCAAAGAGATACACTGCAATTCTTTATCCTTGGCTCCTTGAGTATTCCCCTCTGGAACTTTATTATTCTCAGCGTCCAATAAGAATGTTATCTTTATGAGTACATTAATCTTTATATATAGTTCTGGCTTTCCCAGAACATAAGTAAAATACTGACCTGAGATGAAAGGGAAGTTCATACATCTGCTTCCTCTCCTTCCCACCTAGGTACCTGCTGAAGAAGCTCCTGCAGCTGCAGGCTCTGACTGAAGGGGAAGTGCCGCCTGCCGCTCCTGCTCACAGCTCCGGTTTGCCCCTGGCTTATGGTGTGGCCAGCTCTGTGGGAACTCTGCAGGGAGCTGGGGCCAGTTCCGGGCCCAGCACTGGGGCTGAGGAACCATTTGGGAAGAAATCCAAGAAGGAGAAAAAAGAAAAAGGCAAAGAGAATAACAAATTGGAAGGTACCTCAGAGGACATCTCAGTTGCGCCAGTGGCTCAGCAGTTACTGACAACGACCTGATACTAACTGGTAGACACACACAGCCACAGATATCCTTAAACTCTCATCTGGTCCTTAAGCAGCCCTCATAGCCTGTGAAAAACAAGTGGATCAGAGCCACTTTGAGTGGAAGAGTTCCAGTTAGACCTGGTCATATGCGAAGGGAGCAGCTAAGGCTTCCACCTTCTTCCTATCCCCAACTCTCTGGGTTGCCTTCAGTTCTGTCTTTCCTAGACGCAGGGAAACGACCGATGTGGCCTTTAGAGCACACTGCTGGCTTGGGACGTTTCTGATCTTTAAAAGTGAAGTAAGAGGCCTTAAAATGTTCAAGGCTTGCCTGGCTGGTGTGGCTCAGAGGTTGAGCATTGACCTATGAACCAGGAGGTCACATTTAGATTCCCAGTCAGGGCACATGCTGGGATTGCAGGCTTGATCCCCAGTAGGGAACATGCAGGAGGCAGCTGATCAACGATTCTTTCTCCTCATTGATGTTTCTATCTCTCTCTCCCTTCCTCTCTGAAATCAATAACAATATATGTATTTTTAAAAGTACAAGGCTATTAGATCCTAAGCAGTAATACTAAAAGTGGTTACTGCTAGGTGGGTGGGTTAGAAAGATACTCAGGGCTTTCGAGAAAAGTCCCATGTGCCCATTCAGTGAGTGTGTAGAACCAGGATTGGCGTATTACTCTTAGCACTTACATGTAAAGTTTTCCTTTCCCCTTAGCATTGGGAGGGGCCTAAAGTGGGTGACCCCAGATTTGCGTTTCAGTTCTGAAGAAAACATCCAAGAGAAAGAAAATGGAGGGAGGTGCTCGCAAGCTGGCTCAGCCCATTGCCCTGGACCCCTCAGGACGGCCTGTGTTCCCCATCGGACTGGGGGGGCTAACAGTATATAGCCTGGGGGAGGTGAGTGAGACCAGCGATGTATAGAGAGGAGAATCAGAAATATGGGAATGGGGTTGAGCCTTCCCTCCCTCTTCCCACTAGTAGCAGCCCCTTGCTCTTCCAGACCAACCCCAGAAAGTCTCCAGTCCCTACGACCAGGTTGGTTTTGTCTGCAACATAGCCTACACTCTTTCTGTGTGATTTGAGTCACTCTTTGCAGCCCCAAAGTGGTTCCAAAGGCTACCTATGGACCTCTGGATTCTCCAGTGACCTCAACTGCAGGTTGGGGGAATCTTTTTTACAGATCATCACCGACCGACCTGGCTTCCATGATGAGAGTGCCATCTACCCTGTGGGCTACTGCAGTACTCGAATATATGCCAGCATGAAGTGCCCAGACGAAAAGTGTCTGTATACCTGTCAGATCAAGGATGGCGGTGCACAGCCACAGGTATTTCTCTTTGTAAAAATTTATCGAACTTTGTAGAAAACTGGTCAAGGAATTAAGTTGAATAGCTCTGTTACAAAAATACTTCCTTGGCAAAAATTCATATTAGTATAATTTTGATCTAACAGTTTTTTAATAAATAGTCAAGGTATTTTGCAATTCAAAAAATACAGAAATTGAAATGGGGATTTGCAGTCAAATGGCCTATACTCCTCTTAGATGTAAAATGATATGGAGAATGATTTCACTTGTTTTTAAGATACCAGTTGCATTTGTACTTATAGGTGTAAGTAGATAGGAAGGGGTCTGGACAGGCATGTAACCAATTAAGTGTTGACCTCTGGAGAGCAGTCAGGCCAGGAGTGTAGAATTGAGACCGTTGAAGGACTTTCTGTTTTCTTTGATTTGTGTGAATTTTAAATGGCACTGTAAGAAATTGTCCCCACCTCCTAGTATGGTATACATCAGCTTCAAGTTCCAGAGTAAAGAACAGTTACAGGAGTAGCATGACTTTCTCTCTACTACTTTTTCCTTGAAAAGTGCTCTCATGGCTTCTTTATGTTTCTCAGTTTGAAATCGTTCCTGAAGATGACCCTCAGAATGCCATTGTCAGCTCTTCTGCAAACGCCTGTCATGCAGAACTGCTCAAGGCCATAAGGGATACTATGTAAGTTGACCAGCAGCTTGAAGACAAAAAAAGATCACTTTGGTAGGGAGAGACTTTTTCTCTTGCTTTTAATGAGCAGAGATCCCCATTTTATCCAATGTTTCCTTTCATCCTTCGGATGTCTTAGCAGCTCGTCTCCAGAGTGTCCACGTCAAGAAAGCTTACTCTGGGTGTTCATGCCCACATTCCATCCCTAAACCCATTCTCATCTCCCTCCAAGCCAGTGGTTCTCAACCTTCCTAATGCCGCGACCCTGTAATACAGTTCCTTACGTTGTGGTGACCCCCAACTATAAAATTATTTTCATTGCTACTTCATAACTGTAATTTTGCTACTGTTATGAATCTAATGTAAATATCTGATATGCAGTATGTATTTTCATTGTTACAAATTGAACATAATTAAAGCATAGTGATTCATCACAAAAACAATATGTAATTATATATGTGTTTCCCGGTGGTCTTAGGCGACCCCTGTGAAAGGGTCGTTCGACCCCCAAAGTGGTCGCGACCCACAGGTTGAGAACCGCTGCTCTAAGCGCTCGGATTAAAGTTCTCCCTCTCCTATTTAGGGGGAAATTAATGCCTGACCTGCTTCCATCTGGAGCTGACTTTTTTGGGTTTTCTCATCCAACCATCCACAACCTGATCCAGAGTTGTCCAGGAGCTCGAAAATGTGTCAAGTAAGTGTGGTCAAATCCATTCCCTTGAGAGACGTTCCATCATCAGTGGCCAGGGACCTAAACTGTGGTTCATTTGTACATTTACTGAGCCGCTGCTGTGCACAGCATGCTTGTTCCTTGACTACTGTGCCTTAGTATTGTCTTAGCCTCTGGACAGGGAAGCAGAAGCCAGTACCTCATGTATGTAATTGTCATTTTTTGTGTGTACCATGACAGCAAAGGAAATCTGCAGAATAATGGGTCACTAAAGAAGCCTTTCTATCTTTTGAAAGTTTCTTTTTTTAGTTCATATGTTATTAGAAACATAGTGGAGAGAGCTACAGAAAAAAGTACCTGGTCCCATTGGAGGACAGCATGGGCTGTGGCTAACAGACAGCTCTTGCTAGTGATCCCCTTTGATCCTGCAGTTACCAGTGGGTGAAATACGATGTGTGCAAACCTGGAGATGGGCAGCTGCCCCAAGGACCGCTGGAGAATGATGCAGCTGTAAGCTTTGAAGCCTTTCAGAGACAGATCTTTGATGAAGATCATAGTGATGATCCCATTCTGCAAGGTATCTTTTAATATTATCTTTCTGGTTTGAAGGTTTTCCGTATTTAGGCCCTCTTCATCCATAGCTGAGTTCCCCAAATGTCAGGGCAGTAAGTGATTCAGGCTTTCACTGCTCCAATCTTTGAGAGTCCTGAGCCAGGAGGACCCACTGAAGCTCTCCAGCAGTCCCCACTGAAGTCACAGGGCACGGCTGTGATCATAGTAAGGCAGGGCCCACTGAGAAACTAGGGTTTCTCATTTTCTACTGAGGTTACGGTTTACGATGCAGGACTAAGATGCCAAGTGGGATAAAGGGGATCAGGTCAAGCAAGGCCTTGGTCCTGCCTCTGTACCATGGATTCCCTACCATAAATGGAAGGAGCAATTGGGATTGGCACTGGGATCATAGGGAGAGCTTGAACTGGAAATAAGAAAACAATTAAAATTCTCACTCTTTGCCCAATATACTATATAACCTTAGGCAAGTCACTTAAATCTATTGCAGCCACAGTAAAAGTAAATGTCCTATCTTACCCAACAAGGATGAAATTGGGCTGACAGATGTAAGGATGTTAAGGATTTAAAGGAATATATATGTATCTGATCAGCCTCCTGAGATTTCTAGGCAACACTGAAACTTAAGGAATTTTCCCCCCAGGATCCTTGGACCTTCCGGAGCTTCAGCCTACAGCCTTTGTGTCTTACCAACCCATGTTCCTGACAGATGAACCCTTGGTAGATGATCACCTACAGCACTTGAAGTCTCCATCGCAGTGCAGCCCAACGCAGTCTTCAGATTGAATGAGAAGGGATCAGATAACCACATCATTTTCATCATGATGGTTTTAACTTCAACTAAAACTTAAAATATATGGAAAGAAGCAGCAATTTAAAAGTGAAGATTAAATTAGCACATTTTGTCGTGGAGGTTCCCATGGTGACAGTTTTCCCTGAGAAAAACTTCACCTGCTTTATTTTTAGTAATAAATTTCTCTTGACAATTCTGCTTATTTTCATCTTGTCATCAGGATATGATCTGTTTTGCTTAGCTCTGCCTCAGGTAGAGTAAACTTAAGTCCTTTATTAACCAGAGTGAGAGATGGCTGCTGACGCATAAAGGAGTAAGACCCCGACAACCTTCTACCCTTGATTCTGATCCCAGTTCAAGGCATGTTAATTCCCAGCCCTGCACTGGAAATGGCTGTTTTATTTTTGTGTCGGTGTCATCAAAATCAAGTCCTGCTCATCCCCAAGCTGGAGAGTCCAGCCCAAGGCACACTCCATCCCTTTCTTCACATGTACATACCCTTGGAGGGGACCAAAAGGTTATCTTTAACACTGTCTACATTCTCTTTGTGATTTCTTATTGGAGAATGTGCTTTTAACTAAGTACATTGAAACTGCATGATAACACAGATATAGAAAGGATTGGGGATTGGCTCCCAGCCTCCGTAACAGACTCACCCTGTCATTTCATTAACCCTGTAATAACTCTGCACTCGGTGCGAATGAATTGTCTGGACCCTGCTTATGGCATTAAGGTGGAGGCTCACCACCTCACCTCATCCTGACCACAACAGTTGGCTGGATGGGCAGCGAGGGCGTCCCAGTGAGGATCCATCTTAGTACCAGGGCTGGCTGGAATGGAGGAACAAAAGGACCCCAGGAGTAGAAGATTGGGGAAGGAGTGGTGAGAACTGGATTGTCACTGCACTACAGTTCATAACTGCTAACTGGGGACAACGCAAATGGGATTCAAATTTTATAGGAATGAATCTGGGCAGCAGAGGGAGGGGCCCAGCAGTGTTGAGAGCACAACACACGTCACTATAAAGTATTAGAAGCAAGTAACATTAATTTTACAACTCTTAGTTATAGTCTTTATATTTTGTATAGCTTTTACAGTCCAAGAATTAAGTATTATAATTGGGATTATGGAAAATCGAGGGTAGAGTTTTACTCAAAGCTGTTAATGTTTTAATACTTTTGTTTTGTAAGTTGCCTGAACATATCTGTACTTACACAGAAATGACATAGGCTGCTTTTATCATACAGAAATTATCTTTCCATTCCATTATAGCTTGAGTAAAACATATTAAAAGAAAGGCTCATTTTAAGAAAGACATTTTTTTAATAAGTGTGCAGTTTATGCTTATTAAAGAGTGTTCACTTTGTAGCTTTCCAAGAACAGAAAGAACCCATTTGCTGTTCTTAGGGAGTCAAGATGTGCATCGATTGAAACTTTGGTATCAACTATGATGTGTATACATGTATTTATATAAATATCACACATGCATTCACATGTATGGGAATACATGGAATGTCAAATGTTTTTCCTATGGATCATTTTTAAAAACTTGAAAAATACTGCCTTATACTTAAAATATCTTTTCATCTACTGAATTGTTAAGGATGTTTTGGATTTGACAACGTGCAATATCAATGAGAATGAGATAAAAAATGGGACTATACCTTGTTGGGAATGTAAACTGTTGATCCCTTGGCAAGATAAAGCTGTTGGTATCAAAATTTTAAATATATTTGTCCTAAACCTGTTATTCCACATTAAGGGCCCTAGGGAAATTAAGTGTGGTGTGATGTTTGCAAGTAACAATTATCACAGTATTAGTGATACTGTGGAAAATTACAAAAAAATTGGTTGTCCACTAATGGGGAATTACTTAAAGAATGGGGCTCCCATCCCTGGCCACTGTGGTTCAGTTGGTTGAGAGTCATCCTATGCACCGAAAGGTCGCAGGTTCGATTCCCAGTCAGGGCACATACCCAGGTTGTGGGTTCAGTCCCCAGTTGGGGTGCATGCAGGAGGCAACCGATAGATGTTTCTCTCAAAAAAAATCAACATTTTTTTAAAATGGGATTTCCATAAAATGTCACACTAAATCTATATTCAATTTACATAGGAAAATTATTTTGTTAGAATAAGTAAAAAACAGATTAAAAATAATATCCAATTAGTGTGTAAAATATGACCCAAACAAATCAAGTGACTTTTCACCACAATATTAGTGTTTCTCTCCAAATGATGAATTTTGGGGTAATTTTTACTTATACTTTTTATTAGCGCCCAAATCATCTACAGTGATTATAAATTTCATTTTTCAAACAGTAAAATGTTATTTCATTTGAGAAATAACCTGAGTTCCCATGGAATTTTTTAAATTTTCAACAAAAATAAATTTTATATGACTTCATTAACATATCCACTTCCTAATCCTCATTTTTCAAACTGTGTGCTGTAGGTGTTTGGGGATGAAAGGAACCTGAGCTTAACTATCTAGTTTATAAAGTAAAAAAGTTACAGTAAGCTAAGGTTAATTTTTTTTTAATTTTATTTAAAAAAATATATTTTACTGATTTTTTTACAGAGAGGAAGGAAGAGGGATAGACAGAAACATTGATGAGAGAGAAACATCGATCGGCTGCCTCCTGCACACCCCCTACTGGGGATGTGTCTGCAGCCAAGGTACATGCCCTTGACTAGAATTGAACCTGGGACCCTTCAGTCCACAGGCTGACGCTCTATCCACTGAGCCAAACCCATCAGGGCAAAGGTTAATTTATTATTGAAGAAGAATATTTTATGTTAATTTAGAGCAGCCTACGTGTACAGTGTTCATAAAGTCTACAGTCGTGCACAAAATGTCCTAGGGCAGGCCTTCACATTCACTCACCACTTACTTCACTGACACCTGGAGCAACTCCAGTCCTGCAAGCTCCTTTCAAGGTAAATGCCCTGGACAGAGATGTACCATTTTTTATCTTTTATACCATTTTGTCACTGTACCTCTCATATGTTTAAATACACAAATACCACTGTGTTAAAACTGCCTACAGTAGTACAGTAACATGCTGTATGGGCTTGTAGCCCAGGAGCAGTAGGTTACACCATCTAGGTTTGTACAAGTACCCTCTCATGTTCACATGACAAAACTGCCTAATGAGGCATTTCAACCTGTATCCCTTCAAACAATGTGTGACTTACACTTTCATTTCTAACTTCCAATAGACACACAATTGTCAAGAACCGTGAGCTGTTTTTAATCAACCAATAAACAGCACTGATTCTTAACAGTACACACAAGAGCCCTCTTTCACATTTGTCCCATGGGATTATTTTTCTAAATACTTATCAAGTAGCTTCACTTCCAGCCTCACTTTTTTCTTCCATCTGGATTATCGTTTTTATAGTTAAAACTCGTACCTTTAAAGAGCCAACATGTATTTTTTTTTTGTTACTCCTCACTGGAGGATATTTTTTCCATTGATTTTAGAGCAAGTGAAAGGGAGGTGGGAGGGAGAGAGAGGAGAAAAACATCCGTGTGAGAACCACATTAATTGGCTGCCTCCCGCACAAGCCCCAATCGGGGCGGGGAACCTGGAACCCAGGTATGTGCCCTTGACCAGGATCGAATCCATGACCCTTGGGTTTGTGGGTGGACGCTCTGATCATTGGGCAATGCTGGCCAGGGCCTGAGATTTATAATGATCTCTAACGACCTGCTTGCTCCTCAGTGACCTCCAATGTCACATCTTTCTAAGCTGGTGATCCCCAGGACCTGTTACTGGCAGCCTGAGCATCGTCTCTACCACACTTCATTCACCTTTCTCTTCATTCCTAAGGCTGGCCTCAGCACCTTCCCAAAATGCCTACACATGGTTCTGCTTTGTTAGCTTTCACCATCCACATTATCATTATTGGAACTGAAAGAGCAGAACTGTATTTGGCTTAGAGGGAAACATCTAACACCTTGTCCTCTTACACCCAGAACTGGGGAAACGAGGGTTGGAAGAAATGTCAAGGCCATGTGGGCCAGCTGGATGTTTCACTCCCAGTTATGAGAAGTAAATGACATTGAGGTTCAATTTGCTTGTAGGCTGGCATGAGTCCAATACAGGCGCCAGCCCAACTAGAGGACAAAAGGCAGGCATTTCATTGTTCACCAGCCCTGGCTCCTCTCAGAATACAGGCAGCCCCGGGCTGGCTGGGAAAGCTCCAGTGAAGTTTTTCTGTTAATTGCCTTTAAAAGCAACAGTTGTCATCATTTAAACTAAATGCCCAAATCTAATTTTTAAAACATGCAATACCTGACTATTTAGTCATGGCACTGACCTCTTTTCCCTTAGATTGTCAAATTTAAAAACAAAAACAAAAACAAAAAAACACCCAACAGCCAACACAATAATAGCTATTGGTGTGAATGAATCAAAATTAAATCTACTTTTTTGTTGTCATTTACTTATGTCTAAGATCTGATCCTACTGTACTCAATCATCGCAGCCTTGCTGTGATGTCCAGGCATCTGGTTTGCAATTAAAAGCAATGAAGGGAGGGGCTGGCAGGGAACTCTTGGGGTCGTATAGGGGACACAGTTTATATTCGCAAGGCCAAGGGGCCCAGGCATAGCGGAGAGCGGCCACGGCGCCAGGACAAGAACTGATATTCAGGGCCAGGGTCTGGGTGGAGGAAGTGTTCATGGGAGCTGGAAGCCACTTGCACTGATGGTCACCACAACAGGAGATCTAATGAGAGAGTCATAAATAGGAAGGGTCAGGTCAGGTAGAAGGATGCTCCTGGAGGCTGGGAACTGCTCTTTGAGACAGACTGTAGGGAGAGAAAGCCACTTTGGGCCACGAACCCACTTTCTACAGTGACCAGAGCAAATCTGAGTCAGTCTGGTCACTACAGCCACCGGTTGACAATAAATGTTCATGTGATGAAATAAATAACTCAACCAACAAAGCATAAACTACGGGGGGAGATGGGGAAGCACCATCACATCCAGCACTTGGGGAAGGGTCCCCGAACATCCTTGCTGTCACCCTCCTGACAAACGGTAAAGTTGCTACTCCCTGTGGCCCTGCCACGGAGCTGAGGAACGAGGGAAGGGCACAAAGGAACTTTGGATAATGAGGCCTTAACGCAGCAATCCCGGGAAGGGAACATAAATGATCCAGTGCCCAAGCTTACATTCTGACCGCAACTGTGATTCTGGGTCCAGATGATGGACGGACTGCCAGATACTGACGAAAGTGGAGACAGAATGCAGAAGCCCCCTGGGAGCTAGAATTCCCCTAACACCCAGGGCCCAGAAGCTAAGTGGCATGAGCACTGACCAAGCAATGGGTTCCAGAGGAGAAGCTGCCCTGGATAAATGCCAGTGTGACTAAAGTTGTTTTAAATACTCTTTCATCTCCTCCAGTGCCCTCTTTCCAGATGCCCCCAACCCTAGCAATGGCCTCTTGGTTCCCAGACACTCATGTAAATGTTCCATCTACAGAAGAACCTCTTCAATCAACAGCCCCAGTGCCACTGTGGGATGATCTTTAGAAGAAAAGTACTTTCATTATAGAAATTCAAACCAAGCTCCAAATCACCAGGTTTAAGCCTCTTATAGGAGACACTAAACTCAAAAGGATATCAGAATTTAGGATGAAAGAGACATCTAAGGACGAGGGGAATATTCTGAAGCAAGGATCCTTTCAACAGGCAACCTGCAAATAAAGCTGCAGGCCCTGCCCAGAACAGAGATGGCTGCTTTGGAGGGAAAACACAAAAGGAGTATCATTTAAATATGGACTCGTTTTCCCTTCCTTGATTGTCCTGTCTATCAAAACTGCCTCTAAGCCAGTGACTGTCTACAGGTGTGCCGCATGAATTCTTAAAGCATGCCACACCTGACTATTAGTCAGGGCACTGACCACCTTTCGCTTAGACTGTCAAATGCAGAAATGACAATGGCCAACACAATAGCCATGTGGTGTGAATCAGACCTATTTTTTGGTCAGATTGGGAAGAAAATAAGGATTTTAGTAATTAGCTGAGGTGTGCCATGAGATGAAAAGGGTTGAAAATCGCTGCTCTAGGCAAATAACTAAGGGCTGTTTATTTGCCCCTCTTAGATAAACTCAGCCCCCCACCAACCAAGCCCTGCCTCGCAGTTACGTTAAATTGAAGAGGTGGGCCTCACCGTGGAGGAAATCCTGATACTGAATCCCCATTCAGGAGGAACCCCCATTGTTTCTGCTATTCTCACCTCAAATATCTCGTGGTCCTGCCTCTGCACCTCAATTTGCTGGGAGTACGTGAGGCTGAGCAGCCCCTTGTCGGCCAGGAGCTCTATCTTCTCAGGCAGTGGTCCCTGGAAGGTCACCTCCTTCTCCCCATAAGCCACAGCTCGGGCCCCCAGGTGCAGCCGGTAGGCCACGGTCTGCTTATCTCGAGGGTGGATGCTGCAGGACAAAACACAAGTACTGAACTTCGGGTTTGAGCTCAATAATAACCAGATTTTTTTAAAATGTACTTTCATTAATTTCAGAGAGGAAGGGAGAGGGGGAGAGAGAGAGAGAGAAACATCAATGATGAGAGAATCATCGATTGGCTGCCTCCTGCACACCCCCTACTGGGGATCAAGCCCACAACCCAGGCATGTGCCCTTGACTGGGATTGAACCCGGGACCCTGAAGGCTGACACTCCATCCACTGAGCCAAACCAGCTAGGGCAATAACCAGATTTTTACAAAAGGAAATAATATTCAAACACCCCCAGAAGGTGAGAATAAAGTTGGCTGAGTCTAATAGACAATGGCTGGTCAGCTTAAGAGAAATGGTGAGTGATAATCACAGCTGGGGCTCTGGGCCGTCTATGGGCTGGAAACCTTGAATAACAGATGACTTGGAAGGAAGAAATAAAAGGAGGGAGAGACAGGCGGGAGGGAGGGAAGGAGAGAGGGAGGGAGGGAGGGAGGGAGGGAAGGTACCAGAACTAACCAAGGAGAGCTAACTCATAAGACTATTCCAAACAACAGAGCCTGTGTTTCATCTGAACCATCTATTCATTACTTGGTCCCCTCCAGGGTTTATCTGTTCATTCAATAACTATTCATTCATTAAAAAATAAACAAATACTAGTTCAAGCTCCTACGATAATCCAGACACTGTGCATTGGGCTGCATTGAAACCCCCTTGTATCCTGTGCTAGCTATCATGTGGTGGTCATCGGGGCCACTCCCAAACACTCTACTGCTCCTCCTCTGAGGCCGTGGCAGAATCACGCTTCCCTCTCCCTGAAGCTGGGCATGGCCACGCGACTGCGGGCGGACAATTTAACGTGGGCAGCAGGGTCTTGTGTTGCTTCCAGGGAGAGCACTCAATTGCCAGTGTGGGACTTTAAGGTGACGGTGGAGGGACAGATCGACGCGGGGCCTCTGTTTCTCTGGATCTGTGGACGACCACGACGGCAAAGCCTCTCTGCTGACCTTTGGACATGGAGCGTGAACAAGAAATACATTTTTGTTGCATAAAAGTACTGAGATGTTGAGGGTTCTTTTTTTTTTATTATTACTACAGCACATCCCAGTGTAAATGACTCTAGAGCAGTGGTTCTCAACCTTCCTAATGCTGCGACCCTTTAATACAGTTCCTCATGTTGTGGTGACCCCCAATTTCATTGTTACAAATTGAACATAATTAAAGCATAGTGATTAATCACAAAAACAATATGTAATTATAGATGTGTTTTCCGATGGTCTTAGGCGACTCCTGTGAAAGGGTCGTTCGACCTCCAAAGGGGTCGCGACCCACAGGTTGAGAACCGCTGCTCTAGAGACTGCTTCTAGGATCCAATCCTGAGGCCATCTACTCTCTCTCCTCTCACAAGTGAACATCACAGTGAAGGCCACAGATAAGGAACGTATGATTATTCAAACAAAGCCCAAGAGGCACCCATACCTTCCGAAAGGCGAGGTCCTGTCACCGAGGTCCATAGCTACAGCCATGAAAGTGTTGGGCATCCTTTGGCTGGGGACATAGCCAACATCTGCTGTTTGATGCCAACGGATCTGGGGAAATCGATCATCTGAGTCTTCATCAGACAAAACTGCAGACAACTGGGAAGCAGAGAGATGGCGGCGTCAGAATTTTATTGCAGCAGAATCCTACACTGGAGTCTTCGCAAGCAAACCCTGCTTCTGCTTCATTCATTTGTTCAAAAGTTCACTCGACAAGTATCTCCTGAGCTTCTCACTGTTGTGGCAGAATCCTTCATCCCACCTGCCCCAGTGTAACTCGGCCACTGCTCTCACCACAACTCGGAGTCGATGTCTCTGCCCGTGGAATCTAGGCTACGTGTGTGATGTTCTCTGACCACAGAGATCAGCTTTCAAGTTTTTGCCTCAGGAGCCCCTGCCTTCTGATTTCATTCTCCTCGGACCCTGAGATGGCCTTGGTAAAAAAAAAAAAAAAAAGTCTAGCTGCCCTGCTGGAGGAGTGATGTAGAGAGAGGGGCCTTGGACGCTGGAAGATCAGGAAGGAGATAGGCATTTTGCCCCAGCAATCCCAGCAGAGGGGCCAGTGATGTGGATTCTAGATCCTTACGTTCAAACTGCAGCCACAGGCTAGCCCACCAATGTCACAGGGAGCAGAGGGGTGCCATCCCACTGAGACCGCCTGGCCAGCCCATGGAGGCCTGGGCGGAACCCATGGCTGATGTTTTAAGACACTGTGTTTTGGGGTCGTTTGTTGCAAAGCAGTAGGTGATGGACACATCTGCATACAACACAGGGCTAAGCAGTGTTTGTAGGAAAGCAAGGAGGAATCTGTCTTTGAGCATGTGGACAAATTGCATCAAAGGTCCCAATTATTTTTTAAAAATATATTTTTTATTCTTTTAGAGAGAAAGGGAGGAGGAGAGACAAAGAGAGAGAAACATCCATGTGAGAGAGGTACACTGATTGGTTGCACAACCCTGGCCCTTGTCAGGGTGTGCCTGCAACACGGGTACGTGCCCTTGACAGGAATCGAACCGTGGACCCTTCGGTCTGCAGGCTGATACTCTATCCACTGAGCCAAACCAGCTAGGGCTAAGGTCCCAATTCTTTACACCTTCCTATATCCACACCCTCTTGTCACATGGCTCTATGGCTTCTCCTATTAAGAGGAAAAGTGCATTTCCCCACCACCTGATTCTGAGCTCAGCCACGTCGTTTGCTCTGGCCAATCGATGAAACAGAAGTTACGATGTGTCCAGTCCTAGCCTCGCCTCAAGAGACCTAGCATGGTTCCACTCACTCTTTTGCATCTCTGCCATCGCCATGAGAATGGCATACCTGGGCTAGCCCGCTGCTCTCGAAAGGAGGCTGACGGCTGTGGGACAGAGCCGCCTCATCTCAGCCAACCAGCCAAGCCTGGCCTGCAGCAGAGCCCCCAGCGGACCCACGGAGACAGGAAAGTGCCCAGTGGGGCTCAGCCAACGTCAATCAACCCCCAGCCACTCCAATACGTGAGCCATAATCATCAATGCTATTTTAAGTCATGGATTCTGTATGCATGCCGAGTACACAGCATTTGCTTTCATCTAGATTAAAAGTGGATCGATTCCTATTCTTGCAAAGGGCGGAAGCTCCAGAAAGTTACTACAATGCACGTGGCCCGCTGTTCCTTCCTTCTCTGATGTTTGTATCACCCTGTCCTCTGCTTTAGATAGCGCCTTATTCTTAGCCTTAGTTCCAGCCAACTCGAGGCATCCACCTCTTAGCTCTCTTTATAAGCCATGACCTAACAGCAGGCCAAGCTGGACATTGGGAAACAGCCCGGGTGAGCGACCACATGGCCATTGCAAATGTCTCTCCCCATCAGAGGAGCTGCATGAGGAACGGACTGTTTCTCCCGGGCTCGTTACTCACATGGCCCAGGAAACACCCGAGACCATCCCTACAGATATGGCCGCACTTTGACTAGAGGGCATTTCCTGCTCCCGGAGTTGTTCCAGAAAGAGTAGAAGGTCATCAGGAAAACACTGGAGAGGCTGCAACCGTAGCAGAAGGGATATGGGATGAAGGGCATGTGGACGAAAAGGGGCCACATACTAACCCCGGCCAGCTCAGGGAGGCCTGCATGGCGGCCTTACACACTCAGAGGCTTCGAGTCACCAGAGAGGATGATCTGAACATAAAACTTCCCAACTAAAAGCGCGTCACGGCGGGTCGTCCAGTCCCAGGCCTGTAGCTCCCTGGACAAAGGTCAGTCTTTACCTGAGGTGAGCCTGTCCATTGTCTTTCTGCATCTAAGATAACAGACCTTTGAAATGTCAGCGTGATCTCCTTGTCCAGACCCCTTACGGCACACCTACCGCACCAGGCAGGACACCACGGAACCCCTCACTGTCTCTTGTTCTCCACATGCCACCTCTATGTACACGTTAGTTAACTATCCTGTACCCACCCATGTAAAAGAAGTGTCTTTCCATTTTACTCTTTACCCAGTCCTAGAGCTTTCCCCGCTTTGCTTTCTCCCACCGCCTTATCCTGCCACTAATGCATTTCATGTAACTCCCTTCCATCTGCTTTGATTCCAATACAGTGGGGCCGTGACTTATGAGTTTAATTCGTTCCGTGACGGAGCTCGTAACTCAAATTACTCATATGTCAAATCAAAAAGTGAACGAGTGATGCTGGGCTGATGTTGTGGCGTTCACTGTGACGTTCGCTGCGCCAACTAGCGGTGGGGTATCTGAAGCTGGCTCGTAACCTGAATTTTAGCTTGCAACTCATATCTCGAAAAACTCGTTAGTCGGGACACTGGTAAGTCAAGGCCCCACTGTGTATAAAACAAGCTGCACAACTGCCATTCTCTGGGGCAAATCTCCATCCGTTGGGATTTTGCTTCCTAGCAATTGTCTTCCATTTGGCTCAATAAACTCATAAAGCCCTGGCCAGCGTGCTCAATGGTTAGAGCATCGGCCCGTACACCAAAGGGTCTCAGGTTTGATGCCTGGTCAAGGGCACACACCTGGGTTGCAGGTTTGTCCCCATTCATGGCATGTGCATGGGAGGCAACCAATTGATGTGTCTCTCTCACATGGATGTTTCTCTCTCTCTCTTTCCCCCTCCTTCCCTGTTTCCCTTCCACTCTCTCTAAAAATCAATGGGGAAAATATCCTCTGGTGAGGATTAACAAAAATAAAAATAAAAAAATAAAATAAAAAATTCCCTACAGGTTTGGACATTTTCTTTTTGTTTTTCTTAATCCTCGCCCTAGGATATGTTTATTGATTTTATAGAGAGAGGAAGGGAGAGAGAAAAAAACAACACCCAACACATCAATGTGAGAGAGAAACATTGACTGGTTGCCTCCTGTATGTACTCTGACCAGGGATTGAACCTGCAACCTTTTGGTATAGGGCAGTGGTCGGCAAACCGCAGCTCACGAGCCACATGCGGCTCTTTGGCCCCTTGAGTGTGGCTCTTCCTAAGCCTTAGGAGTACCCTAATTAAGTTAATAACAATGTACCTACCTATATAGTTTGTTTAAAAAATGTGGCTCTCAAAAGAAATTTCAATCGTTGTACTGTTGATATTTGGCTCTGTTGACTAATGAGTTTGCTGACCCCTGGTCTAGGGGAATGATGACGCTCCAACCAACCGAGCCACCCGGCCATGGCTGAACATTTCTTATTGGACAGTATGATGTGGGATGTAGGTGATATTTCCAATTCGCTTATTAAAATCTCTTATGCAAATTGGCTTTAATCGATGAAATGATAAAAGGTAGTGAAGCTTCATAATGGAATGTCATGAAAACTAGGAAATTGGATTAAAAGATCCATGAGTCACCCCTCTTCTTCCCACAAGACACCCAGAAGACTGAAGGTGGAACCATATTCACCCGTCAGTGCCGGGATGGGGATCTCGGTAACAAAGCTACCAGAAAGGTCTAGGGCAGCGGTTCTCAACCTGTGGGTCTCGACCCCTTTGGCGGTTGAACGACCCTTTCACAGGGGCCGCCTAAGACCATCCTGCATATCAGATATTTACATGACGATTCATAACAGTAGCAACATTACAGTTATGAAGTAGCAACGAAAATAATTTTATGGTTGGGTCACAACATGAGGAACTGTATTTAAAGGGCCAGAAGGTTGAGAACCACTGCTCTAGGGTAAGTACCAGTGTGCCACACAACAGGGAGAAATGCCAACAACAGTCACTCATGCCAAGGAAGTTTCTCAAAATGGCAGTTTTGCCGAGAATTCCTGCAGCAATTCTCCACTCCCATTTCATTGATTGCACTAGTACATACTGGCCACATGGGGGCACCAGCACACTCCACAACCAAATTGTTTTTCCTAAGGATACAGCGGGGTGCTGTTCAGCCTCCTATGGTGATTAATAGAAATGCTGCTGCTTCTGAAGGCATATAATAGCCAAAGAATAGAAAGGTGGCCACATCCAGAGGGCTTTACAAATAACATACTGCACTTTGCAGTCTGTTCCACTCCAAACCCCTTTTAAGAAAGCATCATAGGGACTCCTGCCCCCACCATGCTTCAGGTCACCTCTCCATGAATAATCTCTGACACATGCGTCTGGCCCTGGTCTATCTACTGAGCTTGAGTCCTGCATCGCTAACTGTGCTCCAGTTCCTGCAACCATCACTTCAAACCCAACATTCATCTTTCCTTACAGACCACTGAACCTCCAGATTTTCTGGCCTCTCTCATTAATAAAAACAAACAGTGCCCAGCTGGCGTGGCTCAGTGCTCGAGGCGTTGACCTATGAACCAGGAGGTCACGGTTCGATTCCTGGTCAGGGTATATGCCCCAGTTGCGGTCTCAATCCTCAGTGTGGGGTGTGCAGGAGGAAGCCAATCAATGATTCTCTCTTATCACTGATGTATCTATCTCTCTCTCCCTCTTCCTTCCTGAAATCAATAAAAATAATAAATAAACAAAAGCAAACACTAACTTTATCTGACATGTGCCAAGCTTTACATGGATTAACTCACTAACACTTAAAATAACAAAGGAGTTTGATATCTTGTTCAAAATCGCATAGCTGAAGAAGTGCCGGAGCCGGGATCGGAATCCAGGCAGGCTGGCTTCGATCTGAAGGCAGCTGTGATCCGGTATCTCCCTTTGAAGGTAGATGTTTATAGTCGCGGTATTCCACCTGTGACCAACATATTTTTGTTGATGACATCAAGTTAAGCCCAGAGGCTAAGGGGATTCTACTAAACTGGAAGGCCGCGGTGCCAGGACAAGGTCTCTGGTTCGTGCTGTTTCCAGCACCTCGCACAGTTCAGAGCACATTGCGAGCATTCAGCACATACTTCTGGGTTGAGCTGGCTGAAGTCACATTTAAATCAGCAAGTACACAGGCTAAGAGACAAAAAAAAGTACCTCAAAACCCAAATGTAGTTCCACCAACAGTAACTCAGAACTGTGACAGGAGTTGCTATTTTGATGATAATGAGCAGAATAATCTTGTTTCAAAGTCAAAATAAATGTAAGAAAGAAAATGATTGTAAAGTAGTTATAAGTGCAAAGAGTGTCTATAAAAATCTTTATCCAAAAAAAGTATGGTGAAGTAGGACGAGGTAGAGGAGATGGGTGGCTGGTGGGAAGGGAAACTGTGGACATCCAGAGGCAGCTGTCGGGAAGTATTCTGTCCAACTCAGATGTGAAAGCCCATTCCCTCACTACGGCGTGAGTTGGGTCTTGGTTTTATAACATTTTACTTGTTTCATTTCCTGTGTTCCAGCAAAGTCAGAACTACCACCTTACTCAAACTTCGGTAAGTCACAGAGGGCTTCCTAAGTGACACCCAGGGCGAGAGCTGCAGGATACGTAAAAGTTCGCTGGGAAAGTGTGGGAGAGAGAGATTATTTCAGGCAAAGAGCATGTGCCATGGGCTGGGAGTGAGAGAACGAGGTCCCTTCTAAGGAGTGGCAGGGATGACACCAAGTTAGGGAGGGTGTGGGGAAGGGAACGTTCTCACACATTGTTGTGAAGGGTATACAGTCATACCCACTCAGAAATTTCTACAGGGAACTTTGGGAACATGTTCAGAGCCTTAAAAAGTATTCAATTTAACCTAGCAATTTCATTCCTGGGAATTTATCTTATGGGAAAAATTAAGCATGCGTGTAAGGATTTAGCTGCAAGGAATAGAAACATGCTGCTGCTTATAAAAGCAAAACATTTAAAGCAACCTCAGTGCCCATTTATCAAGGCCTCGTTAAATAAATTATAATATAACCGTATTTCAGAGTACTCTGTAATCATTATAAATTGTGCCCTAGTCCTGACCGGTTTGGCTCAGTGGAGAGAGCGTCGGCCTAGGGGCCGAAGGGGCCCGGGTTCGATTCCGGTCAAGGGCATGTACCTTGGTTGCGGGCACATCCCCACTGGGGGGTGTGCAGGAGGCAGCTGATCAATGTTTCTCTCTCACTGATGTTTCTAACTCTCTATCCCTCTCCCTTCCTCTCTGTAAAAAAATCAATAAAATATGTATTTTTTTAAAAATGTGCCCAAGATTAGTATTTATTGACTCAGTGGTTGAGCATTGACCTATGAACCAGGAGGTCATGGTTCGATTCCCAGTTGGGACATATGCCCAGGTTGCGGGATTGATCCCCAGGGTGGGGTATGCGGGAGGCGGCCGATCGATGATTCTCATCTCTCTCTCTCTCTCTCTCTCTCTTTCCCTCTCCCTTCCTCTCTGAAATCAATAAAAATATTTTTAAAATAAATGAATAAGTATAATAAATAAAATCTATTTATTAGCATGAAAAATGTTCACAATATAACATTATGAGAAAGAAAAAGCAAGATATGGTACACTATTGTAGTATGGATCCTATTTCACAAATAATGAGCAGAAAAGTCTGCTTATTTCTGGATGGTGGAATTATAAATGTTTTTTAGCTTATCTTTTTCATATTTCTTTAATCAACATGCAGTACTTTTTTAATAGGAAGACATATTAGTTACTTCTTAACTTTTTAAAAGACTCACTTGTCCCCGCAGTGAACAGAGATGAATTAAGTCATACATTCAGTCCCTGACCAGCGGCTATGAGGGTGAAAGAAGAATCTGGGTTCCAGGAAGGAGATCTCAGTGGCACATCCCCACGGCAAGGTCCGTAGACCCTCCTCCCCTCCACACATACCTGCACAAATCCAAACGGGAAGAGGGGCTCCGTTTGCCCCTCAGAGCCGAGGTGGAAGGTCTGGCGCCAGTCCTCAATGAGCGCGGGGAACGTGCAGTTGTACAGGTCCCTGTTCAAATCGATATTGGCCTCCCCTGGAAACAGCCCAAGTGGTGAGAGAAGTTTGGGGTAGAAGCAAAAATGGCCACACAATACTCCCCAACCTCTAGCCCTGCCTTAGGAAGTGGGCCTCCCTGCAGTCTCTCTGGACTGGCCTTGCTCGGGCCGACAGGGGCATCAGCAAACATGATACAAGCAGGCTTGAAAAGTGCTTCAGTTCGGGGGGTCTGCTCTCTCGATACACTTGGAACCCTGAAACTGCTATGTAAACAGTAAATAAGTCTGAGCTAGCTTCCTGAAGGGTGGGGGGGCCACAGGAGAACCTCGGGACCCCAGCCAACACACATGGAAGAGAGGCCATTCTAAGTCACCCAGCCATCAGTCAACCTGCCAGATGGCCAAAGACATATAAAGATCCCAGCGGAAATGAGCCAAAGCAGCCCAGACGGAGAACCGACCCTGCTAGGCCACAGAACAGGGAGCTAAATAACATTGCTTTTGTTGTAAGTCGCTAAATTCTAGGATGGTTTGTTATTCAGTCAAGCTAACTGACACAGTGGAGAAATAGCAAATCGAACGCTCACCCTGGTACCATATCACGCCTTTCAGAGTCATATTATGTAGTGGATGGATCATGGCGTTCCAGAGAACAGAGTGTTTACTGGGGCCACTTATAGAAGCCGGTGACGTGAACCTGAAATCGGTAAGGCGCACAAGTGTCAGGAGAGAGCTAGTGATCGATCACATTATGATCCCTCACCTGGGTGCCTCTCCAGCTTTTACTTGGGGCAAATTTCTGATGACAGCAACACAGAATTACATTGAACTGCTCTGCCTCACATGGACACGTGTGAACAGTCTCTGAATTTCACCTCCAGGTTCTTCCCAGGATAAGGGTATCAGTCAGTTTTCCATGGGTTCAGCGTGGGCCACCCCAGTTCCCAGATCAGGTCATTAAAGCCACAAAGAGGAGACGTGTGTTATTACGAGTCTCACACACAAGGCAATAGATCTGTTTGACTAGTCCTCCATGAACAGACACTTAGATCGTTTCAAGCTTTTTGCTTTTATAAGCAACGCCACGATTCTCTTTCCTATAGCTTCCTCATTGCATGCAGGCTTAAGTATTTCCTTAAGATCAACTCCCAGATTGGAAACGGCTGGGTGAAAGGACACATTTTTTTTTTAAAAGGCTTTCAACGTGTTGCTAAGTTTCTCTGTAGAATGCTTGTAGGAATGTACACCCCCTCCCCCACGCCCTTGGAATTGTCCCTTCCATGTCCTCAGAGATCTGGGAGGCCTGGCTTCAGATGCCTCCTGCTTTACTGCAGGCAATTCCTTCTGCTCCAAAATGGAATGTCTTCACACAGGCACACCTTTACCCAAGCGAAACCAGGAGCTCAAGTCCACCCTCTTCCCAGAGGCCTTCCCAGGACTGATGAGACGATGTCTGGGAAGGCCATCCACGTATCGTTCATCTCTACGTTAGCAGGACGATCGAGATTTTATTAAGTAGCCCGTCCTCCGACCCAAACCCCGCACCACGTGTCCTTCCCGATCTAGCTTTCCCTCAGTGTGCTTTCCTAATCACTGCACTACATATTTCTTTGATTACATGTCTACTTGTTCTTCCTGTTACAGTGTTTATTCTGCTAAGCAATACAACACAGTGGTTAAGAGCAGACACTGAGGCCAGCCTTTGCCACTTACTCGTGTGTCCATGAGCAAGTTACTAAAGCTCTCTCCGACTTAGTATCTTTTTAAAAAAATATATTTTTTTTTTTATTGATTTCAGAGAGGAAGGGAGAGGGAGAGAGAGAGATAGAAACATCAATGATGAGAATCATTGATCGGCTGCCTCCTGCACGCCCCACACTGGGGACGGAGCCCGCAACCCAGGCATTTGTCCTGACCGGGAATCAAATGGTGACCTCCTGGTTCATAGCTCGATGCTCAACCACTGAGCCATGCCGGCTGGGCTCCGAGTTGGTATCTTTTTCCACGCTATGTTAACAGTATCTACATTTCAAGAGATTGTTATATTAAATGAGTTACTATATATAAACTACTTACAACATTTTTCAGCATAAAGCTCTCAGTAAGTATTAGCTATAATTATTATTAAGAAAAAGACTCATAATTGCTTGTGCTGTTCTCAGATGGCTGTGGTGGTGGTGACAGTGAAAATAATACCTTGCTTGTGCACGGAACAAGTTAATACATATTTGGACACTCAGCACGTACTTCACCCCCCAGAGGAGACCGCGATTCTCCTCTTTTATCTAATTTCCTGGCAGGCTTTCTCCCGGACTGCGGGATGCTTTCTTACCCTTCCTTAGGGACCCTGCAGGCTCTCAGCGACCTTCCAGATGACCAGGCTTCAATGGGGGTCCCGCCCCACGAAGAGGAGATCAGCCCCACGGGATACTGCAGCGTGTCATACAGGTTGCGCCCGAAGAGCCAGCACACGGCCGACATGTACTCGAAACTCCCATGGCCCAAGTTTTCTGTTCAGAAGAAGAGGGTCAGGTAGAGAGTAGAGGGAGCCCTGACTGGTTTGGCTCAGTGGATAGAGCGTCGGCCTGCGGACTGAAGGGTCCCAGGTTCAATTCCGGTCAAGGGCATGTGCCTTGGTTGCGGGCACATCCCCAGTGGGGGGTGTGCAGGAGGCAGCTGATCGATGTTTCTCTCTCATTGATGTTTCTAACTCTCTGTCCCTCTCCCTTCCTCTCTGTGAAAAATCAATAAAAAAAATAAAAAAAAGAGTAGAGGGATACAGATGGGTCTAGGTGAGAAGAAGGGGTGTGGTCCATCCCTTGTGTTCCTTGCTAAGAATTTCCAAAAGTAGGAGAAGATTGAGAGGCCATGATCTCATTTGCAGAGAACCAAAGCTCCCTGGCCAGGCGAGTGGACCCCCCCCACCCATGCTCCCCTATTACCTACAGGTTCCTGAGAACCTCGGAATACGATTAGTCCTCCTCAACAGGTGAGGGCAGAAAGGCCATCGGGCCCCTCGACCACCTTCTCTTCACCTCTACCTTTCCCTCGCCATTCGTCCCCACTTAGCTCCGTGGAAAGAAATGAGGAAACAGGGAGCATGTCGGGAAGAAATGTGTCTTTTTTCTACCCCATTTTATAGCTAATGGTCATGAAGACATGGGCAGCAGGTCAGGGATGCAACATCTGGCTAAAAGAGAAAGCAACAAAAACCAAAACTGGTGCTTAAATGTTCAGCATAGAAAGCTCACGTGTCCATACAGCTCACGTGTCACTAACACACACGGGAGTGATCAATTCCATGTGGGAAGAAAGCTGATGAAGAGGGGAACGGGCACACACACACTCACCTGACAGGGTCATTCAACCCAGAATTTCCTAAGGAACTGCTGTGTCTAAGGCACTGGCTTGGCACCACTCAAGATCCCAATTCAATCCAGTTTTGGCACTCAAACAGCTGAGAGTGTCACAGTGAGGATTCAAGTCAATTAAAATTGATGGAGCACCTACTAAGGTGCCAGGCACGTCTAGATGGCGGGAGTACAGTAAGTAGCAAAAAAGGAGAACCATGGGATCTCTCCTCATAGGTCATATTCTACAAAATAAGACATTTATTCAGCTGAGTAAAATATAGGGCAAAATATGGTTAAGTGCCTCCAGAGGTACTGACGTGTATTAAGGGGCTTTAAAAAGAATGAATGTAAAATGAAAGGCAGATCATAAAATCCTAAGACTGGCCTCCCCCGGCGCTTCCACAATACTCTACCAGTGGTTCTCAACCTTCCTAATGCCGCGACCCTTTCATACAGTTCCTCATGCTGTGGTGACCTCCAACCATAAAATTATTTTCGTTGCTACTTCATAACTGTAATTTTGCTACTGTTATGGATCATCATGTAAATATCTGATATGCAGGATGTATTTTCATTGTTCGCGACCCACAGGTTGAGAACCGCTGCATGCATAGTGTTTCACTGACCCTACTGAACTATTTGCTTAGTTCACCCTATTCAGTGTCTGGACCTACCAGAGAGTCAGTAGATGTTTGTGGGCTGGTGTTGGGTGGTTGTGGGTGGCTGGTATGAAGCTGGTTTCATTGATGAGCAGGTAGAGAGAAAAGGTAATGAAGAGGAGCAGGGAGAGCTCTGGCCAGGGTGGTTCAGTTGGTTGAGTGGTATCCCATGTACCAAAAGGTCACTGGTTTGATTCCCGGTCAGGGCACATGCCCGGATTGCAGGTTCCACCTCCGCTTAGGGTGTGTATGGAGGCGATCAATCGATATTTCTATCTCACAGATTATTCTCTCTTTCCCTTTCCCTTCCTCTCTCTCTAAAATCAATACAAACATATTTTTTAAAAAAAGAGGGAGAGAGGTGGGAAGTCTGGAAGGATAGACAGAGGTTGAATAAGCAGAGCTGGAATTCTAGGCAGAAAAGACAATATATTAAAAGGCACAGGAAAATGTTGAAAGTGTTGGACTGGAGCATAGGTTACAAAAGGAAGCTAAGAGTGGGGGGAGGGGAGTAAAGAAGATGGAAAGCCCCTTGAGAATGAGATTGTGTGTAGGCAGAGCAGCCCCCCAAAAATGTCCACACCCTAATGGTTATAACCTGTGGCTATACCTTTTGTGGCTAAAGGGCTTTTGTGAATGTGATTGGGGTTAAGGACCTGGAGATGAAGAGGGTCCTGGATTATCCAGGTGGGTCCACGCTAATTACGTGAGTCCTCAGCGTCAGGAAGCCTTCCCAGCGGCAAGCAGAGAGATGTGACCACAGCAGAGGCAGGAGAGACACGAAGTGTGAGAAGGACTTGGCCTATGGGCTCCTCCCCAGATATCTCACTGCCTCACCTCCGTCAGGGTATCACTGAAATGCTGCCTTCTCACTAGGAATTCCACGGCCGCTCTAAACTGGAAACCACTACCTATCACAGACCCCAAGAGTCTGAACTGATTGCCTTCCCTGATGTATTTACTTAGTGTCATTAGCACGCATCACCCTCTAACGGTTAGAGTCTAACCCCGTGGTCGGCAAACTGCGGCTCGCGAGCCACATGCGGCTCTTTGGCCCCTTGAGTGTGGCTCTTCCACAAAATACCATGTGCGGGCGCACGTACAGTGTGATTGAAACTTCGTGGCCCATGCGCAGAAGTCGGTTTTTGGCCTGGGCGAGTCTATTTTGAAGTACTGTTGATATTTGGCTCTGTTGACTAATGAGTTTGCTGACCACTGGTCTAACCTATCCCTCGATATCCCAAATTTATCTGGTGTCCGAGTTCAGAGAGTGAAAGGGGGGTGATAGCAAGGTATGCACCCCTTATCCAAATCTAAATGATTCCTAAGTTTTGGATAACATGTAGTGAGAGTTCACAGACCAAAACATTCCTCCCAAATTGACCAAAATCAATTTAGTTCCTAAGTTCTGATAGGGAGAGCTCAGATAGTGTGATACGGAATAACATCAGGTACTTCCTAGAAAGTTTACTGATTTTATTATTCATTTTCTACATCCCCCTGCTCTAGAATACAAGCTCCATGAGACCAGCTGTTTTTGCCTGTTTTATTCACTGCTATACCCCCAGCACCAAGGCCAGCGCCTAGCACATAGTGGGCACGCAAATAGTTGGTGAGTTAATTAATACTTGAAAATGTAGGAGCCATCGAGGTTACCGAGGTAAAGCATGGACAGACAAAACAGAACAGGGACTAGAGAGATCACCAGGGGCCACACTGGAGGAAGGAATTGGAGAAAGCAGAGACCTAGGCAGGGAAGACGAGGGAAAGGATGTACCACGCCAGCTAACAGGAATGTGCGGCTCCCAAAGCGGGTGGTCGGCAGGGTCGAAGGCTTAGAGGGATCCAGAAGGTATCGTGAGAAGGACAGGAGTCATTTTGAGGTGAATAAGTTGTTGAGATGAAAGCAGAAGACAGACAATAAAGGGCTAAAGAGTGACCGCATGGAAAAGCAGTGAGAAGAATGAGAAAAAGAAGATGTCCTAGAAAGTTTTAACAAAGCAGAGGGGAGAGCGGAGGCACTGTGTGAAGGGTGTCTGTTATGTTCCGTTTTGCTGTTTCGTTATAAAGGAAAACTAACCTCTGAGAGCAGGGACTGCGTCTGCCTTGCTCACTGCTCTTCCCTTGAGGCCGCACAGAGAGCCACTGGGAGTGGGCGGGGAATAAAGATTTCCTGCTGGACGCACAGACCAGAGCCCGATGGGTGGGAGAAGGCCCCAGAGGAAGTGAGAGCCCGCATCAGGGGCAGCCATGAGAGGACCCCAGTCAGCTGTGTTCTGACACGGAAACACAGGAAGAAAGAGGAGAACAGAGCATTGAGGCACGGAGGAAGGGTGCTCAAGGGGTCACACTGAGCGGCCTCGGGGTGCTCAGTGAGGCTGAAGGTGGAGGCACTGCTCACAGCACGGAAGACGACTCGGCAGTGGAGTCTTGGGAATAGACGTATGGAATGGCTACCATCAGGAATAGGGTGAAGAGTCGATAAGAAATGAAAAAAGGCCTGGCTGGAGTGGCTCAGTGGTTGAGTGTCAACCCATGAACCAGGAGGTCGCGGTTCAATTCCTGGTCAGGGCACATGCCTGGGTTGTGGGCTCAATCCCTAGTAGGGGGGCATGCAAGAGGCAACCAATCAATGATTCTTTATCACTGATGTTTCTCTCTCTCTCTCTCTCCCCCTCTCCCTTCCTCTCCGAAATCAATAAAAACATATTTTTTTAAAAAAAATGAAAAAAGGATGGTTGGAACCTAATAAATAGATTAAGAACCAAATTCAGGGTCTCAGAGCCCACCTGGGGCGCTGACACTCCGTGTAGAGATGGCACCTGCTCCAGCAATCACTCACCTGCGGTGGGCTTAGACCACTCCAAGTCAACCTCAGCGAGATCCTCAAGCTCCTGCTCTGCCTGATTGAGAGACACGGAGAGGATGCGGACAGACGTGTAGGCCGTGGTGTTGGCCAGCTCGCTTACAGCATTAAATATCTAGAAAAGAAATAGGCATGTCATTTCTTACACCAACCTATTTGGGGGGTGGTCAACTATCCAACTGCCTCTTAAACACCATGAACTGTGGACCAAAAAAAGGGGCCCATCCTAAACCTGACAAGCTCAGGGGAGGCCAACCTGGTGGACCCTACAAACTCAGAAACTGAAGGTAGCCACAGAGGATAGTCTGAACATAAAACTTCCTAAGCAAAAGTGAGTCACGGAGGGTAGTCCAGTCCCAGGCCTGTAGCTCCCTGGACAAAGGTCAGTCTTTACCTGAGGTGAGCCTGTCCATTGTCTTCTGCATCTAAGATAACAGACCTTTGAAATGTCAGCGTGATCTCCTTGTCCAGACCCCTTACGGCACGCCTACCGCACCCGGCTGTTACCTTCTCTACATGCTACCTCTATGTACATGTTAGTTAACTACCCTGCACCGACCCATGTAAAAGAAGTATGTGTCTGTTCATTTTACTTTTGATCTGATTCCAGGTATTTCCTCGCGTTGCTTTCTCCCGCCCCCTTAATTGACCACCAGTGGATTTCATATAACCCTCCTTGCGTCTCCTCCTTTGCCATTCTCTGGAGCATTTTCTCAATCCATTGAGATTTTGCTTCCTGACAACTGTTGTGAGTTTGGCTCAAATAAACCCATAAGAATTCTCTACCGGTTTGGATATTTCTTATGTCTGAGCTCCTTCTGAGCCTTCAATACACCAATATGAAACGAATAATGGAAACCAATGATGGGGTGGTGTGAGTCACCTTGATCTACCCTGTCCAAAAGAGATCATGAAGAATCATGTCCCCAAAGAAGGTCGGAATGCAATAAAACCTGCGCTCGCAAGGAGCAAGTCTGTGTTGGATGGGAGGAACAATGGCGTCATTTAGGCTAAAGAAGAGCAACTGCCGATTGGACCACTGTGATATCTTGAAATGAAAATACTTCTATTCAGAAAAAGTATCTGAGAGCATAAAATTCTTTTAAAAATGGAGCCCAAAAGGCCTGGGGGAGGCAGATTGGTGTCATCCATACCACATAAGAGAAGCATATAAAACACACACACACACACACACACACACACGCCTGAGACGTGATTGTTGAACTGCTGAAACATACTGAAATCAGCCTCAACGTGCTTATGTTCTCATCTGGGTCTCAGCAAGTCACCAAAGAAAAACTTTGGAGAAAACAGCAATTTGAAGAGTAGAGTCCCGGGCGCCTGCTGAGAACAGTCCCCAGAAACGAGACAAAGAAAAGTGTCCATCCCAAATCGCTTTGTGAACCCACTGCTGAGAGTATGACAGGAAGGACGTGGAGTTTTTCTGGACAAGAACGTGTGTGGTCCTACTGGGCATCATTCCTCTAGGAGCTTATGCACAAGTGCTATTTCCTTTAATATGATTTTTTTAAAAGAAGATATTGTAAAGACATTCTTTTGCTTTAGCTTTTGCTTTGTTCTTTCTCGTCTTCTCTCCTGGACTGGTCTGGTTTTCCCAAACAAAGGGCTAACGGAGCGTCAGGAAGCCCAGTCATCACTGGCCTCGGGGAACGCACGCTCCAGCTGAGGCAGGCCTGCCCAGCGAGAGGCACAGGAGGCTGGCTGCCTTCCATTGGCCGCTCGCCGCAGGAGCGCAGCTGGCTCGCCTTCCCTCCCGCCCACCACCGAGAATACAGCTGGCCCTCCAGCCCACATTGTAAGATAAATGATGGAGCTGCCAGATTGCCCCCACAGAGCATTTCACTGAAATACGCGGCCCCCCGGCCCCCACCCCCGCATCGCCTCTGGACTTGCCGCTGAGCCTGCTGCGGCCGCTGAGATGGCCAGACACAAATGGCTCTTTCGGTCACAATGGAAGCCACAGCCTGAATCGCTCCCTGGGAGCCGCAGCTCTCGCCTGTCAGGGTTACGGGTCTTCCCACAGCCAGGACACACAGTACATACAGTCTCGGGAAAATTCCACAGGAAATCCAGATCCCTGTGTTCAGGATCCTGCCTGGCAAGCTGAATGTCAAATAAACATCAATTCGTGAGGACAGGCCAACGCACTCACAGTGTATTCTGGCAGGGAAATTATTTCTCAGCAGCCAGTACCTGTAAAGAATCATCTCCCTTGAAATTCAGTTCCTCGCTAAGTGCAGAGGCTCGGCTGTCGCTTCCATGGAAACAGTGGATGGAGCTGCTTCCATTCTCCCCACCCACACCAGCTTCTGCAGCCACGGGGAACTCAAGTGCCTCATCGCCTGAGACGCCAGCTCGGGAGGCAGCGTGGTGAACATGCTGCTTGTCTTTTACACCCGCCGCTAACACTTGAGATGCTGCAAGGCCAACGAAGTCGGGGTGGCTGGCGTTCTCCTATATTGTCACCAGCACACAGAACTGGATCTAAAACACTGGCTGGAAAACTTCTATTTTCAAACTCACATTTGTGTATTATTTCAAGTCAAAACTTGAAAGCCAACATGAAGTGGTAACAAAAATGGGGGTGGGGACCCTAGCCGGTTTGGCTTGGTGGGTACAGCATTGGCCTGCAGACCGAAGGGTCTCAGGTTCGATTCTGGTCAAGGTCAAGGGCACACACCTGAATGGCAGGCTCCATCCCTGGCCCTGGTCAGGGTGTGGTGCAGGAGGCAACCAATCGATGTGTGTCTCTCACATCAATATTTCTGTCTGTCTCTGTAAAAATCAATGGAAAAATATCCTCAGGTGAGGATTAGCAAAAAAAAAAAAAGGGGGGGGGGAGGAAATTCTTGCTGTACCCGATGACAATTCCTTCTGAACCTGGCGTCCTCCCCCTGTATCAGCAAGCCTTTTTGATGGCTGCATCTCCTCAGGGATATTGGCAACAAACTTAGGAATAAAGAGATTTCAGGAAGATTTTCATTTAAATGACACTTGGCTTCCCTGCTGATGAAAGGGGAAGCCTTACTCCATCTGCTGAGATCAAATTTCATCTCATCAAACACCTCAGTGTAATTATTTTTCCACCAACTATTTAAATGAGGATGGAAATGAACACCAAGGTATTTGAAGTCATTAGGGCTGCTGGGCTGAGAGGGAGCAACGCGGCCTCTCCAGGGACCGGCAGTCCAGCATCAAAGCAGCTGCTCACCAGTGTTCCATTTGTAACCTTTACACCACATTCTTGAATTAATGAAGAAGTGTCAAGACTCTATTTCCTCGGAGAATCTTGGCATGGGGTCCGCACGAGGAGCAAGGCCTGTGGGGTGTGTGTGTTTGTGTGTGTGTGTGTGTGTGTGAGAGAGAGAGAGAGAGAGAGAGAGAGAGAGAGAGAGAGAGAGAGAAGCACGAGTGTGTGTTCTATATTTCACCTTCTACAGTTATCGGGGAAACTGGGGTCTCCTCTTGCCCACTGGGTGGTGGGGTCCTTACACTATCTCCAGAAAAAGAATTTTCTGAGACTCACACGGGAGGATGTGGTTTTCATTTGCGTGGAATTACATCCCTGGTTTTCCAAAGTCCCGTTCCGGTAATGGAAGAAGTAGCTGGGGTTTCAGTAAAGCTGGGAGCAAAGACAGTGTCCAGTTTTGTGTGTGTTTTTTCCATGTTGGAACCAGCTCCGGTTCAGCATCAGGCGAGCAGCAGTCCATTAGTCCACGGTGCTGGAGTCCGCATGGCTGTGGGCCATGTGAGTGAACACAGGAGAGCCAAGCCTGAGCCATGAGCCAAGTGTGCCAGGAGGAACCAAGAGAGGGAATTTCTTTGTTTAGGGATTAAATATCCCATGTTTCTCATCCTTGCAGTGGCCATGCCCATTCTGGTCAATGACCTGTTCCCAAGTGTGACTGACAGACAAGTACCTTACAGACGTCACCCCAACGTTACTGGACGTGCATCTCGTCTCCTCCCTGGGGTGTGTGCAAAGTGTTTGCTTCCTGGTGAAGTTGCCCAGATGACATGCCTATAATATTTGGCCTTCCCTTTGCTCCTGTCCTATTATTAATAACTAATTAACAGCAATGGTATCACTACTACAGTATAACACAGCAGTTTTAAAGTTGAGGAAGTAACTATAAATAAGCCATCCATCATTACTTCTGTGGATCTTTCATTGTAATGTGCTAATAGCCCTTCTCTTCTGGATTGTAATTTCTCTACTTGGAGAGTAGGAATATGGGGATTGCCAAGATATTGAAAACGGGTTTCCTGTCTAACATTGGCCATCTTCTTCTGAGCCTGGCCTAGAAATACCCAAGTCTTAAGACCTACCCTGTCTTAGGAGGCGACAGATGAACATTTAGACTTTTCTCCATTTATAAACATCTCACTCGGCGTTATAAATAACACGCGATTTAAAAATTCCACTTCACCCTAACAACAAGATAGGCATGCAATCTGCCATGTCCTTCATTTGAATGTGAAGAGTGGTATGTTATAGTGGGAACTTTACCTCCTCAGAAGAGTCACATGGAGGGAGAAAAGGGGAAAAAAAGAGACAGACACCCTGTGTGTTGCAGTGTGTGTGTGTGGCGGGGGGGGGGGGGTCTTTGGAAGAAAAGGAGCAAAAGGAATATGGAGGAGTCACATACGGTATCCTTTTGATAAAAAAAGTAAGTTCTACAGAATGTTAAGAGACTAGAAACCCTGGCTTTTGGTACTGTCAGCACCTAAAATGCTGTCATGCAAACTAAGTGCATGATTTAAAACCAAAAAAATAAAGAATTAACACTTGGCTGTGTCAGGTGGGCTCTTTCTACCCCCCACCCTCACTCCCCTATATCTCAGAGCTTGTAGCCTTCCTTTAATACAGAAGATGAAAAAGAGTAACTGCTAGGCAGAAAGAATGTTCACTCTTATCAAAATCTTGTTACCAGGGTGGGCTGGGAGGGCAATGGGGAAAGATAGGGGGGACATCTGCACTGTTCTCAACAATAAAGATAAAATTTGTAAAATATATTTGTATTGATTTCAGAGAGGAAGGGAGAGGGAGAGAGAGATGGAAACATCAATGATGAGAGAGAATCATTGATCGGCTGCCTCCTGCACCAGCCACACTGGGGCTCGAGCCCACAACTCAGGCATGTGCCCTAACCGGGAATCGAACCGTGACCTCCTGATTCATGGGTTAACACTCAATCACTGAGCAACACCGGCTGGGCAAGATAAATTTTTTAAAAATCTTGTTACCATAGGCAACTAGATATTAAGGAAGGAAGCAAAGGGAATGGGGCATGAGCCTATTTGCTTCACCAGGAAGGTACAGCATCATACCCCCCACCCCAGGGGATCTCAGCATTGCCCTGCCAAGGATTAACATCTCTCCCTTTCCCGTCTGGTACCAGATGGGGGGAGGGGGGAGGTGGGGGCAGTAAGCACATGAGCAAAAGAAGTCAAAATGGTGCAGGGGTATATGCTTGACCATAGAGGCCTGTCAGTCTAACCTGTGAGAGGGATCACTGGTCAGGGGGTGGATCCATCAGAAGCCCAGAAAGCTTGGTAAGTTGACTGGTTATTTTGAAAAAGCTCCTGATCATAATAAGTCCAGGGAACAAAAAGGAGCTCTCTTGCTTGGTGACCTATGCTAGCTCCTTTGCGTTCTCTCTCTCTCTCTCTCTCTCTCTCTCTCTCTCTCTCTCTCTCCTCTGCCCCCCCTCCCCCCCCGCCACCACTCCCTCCCCCCACACACAGACAAACATGACCATGCAGGTCTAACAGCCAGGCCATGGCAGACTGTGTGGGCTCCAAAGGACTAAGCTTTCATATGAAACAGAAACTGTCGACACTGGCCTTGGTTTTGCACTTTCCCATGGCGGATGGAGGGAGATGCGACACTGGAAACCCAGGGGCAGCTTTCTGAAATAGATTTTGCCACACCACAATCTCCCGGGGCGTGGGTCCCTGGAATGCTTTCCTCATGATCCCGTGGAAGAACCCGATTTCCACCAACAACGATCTGATTTAGCTCAACAAAAAGTGAGATGAGATCCCCTGGCATAGAGTGCTACTGAGAACCTGACTGTATAAATAAAAATAGATCTGGCCCGTGCCTTTCTTTGCAAACAGAGAACTGCAATTAAAGCATTAGGAAAGTACTGTTTTCCTTAACGCGTTCACAGCAATTCTACTTCTATACAAAACTATGCTTTCTATCAAGAGCTAAAATTTCACTTTTGCTGCCATTCACTTAAGTTAAAAAAAATCCAGTTAAAGTTCATTTTTAATATATTCTTATTGATTTCAGAGAGGAAGGGAGAGGGAGAGAGAGAAACATCAATGATGAGAGAGAATCTTTGATTGGCTGCCCCGTGGACGCCCCCACTGGGGATCGAGCCCAGAACCCAGGCATGTGCCCTGATTGGAAATCGAACCTGGGACCTTCAGTCCGCAGGCCGACACTCTATCCACTGAGGCAAATCAGCTAGGGCTAAAGTTCATTTTAATAAACATTTACATTCAATAGGTTTCCACATATTTAAGTAGGGCAGGAAGCAAGAGCAAATAAAATATTGGTTAGGAAGACATAAATGCAAGAATTTAGATTTTGAATTAGAAAACTAATAATGAAATGAAGTATATAGGCCCAGAGTAGACTCTTTTTAGTAGCATTATTTAGTAATTAGTTAAAAAAAAAAGAAACTATAAGTGATAGAAGCAAAATAAGAAATCATAAAGTATGTTAAGGGATTCAATTTTATAACCAAAAAAGAAATTCATTGAGATCATGGTCTAGTTGTAGATTTTAAAATCTCAAATTAAATATTCTCAAAGAAAGAGAAATAGATAACAAAAGAAAGGTAGGAAAATAAAAGTCAACTTGAGAAGAAACTGAGTTTAGAGAAAGAGCTAGGGAAAACAATAATCTTTCCAAGTTCTTAATCTATTATAGTGATACCATTGTACTTAGCTAATTATTAATAATAAATCTATGCCGAAACAGGTTTGGCTCAGTGGATAGAGCGTCGGCCTGCGGACTGAAGGGTCCCAGGTTCGATTCCGGTCAAGGGCATGTACCTGGGTTGCGGGCACATCCCCAGTAGGAGATGTGCGGGAGGCAGCTGATCGGTGTTTCTCTCTCATCGATGTTTCTAACTCTCTATCTCTCTCCCTTCCTCTCTGTAAAAAAAAAATCAATAAAAATATATTTTAAAAAATAATAATAATAATAAATCTAGTCAAGAAGGTAGAAGATACCAAAAACTATAAAACATTGCTGGAAAAAAGTAAAGACATTAATGGAAAGACATCCTATGTTCACAATAGAAGTTAAAATGCCAATACTACCCAAAGAAATCGACAGATTCAAACACAATACCTATCAAAAATCCCAGTAGCCTTTTTTCCCCCAGAAATGGAAAAGCATATTCTCACATTCATATGGAATTGCAAGAACCCTGACTAACCAAAATAATTTTGAAAAAGAAGGACACAGTTGGAGGAATCACATTTCCCAACTTTGAAACTTACTACAAAGCTACCGTAATTAAAACAGTGTGGTCCTGGTAAAAGGAGAGACCTGTAGATCAATGGACTAGAAAGCCAAGAAATAAACCTTTATATATATGGTTAATTAATTATTGACAAGAGTACCAAGACCACTCAGTGGGGGAAAGGACAGTTTTTTCAACAAATGGTAGTGGGAGAATTGGATATCCAACTTCAAAAGAATGAAGTTAGACCCTCGTCTTACACCATATACCAAAATTGACTCATAAAGAATCAAAGACCTAAACTTAAGAGCTAAAACTATAAAACTCTTAGAAGACAACATTGGGGAAAATGTCTATAATACTGGATTTTGCAACATTTCATGAATATGACACCAAAAGGATAGACAACAAAAAAAATAAAAATATAAATTGAACTTTATAAAAAAAAAAAACTTTTGTGTGTCAGAGAACACCCTCAGGAAAATTAAATAACAATCTAAAGAATGACATAAAACATTTTCAAATAATATACCTGACAAGTGATTATTATCTAGAATATTTAAAGAATTCCTACAATTCAACAACAAATAACCCAGTTCAAAAATGGGCAAAGGACTTGAATAGACATCTATCCAAAGAAATCTTACAAACGGTACTCAATATCATTAGTCATTAGCGAAATGCAAATCAAAACCACAATGAGATACCTCTTCCCACCTATTAACATGGCTATAATAAAAAAAAAAGGAAAGTAACACATGTTACTGAGAACATAGAGAAACTGGAACATTTGCATATTGCTGGTAGGAATGCAAGATGGTGCAGCCAGTGTGGAAAATGGTTTGGTGGTTTCTCAAAAGTTAAACACAGAACTAACAGGTGACCCTGCAATTCCATTCACGGGTATTTTTCTAAAAGAATGGAAAGCAGGGACTGGACCAGATATCTGCACACCAATGCTCATAGCAGCATTATTCACAATCGCCAAGAGGGGGAAGCAGCCTAGGTGTCCATCAACAGGTAAATGGATAAACAAAATGAGGCATAGAAAATAGAATACAATTCAGCCATAAAAAGGGATAAAATTTTGACATATGTTACAACATGGATGGACCTTGAAAACGTTATGCTTGATAATCCGGACACAAAGTCAAATATGATTCCACTTCTATGAGGTAACTAGAATAGGCAAATTCATAGAAGGAAGGCTACTAGGGGCTGGAGGAAGAAGAAAAGAGGAATTATTGCTTAGCAGGTACAGAGTTTATGGTGAGGATGAAGACATAGTTTTAAATAGAGATAAGGTATGGGTCCACACAGGATGGTGAATAAAAGGTGGGGCAAAAGTAGGTTTACAGTTTGAGTGTGTGAAACACAATATTTTATTTTTCTTGTATTATTATTTATTGATTGTATTATTTTCCATATGAAAAACTGTAAACCTACTTTTGCCCCACTCTGTATATTTAATGGTTAAAAGGACAAGTATATTTATTTAAATTTAAGCACATTTTTATAAAGTATATTTTAAAAACAAAGTCTCAAAAATACCCAGTGAGAACACAGCTGCACCAGCGGGGGATGGGGAAGAGGTGAGTAGGCAGAAGCACCTGGGGATGAAGGCTGGATGTTTCAGTTAATAGCAATGGAAAATGAGGATCCTAAAAAGACCAAGCGTGAACATGGGCTGCATTAGTAGGAATATAGTTCTCAAAACAAGGGAGGTGACCATCGTATTGGCCAGACCCGAGCTCTGTTTGGGGCCTCACCCCGGAGAGCACAGTGGTAGCCTGGGTTGTATTTGGGGAAGACTGATAGCATGGTGAAGGATACGGAAACCCAGGACATCTAGGGATCAGCAGAGAGAATCAAGAATGTCTTTTCCCATTTAGCAGGACTTCCTCGTTACCCGAAGAGCCAATCCTGACAAAAAGGGGAAAAAAACCACACCAAAAAACCAAAAAGAACTTGAGGAAAGCAGGTTTTTTGCTCAGCTTAAGAAAGAACTTTCATTTCTCATTTTTCTTTTCTCTTGTTTTTTCAAACTGCCGCCCCTCCTCCCCCCAGCATCTAATATGCCTCCTCACAGTAGCTACAAACATTTTTAGTTAGAATATAATACACTTACATGGTTCAAAACCTAACCAACCAAGTAAATAAATAAGCAAACAACCAACCAAACTAACAACAAAAAACAAAAAGAGAGAAAAAATACCAAGTGATTTGCTCTAAGCCATACCCTAGTAAAAGGCTAAGCCAACATTCAATCTTATTTTTTCAATCTCCATGACAACAGAAGACAAGTAGGGTGTTAGTTGCTCAGCATTAAAACAACATCTAATTGTTTTGGTTCCCTAGGTTCTCCCCAGAACTCATCTGCTAAGATCAATCAAAAAGATCAGTGATCTCCTCTGTCTTCAATTTGTTATGAAACCTCTGTTACCATCAGATACACTCTAGCTTCTGCCTTTCGCTCAGGAAGGTGAGGCCAGAATGCCTGGTGCACTGACTGTACACTCACCGTGAATGAGAAAGCAGTTCTGGGGCCGCATCACCAGTTCCTATCCTGGCTCCCCTATTAACTGCGACCTTAAGCGGGTGATTTAATCTCAGTGATCCAGTTTCTTAGTCTGTGAGATATGAATAAAGTACTTACCTCATAAAGTTGTCAACTCAAACAGGCAAAGCACTTAGAACAGATCTTGGCACCTGATAAAAAGGTTTCTCTCTCTTTCTCCTCCTTGCTGCTTCCTCCTCTTTTTTTTTCCTTTTTCCACAACATCAACATTATTAATTATCACTGAGACTCTGCAAGTTACCTGTGAAACCGTCATCTGCATGTTGCTTTGCCCACTGCAAAGCCAGACATCTCCGAATAAGACATCATGAACTCCCACAGTTAAGTTTGTTTTTCCAAAAGTCTGCTGTGCCGTCACTTCATAAGGTCCACCGGGCTTCATAGGATCCAGTACCACCATCCATTTATTAGAGTATGCTGAAATAATAACAAAAGGCTCCGAGGAATTAATCAATCAATTAATTAAAATTAAAGCCCAATCCTGTCACGCATCATACTCATTCGTGGCCATTCCCAGCTTCAATGATAAACTGAATTCGAAGCTATGAAAATTGGCCACATTTCAGACAAGCAAATAGAAATAACAGCAGTGGCATTTCTATCCTTAATCTGTGCCAATCCCTTCTTACTTTTAACTGAAGCGTTTACAAGAGAAATAAATTAGCCAGTTGTAATCCTAAATGAGGACAGGTAAAAATACAAAAGAAATTAAAATTCAAGGTATTTAATAAAAACAAAATAGAAATTCTTACTGGACTATCCAGCTGTCAATATTAACATAATCATAATCTAATACATTTGCACAGTGCTCCAATTAGAGAAAATAATTTTTAATCTGAAAGTTCCCCTTGCCTGATGGTATCATCTTTGTCCTCAATACCACCACCTCCTCCCCACATTGCTACCAAGGATTAATACTAGCAGCAGTTCTGGGTTCTCCTGTCAACATTTAAACTGGTAAGTGGAGAAGGTGTCACATAAAGAAGTATTGAAAGGCATATACATCAGTCTCTCTGGCCCAGCCAGGGTGGCTCAATGGTTGAGCATCAACTCATGAACCAAGAGGTCACTGGTTTGATTCCTGGTCACAGCACATGCCCGGGTTGTGAGCTCGATCCCCAGTGGGGGTCGTGCAGGAATCAGCCGATCCATGTTTCTCTCTCATCGATGCTTCTATCTCCCTCTCCCTCTCCCTTCCCCTCTCTCTAAATTCAATAAAAACATATTTTTTTCAAAATTAGTCTCTCTGTGAAGAAGACATTTAGACTTGCCCAATTAATTATTTTCAGAATTATTTCCCAGGCTTAAGGTTTTCAGGCTCAATTAAAGCGATGAAAAGTTACCCAAGACCCTATTTCAGAGATTCCTAGCATATTCCTTAGGAACCACCTCCCTACCACCTTCCTACCTCTCACCCACTCACGCCACCACCTCTGCAAACATCATACTCAGAAACTTAAGAAAAATATCTTCCAAGTGGCAAAATTATGCCTAGGAGAACCAAACAACATGAACAAAGTTGAAAAAATGAGAGTGAGAAAATAGAGAAGTAATCTTTTAAAAATACATCTTCTTGGCATAATGCAGAAGAATAGGGACTTATTTATAATTTAATGTAATTTCAAAGGAAGAGAATGGTAAGAACTGGACATGAAGCATCCCGAAGTTACTGTACCAGCCTGTAAAAAACAATAATTATAAAAATACTACCCAAGTGACTGCTAGGAGCCAGACAGGGTGCTGAGTTCTTTCTAATCAGCAAGAGCTAAGCAGAAGCAGGAGAAGTCCAGATGCAGGACAGGAGATCAGTAAAAGCTCAAACCATAAAGGACCGCTCATTATTGGGGGGGATGTCCAAGACCCCCAAGGCATCAGGGGAAGGGTGCATGTTTGCTTCTCCGGTCAGCACAACTGACTCATTTGCTCCACCCAGCCCTCAGAGGTCAGTTAAGCCCAGGACCAAATGCCCGCTACTGTTTTTATACCTCTGAGAGCCAGACATCATCCTGTTATAACTCACCAAAAGCAGGAAAAGCACTGCTCTGGAAGCAGTGGTACAGACTGTGTCACACAGGTGCCTGCGCTCCGTATGGCTCGCACTTCCGAGCAGGCAGACACGCCAATCTGTCCCAACTGCAGTCTTGCCAAGGTCTTTCCAGGCTCCCTGCACTGACATATCTCACTGGAGCTCTGTCCTGCTGCCACCAGCTTTGCTCATTTAGAATGATAATGTCAACCCCCAGAAAACCGAGGCCAGGACACCCCTTTCAGCCTTCTACGACTACACAATCCATTCCTCGTCACTACTGGTAACTTGATATTCACTCCACCTCCATTCAGGCAATATGGCTGGTGAGGAGGGCAGCCGTCACCAGAGTTTCTGGAAGTTTTGCTGCCCAGCAATAAGAAGATTAATAAGGGGCCAAAACCGGTTTTGCTCAGTGGATAGAGCGTCGGCTTGCGGACTGAAAGGTCCCAGGTTCGATTTCGGTCAAGGGCATGTACCTGGGTTGCGGGCACATCCCCAGTAGGAGATGTGCAGGAGGCAGCTGATCGATGTTTCTCTCTCATCGATGTTTCTAACTCTCTATCTCTCTCCCTTCCTCTCTGTAAAAAATCAATAAAATATATCTAAAAAAAAACAAGAAGATTAATAAGGGAAGGGGGGACATTTGGGCAAAACATCATGCCAATACCATTTCACTGCAGCGAGAGGAAGAGCTCCCCCTGCAGGAGGGAAGAGAACTACAACTAAGGCCTGAGCCTTATTCCCAAGCACTGGTCTGAGGAAATGTCTCAGCTGACTTGGAGAACTTCCTCTGTTCTAGTCCTCAAGTTCTTTTAGTTTCTAGCTTTTACCCTCTCCCCTCGACAGAAAAATAAACTCTGATACCGTAACGAGTGTTAAGGAAGTTAACTGCCAGGCACGGCAGGGGAAATCGGATCTACTACAGGGAGGTTACTCATGGTCGAAGTAATTCAGAAACCATCCATTTAAAACAACGAGGACTGCCCAGCTGGCTCAGTGGTTGAGCAGTGACCTATGAACCAGGAGGTCACGGTTCAATTCTCGGTCGGGGCACCTGCTCGGGTTGCCGGCTCCATCCCTAGTGGGGGGTGTGCAGGAGGCAGCCGGTCAATGATTCTTTCATCATTGATGTTTCTATCTCTCTCTCCCTTCCTCTCTGAAATAAATAAAAGGGTATTTTTTAAAAAATAAAACAATGAGGATTTACTCCCATGTAAGTATATACACAGGAGAGCAGCCACTGTTTCTTAGGTTAAAGGCGAGGGTGGGCTTATAAAGGCAGAAGCCACCTTGTTTCACAGGAGAAGTGATTAGACCTTGGCCTGCGAGGCGAGGACTAGTTCAAGTGGAGCTCATCACAGGATGATGAAGTCCGGCTGTAGTTTTTAGAAACTGTGTGCATCCACCAGGTCCAATAGGTTGAGTCCAAATAATAAAACCGAGTCACCGACCACAAAGAGTTAAAGTTCACTGTCCAGCTGGCTTCCTGCTAATCCTGGGGGTCTTGCTGAGCAACAGTTGCTCTGGCTCCTTCTTCTGGGCCCTAATCACTTGCTACCCTGCCACCTCTTTTCCCAATCCAGAGGCAGGTTTCTGTAGATTTTCGTCACATCCGAACCTCTGCTTCCTCAGATCTTTCTTCTCCCATCTAGGAAGTTTCATCTCCTTCCTTCATAACACAGCTACTTAGAGTGTGCCAGGCACTCCATCCTGTAAATGACAACCTCCCCCCGCCCCCTCACTCCCCCCGCCCCCAGCCCCCCGTGACACCAACAAGAAAGCCTTGCAAACTGACTGGGGCTTTGTGTTTTCATGTCTGACAGCATATCTGGTGGCCTATTTACTGTTCTATTTTCTCTCCACATTCCAGCAAAAGACACAGGTAAAGAACACTCTATCTCCATTTCCTCTACACCTCCCTGACCAGCCCCCATCTAAAAATGGGAAGAATAAACAATCAAAGGGAAAAAAAAAACTAAAACAATTTGTCTAGAGACATGATTAGTCATGAAGTGCTTTCTTTTTCTTCTTCTTGCTATTCACATCAGATGTTAATTATTTTTCAGGTTGTTGTGCCAAATCTCAGAAGCCAAGAACAGAAAAAGGAAAATTACCCACAACCTTTCCCTTCCCACAAGGAAACACCTAGAGCTGGAAGAAACCACCCTGCTCACGTCCCACACAGAATCCTGGCACTTCCCCAGCTGCAAATCACTTTCGTGATTTGTGGGAGTGACTTGGAGATCAAGGAAGCTTTACAGGACCCTTTCCTACCTGCATTTATTCTGTATAAAGTCCTCCACCACCACCAAATATAAATGTTTAAAAAAACAAAACACAAAAAATACTTAAGTACTGCTTAACTACTTGTTTGTCAATAAAACTGTTCATGCAAGTCACTTAAACCGTAGCATGCTATGGCAGACACGCCCTGAGATGACCCCCAATAAGGCACACCCTTGTATAACCCTCTCCCCCTAAGTGCAGGCAAAATGTGTGATTTGCTTCCAACCAACAGAAAATGGCAAAGGGGATGAGATGTCATTCTCATGATTAGGTTACATTACATGGAAAACATAAAGGGTTTTTATAGATGTGATTAAAGTCCCTAATCAGTTGACTTTAATAAAAAGGGTGATTATCCTGGGTGGACCTGACCTAATAAGGTGAGCCCTTTAAGAGTATCTAGAGACCTGGGTAGTGTTGTTCAGTGGTTAGAGCATTGGCCCATGAGCCAAAGGGTCACAGGTTCGAGTCCCAGTCAAGGGCATGTACCTGGGTTGCAGGTTCAAGTCCTGGCTCTCATTGGGGCCCAGCAGGAGGCAACCAATTAATGTGTCTCTCTCACATCAATGTTTCTCTCCTCTCTCTGTCTCTCTCTCTCTCTCTCTCTTTCTCTCTCCCTCCCTCCCTCCTTTCCACTCTCTCTAAAGAAAAAAAAAGTCAACGGCTTAAAAAGGATTAAAAAAAACAAAAAACGAGTATCTGGAGGTTAGAGGTGAAAGGAACCAAGATGCAGCCATGAATCCTACAGGCACAAGGGAGTGAATCTGCCAGCAGCCTGGGGAGCTGGGAAGTGGGTCATTCCCCAGTTGAGCCTCTGGATGAGAACACAGCCCACTGATGCCTGGATTTCAGCTTGTGAGACCCTGAGAAGAGCACCCAGCTCAATAACAGCCGGGCTTCAGATCTACAGAAATTGTGAGATAGCAAAGGTATGTTGTTTTAAGCATCTAAGTTTGTGATAATTTATTATGTAGCATAGAAAACTAGTCTGCATGCTAACACTGCAACCAGGAACTTTTTCTTTTCTAAGTTAGAGACAACATATCTGTTTGCAGACACACCCTCATTTTATCATCCACATATGCATCCTCATGTGTGTGAAAGTGAGACGATATATGCTAATAGCCCCAATTTTATTCCTGTGTCTGAATTACCATGCATCATTTGACAATCTGAATAGGCCCAGTACCTGACTATATTCTCAACCATCCATCAGGTTTTAATTTTCCCAATGCTGTAGTGCCTGTCTGCCAGACAAAAACCTTTATGTTATTAAATTCCACTTTGCTGTGGGCGCCTAGGGAATACAGGTAATAAGCTGTATATTAACAGAGATAGACAGTGGCAAACTGAGGTCGTCTGCCTGGAAAACCCCAGAGTCCTCACTGATATTTAAATAGACGTCAACCCTCCAATAAACCCTGTAGAATTTCCTACATAGCCACCGTCTTTATTCCAAATAACATTTTATTCATTTTACCTCATGGGCAGGAGAGAGCAAGATGCTACTGAAATAGGCTTGTGGCTCTACACAAACTAAAATACCCTCGCTCTCTACCAAGCAGATGTGGAAAGCCTAACAAACAGATCTACGCCCACCACCACCATCTTTCTCTCTTCTAGACAGAGGCTCCTTTGTAAGGCTGCTAATTCTCAACTTCTTGACCATCCTCACAGCAACTGCCTTGCGTCAAACCTTTCCTGTCTATTCCCTGAACATCATAATAGCCGGCTAACAGGTCCCACCACTTCTGGTCTGCTCCATCTCCAATCAGTCTTCCACAGTCCTGCCAGAGTCATCTTTCTAATATACAAAGCTGATTGTGTTATCTTGTGCTTAAAATCCATCCATCCAATACTCCTTAACAATGACAAACAAGCTTCCTTACGTATCCAAACTTGTCTCCTGTCAACCAACGCCAGTCACGGACCCCAGTGTTCCAGACAAACCTACCCATGAGCCATTTCTCCAGTGACCCAAGCTCACTAGAGCCTCCGTGCCTTTGCCAGGCGAGTCCCTCTGCCTGGTTTGCCCTACTCATCTTTCAAGACAAACCTTAGCCTCACAGCGGTTCTCAACCTGTGGGTCGCGACCCCTGAAAATACATCCTGCATATCAGATATTTACATGACGATTCATAACAGTAGCAAAATTACAGTTATGAAGTAGCAACGAAAATAATTTTATGGTTGGGGGTCACCACAACATGAGGAACTGTATGAAAGGGTCGCGGCATTAGGAAGGTTGAGAACCACTGCTTAGACTAAGTTAATTATCCCTACTAAGCACTCCCCAGCACCTAGGACTTTCCCATTATGGCACTTACCACACTTCACAGTAATTGCTATTATTTTTCCGTCTCTTTGCCTAACCTATTAGCTTCATTAGGGGAGAGACCACATCTGTTTCGCTCATCACTGTATCACCAGTACCTAGCACAGTATCTGCCACACAGTAGTCACTCAGTAAATATTTGAGTGATTGACTAAAATAACAGTAATAACTACAACAACGGCTCACATTTATTCAGTACTTACTGTGTGCCAGGCACTGTCCTAAGTACTTTATATGTGCTAATTCCTTTAAAACCCACATGGTCTCAAATACTATTATCTCACTTCACATATAAATAAATTGTGACACAGAGATATTAAACGACATGTCCCGGGTTATATAGCCATGAAGAGAGAGAGCCAGGACCTGAATCCAGAGAGTGAATTTCAGAGCCTGGGTTCTAACCACTCGACCACACTGCCCCTCCTTTATATGTGATTCGGTTCAAATGCCACCTTCTATGTAAACCTTCCCTTACCATCCAATCTGAGGTAGATGTTTCTCTTCTGTATCCCATGACACCCCACATACACCTTCATCACAGCTGTCATCACACTGCACTATGCAACTCAGTGTCTGTTCCCGTTATTCCGTGAGCTCCTTGAGGACAGGCACTTTGACTTAGTCTTAATTTGTATCCTCAGTGCCTCGCACACGGTAAATACGAAAATAGCTATCAAATAGCTATTATGGATAGATGGATGGATGGATGGATGGATGGGTAACGGGATATAGAGAGCAAGCTTGCATTTTCAGATAATCCAGCAGGTGGCAGAAGAAGATAAAAGCTCCACAGAGAATGGGGGCTGCCGTACCTTCCACATGAGTCACTTTCTTCATGACGGTTTCCTGCTCTCGACACAGAGTCACTGTCACTGTGGCTTCAGGTGTGCCATAGCCCCAAATCACTGCCCCGGCAGGCTCCTTCTGTAGCACCATGTAATCGCCGATGTAGGACGCAAACCGAAAACTGGCACCTAGAGAATTCAGCAAACAAAAGAGCACCACCGGGAAGACTCGTCACTGCTTGAATCTGGTTAAAGAGCAAGGAACATACGGTCTTTATACAAGAGCATTTGAATATACCCGGTACTTTTAATCTTCCAAAACCAGATCTTATTCCTCCCAATGAGGTAAGCAACATAACAAGAACAGTTTCCAACAAGATACATCACAGTACAAGACCAATAAGGAAAACTCCAAGAGCCCAGGGCAACCACCCATGTCCTACACACGTCGTCCCCTTCAGAGCTGCTGACCTGCCTTTGCTCTCAGGCCTGGCCCTACTGCTTGACTCTCTCCTCCCAAAGCATTAAGATGCTCCTTTTATGCACTCTACAGATGGTGTTTATGAGAAAAAGAAACCTCTTCCTTCCTCTACTTCCCATTCCCACTCCTACTCCCGAGTAGCAAGGAATTAAGAAGCTTGCCTCTCTCCAACACAGCCCTCTCTCATCTTCCCCCCTTACCACCTTACCAGGGTGAATGTCCCTCAAATAATTCCCCTTATTATGGCTTTTTGACAACCCATTGAAAATGCTAAATAAGCATTTATGAATATCTGCGACAAATTTGCTTCCTTCGAAGGTAAATTCAGATAAACGAAGGTGCAAAAAATAAAGTCAGTGAGAGTTAGAAGGTCACAGTGTCCTTACAAAGGTCTTCTGTCACCATTTTACCCATTTCACAAGCTAAATTATGCACAAGAAACAAGAGAAAGAGCACTCAAAACTGTGGATTTTATTCTACAGTCACTAACAAGACTGAACACGAACTCACTTTAACAAGAGCATTCCTATTTTTAACATCCAGCCTATATAGAAGTATTTCATTAGTAACAAGCATCTATCCAAATTATCTCAGCGAGTTCCTCATCAACACTTAAAAAGAGGGAAAAAAAACTTAAGTTACACCTTTGTCTCAATAAAACAAAAATAAAAATCCCTAGAAGAAAATAATTAACACTATTAAAAATTTTTTTTAAAAGGTTTTCTACAAAAATGATAGGCAGGAAAGAGAATCAGACCTAACAAGGTTGACATTTCCCTCCCTAGAAGCTACCTATGATGATGGCCCCTTAGGCGATACTCTAAGGAGCAGCACAGCTAATGGGGCCTCCTACACAGGCTCGGTGGCCTATTTGTCCTGCACTTCGAATAAGAACCCGTCCCTCAGCACCCTCAGCTCTCTCTTCTGAGTTAGTTCCATCATGAAACCGACATGACCATCAAAGTTCATGCAGAAGGCCCACTGGGCTGGAGATGCGTGGCTGCCTGCGCCGAGGGGAATTGCATAAGCACAGTGCTGGCAGCCTGCGGGAGGGAAGGGGAGAAGCACGTATGTGGGAGGGCCTTGTCTTGGGTAGGTGCTTATGAAACAAAACTGAAGGTCTCAAAGCTAAGCCGAGAGAGGGTGGAGGTGAAGGGATGGAGTGAAGAAATCTGGCTGCCACTGGCATAGGAGGCGGTGCAAACGGAGGGCCCCTGATGTGTGCAGCCTCTATCTGAGGCTGAAGGAAACACCTTTCCAAATCGGTCCATCTTTTCCAACACACACATAAGGAGCCTCTCTGTGCAGGGCTCTATTCTGAGTTAAAGAACGTTAGAGGTAGCCCAGCTGGCGTGGCTCAGTGGTTGAGCAACGACCTATGAACCAGGAGGTCACAGTTCGATTCCCAGCCAGGGTACATGCCCGGATAGCGAACTCAATCCCCAGTCCGGGGGCGTGCAGACGACAGCCCATCAATGATTCTTTCTCATTACTGATGTTTCTATCTCTCTCTCCCTCTCCTGTCCTCTCTGAAATCAATAAAAATAAAAAGAATTTTAGAGGTAGAAAGATCGTTCACACCCAGAGTTTATAATCATGGTATTTACTGACCAACAGACTGAGACCCAAGTAGATTAGGTAATTTTAAAATATAGCTTGCATATTAATCCTTTAACTCAACAGATATTTATTGATGCCTACTATGTGCTAGGCACCATTTAAGCATGGAGAATATAATGGGGAAGCGGGGGAAGACAAAATCCTTGCCAGCAGGGAGCTTACATTCTATGAATTCGCTTACTTGTGGCAGGCACTGTGCTAAACACACTGCAGACTTTAAGTTTCTTTGGCCCCGAATCACAGAGGCGGTTTATGACAGGACTAGAAACCAAGCCACTTGACTCCAATGTTACTGCAACTTCCACTCCGTCACAGTTCGAAACTGGCGGTAAATCAAAGGTCATGGTCGCTGTCCTTATAAAGCTTACATCCAAACTGAGTGGCCAGTGGAACACTTCAAAGGGATGGAGCAAGGAACAAAACAGGAGGCCACGAAGAGGAGGCAGGACTGGGAAGTGTTTGTCAAACAAGAAACTTAGGCTTAAGGTTTTCAATTTTTTTTTTTTTTTTTTTAGGTTTTCAATTTTTCCTTCATTTGGATATTAGATTTAAAAAACACACACACACACACAGGAATTATGGCCTAGCTGGTTTGGCTCAGTGGAGAAGGTCTTGTCCTGCGGACTAAAGGATCTCAGGTTCGATTCCAGTCAAGGGCACATGCCTGGGTTGCAAGCTCCATCCCCAGTGGGGGGTGTGCAGGAGGCAGCCAATCAATGATTCTCTCTCATCATTGATGTTTCTATCTCTCTCTCCCTCTCCCTTCCTCTCTGAAATCAATGAAAACAAAACAAAACAAAACAGGAATTAGTATTCTGGGGGAGAGACGATCATTAAAAGCAGACTGAGCCCTGGCCAGTTTTCCTCAGTAATTAGAGCATCGGCCCACATATTGAAGGGTCTCGGGTTCGATTCCCAGAGCCAATCCATTTGTCTCTCTCACATAGATTTTTTTTCCCTCTCTCTCTCTCTCCCCACTCCTCCTCCCTCCCTTCCACTCTGTCTGAAAATCAATGGAAAAAATATCCTCGGGTGAGGAATAAAAAAAAAAAGTAGACTGAAGAAATTAGGACAGTGGTTACCTCTGGTGAGGAAGACCCAGGGAATCTCAGTAAAACCGGCAGCATCCTAGCTCATATTGTTTCACGGTTACATATATTTTTGTACATCTCAAATATTACATGGTAAATATGAACACAGGGAAATGATATGAAGGAAAGAGTTCAGGATGTGCAACCAAATGAAGAAGGAACATTCAGAGTATCCATCAACAAAAAAGAGCCAGTGGCAATAAAGGTGATGTAAGGATATGACCTAAAGGCAAAGATAAAATACAGATATCCAAGTTAACAGCCTTTAACCAAGAAAACGAATAGAATAATGGCCCTACTCTCCTCTTCACCTTCCTTCCACATCATACGCTAGATTCAGAGGTCACTGTGGGAGGCTGAGAGAGATAAAGGGTTAGTTCACATGCCGGTTAAATCCCAGGAAAGAGCACCCGTGGGCTGCAGCTTGTCTCAACAGGGTGCTTCCTGGGTTCTGAGGGAGAGCAGCAGTCACTTTTCTGCACTCCAACCATTCTCCCACCTCAACTTCCATTTCTGAACAGGCGCCTCTGTGGTCCACTATTTGAGTGTTTGAAGGGGAAAAAAAACAGGTCCAGCATTATCACTTCCACTTTGCACTGGCAGACAGTTGTGACTCAGTGTCCAGCCTTGTGTCTTCAAATGACAGGGTCTGACTTGGACAATAGTCAGGGGGTCGCCCTCCTCCCCAATGCCACGCACATTATCCCCGCACCGGGATCTGTCGGCTGCACCGGAAACCAAAGCTGAGCCTTAAGTATTCTGAGCCAGCGAGGGAGTTGTACTTCACAGCCCTGTCCCCACTGCAACTAGTCACATCTAATTCCTTGCCTTAAAGCAGTGGTTCTCAACTTTGGCTGCCCATTAGAATCACCTGGGAATCTTTTTATAATCCTGATTCCTGGGCCTCATCCTCCGGAAATTGTTTCTTTGTTACTAATGTTGGGGCCCCACCCCATAACAAAGAAATAGAATTTCCAGAGGATGAGGCCCAGAAATCAGGATTTTAAAAAGATTCCCAGGTGATTCTGATGGGCAGCCAAGGTTGAGAACCACCGCCTTAAAGCAAACCCTCCCTCGGGTTCCACTGACAGGGCTGCACTGAAATGGTTTGCATGACTCCCGGCAACCTGTTTTCAAATATATAACTTGCTTCCTCTCCCCGCACCCCGCACCCCCTTGGAGCTCCCCGGCAGTTATTCAAACACCCCGAGGGCCACCCAACTCTCCATCTGCCCTGCGCGCTGGACGGGATGGAGGAAGCGGAAGGGCAGGGGCTATAGCCCAGCGGAACCAGCGGTCCAGGCCTGGGTTGGAGACCTCTTCCCGGCCTTGAGAGGGGTCGCGGGTGGGGGTCCTGCCGGCGAGCACGCGGGAGGTCGGAGCCCGCTAGGCTGACGGGCGGGGGCGGGCCCCGCCAGGCCACCTCACCTGCACGCGTGTGGGCCCACAGGACTAAGGGCAGCAACAGCCCCAACGCGACCCCCAGCGCCACCATGATTGCTAAGTTCCGTCTCCCCGCGCTGGTCGCGCAGGCCCGGGTCAGGCGGGGGCGGGGGCGGGGTCTGTGACGGGCGGGGCCTGGAGTGGGCGGGTCCATGTGACCCCGCCCTTCCGGGCCGTGCCGTCCGCGAAGCCGTCTGCTGCCGTCCGCGAGGTCGCCCCTTGTCCCTTCTCGGCCGCCGTCGTGGAGTGAAAACACACAAAAAACGGTTCCTCAGCAACGAGAACAAACACCTGGAACCATCGGCACCAGCTCTGGGAGAAGCCAGAGGTGAGGCGGTTTACCCCACTTCTTCTCCAAAACCGAGACCTGGCCCTTTCCCTTCGCCTCCCGAATTCTCTCCGGATCCCCGACACATTCCGGGAACCGGGGCCGGTGGGGGGCCGGCAGCCGTGGTGAAGTCCCAGGTCCTCGACGTGCGGCCTCCGCTCCCCAGATCGGCTCAGGGGCACTCAGATCGGGGCAGGGCCTCACCGGGCCGTGTCACACAACCTCAGAGGATTCCATACCGCACCTCCTGGTCCTTCGGGAAAGGGGGTTAAAGAAACCTCCACCGGTCGGGCCTCGTGAAACCGCCCCACGGAGACCCCGGCCCCGGCCTCGGCCTCGGCCCCACTCGGCGTTAACCGTCACAACAGGCCGGGCCCGAGGGGCTTTGCAGGCTCCGTCGCCCAGGCCGCGGCCGGACAGCTGTCCTCCATCCAGCCCTTGGGTTCCTAGACGGGAAGACAAGACCTGGTCGAGAGAAAACCAGAAAAATAGAGGAATCCCAGAGCTTGGGCGGCTGGGATTGCGGAATCCTGCCCGCCCGCCCGCCCCTTCCAGGGAAAGACTCAGTGTGAAACGTGCTCGTTTAACAAATTAGAATAACTTCTAGGACCAGGACCAGGGCTGACTTTTAAAATATATATATATATTCTTTAATTTTAGACCCTAAACAGGGTCTTTTCGGGAATGTATAGTGAAGTTTTAGCAACCATTCTCCCTAAATTCCTGTGAGATGGCAAACATTAACTCTCACCTTTTAAAGAGGAAGAAAAAGTACTTAGTGTCATAGTGGAAAATCTGTGATTTTTTTTTTTTTGTAATAAAAAGGATGAGCTATTAAATCTGCATTTGTAATATTCTAATGAATAACGATGCATTGTTAATGCATTCAAAACTCTTCAGAACAAATGGACGGACTTGGTTTGTGTTGGGGGGAAATGCTGAAGGCCAGGAAGTTTGGTATTCAGACATAATTTGTTGCCGTAGTTGTGATTACATAAGTATAATCAGATTTAAAGACAGTAAGTACTCTTTGGTGAATCTCTAGGTACAATAGGCAGTTCCTTCCAAGAAGATGTCGATTCCATTCTCCAACACCCACTACCGAATTCCACAAGGATTTGGGAATCTTCTTGAAGGGCTGACACGTGAGATTCTGAGGCAGCAACCGGAAAATATACCATCTTTTGCAGCAGCATATTTTGAGGATCTTCTAGAGAAGAGAGAGAGTAAGCTTTAAAAAAATATATAGGCATTTAAAAAAAAAAAGGAGAGAGAGAGACTTAAGTACTTGTTTATGGTGAAACTTGCGTAAGACCATCCCTATTCCCCAGAAAGCCTGTAGGAGGCAGGTAGCTTCATGACAGTTGTTGGTGTTTGAAACAACATACCTGCCTTTTGGGCAGGTTCTCCCGAATCACGTTATTTCACGTTAGTGAAGATGACCAGTTGATTACCCAGACCTTCTTGGTTGTATTTCTGGTGCACAGGCTGGGTGGACGGTGACCCCACGAGGTCATCTAGGATAGGTCTCCATTTCCCAGCAGGCCGTTCCCATACACCCAAGGCAGTGGGTGGAGAGTTTGTGGTTTTCTTTACATTTTTTCTCTTTTTACTTGAAGGTATTATAAGTATGGTAAAAAATAATAATAATAATCCTACACGCCTTATATTACATGAATTGGTATTTGCTGAGGGATATGAAACTGTCCTACAATAAAGGCACAGAGAAAAAGTGCTTTGAAAAGTGAACTTCCATCTTGGGAAGGTAATTTATATGCCTTTTCTAGTCTCGCAAGGTTCCATCCTGCTCAGAGACTAAGATTCAGGCTAACCCTGACTCTAGTTGAGAGCCAAAGCAATTTCTTCACTTTCATAAATAAAATTTCCAGATTCCTCGCCTTGAAGGTTCATGACCATCAAAACCCTACCTAATGGTCAAAATGGGGGTTATTACAGCTATTAATGTCTATTTAAAACATACAATTAGAGCCACCGTTGTTAATATAAGCAATTATCATTACTTTTGATTACAGTATTCCAACAGAGCGGTAAAGGTGCCTAGAGAAACAGCAAATAAATAAACATTCAATTTTAAATCTTTTTAGAAGGAGGAAACACAAGGCTTGCATTGAAACAACTCCCATACACACTGCATAGCTCTCCACCCCCTGTCTTCTTTGCTGTACCCTGGCAGAGCTCAAAATCTCTGCCAGTTTCCTGAATGTTGCTCATCTTTTCCATATCCAGTCACTGAATATTTGTTGCACAATCTGAAACTTAAGTGCCACTTAAAAGCTATTGAGAGAAATCCTTTAGGGTAACAAACATTAATTTTGTTGTTATAACTTTATTTTATAAATTAATGAGTAAAATCCCTTTAGTCATTTATTTAAATTTAGACCTTAAAAACATGCTATTACAAAACATTTGAGTCATTGTTACTGGATCATAATTAAAGCAATTGGTGATTCAGAGTAATGGTCTCAGAATACTAACTCGAATAAAAATGGGTAAGACTATTTGAAAAATTTGAAAAAGTTTGAAGTATCATACCCATTTTCACTCATGTAACCAAAGCTGAGTTTTCTACCTGATACAAGTATTAGGATTTAGTCTCTCCAAGTGGCAGAATGAAGTCCTCTAGGCCAATCTCTCACACAATGCAAGAATTTCCCTACCAGCATTCCTCATAGGTCATTACTAGTCTTAATTTTTATTTTTGTGACAGGAAGCATGTTAGTAAATTAAGTAAGTGGCATCTTAAAATCACTAGACAAAAGGGGGGCTTTTATTAAATGATACAATAAAGATGGAAAATTTTAAAATTTGATCTATTCCTTACATGATACACCAGGATAAGTTCCAACTTGATCAAACATTTAAATATTTTAAAAAATGAAACCTAGCCGAAACCGGTTTGGCTCAGTGGATAGAGCGTCGGCCTGCGGACTGAAAGGTCCCAGGTTCGATTCCGGTCAAGGGCATGTACCTGGGTTGCGGGCACATCCCCGGTGGAGATGTGCAGGAGGCAGCTGGTCAATGTTCCTCTCTCATCGATGTTTCTAACTCTCTGTCTCTCTCCCTTCCTCTCTGTAAAAAATCAATAAAATATATTTTAAAAAAAACAAACAAAAACAAAAAAAAATAAAAATAAAAAATGAAACCTATAAATACTAGAAGAAAAAATTGATAACTTTTCTCTATAACATAAAAGCGGGGGGGGGGGGGGGGGTGCTGCCAGCCAAGTTGCTATAATTACTTTAAAAATCCAAGAGCAATTAGGGAAAAGATGGAGATGAAATTGACAATATTACATGGCAAAAATTGCCGTAAGGAAAATAAAACTACAATGACAAACTGAGAAAAAAATGTTTGCAATTTACACGTCTCAACTGGTTAATCAACCTAATAAATAAACAGCTTGTAAAAACAAAAGCCAACAATGCTATATAAAAAAATGGGCAAGTGATATGAGTTTACACAAAAATAAATGCAAATGGCCCTGGCTGGTTTGGTTCTGTTGAGTATCATCCCATGGCACCAAGAGGCCGCTGGTTCGATTCCCATTCCAGTCACATGCCAGTAGGGGGCATGCAGGAGACAGCCAATGGATGTCTCTGCATCTCCCACTCTCTCTCAAATCTATTTTAAAAATATTTTTAAAAATAAGTGCAAATGACGCTTAACATATTAAAACCTACTTAAATTAACCCATAATAATAGAGGCCCATATCAAAACTACACTGAGGTACCACCACCCCATCACCACTACCAACCCTACTCATCAGATTGGCAAAGAGCCAAAAGTTTGTCAATTCTAGTTTGATACAATCCCACGGAGGGGAAATGGCAATAACCCAGAAATTCCACTTCTTCACTTTTCATTCCATTGTTATTTGAGGAAGCAACCCAAATACCCATAATAGGCATTTATTGAATAAACTAGAGTACATCTACACAATAGAATAATATACAGCTTAAAAAAAACAATGAGGAAGATCTCTATATGATGCTATGGAGTGATCTTCAAGATATATTAAGTGAAAAAAGTAAGGTGGAAAAACCATGTGTAGTATGCCATTATCTAATAAAGGAGTGTTAATATGAATACATAACTGTTATTTATATTTTAAATCTTTTTAAATGATATTTAACTCTAGAGAGAGAAGGAACAGAGTGGAGGGAATAAGATAGAAACTAGATTTCTCTGAATATACCTTTGAGTTTGAAATCATAAATGTTAACATAGTTATAAAATAGAATAAAATTTAAAAATTGTTAATTTCTAAACTTTAGAAGCAAAGTGCAACAGACAAACCTAACTAGTATTGAATGGGTAGCATAACCACACAGGTACAAATTATTTCAAGTGACTTTATGACACAATAATTTGTACATCCCTGATGGTTTTAGCCTTAAAACAAAATGAATTTTAACATATCTTAAATTATTTTTAGTAATTCTTGTTAATATTATAATATAGTTATCCTATAATTATTTTTTACAATTGTAGGACATAGCAAATACATAACTCTCCTACTGTAATTAGGAATAAGATTTTTAATGTAAGAAAAATGATTTACAAATATAAAGTTAATAAGATCCTGTAATCTTAAATTTGAACTGAAAATTTAAAATATAAAAATAAAGTTATCTATAATAATAAAAGCGTAATATCCTAATTAGAACAGACGTCCTTCCAGATGACCTTCCGAACGAAGCTGGGGCTGAGAAGGCCAAGGCAGCCACCTCCTTTGCCTCAGGCTGAGCCCCTTGCACAAATTTCGTGCATCAGGCCTCTAGTATAAATATAAAAATAAATGTATTATGTATGTAAATAAAGTAAATAAAATCCTGTAATCCTAAATTTGAATTAAAAAATATCAGTGTCACCTCGTGATATATTATATAATTTTTTTAATAAAAGAAGTGCCCTGACCAGTGTGGTTCAGTAGCGTGTTGGCCTATGAACCAGGAGGTCAGGGTTCAATACCCAATCAGGCACATGCCTGGGTTGCAGACTCAATCCCCTGTGGGGGGCACGCGGGAGACAGCTGATGGATAATTCTCTATCATTATTGATGTTACTATTTCTCTCTCCCTCTCTCTTCCTCTCTCTGAAATCAATAAAAACATAAAAAATAAAATAAGTGGTTTTTTAGTTCTATACATTTTCATAAAAGGCCTCAAAACAAAGACCAACCTAGTACTAGTGAATACCTGACCCCTACACTATAGGCTCTAATTGCCATTTCCCCAGGAAACAGGATTCTTGGAGAACTAGGTAATTTCTTGAACTAGGAAGGAAATACAAAGAGCCTGAACATCTTACCATCCCAGAAAATAGGAAACTGTCAAAGATTACTAGAGTTGTTTCCAAAGGACTCAAGAGCATCTAAGAATCTGAATAAGCCCCTACTTGGCCAATTTTGGAAAACTGAAGCATCAATAAGAATAATAAATGTGTATCCTGCTACATTGCCTAATTCATTTATTAAGTAATAGTTTCTTGATGGAGTCTAGGGTTTTTTATGTACAATATGTCATCTGCGAATAAAGACAGTTTTACTTCTTCTTTTCCAATTTGGATGCCTTTTATTTCTTCTTCTTGTCTAATCACAATGGCTAATACTTCCAGTACTATGTCGAACAGGAGTGGTGAGAGTGGGCATCCCTGTCCTGTTCCTGTTCTTAGGGGAAATGGTTTTAGTTTTTGCCCATTGAGTATGATGTTCGTTTGTCATATATGGCTTTTATTATGTTGAGGTATGATCCTTCTATTCCCACCTTGCTGAGAGTTTTTATCAAAAATGGGTGTTGGATTTTGTCAAATGCATTTTCTGCATCAATTGATATGACTATGTGGTTTTTTTTCTCTCAATTTGTTTATGTGATGTATCACGTTTATTGATTTGCGGATACTGTACCATCCTTGCATCCCTGGGATAAATCCTACTTGGTCATGGTGTATGATCTTTCTGATGTACTGCTGGATCCGATTTGCTAGGATTTTGTTGAGGAATTAATGCCAAGAAATCTATGGCATTTCTATACACCAATAGTGAACTTACAGAAAGAGAGACTCAAAAAAAGCAATCCCATTTACCATCACACCAAAAAAAATTAAGATACCTAGGAATAAACTTAACTAAATAGGTAAAAGACCTCTACTCAGAAAACTACAGGACATTGAAAAAAGAGATAGAGGAAGACATAAACAGATGGAAGAATATACCATGTTCATGGATTGGTAGAATCAACATCATTAAAATGTCCATACTACCCAAAGCAATCTATAAATTCAACGCACTCCCCATTAAAATACCAATGGCGAGAAACCAAGATGGCGGCATAGGTAAACACTGGAGTTTGCTGCCTCGAACAACCACTTCAAAAATACAACTAAAAGACGGAACGGACATCATCCAGAACCACAGGAAGGCTGGCTGAGTGGAAGTTCTACAGCTAGGAGGAAAGAGAAAAGCATACCGAGGCTCAGAGGAGGCGCAGTGCTGAAGTAAAATACTAAGGTTCGGAGTGCATGCGGAGCGGGCTGGCGGCTGAGGGCGCGGTTGTCGTTTTCAATCGGGAGGGAGTCTCAGGCTCTGAGCTCCAGTTCTGGGCGAGTCTCTAGGGACCCAGACTTATACGGGAGAAGTGGGACTGTCTGGCATCGCTCAGAACCCTAGGGCAGCTTTCTCTCTGAGGGGCTTGCAGCGATTACTGGGACACTGAGAAGCAGAGCCTCTGAGGGCAAGACTGAGAGCAGCCATAATTGCTAACCCCGCCCTGTTGATCCCGTGGGATCCGCCCCACCCAAACCCTGCAGGGAGACTTTTGCTGAATAGCCTCAGGCAAAGGCTAGATTAGCACCTCCCTAGCGATCCAGGAGCCAGGAAGCCCAGAGGTCAGAGTGGAATCATCCAGTTTGCAACTCCGTGGAACCATGAAAGACACACTCAGGGGGCAGACCCAGTGAGCACCAAAGCCCCATAGAAGCAAGTCTAGCCCCAGAGGGGTGTCTCCAGCACAGAAGTTCTCCCACTGCAGACACAGCTGATTCTCACAGCCAATTGGCCTGGAGGTCAATTCCTCACAGTGATAACTACAACAATCAAGGCTTAACTACAACAAGACTGTGCACAAAGCCCACAAGGGGGTGCACCAAGAGTGTCTACCTCAGGTAATTGGGACACTTAGCACAGAAAGGCACTCTATCGACACAGTGAAGCATAAAAAAATGCCGAGACAAAGAAACAGGACACAAACGACAGAATTGGAGGAAAGCAAACTGTTGGATATAGAGTTCAAAACCACACTTTTAAGGTCTTTAAAGAACTGTCTAGAAGCCGCCGATAAATTTAATAAGGCCCTCGAAAAGACTGGTGAGACCACCGATAAATGTAGTGAGATCTTCAAGAAGACTGGTGAGACCTCCGATAAATGTAGTGAGATCCTCAAGAAATCTAATGAGACGCTCGATGTTGTGATAAAGAACCAACTAGAAATTAAGCATACACTGACTGAAATAAAGAATATTATACAGACTCCCAACAGCAGACCAGAGGGTTGCAAGAATCAAGTCAAAGATTTGAAATACGAAGAAGCAAAGAACACCCAACTGGAAAAGCAAAATGAAAAAAGAATCCGAAAATACGAAGATAGTGTAAGGAGCCTCTGGGACAGCTTCAAGCGTACCAACATCCGAATTATAGGGGTGCCAGAAGATGAGAGAGAGCAAGATATTGAAAACCTATTTGAAGAAATAATGACAGAAAACTTCCCCTACCTGGTGAAAGGAATAGACTTCCAAGTCCAGGAAGCGCAGAGAACCCCAAACAAAAGGAATCCAAAGAGGACCACACCAAGACACATCATCATTAAAATGCCAAGAGCAAAAGACAAAGAGAGAATCTTAAAAGCAGCAAGAGAAAGAGACTCAATTACCTACAAGGGAATACCCATACGACTGTCAGCTGACTTCTCAACAGAAACTTTGCAAGCCAGAAGGGAATGGCAAGAAATATTCAAAGTGCTGAATACCAGGAACCTACAACCAAGATTACTTTATCCAGCAAAGCTATCATTCAGAAGTGAAGGCCAGATAAAGAGCTTCACAAATAAGAAAAAGCTAAAGGAGTTCATCACCACCAAACCAGTATTATAGGAAATGCTGAAAGGTATCCTTTAAGAAGAGGAAGAAGAAAAAGCCCAGTGACCAGAATGGTGGAATGACCAGAATGACCACAACAACCAGTGGCTATGATGAACATTGCGGCAGCCAACCAACCTATCCAGGCCCAGATTGCTGCCCCCCCCCACGCCCCCCTCCCCCGTCCTGATTGGGGGCGGGACTGGCCAGCCAACAGCCCTCGGCCCCTTCCCCTCTATCAGCCAGACCTGATGGGCCCCCATCAGGGCAGGCTGGCTGGATCCCACCCATACATGAATTTGTGCACTGGGCCTCTAGTAAAATATATTTTTTTAAAAAAAACATTAAAAAAATAAAATAAAATACCAATGGCATTTATTTCACAGACCTAGAATGAACTCTCCAAAAATTCATCTGGAATTTTTTTTAAAAGACCCCAAATAGCTGCAGCGATCTTGAGAAAGAAGAACAAAGTAGGTGGGATCTCAATACAAGATATCAAGCTGTATTACAAAGCCACTGTTCTCAAAACTGCTTGGTACTAGCACAAGAACAGACATATCGATCAATGGAATAGAATAGAAAACCCAGAAATCGACCCGAACCAATATGCTCAATTAATATTTGACAAAGGAGGCAAGAACATACAATGGACCCAAGATAGTCTCTTCAATAAATGGTGTTGGGAAAATTGGACAGATACATGCAAAAAAATGAAACTAGTCCACCAACTTATACCATACACAAAAATAAACTGAAAATGGATAAAGGACTTAAATGTAAGAAGGGAAACCATAAAAATACTAGAGGAATCCAAACGCAACAAAATTTCAGACATATGCCAAAGCAATTTCTTCACTGATACAGCTCCTAGGGCACTGGAAACTAAAGGGAAAATAAGTGGGACTACATCAAAATAAAAAGCTTCTGCACAGCAAAAGAAACCAACAAAACAACAAGCCCACTGCATGGGAGAACATATTTGCCAATGTTATCACCGATAAGGGTTTAATCCCCAATATTTATAGGGAACTCATACAACTTAACAGAAGGAAGATAAATAATCCAATAAAAAAAATGGGCAAAGGACCTAAATAGACACTTTTCAAAAGAGGACATTCAGAAAGCCAAGAGACATATGAAAACATGCTCAAAGTTACTAATCATCTGAGAGATGCAAATCAAAACAACAATGAGGTACCATCTCACACCTGTCAGAATGGCTATCATCAACAAATCAAAAAACGACAAGTGCTGGAGAGGATGTGGAGAAAAAGGAACACTCGTGCACTGCTGGTGGGAATGCAGACTGGTGCAGCCACTATGGAAGACAGTATGGAGTTTCCTCAAAAAACTAAAAATGGAACTCCCATTTGACCCTGTGATCTCACTTCTAGGAATATATCCCAAGAAACCAGAAACACCAATCAGAAAGGATATATGCACCCATATGTTCATAGCAGCACAATTTACCATAGCTAAGATCTGGAAACAGCCTAAGTGCCCATCAGCAGATGAATGGATTAGAAAACTGTGGTACATCTACACGATGGAATACTATGCTGATGTAAAAAAGAAGGAATTCTTACCATTTGCAACAGCATGGATGGAACTGGAGAGCATCATGCTAAGTGAAATAAGCCAGTCAATGAAGGAAAAATACCACATGATCTCACTCATTTATGGATAATTAGGACCATTATAAACTGGTGAACAAAAATAGATACAGAGGCAGAGCAGCATCGAACAGACTGTCAAACTGCAGCGGGAAGGCCAGGGAGGGTTGGGGGAGGTGGGGGTAAGAGATCAACCGAAGGACTTGTATGCATGCATATAAGCATAACCAATGGACACAAGACACTGGGGGTAGGGGAGGCCGAGGGAAGGTCAAGGGCGGGGGGGGGGGGGGAGCGGGGGGGAGGAGACATATGTAATACTCTTTGTAATACTTTAAGCAATAAAACAAAAATTTTTTAAAAAAAAGAATAATAAATGTGCTCTAGCCGGTTTCCTGGGTTCAATTCTGGTCAAGGGCACGTACCTCGGTTGCAGGCTCCTCCCCAACCTGGGCCTGGTAGAGGCTTGTGCAGGAGGCAACCAATCGATGTGAGAGAAACATATTTCTCTCTGTCTTTCCCTCTCTCTTCCACTCTCTCTAAAAATCAATGGAAAAATATCCTTGGGTGAGAATTAAAAAGAATAATAAATGCAATGAACTGAAATTCATCCAATTTGTTAAATATTCATGAGTTCATAATGGTAAAAAAATAAAGAAGCTCCTTAAGAGAATCCTAAGGAACCCACTGATTATTCTGAAAATTGGTAAATAAAGGAAAAGAATTAAACCTTTAACATACCTTTTCTGTAAAAACTGTATTTCAGGGTAACCAAATAGTTGAGGAAAAGTTTTTTGTTGTTTTTTGAGTACTTCAGAAATGAAGTGATAATAAAATTAGAACCCTGCCATTATGTAGCAACTAAAGAAATTATCTAAGGAATCATTATCAATGGGTCCATAAAAATTATAGAGAGAGACAATCAGGTACTATGTATCTCCTGACAGCATTACACTGCACTACCTATATTCTTGCCCCAAACAATCAAACCTGAATCAGACTGAACTGTAGATCAGTCTATAGAAAGTTCAAAGGCAGAGGAACTTGTTAAAAAGCATCATGGGAATGGAATAAAAACTATCCAAACTATGGAAAACTCCAAAGGAAAATGACCCAATTTCATCAACAAATAAATTGCAAGGAAAAATATGGGGTGGGAGGTAGGGAGCTTCAATGAGCAGAGATGTAAAAGACATAATAAAAGGCTGTGTGTGCCCATTGTTTGCGTTCTGATTCAAACAAACCAACAGTAAAAATTAAATAAAAATATTAGACAATGGAAGGAATTGGGGTAGTTAATATTAAGAAATTATTGTTGGTATTTTAAGGTATGATAATGATATTGTGTCTATATCTTAGTGATGCATACTGAAATAAATATTTGTAGATAAATACCAGCCATGACCTCCTGGTTCATAGGTCGATACTCAACCACTGAGCCACGCTGGCCAAGCTAATAATGCCTCAATTTTTTTCAAAAATGTTCTCATCCTTCACTTTTCCAAACTTCCTTACTATTTAGCATTTATTTGTATACATTTTCCTGTGTTTACTAGTTCATGCTTATAACTTTCTATACTTATATTTAAGTATTGGCATTTGTTTTTTCTCTCTTTCCCATTTTGTTATAAATTTTGTGAAGGCAGTTTTTTACTGCCTTTCTAAATATACCCAATGGCTCATCTAATGTTTAATTCATCAGCATATATTTAATGATCACTGGTTATATCTGCAGTGCTAAGCTATGTATAACAGCAATAAGATTTTCAACTGGCAACAATGAACCTGTGATTTGAAAAAGCTTATTTTGTGTTACTTTAGATTTACTTTAATGAACTCAAAATAAGTCCAAAATTATTATATTTTTATTATTTAGAAACCAACTTCGATCCAGCAGAATGGGGAAGTAAGGTGGACGACCGCTTCTATAACAACCATGCATTCAAGGTATGGTCCTGTGAAACTAATGGATTTGGTTATTTCTTTTCCCTGTCTCCAAAACAGAGATTATTGGGGTCTCCCCAGACTCATATAAATTGTGAGACGCACCCAAACTATCTTATTAAAGCTTCTTAATTGTAATGTTCTTTCTGATGAGACATTCTTTTCTAAAGTATCTGAATCATACCAGATACATAGAGTAAATTTAAAGATGATCAACAGGAAGAATGTAGTTGAAGTTAAAGGATAATTAGTCTCATTTATTCAAATTTTATTGGGCATCAGTGCTTAGCAGTAGCAGATGATAAGTATGTGTTGAATTAATGAATATTTCATAAAACACTATTCGTCCAATTATTTCATTGTCATTGCACTTACAAAAGACTGAATAGAATTAAAGATGGAAATGGTAGATAGAATTTTCTGTATAAAGCTAATCTGTTCAGAGACTAAACCTATCTTCTCTTTACTGGTTCTTAGAACCAGTCTTTCTCCACCAAGTTTCCTTAACATAATTAAGCCTTAAATGGAAGGCACGCATTTCATGTAAGGAATCAATGTCTCTCCTTTGTATCAAGAATGTTTCATCATTTTACCATAGTTAATGCATCATTTTGAAGAGAATTGAGACAATAATTACTCAAAATATTCTGTGTTCTGTGGGCCAGATAAGAAATACTGGTTGAGAAAGGCTGTGTGGCATGCAGCATTATTGGCATCAACTAAGAACTTGGTAGAAATTCAGTCTAGGGCCCTACCCCAGGTCTACAAATCAGAAGTTGAATTTTAACAAGATCCCCAAAGGTAAAATGTAGGTACATTAAAGTCTGAGAACGCACTACTCTAGACAGCTGTGATAAACCATTAGCCACAAAGCACCCACACATATTTGAATTAAAAGGAATGAACACAGTTCAAGTTTTGATGGTGTTCCACAGTGGATTTGGGGAATTTCCTGGGGAAATACCTGTCACCTATTCCATGAGTTCAGAAGTGAGTTTCCATCCATTTGTGCCTGCCAGATAAGATAAATGTTCTGTTTATTTCCATTTAACTAGATTCTCTGTGTTCATGCTTTATTGGAATCAAAGGAAAATGTTGAAAATTTTAAAATATTGGTGCCATATCAGCTCTTTCTTCTCTTTTGAATTCTAAAGACTTCATTTGATTAGCCTATTTGTCCTTTCTATTTTATGGATTAAGGAAGCTGTTCCCATAAGTTGGGAATTAGCAATGTCTCTATTTTGGAAAAAGATTCCATAACCATGTAAAAGCAGGCAGAGCTGGCTTCCGTTTTTCTATTTAAATCATCCCCCACAACAAAACTTACTCTTTTGACTTAGATTTAAATCTACAAACTTCATTAAAAAGTCAACTGGATTCCACACTATGCAACACAGTGACATTTATTTTGTTTCTATTTTAGAAACTATTGGCACCTCTTTTTTATACTTTGCTCAGGATTCATTACAGCATCCCATCAACCTTTAGTATAAGACAATGGTTTGTTTTGAATATAAAACAATGTCACATACTTTCCAAAAGCAAACATTTTTTACCAGTTTCTTCATCTTTAATACTTATGCATATTCCCTTGAGAGTTTTCATTTATTTATTCTTTTGCCACCCATTTTCCTTATTAAAAATCAGTATGTATTTAATTACCACTTCTTCTCAATAACTTAACGTAATATTTAATTACCTTTAAGCAGCTTGATCCAAGACTACTATTTTTTGAAACATTGCCTATTGGTCCTCTCCCCTCTCTCTCCAGGAGCAAGAACCAGCCGAGAAAGAAAAGTCTCAGGCATCTGAGAAAGTGGAGACACCAGTCACAGCCTTAGTAAGTTCAATTTTCCATGCACTACAGGAGAGAACATCACTCAGTTTATAATCATACTCTAAATATGAATCTAGTCTCTTATCCATGTTAAAATTGTGATTTTGCTTTCTAGATAACTAACATCAGTAATAAACTAACTGGCGGGTCATTTTTAGGCATGCCTCTTATAAAGAAAAATTCATTCTTCCCTTTAAAAAGAAAATCTTATTTCCCAAGATTATCAACAGATGGAAAAATCTCCTCAAGGGGAAGAGCAGGCAGAACTCACCAGCCTCATGCTTGACCCTTCAGATTCACTTTCCAATTTGGGAGCTTTTCGCTCAGTGATGCTGTTGCCACCACACAGGGGCAAAGGTTCCGCGATGACAAAGGAAGCTCACAGGGAATTATCCAACCAAATGAAATGGCTCTACGCAAGCAACGTGTCTTACCTTCCATGCATTGCCCTCTACAAAAACACTTCCTGCCTGACACCCGCATCTAAGGAGGAGACCTGGGTAGATACCATATGAGTCCTGTATTCCCTGGTGCGCAAGGGCCAGTTCTCAGCTCTCCACAACCCTGTGCTTGGTAATGTCACTTTGATAGCTTGAAATCAGCCATAGAAGGAATATTAAGACCATGACCAATGGAATGAGTCAGGACTTTTTTTCCTGGAGAGCCAGTTTTTCAGCATTTACCAGCATATCACTTTCTATAATGTTCAAGTCCAGACGCAAGAGGACCAAGCCTAGTGAGAAAGAAGAGCTCACTCCCCAATGTTGAAGGCCAGGCTTTTGAGTTCCTTTTCATGTCCCAATTGGTTACCCAGTGATTGACACCTAAAATGGACACCCCCCCTCAAGGAATGCCTTACTTCCTGCCCAGTGGGGCATGACTTTTCCCTATAACCTTTATAAATCATTCCAGAATTATATCAGGACAACTAAGCTAACATTGGCTCAGGATGCAGTGGGAGGGCGGGAAAGAAGGAAGGGAGTTTTGTTTGTTTACATCTTCACTGGGTGCCCTTTCACAGCTTTTCATGAGTTTGAGCTGAGATCCCATTGATTTCCAACTTCAGGATAATTTACTTGTCCATACTGAGCCATCATCTCAGAGGACTTTATACCATTTTGTTTGCATTTAAAACTTTAAGAGCCCTAGCTGGTGTGGTTCAGTGGTTGGAGCGTCCACCTGTGCACTGAAGGTCACAGGTTCAATTCCTGGTCAGGGGCACATAACCTGGGTTGCAGGTTTAATCCCCAGCCCCTGGTGGGGGGCACGTGTGGGAGGCAACCAATCAATGTGTCTCTCTTACATTAATGTCTCTCTCTCTCTCTCCCCGCCTCCTTCCCCGTCCCTCCTTCCCCCCATCCTTCTTTCCCCCTCCCTCTCACTCTCTCTAAAAGTCTAAAAGTCAATGGAAAAAATATTCTGGAGTGAGGATTAACAACAAAAATAAGAGCTAGCTTTGCCTCATTATTGTATAGAGGGAGAGGAGAGGTAAACAACCCAGAGGCCTGTCAATAGGAGGCTGAGTAAATAAGTCAGCGCCCACCAATACAATGTAATACAATGGCGTTATGCGGAAAAAAGAATGAGCAGAATAATATCCTGAATAATAACATAGATGAAGGGAACCAAGCTATGTTGTTAGATGAAAAAGTAGTAACAGAACATTGTGAATAGCATAAGCTCATCTTTAAAACAAAAAGGCATACGTGTACCCATATGAATACTTTGTCTATTGGTAAACTTTGGAAGAATATATACACTCAACCATAATAATAGTCACCTCTTAGGGGTAGGATTTGGGAAAGGGGAGAAAACTTTCACTACCAGTGATAAGTTTTAAATGTGTGTATCACTTTTATAATTTAAAATATCAAAACCTATTGAATTATACACTTAAGATCTATGCATTTCACTGTCTGTAAATTACACCTAAATTTAATAAACAAACAAACCAAAAGCTAGATACAAAAGTTAAATCAGCCCTAGTCAGTTTGGCTCAGTGGATAGAGCTTGTGGTCCAAAGGGTCCCGGGTTCGATTCCAGTCAAGGACATGTACCTTGGTCGCGGGCTCTTCCCCTGGTCGGGGTGCGTGCAGGAGGCAACCAATCAATGTGTTTTCTCTTACATAAATGTTTCTCTCTGTCTTTCCCTCTCTCTTCCACTCTCCCTAAAAATCAATGAAGAAATATCCTCCGTTGAGGATTAACAAAAAACAACAACAAAAACACACCCACAAAAGTTAAACCAATCATACTGAAACTGACATTATTGGACTAAGTAGGTTTCTCTCTGGAACTCAAAATGTGTGCTTTTGGTTAGCTAGTTATTGAGAAATTAAGAAATTAACACTAATTCATCTTATGTAATCATGATTATTTTGAAACAGCACATTTGCTATTCTTCTTGACATTTTTACCATGCTTCAAGGATTCTAACTTACCCCCCCACCCCACCCCCACCCCCCCGCCCAAAAATTTTATTGCTCAGGAAACTGTTAAATAGGAGCTATTTGGGAGGGAAAACGTTGGCAACCATGATTTAATGTAGAGACATATTAAAGAATGACAAAACACAATGCCTGCTATTTTGGCATTTATCATGTGGTACATAGACAACGTGACAATATATATATTTATATAAAATTCCCTCAGGAAACAACATATCTTGATGGTTACATCCCTAAATTGGTTAAATGTATGCACTATTTTTTGTATGCATTCTTTTTTATGGCATCAAAATACTGTATGGGGCCCTGGATGGTGTTGCTCGGTTGGTTGGGAGCTGTCCTGTGCACCAAAAGTTTGCCGGTTTGATTCCCAGTCAGGGCATGTGCCTGGGTAGAAGGTTCAATCCCTGGTAGGGGACATACAGGAGGCAGCCAATCCACGTTCCACTCTCATATCAATATTTCTCTCTCTCTCTCCCTCTCCCTTCCCCCTTCTCTGAAAATAAAAAAAAAAATATATATATATATATTAAATAAAATTTAAAAGTGAAAAATCTTTTAAAAATACTGTATGGGATGTTTATAAAGTCTCTTTTTCTCCTTTCCCTGAAGGACTCTCCAGATGAAAATAAGGAAAAAGAGGAGCTGGCTGCTGTCAAAATCCAAGCACTGTTCCGGGGACACTTAGCCAGAGAGGAGGTGAAGAAAATGAAACAAGAGGAGCTTGAAGAGAAAACACAGGAAGACAACTGAGGAGACCGGTTTTGCCCCCAGAAAACATGAAAAAAGAATTCAAATCCATCAACCATGTTGTGATTGTCGTTTTTTCTTAGCAAGGGAGATTCCATGTAGTGGAATAACACTGGCTGCTGTTGTGAAAATCTGTCATCAGCATTGTTTAATAAACATGCCATTGAACACATGCCTCTTGAAGATTTCCCTGAGATCATAAGTCTTATTTATACTTCTCCGAGTCTATGTATAGAGACCCTTGGATGTAGAACTGGAGTGTGTGAGTTTTCAGAGATCTCAGAGGTTATGTGATCTAACCATTATCTAGTGAACAAGCCTCTCTACCACGCCCGGACCGTGGTCTTTTCGCTCCTGTTTCCCGCATAGTGATAGAGACTCTCACTGCCTTTCAGGGGTAGTCCAGTTAATTTTAGAATAACTTGAATTATTAGAAGATAAGCTGAGTCAAAAATCTGCCTCCTTGTAAGTTTTCATCTGGCATGCCTGCATTCAGTCATTCATTAAAAACTGTATTGAGCAGAATTCATGTGCTGGGGTTTGGTAGTGAATATCTGTTCTTACATTTATGCAGCTGACAGTTTTTTATTATCTTGCTCTCCAGAACGACACAATAAAACTAATGCATCTTATTTGAAAAAAAATGAAAGCTACCATAAATTCATAAATACTCTCTTCTTCAGCTAAAACTTCCCACATTTCTTTTTTAAAAAAACAACATATTTTTATTGATTTCAGAGAGGAAGGGAGAGGGAAAGAGAAACATCAAAGATGAGAGAGAATTATTGATATGCTGCTTCCTGCCATGCCCCCTACTAGGGATCAAGCCCACAACCCGGGCATGTGCCCTGACTGCGAATCGAACCGTGACCTCCTGGTGCATAGGTTGACACTCAACCACCGAGCCACGCCAGCCGGGCCTCCCACATTTCTTTAATGTAGAAATGGTAATATCTTCATCACAAAATCACAAACTTCGGCAAACCAAGCCTGGTGCCTTATTTTTAGAAAGTTCAATGTCTCCTTTTTGAGGCCTCCCCACTCCTGAATATTCACGAAACTGCCAGGCTCGTGTCTTACACCAAAAGATACAGTTCCTTTCCCAAAAGAAAATGGAGCGAAAGTAGACTCTTCCCATACAATGCTGTTGCCGTCTACCACGAAGATGCAGCCTCGTCAGGCAGACCGACGTGGTGTCCTGCTGGTTTGGATTCCTGTCTGCACTACACTGGACGTCCCAGGCTTGGTTCTAGCATTATACCTCTCTGAGTTCACAGTCACACCGCCATTGGTCCCCAAAGCTCACTAACATGCCGGTGGCTCGTCCTTGAGGAGTTTCTAAAACCAGCCATAGGGTATGCGTAACGAGTGGTCTCCCGCAAACTCCCAGATCTCTGCCTTAAGCTCAGACTCTCTTTCTGCAAAGCAGTGTTTTTTCAGGTGCCCTGTAGCCCTTCCCTGTTGCGGAGTCCTTATCAGGCTCCACAACAGACGTTTACCCACGCGATCTCCACTGAAATACAGATGGCGTATACCAGTGGTCGGCAAACCGCGGCTCGCGAGCCACATGCGGCTCTTTGGCCCTTTGAGTGTGGCTCTTCCACAAAATACCACGTGCAGGTGTGCACGTACAGTGCGAAGTTGACTTAAAACTTTAAGTAAAGTTTATTAAGTTAATTTTAGGGAATGTTGTGGTGTGAAAGAAGATGTAGTGTCGAGGATTGAGAAAGGTATGTTGAGATGGTTTGGACACATAGAGAGGATGAACGAAAGGAGGTAGACGAAACAAGTAGACAAGACGAGTGTGGATGGGAGAGTTGGAAGGGGTCGACCTCAGCGAACGTACCTCAATCAAATTGAGGACGTTTTTAGCAAAGGCCAGCTTAGGAGTACCCTAATTAAGTTAATAACAATGTACCTACCTATTAAGTTTTAAAAATTTGGCTCTCGAAAGAAATTTCAATCGTTGTACTGTTGATATTTGGCTCTGTTGACTAATGAGTTTGCCGACCACTGGCGTATACCAATGCTTTCAGGATTGTGGCATTCACTTGCCTCCGGACAGCCTCCCCGCTTCCAGGGTCTTACTAGCACTTACGTGCTAGCTAAACACAAGTCTGTAATATCCACTGAACCCCTTCCTTCCATCCTTAACGCCCCTCTCCCAGACTTGGAGGAAAAAAACCCAGCTGCTCATTCCTATGGCATTCAAAGAACCAGCCTCCAACCCCATTTCTTCTCAAAGCCATCCTGCTTGGGGGAATTATCAACGGGACCCAGAATTTCTATAATGCAAAGACATAGCTTTCTAGTCCTGAAAAGCAGACCAGAAGAAAAAGGACTTTTTCCCCTAGTGAGTATATACTCAGCGGGAGTGGGGAGGGGGGATACACCAGTTAACTTATGCAATCATTCTGTTATACCTGTAAAGTGATTAACACTGTGCTTTCCAACACACACACACACACACACACACACACACACACACACTTCTACGTAGTGACCTAATGGTAGTGATGTTTTTGGTGAAGGAGGAATAGGAAGAGGAGACGGTAGGGAGGTATGAATGTGGTTTTATAACAACACATAGGAATAACACTCTTGGGTGGTTGGTTTTTTAATATGTTTTTTATTTATTTTAGAGAGAGGAAGGGGGAGGGGGGAGAGAGAGAAACGTTGATGAGAGAATAACATCAACATTGATCCTGCACACCCCCCCACTGGGAATCGAGCCTACAATCCGGAAAATGACCATTCTATTCTTCGATTTGCTCAAGCCAAAAAGGTAGAATTCATCCTCGCCTCCTCTCTCTCTCTCACACCGCATTTACAATTTATCAGCAAGACCTGCAGGCTCCATCTATATAACACACCCAGAATCCGACCTCTTCTATTGCTACCACCCTGGTGGTAGTTCCCACCATCTCCTTCGAGATTTATTGCAATTACCTCTGTTTTGGTCGTTCAGTCATTGCCACATTAATGCTGCACAGTGATGTATTTTTCTCAGGGATTTTGTGGATCAGAAGCACTTTAGCTGGAGCTAGGCTGGACTGCAGACCTAAGATTAGGTTCAGGTTTAAGCTGCTCTAAGCTGAGGCTCTGTGGGTTGGCTGGGGAAGGTCTGCTTCAGGCTGCAAGTCTAAGGGTAAATTATAGTATCTCTATGGCATGTATCCTATTTGCGCCCATGCTGAAAGGGCTACCTAAGGCATGCTGTTCTCATGGTGGTCACAGAAGCACAAGCAGGAAAAGCCAAAATGGGAGAATATTTCAAGCTTTTACTCATAATACTTCCATGGACAGTTCATTCACCAAAGAAAGTCACTTGACCAAGCCCAAAGGCAAGAGGTGAGGAACACACTGCTCACCATGCAATCATAGCAGCGACCTCACGGGCCCATAACGCTACTAGAGGGTAGTGAAAATTTGTGAAGAACCAGTAATTCAACTGAGCGCAGTTTGCTCTTCCTTTTCACGTGCAAAATACATTCACTCCTTTCCCAAGACCCCCGAAAGGTCCACCAAATCCTTGAAATGCAGGATATACATTAGGTCCAGATACGGCTGTTCTTGATGTCCTGCTGTCCTTCTGCCTTTAAACACGACATCATTCCCTTTTGCTGTTGTTCTCAAACCAACTAAACAGTGACTTTCCTAATTTCTCCATAAAATTCACCCAGTAGTTCCTCTTGATTCCTCATAGCAACTTGAGTTTTCTAACATTTGGAAGCTTTTCACCAGGAAACACATTTTTCTTAAAACTGTGGGCTTTCTTCCTGTAAAATCATTCCCATGTTCTTGCTTACTGGGAAGGAGAGGAGGCCATACAGGAGCCAGGTACTAATTTCCTACATGCAGCTCTCTCGGCCTGAGGATATGTCTAAAGAGCACGTTACACACATAGGATTAGGGTTTTCATTTTTAGTCCTATTTTCCTCTCCCTGATCAAATATTAAAATGAGAGAGATCATGGTCACTTAGCTACCACTTTGGGCCCAACATCAGATTTTTCTGGGGTGGCCATATGTATCTGTAATAAATATATAACAATGACCCATTTTGTACCAATTTGTGATGTGGATAAACTCATTTGCAAGCTGAAGTGCTTTTGACAAATATAGCCACTGGGAGTGACATTTATGCCTGGGAGGCTCTAGGAAGAGACCAAACAGGCAAAACACAATACTTCAGAATGTGACCTTATTTTTGTGAATGAGATTTTCTTGGGAATAAGCAGTGTTGTTTTTTTTTGTGTAGAGCCAAAAATAAAAGCCTGCTGGGTGGTGACGTTATTGTAACTAACATCTTACTCGTCATCACACGCATTACTAGTCGCCCTAGCAAAGAATTATCAACATTCCAAGACCAAGAGGTCACCGTGGGAAGTGTACAAACATACTATCCTTAAAGGTCAGATATAATATGAAGTCTGCCGTTACTCTACCCCCGAAGACACCTGCCTCAGAGGTTTCTGACCAAGCATTTAATATTTTATTACTAAAACGTAGGGCTCAGTTTGATAAACCAGATATTAAACCAATTTTGAAAGGTATCAGGAAAACTTGTTTATTTGAAATCCTGAAACAATAGAAAATATGCTTGCAGTGCTATCCCAATAATGAGTTCAGAATCCCTTGCTTTTATTTATTTATTTTTATTTAAAAATATATTTTTAGTGATTTTAGAGAGGAAGATAGAAACTTCAATGATGAGAGAGAATCATTGATTGGCTGCCTCCTGCGTGGCCCTTACTGGGGATCGAGCCCGCAACCTGGGCATATGTCCTGACCAGGAATCAAACCATGACCTCCTGGTTCATAGGACGCTCAACCACTGAGCCATGCTGGCCGCAAGCTAGAGTCCTTTGCTTTTAGATTGCTTGGGTAGTGTCATGAAGGCTGTGGTGTGCTGCCCAGATCTGCCCTCTTTATCAGAACTAAAGGCTACACCCTTTCTAGGAATTGCCTTCAGCATTAGGGAGTGGGTCATCTTGGGTTTTACCCTCCCTGGGGGCAGCTTGTATCTAAGGACAAGTCACTGCTGTGGTAAAAGGGTTTGGCCCCTTGCCTCAAATTGAGACAGCTCTACTCTCAGCCATAGGATTTATTACAGTTCAATTTCACCCTCTATCCAGTCCTGCTTCCCTACTATCCTTACATGTATTGTTCCTGAATGCACTCTCCAAAAAACCACCTCTACTCAAACTCTTCAAACCATTGGTCTCAAAAACCATTCCCAGCAACCTGGCCTATGACAGGTAAATTGAAAATCTCTGACATACCTGCACATTTAAAAACTCTTTGCTTCCTCTAATATTATCTATCCAAAACTCAGTGATGGGCATACCTGCTGGTCAGGGGCTAATTTATTTTTTATATATATATATATATATATATATATATATATATATATATATATATTTTGAAAGGGCGAGGGCTAGGCCCTCCACCTTGCCCCAGGGTAAGTGCTCTATCTTACCTTGGCCACGTGCTTGGCAAGGAGCTTCTTCCCGGAAGTCTAAGCCTCTGCTAGCCACACCCAGGAACAAGACACCGACTTGTGCCTGGCCAATCGGCAGAGCACAGTCCTTTCTCCTCCCCTTACTCCAACTCCCCCTATATAACCCGTCTCCACACAGAGTTATCTCTCTCTGCTTCCTGCCACTGCATCGGCAAGATGGGGGAGCCGAGCTAGCTCGAATAAAGACTCTTATGCTTTTGCATCGGACATGGCTGGCTCCCTGATGTGGTTTCTTGGGGATCCTGAAATCTGGGCATAACATATATAATTTATTCTCTAATTGAATTATAAATACCAAAATTCCAAATAGTAATATTATGTACTGAACGGTGTCTCCAAAATTCATATATTGAAGCGCTAACAGTTAATGTGATGGCATTTGGATATGAGATCTTTGGGAGATGATTAGGTTTAGATGAGGTAATGAGGGTGGGGTCTTCATGATAGAATTAGTGCCCTTTTAAAAAGAGACACCAGAAATTCCCTCTCCTCGCCACCTCTCCTTTCCCCCACTCTACGAGAATCAAGAGCTAATGGTAAGGGCTAAGGGTTAATTGATGATCAAATATTAAAATGAGAGAAATAATGATCACTTAGCTGCCACTTTGACCTACTATCAGATTTTTCTGGAGTAGCCATTTCCTGACTATTCAGTATCACTTCCACCTTCTCCCTTTCTACTAGTACCTAGCTTTTATTTTTGGTTTCTACCCTTTGTAAACATAGACCAGGGGTGGGCAAACTTTTTGACTCGAGGGCCACAATGGGTTCTTAAACTGGACCGGAGGGCCGGAACAAAAGTATGGATGGAGTGTTTGTGTGAACTAATATAAATTCAAAGTAAACATCATTACATAAAAGGGTATGGTCTTTTTTTTTTTAGTTTTATTCATTTCAAACGGGCCGGATCCGGCCAGTGGGCCATAGTTTGCCCACGGCTGACATAGACCAAGAGTTGACAGAGCTCCAGAGAGAAGTACAAATTAGATTAACCCAATCAGCACTTTCCAACCCTCAGCAGGCCCTCATTGTTTCAGAACCAGATGGATGATGTAGGCTCATCTAATTAAGAGAAAAACTCTCAACCAGTGGTGATGTCACACCCGTCCCCCAAAAGACATTTGGAAATGGCTGGAGGCACTTTGGGTTGCTACAACTCAGGGTGGGAAGCGGGGGTGTTATTGATAGCTAATGAATAGAGGCCAGGGATGCTTCTTAACATCCTGCGATGCTCAGGACAGACCCTCTCCCTCAAGAAAGAATCATTTAGCCCAAATGTCACCAGTGTCAGGTTGAGAAACCCCGAATTAGGCATCAAAAAGTCATGTGGCTGCAAGGGAGGACACGCTTTACAATAAAGCTGACCCAGCAGGAAGTGAGGCAAAAAGACAGATACCGGATCTATTCCTTTAGTGATTATGTCAGTGATCTACTGAATCAAAACTGAAGCCCAAGGACTTTCCACTTGTGTGAGGCAATTAGTTTCTTTAATTTTTTTAAATCCTCACCTGAGGATAGGTTTATTGGTGTGTATTTTTGAGAGAGAGAGAGAGAGAGAGAGAGAGAGAGAGAGAGAGAGAGAGAATGGTTGCCTCCCAATCACGTCCCGACCAAGAATCAAACCCGAAACCTTTGGTGTACTGACAATGCTCCAACCAAGCCACCTGGCTAGGACTTCCTTAATTTTTAATAGTTCTCAGCTGTAACTGATATTCTTCTAAACTTGTGAGTGCTGCGTTAAAGAATGGTAAGAGGGACCACAGATAATGAAGAAGAAGGAGAAAAGAGGACACAGATAGTGACTAGAATGAGCAGCAGCTAGAGCTGGAGATGCGGAGAAAGAAAAGGAGTTGGGAGTTACTGGAATTAACATTGTAGAAAATGAAAGATGTATATAAATCATGACCCTTTCTTCCAGGGAACGTAGACTTTCCTCAAGAAGATAAGACATACATTTGCAGAAAGAGTGCAGGGAAGATGAGAAAGGATTTTAAAAATATAACACACACACACAAAAAAAAACACAGACCATAAAAGAAACATCTGATACATATGATCACATTAAAATTTAAAACTTTCATATATCAAAAACACCATAAGCAAAGTGAAAAACACAGCACAGAGTGAGAGAAGGTATTTGCAATTCAAAATGCATAAAATTAACAAAGGATTAGTATTCAGAATATAACTCCCACTCAGTACAAAAACTTTGCATGGGAATGATAAACACTAAATTTATGATGGTGATTATTGTGGGAGGAATGGAGAAGAGAGAGAATTGGAGAAGGGGGTATCAAGTATATGTATGTGTTTTATTTCTTTTCTTAAGAAATTTCCTTTTTAAGAAACAAGGCGATGAATGAAGACAAGACAATGTTATGGGACTGGGTGGTAGGAACATGAAGATTTTTTAATATCGTCCTCTGTTCTTATCTATATGGTTCATAAAACTTTTTAATGAATTCTAGCAAACCATTAAGAAGACAAAAATAGAAAAATAGGCAAAAAATATGAGCAGAAGAGGAAACCTGAGTTCAATAAGCATATATAAAAAAAGAAGTTCAGCCTCTCCCATAAGAAAAATCTAAATTAAACAATAGTGAGGCACACGTTCTCATTTAAAGGTTTGACAATGCTAAGTGGATGATATGCAACAACTGGAACTCACTTATACTCTTTTTGGGAATGGATGTAAATTGGCTCAAGAGCTAATAAATTTGCTGACCATAAGCATACCTGTTAGTGTTTAAGAAGGTCGTTATAGCCCTGACCAGTTTGGCTCAGTGGATAGAGTGTTGGCCTGAGGACTGAAGGGTCCCAGGTTCAATTCCGGTGAAGGGCATGTACCTTGGTTGCGGGCACATCCCCAGTAGGGGGTGTGGAGGAGGCAGCTGATCGATGTTTCTCTCTCATCAATGTTTCTAACTCTCTATCCCTCTCCCTTCCTCTCTGTAAAAAAAAAAAAAAAAAAAAAAAAAAAAAGGTCGTTATATAATACCCCTCTCTTCCCAACTCAAATTTTGAACCAATTGAGGGAAACCAAGGAGAAAAATTAGGATCAAAAGATAGTATTTAGAAACAGAACATTCAGGCTACAACTGAATTTGATCAGTAATTAATATCGCTCAGAAATAGTGAGACTATCTCCCACATATAAATACAATTGCTCTTGGACCTTGTGTCTTCTCATTGGAGAATGAAAATGATTTTGTAAGAAGATAGAAACATAGAGTTGATTTTTGTTGTTGTGTGGAAGTTCAACTATGTCTAGTAGGGGGGCATGAATTTGAGTAGCCGAAAGGGTAGACTATACCATTAAGCTATTGTCCCGCAGCCTCAAGCCCACCTTCCAGTTGGCTTTGTGATGCTGGGATTGGGCTCTGAACACCACATTTCTTCTTGGCCAGCTGGATCTCTTGGGGGCTCTGACAAAGGGGGCCAGAGGGAGGGACCGAAAGCCTGGAGCAGGAGGATGGCACATGCTCCTTTCTGTTCAACTTCCTCTTGGTTTCCTACGCCTGTTGATTCCACTTAACATTGCTTCTTCCTCACTCCAGAGCCGTTCAGTCCAGAAGCAGCTTCCCAGTCCAGCTTTTCCACACTCCCAGCCAGCCTCGCCTCCCCACCTCCCCTCAGAGGCATCAGCTGGAGTCTCAGCTTTTGGGGGCCCTTTCACTACATTTCTAAGTTTTAGTAACTCCAACTCCTCTTTGTTCCTCTAGGCACAGGAGTGGTATCTGCTTCCTACAGTGTTTATCTCTGAAATAGCTGAGTTTTCTTCTAGCTTTTTCAGTCACCATGCTAACAATTCTTTTTTGTGTTATTAGTCCTCACTTTATTTTTAGAGAGAGGAAGAGAGGGGAAAAGACAGAGAGAGAAAGAGAGAGAAATATCAAGATGAGAGAGACACATCGATCAGTTGCCTCCTGCAACCAGGCCCTGACCAGGGCTGGGGATCGAGCCTACAACCAAGGTACATTCTCTTGACTGGAATCAAACCTGAGACCCTTTCATCCGGGAGCAGAGGGTCTATCCATTGAGCCAAACTGGCGCGGGCAACAATTCTTTATATTAAATTCTACCTATTAAAATAAATTTTCTGTCCCCTGATTAGATGGTGACAAATTCAGATGGGAATCAAAATAGATTTCTTTCTTTTCTTTCTTTCTTTCTTTCTTTCTTTCTTTCTTTCTTTCTTTTTTCTTTTTTTTACTTAGAAGGGTGGATTGGAGACTTCTGGATTAAGATGAAAGACTGAACATATGCTTCTAATTCTGTCTCTTCCAGCAACTCCATTAAGACAACAAAAAATGATTTTTAAAAATTAAGTGCATCAGGAATTGAGACAAAATCAACAAGTTTGGAAAGCTGTTAACCAGATTCAGCAGAACTCAGAGAACCAAATCCCAAACCCAAAGTGAGGAAGGCTGAGAACCAACGCAATTTGCACCACAAAAGTCACACAGGCACAGGAACAGGCAGTATCAGTATCGTTAGCACTGGAACTACAGATATTAAGGAGGGAGGCTAAATAAAAGAAAACTGGATAAAAGCTGAGAGGCACTGAGATCCTTAGATTCATTTTTCATCTCTTGCCATTGGGAACCCTGCCCCACATCCTCATCCCAGCAGAATCCTGGAGGTTGAAGTCTAGAACAAACAGAATAGCCTGTAGACTAGAAGTGAATAGGTCCATTTGAGGACAGAGGCACCATCCCGAAAGAGAGTAAGAGTGACCATGGTACATACTACTGAACCATGAGTCAGACACTTCCAGGCCCCTTTACCTGTCATCCCCTGAGCTTGGGCAGAAGATCCCAACCTTCCAAACGAGAGATTACAAAGTTCTTCTCTGAAGAATCTGACCTACAGCACCGACATGGGGGCTTCTCAACAAACAGCCCATCGAGTGGTTGGCACCAGGTGTGAGGCTGGTGGGGTTAGACTGGACCTGGGTTCAGCAACCTCAGTACTTGAGTTCTGGCTAGAAAAGAATTCAGAGCCCAGACTCAAACTATAAGAGAACATATTTATAAAATCACAGAGGTGAATGAAAGAAGTAATCCATTGAAGAAATGGGCTTAGGGAACAAGTTATAGAGGTAAAGGAAGGGCCCTTGGAGTTTAGAAGTGAGGACGGTCAAGGTGACAGGCCTGGGGAGAGGGGGAGGGGGAGGGAAGGAGGAGGGGGAAGGCTCCTGAAGGGAGACTACACTGAGTCCTCCATCCTAAGGGTTTTAAGGGTGAGATTTGAGGGGCAGTCCCAGGGGAAGATCTCAACAGAATATTCAGCAGCTTTCCAGGTGTGGCCTCTCAGGGTCAGAGTCTCCAGTGATTGGTTAGTTGGGGCATATGCCTCGACGGGGAATTGAACCTTGACCTCCTGGTTCCTAGGTGGATGCTCAACCACCAAGCCACTCCGGCCAGCCAGGTTAGGGCTACTTTTTTTAACAGCCTGCCTCAAGGTTCTCCCTTGCCTTCTAGATTTGCTAATAAGAGAGCAAGGGGAGTTGTTTATTCCCCTTGCTTCCCTCCTTGGAGCCTATGGGTTGTCTATCCCTCTGCCAAAGGCCATAGCTTTTGTCAAACATCTTCTCTTATAAGCAACTCTCCTAATTCTAGTAACTTCTTCCTCCCCTTGATCCTGTAAGCTTACCATCAACATCTTCAAGGTTCCGCCCATCTCTCACTGGCTTGTATTTATGCTAGTGTATAGCTAGTTATTGATACACTAATACTGCATATCCACCACTCCAAGGTCTAATATCTTTTTAAAAAACATATTTTATTGATTTTTTTTTTAACAGAGAGGAAGGGAGAGGGATAGAGAGTTAGAAACATCCATGAGAGAGAATCATTGATCGGCTGCCTCCTGCACACCCCCTACTGGGGATGCACCTGCAACCTAGGTACATGCCCTTGACCAGAATCGAACCTGGGATCCTTCAGTCTGCAGGCTGACGCTCTATCCACTGAGCCAAAAAGGTTAGAGCTTAAGGTCTAATGTCTTAAAGCAACCACTTGTTTTCCTAGATCTGCAGGTCAGCTAGAACTTGGCTGATTTAGGCTGGACTCAGTTGGGCATCTTTACTTCATGCTTTGGTAGCTAGAACAGCTATACTTCTCACTGTGTGTCTATGGAGTAGTTGGAGCAACTCTGTTCTACGTGTCTCTCATCCTCCTTGGACCAGTAGGTAGGTATGTTTCTCTCATGGTGGTGGCAGAGGCTCACGAGAGCAAACAAAAACATGTGATTCTTCTTTAGGCCTAAGCTTGGAACTGGCATACTCTCACTTCTACCCACATGTCATTGGCCAAAAGTCATGTGACCAAGCCCAAAGATGAGAGGCAAGGAAGTACACTTCATCCATAATGAGGATGTGAAAGGGTATGGATAGAGATAGGTATGAAGAATTGAACCCAATTATTCAAACTACCAGCCCTGCCTTCGTCTTTATAAATCGTTTCTTTATTAGATCCACCTCAATTACATTATTTGAGTGTATTGGGTGTTGCCTTCCAAGCTCTAGACTGATGTAATAATAAATACCAGAAAGGGCTCCAGTAAACTGCCCCCCAAAATAGGATTCTGATATCCTATTGCTCTCATATTTAAGAATGCACAACTGGCCTCCTTACCAGGAGGAAAGGGGATACTGGTCATCCATGGCATTCACTGGCATCACAGTGACTCAGCTTATTATTGGTGGTAACAAGGAATAAAGTGACTGTTGTACTTAGTCATCATGGTGACAACAGTGATTATAAAGATTGTGGAGTTACCTGCCTGCTTCTGATGGCTCCAAAGAGAGTAAACAGAGAAAAGAACACACGAATAACCAACTCAGAACCAGGTGGAAAATCAGAAAGTCTTCACGGTAACTCTGAAGGACTCCTTCTCCTGTAATCTCTGGATTGATATGGATGTAGAGCAAGTACAGAAAATGATTTTAATGCTTGCCGAGTTGAAAACCTAATTAAATACCCAAATTCTTCAACTTCAGTCTCTTGCAATAAGCTGAGGGGACTGATGGGGGGATATGGGACACCGAGATCTGGGATGGAAACATTTGTGCAGACACAAATGAGACCACGAACTTGAATGCTCAAATTCTCTTAAATTGCTCTGAATATCCAGCAACCCCATTTCCACACAATGAAAAACCTTTCAATGACTGCGCCAAGGAAATGCTACTCTCCTCTGGACCCACCTCCACTACCCCCATTGCTTCCAGATCCTCAAGGAGAGTTAAATGGTAGCATAGTTCAGATTGTAAAATACAAGACCTGGGCCTAGAGGAGATCGGCAATATGTCAAAAGAATTGTAGGACTTTAGTGACTTGTATCAACAGGAGACTGGGGAGTCTTTAAGTGGATTCCAAGGTTGTTAAACCAAGAAGAACATAACTTAAGACTTGATTAGCTAATTTTTTTATATGGGTGTGCAACTGGGAATTGGGTTTTAATGTCATGGTTTGAGCACTTGGGGAGTGGTATTAATAGTCAATCATGCTGGACAATCTCAAGAGTAAGCTTCAGCCAGTAGGAGCAAAATGCCAGAACTTCCCTGGCATACTACAGACAGAGAAGTTTAAATGTTGCAGAATGGAGTGCCAAAATGGGTCTGTTACACAACATCTGCTCGACTGCTGCCCAGGAGGTCCCAGAAGATGCCGTATTCTTCAGGGCATTAAGAAATGAATTGAGATTCTGGATGCAGAAAGGCAACAAACAAGCAGCAGAAAGGGAATAACCCCCCAAATAAAGTTTACTTTGGGGGAAAAAAATGAGTTGAACTTTAATCCTAAAACCTGAAATGCCACCTTGGTTCACTATTCAGAGTTGAAAGTCAAGTAAAGAGATGTAGTTTTCATCCAAGTCCAGTGGGACCATGGACCTACTTCACATATTTGGAAGAGATATATTTAGTCACTGGAAGAGCCTTCATGTCAGTTCCCTTACCCACAGAGTGGGTATTTTGGCCAAGAACTGCTTTACCCCAATACTCTCCCCCACTCCCAAGCTAGTAATCCAATAGCAAACCCACTATCCTGGAGGAATTGCAGAGTTACTAGCCCCATTAAAGACTTGAAAAGAGGCAGAGGTGTGAGTCCAACTACATCCCCATTTAACTTCCTGGCTCTTGCAAAAGCCATATGGCCTTGGAGAATGGATGTAGCTTATCACACACTTGCTCAGTGGGGCCATTTGCAGCTGATGATGCATGTGGTAACTTTGCAAAACAACGGGGAGCCCTTGGAAGCTGGTATACAGATATTTGCCTAACAAATTCTCTCCCATTCCCCTTATCTGTCACCAAAGGTGACCAGAAGCTTTTTGTCTTCCTGGGGCAGGGACAATAGTATCGCTTCACTGTTAATGCTCCTACTCTTTGTCATAACCTTGGAGAAAACTTGATTGTCTTGATATCCAATAGAACAGTGGTCGGCAAACTGCGGCTCGCGAGCCACATGTGGCTCTTTGGCCCCTTGAGTGTGGCTCTTCTACAAAATACCGACTTCTGCGCATGGGCCACGAAGTTTCAATCGCACTGTATGTGCGCGCCCGCACGTGGTATTTTGTGGAAGAGCCACACTCAAGGGGCCAAAGAGCCACATGTGGCTCGCGAGCCGCAGTTTGCTGACCACTGCTATAGAACATCATAGTAGTCCATGACATTGGTACAGTGATAGAAGGCTCAAGGGCATGCCACATCAGTGAAGTTCCTAAGGATCGAATGTCTAGAATATACTCTCTATAGTAAAAGGCAATTGGTTGCATCTACTCACAAAAAAAGAGGCACAATGCTTGGCAGGACTCTGGATTTAAAGGCAACATGCCACATACAAGTGTGTTGCTTCTACCCATTTATCAGGAAACTCATAATAAGACTGTCAGTTCGGAGTGAGGGCTAAACAAGAAAAGACTTTGCGCCCTAGCTGGTTTGGCTAAGTGGATAGAGCGCCGGCCTGCGGACTTGAAGGGTCCTGGGTTCAATTCCAGTCAAGGGCACATGCCTGGGTTGCGGGCTCGATCCCCAGTGGAGGGCGTGCAGGAGGCAGCCAATGATTCTCATCATTGACCTTTCTATCTCTCTCTCTCTTCCTCTCATTTCCTTTCTAAAATCAATAAAAATAAAAAAAATATTAAAGAAAAGGAAAGACTTTGCAATAGGCTGCCGAGTGAGCCATCCTGCCACTTTTAATTGTATAGCACAACGCTGATCAGTGGTAAGTGGCTGAGACAGGTGGTGCCTTCTCCAGGAAGATTATTTTGTACAGCTATGGTCCAGGGAAGCTTCTTGCAATGTGTGTGGGGGGGTGGGAGGGTGGGGGGGGCGAGGTACGGGGTCATATGTTGGAAAGGAAGAGTGAGTTCCTTCTAGTCCGGGAAATAGCTCATGTGTTTGCATTTAGCTTTGTTTCAAAAATCCCAGTCTCAGGAAGAAGTACCATTCTTAAATTAGAGAGGTCACATGAAGCTCAAAGGTTCCTGTTCTCTGGTGACACAACTGGGATTAGGAACCGTCATGGGCTTCTGCTACCCAAGGTCTTCCAAACGCCAGTGTAATCATCTATGTTTTAAAGTAAATCTTTGCCAGCAGCGCCCCCTCCGACCAAAATGGGCATCAGGCGGTGAGACAAAATGGGGAAAGAGCGTGAGGTCCCTGGTAAACCTGCACAGAGCCGCGGCTATGGCCACTCCTACCTGATGTATCCAAGGATGGTTACGAACTGTGTTTTATTCTATAGCAACAGTCTCCTTCCTAGGAGCAGAGCATGGCTCTCTTAGAGGTGGATTCTCTCCGGACTCGTCCCTAAGGTCGGCACCCGGGAGCCAGAAGGCGGAGAAAGTGGAAAGGGCGCCCCGTCTAGCCTCGCCTTCCCTCGGCCTGCGGGCTGGCGCGCGCCCCCATCGCCTGGACCGCGGGGAGCGCCCAGCGAACAGTTAGTGTATCCTCGGGCTCGTTTGGGGACCAGCAGAAAGGAATCGGGACACAAGCTGCAGCCACCCCTACGCCGCCCCTGCTCTCGCCGGGATCTCTCCGGAGAGAAATGGATCAGAACCCCGTCTGCCAGTCGGCGCTGCGATGGCCGAGAGGCGGGAGCGCAGTGAATCCCTCAGAGCCCCCCTTCCTGGCGGAGGTGGGGGCGGAGGTGGGGGTGGGGTGCGGGGCTGGAGAGCAGCTCCAGATCCAGGAAAAAGAGCAGGTTCTCCCGCACCGCCTGCGGGCAGGGCCGCAGCCCCTTCCCCGAGGGCGCCCAGTCCCTGGCCGCGGGCCCGCCCTGGAGGGAGAGACGGCATGGGCACAGCGGGGACAGCGGGGTACGGAGGGGGCAGTGGCGTTGTTTTTCTCGTCTTGGTTAGCACGTGGCAGCCCTCCCAAGACTTGGCCCGCGGAGACCTGGGCCCCCAGCAAGCGTTCGCTCTGTCCCTCCTTCCCCTGCGCATCCCAGGGACCGCGTTGCCGGGGAAGGCGGGCGCTGCGACGGTACTAATTGTGTTAATGAAAATGGCAAACACATCCTTTCCATCTGGCAGCGCGAAAGGAGAGGCTGCTGGGGGTGCAATTACCCACTGCGGGAAAGAGTGAGAGATCTGTCAGGTTTAGCAATAACACTAATATCCCCGATTACGAGAACGTCACTAAGGAGATGAATACACATTGTCTTTCCTGGTTGCAGGAAGGAAGAACCTGTCACACCAAACCCAACGGTGCCCTGTTTCCCAGGAAGCTCTGCCAGGAGACAGGCGTCTGCCATGTCTGCGGGTTTAGGGTGGCAAAACTGAGGCCGCTGGTCCAAGCGTGGCGCGGGCACCTTGACACTACAACCCCGGGGTGTGTGTGTGTGTGTGTGTGTGTGTGTGAATGTCCATCTAGAGCCTGACCTCCCAGGCCCCCAGAGGGCTCTGGACAATCCCCAGGCCTTCGGGCCCGGATGTCCAAGGATCCCACACACCTGTGGCTACCGCATCATGTTCCCCACACCATCTGCGCAGCCTTCCAGGTCTCCTGTAGCAAGTGGCTGCAGCCCACTTGCGGCCAGATATTTCTGTAATTTCCGACATTATTTTCCTTCGTGAAATTTGTATATAGCAAAGCCGGTTTGCTTTAGGCGGAGCATATGCTTCGTATTTATTGGAATAGGTTATTTAGTTCCTTAGCATTCTGTTCACTGATATTCCTTATGTTAAAAATATCTCAGCTCCACCCCACCCCCCCCATACTCAGTAGTAGGCAGCTGCAGTTTTCCTCTGCAGGTTTTTTTGGGGGTAGAAACCTGAACCTGCTCCCCACACAGCCCAGGGGAGTCGTCTGTGCCTGTGCGGGGGATGACCTGACTTCCCACCCAGGGAGACAAATACATGTTTCTTACTCGCCACCAGTTTCACAGAGAATGATCTCAGGCAGCCCAACCCCAGGGAGGGAGGACTTCTGCTTTAGAAATGAAAAAGCCAAGTCTCTCACTTAGGGATTCTGAATTCTTGATGGATTGATTTCAGAGAGGAAGGAAGAGGGAGAGAGAGAGGGAAACATCAATGATGAGAGAGAGTCATTGATCGGCTGCCTCCAGCATGTCCCACATTGGCGACTGAGCCGCAACGGGGGCATGTGTCCTGACTGGGAATCGAACTGTGACCTCCTGCTTCATTGGTCGATGTTCAACCACTGAGACACACTGGTGGGGCGGGATTCTGAATTCCGATTCCTCTTGCAGGTCTACAGTGTGTTCAGTGTAGGAAGCAAAGGAGGATCTGAAGGCTGCAGTGCGCCTGGGACTCAGGGAGATTGCACATCAGCTCAGCGGGTGCCCTCTTCCCAGCGGGAGTGGGTGGTGATCCCCTGAGGATCTCGCAGACCAAGCCCACAGCGCGAACAGCCTCAGTGATTTCCCAGAGGGCCAGTGGGGAGGCCATCCTCCCCGCCAAGCCCCCAGGAGACGCGGGCAGCTCCTGTCTCAGCAATGGGGAATTGACTTTTATGACAACTCCGGCAGCAAGAGAACAAGAAAGAAGCCAGAGCTGTCCACATTTTAAAGACAGAATTTGGATTTAAAATGGTTGAATTAATATCCAAACTCATATGTACATGTGTGCTTATCTCTCTCTGTGTGTGTGTGTGTGTGTGTGTGTGTGTGTGTTGAGAGAGAGAGAAAGAGAGAGAGAAGCACAGAGAGGGACTGTGATCGTGGGTTGGGTGATGTATACACTACGAGGGGTGAACAAACCACTCCTTGGAGGAGACCTCAGTTGAATATGCCCTCATCTGCTGGAAGAGTGGGATAGAGATTAAGTTGCCAAGGTCAAAGCTGACTCTCTATTTCACTGGCCCCCATAGTCCTCAGAGATCTCTTTGGAAGACCTTCCCCCTCAAACTCACTTCTGTGAATGACCACAGCTTGTTGTTTGTCTTCTCTGAGCTGGGAAGCTATCCAGACCTGGGCTACAGGGCATGCCTGGTTGGGTAGACCCTCTAGCAGATCGGGTTACCCATCCTGGATCCCGGCCTGTCTTCTCCTGGCCTGGCCTCAAACAGATTCTGTAAGAAGACCAAACAGGAACTCCTTATGTTTCAAATATTCTTTTGTAAGCTGGTTATCTTTCCTTTAAAATGCCGTTTCTCACATAAACAACAAGTTCGTTCATTCACTCAGCCATTATTCATTGAGTGCCTACTACACCAGGTGCTGGGAACATAATGGCAAAAATAACACGCCTAGAGGTCACATCCCCAAATCAGTTCATTAAAAAAACAAAACTATTTAACCAATAGCGAAGGCAAGCTGACTTTTGCGTGTGGGAGAATTACATTCTGAGCTCCATCTCGGGCTACCTGGAAAATAGCATTCCCCATCTTGGCAATAGCAGTTGAAATTCCCACCTGGTCCCTGAGCAACAGCAACCACAAGTCAGAAGCACAGAAAGCACTATGCGTTCAATGCCTGCTGTGTGTCTGGCTGTGCTCGCACCTTGCATACAACTAAGATATGGCTGCACGAGACAGACACAGTTGCTCTCGGTTTGCAGAGAAAAACATCCAATGCTCAGGACCTACGTTGCTGAAGATGCCCAGGCTGCTGACACCAAAGCCCATGTTCTTTCTTCCAGTCACCCACCGACTGCCTTAGCTGGGGCTTTGGCCCGGAAGGGCAGAGCAGCTTGGGAAGGTGGGGACTGAAGGCACCTTTCCAGGGCTTTGGCCATGGAGTGCCCCGGGGCCACGGAGAAGGGAAGCATGCAGACTTATAGGTCCTTTGTAGCCAATGCTTCTGAAAGGAAGCCCTGAGGACAGCAGCCCTTTCCCTGACGCGGCTTGTGGCTGCAATCCACCCTGCTCCCTGTCCTGGAATCCTTGCGATTGACCATGTACTCAAGTTGCCAAGACTCAGCTGGAACTCAGAATCTTCTTCTTCCACTGTGTTTTCTGGGTGAGATGCCGCAGGAGGAAGCGGAGTGTGAGCAATGAAAGAATTGCTTCTGTAACAAGAGATCGCACTGTCTGGGGCATGACTGCTCTGGGGTCCAGTGAGCCAGGATTCCAGGGCGCCGTACCAAGTTCTACACTTGGATCTGCCCCCTCGAACAAGTCACAGCCCTTGTCCAGTCTCCTCCCAGGGAACCTAGACAGGCGGTGCTCTTCCTCCTCTTTCCCACGGAGAGACTCCACGGAACGACGGCACAGTGGCCACCAGGAGCTGTGTGCATCCTGAGTGACAGACATCCTTCTGTTCCTCCCCCCTGCGGTACCTCTCACATCTTCAGATGCTCATTTTCCATGGCGCTCCACGGGGAGGGAGGGGTCCTCTTGTCTCTCAAATGTCTTGAGACTCATTTGATGTGCGGAAAACAAGTGGTCTTCTCCCAGGGGCCCAGCAAGGTGACCATGGCCTCTAGTCGCCCGGCTGTGTGCAGAACAGGGCCAACAGCAGCTTCACCTTGAGATGGGATGAGTCTTGGCCTGATTCCTGTTTTCTGATTTCACCTCTGGTTTCACTAATCGATCTGTGTCCTGGGGAAGTCACTTGCCTCCCTGGGCCTGTTTCTTCATTTGTACCAGAAGGGATTAAACCAGGTGTATCTGAGAGTCTTTGCAGGTTCCCTATTTTGATCCCCTTACCTAGGAATCTGAGCAGGTTTTTGTTTTTTTTTTAAATATATCTTTATTGATTTTAGAGAGGAAGGGAGAGGGATAGAGAGTTAGAAACATCGATGATGAGAGAGAAACATCGATCAGCTGCCTCCTGCACACCCGCTTCAGGGGATGTGCCCGCAACCGAGGTACATGCCCTTGACTGGAATCGAACCTGGGACCCTTCAGTCCGCAGCCCGACGCTCCATCCACTGAGCCAAACCAGTTAGGGCCTGAGCAGTTTTTAAACTTCTTTTTATTTCATAACCTCCAGAATGACAAGGCTCCATGGATTGCTCCAAATGGACACATAGAGACATGCGTATAAACTCAGGCCCTTCCCAATCATGCAATTGGTTAGACACCTCGTGTCAGGTTCTGGGGGCACCATTCCGACCACGGCTGTCAGGGGATGTCTCAAACCAGGGCGGCTGCTGTCTCCCCTTGCCTTTACCCCCTCCCAGGGCAAAGTCCTTGCCTCAGTCCGGTTCATGGAGGCTTTCTTCCGCACAGCAGGTGGCTGCCCACCAGACTGTCCCTCTCGGAAGTTAGAGGGACGAAGCTGTGACAGGAGACTTCCTCGCCCAAGGCACCAGCACCTCAGCCCCAGGACAGTTTTGCTATGCTCCGCACGCCCTGCGTGGGCTGGCTCCTGTTGCTAGGAGAACCTGACCATTTGCATTTCCGCTGCTTTTATTTAGAGCAGCAGCCACTGCTGCAGGAACACAGGGTATTTTAAGAAAGACGGGAAAGGGAAGGGTGAGGGGAGCCCCTAGCCTGGGTCCTCCTCCCCAAAGGCCTCCAAAACACTCACATAAAGGCAGCACCCGCCCCAGGCCCCCACCCCACTCAGACCTCTTGCCTCTTCTTCCCTGAACAGCCCCATCTCCCAGTCCTGACACCTTCACAAGCACCTTCAAGTACAGGAACAAAACAACACAATCACCTTCTACAATTGGCCAGGCCTTGTGCTCAACCTAACAAACACAGAGCCTCGGTTTCCCCGTGTGAAAACAGATAGAAAAACTTTTAGGTTCCATTGCGATTCTCCAACCATGCAAAACCCAGACAGCCCATGTTTTCTCCTTTCTTCTTGCCCCTTCTCTCCCAGTCACTGCCCCATGACGGGGTTTGACTTTTCCCGCAAGGCCTCGCACAAATCAGTTACCTTCCCAGATCCCCCTCCTCTGTTAATCTCTCTCTCCCTGTTCTAAAACTACCTCTAGGCTATGAACTCCCAGAAGCCAGTGTCTACATAATTTTTATTTTTTAATTCCCTTCTTAGTTCTAGGATATTTTGCTGACAGTAGCTGCTCATTAACACTTTTTAAAATTTGTTCATTCACGTCAAACTTGTGTTGAGCCTACCGAGAGTTGTCGGTGGCAGGTAATCACGGAACCGTCTCTATCATTAAGGAGCTCTTAGCCCAGTGGAGGAAGACAAGTAAAAAGTTTTAAACAATGTGATGAATGTTGTAACGAAAAGAGATTCAGAATTGCAAGAAGTTTCTTGAGGCAGAGGTGGGGGTGGGATGGAGTATGAGCAAGAGAAATCAGGAATGGTTTCATGGAGCTAACTCATGAAGGGGATTAAGAGTCCATCATGGGTTGACCACTCCAATGAGTTGACCTCTCTTGCTTTCTACCTGGAAGATAGATGTTCAGCTAAGATTCTAGCCACTGTCTTGAACCATGAGGTGACCTCAAAGATGGGTACCTCATGCTGAGGATGACACTGTTGGCATCATACCAGCTCTGATGGAAATTCACAACTCTCTGCATGTGCAGCTTTGTAAACAATTTCCAGGGTTTCATGAGCACTGCAACCAATGTGTGCACCTTAAGTTAAGAATCTTGCTTTAGCCCAGCCAGTGTGGCTCAGTGGTTGAGCATCAGCCCATGAACCAGGGAGGTCACGGTTTGATTCCTGGTCAGGGCACATGCCTGGGTTGTGGGCTCGATCCTCATTGAGGGGAGGGGGGACAAAAGGCAGCCAATCGATGTTTCTCTTTCATAAATGTTTCTGTCTCTCTCTCCCTCTCCCTTCCTCTCTCTAAAGTCAATAAAAAATATATTGTTTACAAAAGAATCCTGCCTTAGAGATGTGGGGGAAGTCAGCTCTACCCCAACTTCTGAGATCATGCTTGTTAAGGTGGGAGAGACTAAGATTGCACTGTGAGCATCCTCTGTAACCTGACAAGCCCTTTTCTTCCCTCTTGATTTCCAGCATCAATACCTCCCTTGCCTCATTCCTCAGACTGGTTCTGAAGCAGGGCTGCCCATCTCCCCTCTGCTCTTCTCCCACCGCCTCCCCAGCTATTCTTCCTGGGCTGCCAATCCCACTCCAAAGTCACTTTATACAGGAAGGAAATTAGCATTTGTGTTGGGACAGAAAGTGACACTGTTCAGCTCTCACTGTCATTCTGCTCTTAATTAATATTTAACCTCAGATAGATTGCGTAGTAGAAGGAACCGGCTGATGGGAGAACAAAGCCTGGGCTGGCTTTCCTTTTAACACCGCCTCCCCCACTTCCGGCTCTTCTCCCGGTACCTTTGGGCTCCGAAGGACCCAGCCAGCCCTCTGGGATGTGAGGAGGAGTGGCAGGGGCCAGCCCTGAGGACCCTCGATTGCACTTGATGAATTTGCTCCCTTGGATCTCTCGTCTTGTTTTTTGTTAATCCTCACCTGAGGATATTTTTTCCCATTGATTTTTTTTAGGGAGAGAGAAAGAGAGAGAGAAACATCAATTGGTTGCCTCCCGAACATACCCCGACCCTGCAAACACCTGGGATCAAGCCTGCAACCCAGGTATGTTCCCTTGACCCGGGACCCTTCCGTCTGCAGGCAGATGCTCCAACCACTGAGTCAAACGGGCGAGAGCTAAGAAAATGAGAGCAGCAGAGCCCAGGCCTGGCTTCCGGTGCCCAGAGCTAGACCCAGGCCAGGCCTGCCCAGAAGGTTGAAGAGACAGGCAAGGTGGGGGGAAAGCAATGCAAATGTGCCCCTCAACAGATTATGTATAAGGCACTATTTTTAGTTGCCTTCAATCCCTTGGGGCTGTCAGGGCGGTTGCAGCCCCACTCCCCCGGGAGAGGAAATGACAGGCATTATTACCCAGCCCAGAACTCTGGAGCAGTGCGTGGTGGGTGGGGGAGGTGCTGTCTTGCCAGCTCCAAAATTTGGGAACTGAACTTCCACGGGGGGAAATTGAGGACACCGAGAAAGATCGGGTTCCATGCACAGGGCCCCCGGGACGCCCTCCTCCAGGCTCAGCTGGCCGGCCAGACCGTCCCCAAGCGCACATGCACTGGGCCCAGACCAGGAGTGTGGGAGTCGCCTCAGTCCCCAAGCGACTCGAAAAGTAGGTTATACAACACCCCTCGCTGCCAAGTTCTTCCTTCTCTCTAATCTTAGTTCTGCCTTCGGTCTAAGCCCATTTCCCCTCGCAGGCAGAGGCACAGGACAGCTGGTCGCCAGCCCCCAGCAAGGGAGCCCTTCCTTTCCTCTTCTCCAACCTGAGTCATCCCAGTTCCTTTAACCTTTCCACACATGTCATGCTTTTAGCTCATCTCCTTGTCACTCCTCTAACCCGGCTCTAAATATATCCCCAAGTACCTTCTTAGAAGCTGAACAGACACTGGTCCTTCTCCAGGGAACACCTGAGCATCCTTTTGAGCGGAAGAGCTGATCACATCCTGTCTTTGCTAGGCTTCCTAGTTGTCTTCTTTATCCAGAAGACCAAGCTCTTCTATATCATGTCCTCCCCTTCTGTGACCTTCTCTATACTCAGCTAAGTGCAAGTCTTATAAGAAGTGGTGCATACATTGTCATTGTGTTTAGGTTTAAATGAGACGCATTTATATATTAAAAAAAAGGTCAGTAAAGTAGTTATCATTTACTTTGTAAATTATACAGTGGCATCTAAGTGGTGACTTCTATTGTTGTCAGACCCCTGGGCAATGCTTGTTTTCTAAGCCATAGCATTCTATTCTATTCATTCGTTTGATAAATATACATTGAGTTCCTTCTGTGTCAGGCACTATGCTAGATGCTGAGATGTCAAACTAAAAGACCAGGTCCTGGTACTCCAGGTGTTCGTAGCCTAGTGAGAAGGATGAGGTGCAAACAATTATTGGACGGTGTGGTAGCTGCTAGGAAAGTGCACACAACGTGCCCAGAGATAGGAACAAGAAAGGGACCGACCACAACTCTTTACAATCATGATCCCACTCACTAGACATTGATGCAGAAATTTTTATGGCTGCCGGCATCTCGTCTTAGGGTTGGCCAGCCTGTTGTCCCGGAGCGCTTATCAGTGATATGGGCACATGCCCAGGAAGGGCAGTGCAGATCCCTTCTTCACAAGGTTTGCTAGATGGACACATAGAGGTAGACAGTCTCTTTTGCTTTAGTTGTTTTTGTCCTGTCTGCAAGCTTCCCACCAATCTGAGGGTCCGCATGACGCAGAGAGAGACTAGGGGAAGCGCTTCTGAAAGATGGGAAGGGAAGCAGAGATCTGGCAGCACCGGTCTAAGCCTCTGGGTCCAGCTGTGCCAACCCCAAGAAGCCCAAGAAATCCTTGTTTTTGTTTAAGGTAGTAACTCCGGAAGAAAACAGAAGCCAAAACAGTCCTCTATACCAAGATGGCCTTTCCTGGAGGAGAGAAGAGGGGTAGAAGATGGTTGCTTAATGGTTTCTTGACTCTTTTATACACAGAGTGAGAGAAATTCTTCTAGGCAGGAGAAGTAGCCAGATAATGGAGTAGCTGTGGAGTTAAACAGACTCAGATGGAATCCCAGCATTGCTGCCTACCAGCTGTATGACCTTGTTCCAATTCCTTCACCTCTCTGTTTCCCCATACGCTCCCTGCCTGTAAAACGTGGATAATAGGGTTTGCTGCATTGGACTACTGTGAGCATGGCGTGACATGAAGTACTGAGGTGGACACGTTACTCAGTCATCTGAAACAACCCCCTTTCTTCTGTGGAAGTGCTCTCCACTCTAACCAAATGGTTCTGGAGGGCACTGCCAATCATATAATCCAGCTGGCCGCACGGTTGTGCCACAGGCTGGGACAGTTATAATACCTCGTCCTCATAGCCACAGGGACTGCTGCAGAGATGGGCAGGCAACCCAAGTCCGGGTCATCAGCCATCTCACCTGCGAATTGTGAACTTATAATTCACGAAGTTGGGATTGAAGAATGACCTTTCCTCTGTGGTTTATGATGATTTAAGTTCAGAGCTGCCTGCAGTCATAGTTCCTGTGTTATGGGGATGGCAACCTTATGCAGAAGGAAGCAGAGATGAGCTAAAAAGGAAAGGAGAGTCCTGGTAAGAGTTGGTATTGCTGGATCTGGTTGTTCCTGCAGCCCCACCTCTGCCCCTGGAGTGAATTGTGCCTACGCTAATGCAAGCTGGGCTTCTGTTCCTTACCACCGAGTCTTGATCAATACGGCATATCGTGTGAAGCAGATAGCACAAAATAATGCTAACAGTAAATATTCAGCACAGAAAGTGCTCCCAGGAAAATGGTTTTGGGCCTTCCAGACTTATGAAATCTCCAATTTAAGGTAAATTCAGAAGTCCTTGTATCTAGGTACTGGTTTACAATAATGACAGTGTTTAATATTAAGTGGCCTCCCGGTGTCTCAGAGGTTTCTGCTTAAAGGTACAAGCCATTCCCAAGTAGGGGTTCGAAGTAATGCCCATTTTAAAGGAGACAAGCCTACTTTAGCCAAAGAACTGGCAGGAGATCTTGGTCCTGAGGATTTCTAATTAACCCTTCAGAGTTTCAGCACAACTAGATGGCTAAGTGCATGTGGACCAACGTGCTGAGGAGTGATGAAGGAAAAGAACCATACACTGAAACAGTGCTAACGGCTGTATAAATGAGAGAGTTTGGATGAAAATCAGCTCTGCCTTGAATACAACCTTGGAGGGTTTTATTTTTATTAAGAGAGGTGGGCAGTATCTGCATTGGGTAGTCTAATATGTTAAATCCCAGTTGTCTTGAATAAGTTTATGTGTTAATGACTTCTGCCTACGGAACTAACCCAATAGCATGTTGGGTAGACAAAGACCAGCCCGTCACTGTCATTTTCAAGGAATCGGAGGTCTACCACCTATCACTTTTTAAAAACCAACAAGATCAGCCATCTGGCCAGAGATAAAATGCCCAAACCTACCTAGTCCTCATCTATCTCTGACTACTCATCTCTGTTTTAAAGGAATTTTCCTTCATCATCAGTAAGTCTAATTATAGCAAACCCTCACACCATGGGACAAGTGGGAGAGGCTGATGTGATAGAAATGCTGAGAGAGACCAGGGGACAAAGGCTTTGAGCATGGCTACCGGAACTGTAAATGGTCACTTAGAACCCTACAATGGTTCCTTCAATTAAGCAGAGCCAACCTAGGACAACCAATTAGGAAGGCAAGCTGTACGAGATCACATAAACTAGTCTGAATTATCAGCTGTCCCACCTTAGAATTCTCAGGGTCTGTCATCAAACGATCCAGGAAAGTAACTTACAGTCCCTATCTTGTCAAAATGATAGGTACATTGATCCGATGCACTCGAACATCTCTGGTATCATTATGGCATATAAGGACTCATTTGAGTAATTCTTGTAGGAAGTCTGAATGAGAATGGCTTAAATATATAAAAGTGTTTTTCCCCAAGATTTTAGCATTTGACTTGTTGCTTTATGCATCTCTAGACTTTGGTCTATGTTCAAGGCAGAAAGAAGGGGACTGGTGGTGCCAGCCATGTCTGCCCCCTTCTGTCTGGAAAGCAAAAGCTTTCCCAGAAGAATTCTCAGCAGAAATCTGTGTATAGCTCATTGGCCACATCTGGGTCTTGTGACCAGCCCTTGCTGTCATACAGTTGAGAAAGTAGAAACAGGTACAGACACATGACTGCCCAACAAAACTACAGTTCGGTTAGCAAGCAAGAAGGGGAATGCATGGATATTGGCTAGGTAACCAACCGTGTCTGTCTCGATAGTTTTAAGGTCTACACATCTCTTTAAAAATATATTTTTATTGATTTCAGACAGAAAGGGAGAGGGAGAGATAGAAACATCAATGATGAGAGAGAATCATTGATCAGCTGCCTCCTGCATGCCCCACGCTGGGGATCGAGCCTGCAATCCAGGCATGTGCCCTGACCAGGAATTGAACCGTGACCTCCTGGTTCATAGGTCAACACTCAACCACTGAGTCATGCCGGTTGGGCAAGATCTACATATCTTCACATAGTAGCCCAAATATGGAACTTTCCTGTTATTGAACTGCATGTGTTTAGCAAGTCATAAAGCAGCATAGCTCAACCATCCTGCTCCCAACAGAACAGAAAGCACTCTCTTCTTTAAAGACCAAGTTGTTATATTCTTTCACTGTGAACAGCATCTACTACATAGGACTGTGTCTACTGTATAGATCTTTGACTCTGTCTCCTAGAAATATGGGAACACTGATCACCTGTAGAGGCTATTTAAATACCTTAAGGCTTCAGGGTCAAAAGGACAAAGTGGTTTTACCCAGTATGACTTCTCTTTAAGCAGCAGGAACATTTTTACTAACAATCCAATCCAAAAACAGCTCATGTTCCTGCACTCCCCACCCTCACCCCACTCCAACACACAATCCCACGGCAGGCAAAGCAAAAATAACAAAAGTATGTCAACCTAAATAACTATCAGTACTTACCTCCTTAAACCGCTCCACCCAAATGACAGAAGAACAAAAGTTAGTAGTTATTAATCCTTGGCTTTCCAGTGCTCAGTCTGACCAAAAAGGGAAAAGAAAAAAGAAAAAGTCAAACAAAACAATTATTGCTTCCCAAGCTTAGAGCCAGGGATAATCTGGGTAGAACTACTCAAAGACTAAGTTTTCAAATTCCTGTGTCGTAATCTAGTCCTATGGGTGCATGATGTGTTTTGCATGTTGGATGGTGCCATTACAGGAGCTTTCTCTGACAGGTGGCCTGCCAGCAGGCCCTACCATGGCTGAGTTCTAGTATCTGTTCACCTATATCTTGGCCATACAGGATGACAGGCTGCTAGGACAATTTGCCAATGTTTCCTTCCTTTTGAAGCCCAAAAGTAAAAGACCTTTTCATGTCAACACTTACTGTCCTCACAGAACCTCATAGGAAAATCCAGTAGAAGATAATGGTTGGTAACACCATCTCCAGCCAGGTGGCCGATCTGTATTGGTTTAAAGAAAGTAATAGGGCCCTTAACTTCCTGTGCCCTCTATAAAGCACTTTCTCCATCCTTTTTCGGCCGAAAATGCACGTGGCTCACCAAGTCTGTAAGTTCTGAGCTGCAGCCCTTCCTTTTTCCTGAATAAATCCTTTTTGGTGATGAAAAAAAAAAAAAAAGTAATAGGCTCTCAATTCCTTATAAATGGCAGTGTCAGGCTGGTCTTCATCCACCCAACAGGCAGAAGTCATTAACACAAACCTATTCAAGGGAATTGAGATCAGCTATGATCTCAGACCACTCCGATGAAAGGAACTCCCCACTTTTTTAAAAATAAAAATAAAACCCTCCAAGACTATCAATGGAAAGAGAGACTCCAAATGGGACAGAGCAGCATGACCACAACCTGACTCTGAATCCCTGACAGCCTGCTTCCCCTTGAGATGCTTCACCAATGACGGTTGCCACCAAGTTGCTTGTTTCGCCTTGGGCTCTCTGGTCCATGACTGAGTATAACTCGGTCTTCAATGTAAAACTCTTCCTTAAATGTCCCCTTGTATAGCTAAGACAAAGTTGGAATGCTTAACCAAGACAAAGGAAGGAAATAATAAAACAGAAATAGGTGAAAACATTAAACTAGAGAAACTGGTTTGTAGGCATGGCTCCTTCCCAGGCTCTCAGGCCCTGGGATGTCCTATCTCTCATGCTGCTCCCACGAAGCAGGGCCACCTCGTGTGTCTATAAACATAAACATGTATCTATATGTCTCAGCTCCTCAGAATGGAAGTCCTGAGACTGCATCTCAGAGGGGACAGAAGTTGCCTCCCTATTTAAGGCCCACCTACTGAGTTCTTGCTGAAGTTATCCTCTAACAGAATCATGGCCCATTGCACATTAGATCATGCCTGACCACAGAAATACGCACTTTTCTTTACCCCTTGCTCCCTCTTGACAATATTATTTATTCAGCCCCTTATTCATACGACAATTTGAAAAATACTTACTGAGTACTCACTATGTCCCAGACAATGCACTAAGACTACATTGGAAAAAAACGAACAAACTCTAATCTCTTTCCTTTTGAAGCTGCTAGTCTAATAAACATATGCTTTAAAAATAGGTTTGTTTGTTTTTTCTAAAAAAAAAAAAAAGGTTTTAAAGAGTCCTTATATTTCAGAGACACATACTTAAATATGAACTAGAGCAGGGGTGGGCAAACTTTTTGACTCGAGGGCCACAATGGGTTCTTAAACTGGACCAGAGGGCCGGAACAAAAGCATGGATGGAGTGTTTGTGTGAACTAATATAAATTCAAAGTAAACATCATGACATAAAAGGGTACGGTCTTTTTTTTTTTTTTAGTTTTATTCATTTCAAACAGGCCGGATCCGGCCATAGTTTGCCCATGGCTGAACTAGAGGCTGGGTGCACGAATTCTTGCATGGGTGGGGTCCGGCCCACCCACCCCAATCAGGGCTGTTCGGCTTGGCCAGGGCTGCAGGTGGTTGGTGGCCAGCCCTGCCCCTGATTGGGGTAGGGGGGGAGCAATTGGGGGTGGGACCAGCCAGGGGGAGGGGCCTCGGGCTGTTGGCCGGCCCCACCCCCTGGTGGAACTCCCGGTGGAATTCCTGGTTGAGGGGACAATTTTCACATTAGCCTTTTATTATATAGGATAAGCTGGTAATTAGTATAGATTAAATAAGTTTGATGATGAGCTGAGAATTATTGAATGTGGGTGGTGGGTACAGTGGAGCTTATTATAAAATATTTTGTGTGTGTTTAAATTTTCTAAAGTAAAGCAAAAAGGTTAAAAAAGCATTCATATGGTAGTAATTGTTAGATGCCAATGAATATCAGTGCATTCTACGCCCTCAGATTAGAACGTCAGCCTGGAGGAGTGTGGGGCTGGGATACTGACCACATACACATGCTCCAAGAGATGCTCATTCTGGGCGGTTTTCAGAGTGTCTCCATGTTCTGGATACGAGTTTCCCCCTTCTGCCCTGAGATAGACAGTGATGGAGAAAATGGCCTGAATACTACTTGGCGCGCATTGCTGGCAGAACCAGGAATTTCTTTTATCTAAGCATCTGGCTAAACCACAAAAGGAGAAAGGGTTTTTAAATGGACTAAGGAATAAGAATGATACCTTGTGCAAATCCTTTTATAAAAAATGAATTCATCCTAGCTGGTTTGGCTCAGTGGATAGAGCGTCAGCCTGCAGACTAAAGGATCCCGGGTTCGATTCTGATCAAGAGCACATGCCTGGGTTTTGGGCTCGATCCCCATTGGGGGGCGTGCAGGAGGCAGCCAATCAATGATTCTCTCTCATCATTGATGTTTCTATCACTCCCTCTCCCTTCTTCTTTGAAACCAACAACCAAAAAAATATTTTTAAAAAACGAATTAAAACAAGCATTATTCAAGGCAACTGAGATCAACTATGATCTCAGGCCACCCCAATGAAAGGAACTTCTAACTTTTTAAAATTAAAATAAAACCCTCCAAGATTATCAATGGAAAGATTTCTCTGAGAGCCAGGAAAATTGAAGTGGTTATTAAGTTTGTGCTAGAATTTATTAAACTGTTAACAAAATCGCTGTTACCTTGTTATAAAAACGATTGTGCTGGCCCAATTTTCACAGGCAGGATGTATAGGCCCAGGATTGTTTGACCATTACTAACTTCCTCTTTTTTATTATATATTTTTATTGATTTCAGAGAGGAAGGGAGAGGGAGAGAGAGATAGAAACATCAACGATGAGAGAGAATCATTGATTGGCTGCCTCCTGCAACCCCTCAATGAGGATCAAGGTTGCAACCAGGCCATGTGCACTGATTGGGAATCAAACCGTGACCTCCAGGTTCGTAGGTCAACGCTCAACCACTGAGCCATGCTGGTTGGGCCATCACTAGCTTCTTATGCACACAGAAAGGTGAGGAGAGGGAAGTGGAATGGAATAGAACGAGTAGATGTTTGGGGCAATATACGAACAAGTTGCAAATCAGATCCAGGACTTTGAACTCCACGGAGACACAGAGAAAAAGGGGGTGGAGGGGAAGGAAGCAGACACGTGCCACACCAGTAGGAGAAAGGGGTAGGTGTGTGTTAGAGCTCCAAGGAACAGCAGGAGCACACTTTTGGTTCCAAAGGATTCTCTCTCATCATTGATGTTTCTCTCTCTCCCTCTCCCTTCCTCTCAAAAAGTCAGGGCACTGAGCTTTTTGACATAAAACCCTGTGTGAGGGGAAGGAGACTAGGATCGCTGTCCTCAGGGCCTTTCTGGACTAGGGTAGCATAAGCTAACAGTGTCACTAAATGTAGCGCCTGGCTCCCAACACTGCTGCTGCCTGAAGTGTCCTCCTGCCTGTTCCCAGGCCCCTCCACTTCTCTGAGTCCTATTCTTCCTCCAAACCATCCTTCTCCAGGAACCCTTCCTTGATCATCCAAATTCTCCATTATGTCTCCCACGCCACAGCTCCCACAACATTTACTGTCGGCACCATTCATTTGGATCGATCATTACTTTAGAAGATATAAATAGATCTCATACATATATACATAGATACATATTTATACCGATATATATATATATATGCGCACATACATACATATTTTTATCACCACACTGTAAGATCCAAGAGGGAAGAGACTAGGTCTGATTTGTAACCACTGTGACCCATTCCATCCAGCCCCGTGCAAGGGGTACACAGCGGTTTCGAGGTGAACTTACACGGAATTTAATGTCAGAATTCCTGTGTTTTAGCCCTAGTTCTGCCACTCACTAGAGGTCTACTCTTGGACAAGTCACAAGTCACTTAACAGAGTTTTCCTCGGCCTGGTTTTCTCCACAGGAAAGGGGTTAAACATTATGACTACGCCCTCAAAATCACATGATGGAGGTGGAAGCACTTTGTAAAACACTATTGAGATTTAGAATAATGTTATTATTCGGCCCTGAGTTTTAATCTGACTGTGTAGCCTTGGGCAAGTTATTAACCCCCAGAAGCCTTCACTTCATCAACTGTAACATAGGAGACACGCTGCTAGCTCACAGGGGTGTTTTAGGAATTAAATGAAATGACAGTGTGACCAACACAGCATGCAGCGCCCAGTGCTCGCTCAGAAGTCGGTTGCTTCTAGTCTTACCAGGCACATCGCGTTAAGCCTTCGTATTGTGTCCCTAGCAGCACCCCGCACACAGAGTTCAGAAGTATTTACTCTTCCGGATAATGCTGCTAAGGATGATGCTGGTGAGGATTAGTAAGAACTGTTGGCGAAGATGAGTTATTAGTCACCCAATGCCCAGCAAACCTACTTTACCTTTGAACACACACATGGAGGCCTGCGTGGCTCCCCCTCTCCTTCATGATACGTGGGTGAGGGTGGGAGGAGGCCTCCAGTCTGGCAGCGGCCCCTTTAAAAATGTGCCTGGGCTCCTCCTCTGCCAACCAAGTTGCTAAAAATACCACCACAGCAAAGCTGAAATATTTGCACAGAAAACTGAATTTCTTGCTCCCTCCACGCCTTCCACTCCAATGGGTGAAACCTGACCTAAGAAGCCCCCAGATCAGCTCCACCGACAGCACAGGCCTCTGCTGGTCGTGGAGTCCCTCTGTGGGCTTGAGCGACGATGTTCTGTTCAGAGCATGCCTCCCCCAAGGAGGGGGAGCCACAAGGATTGGCAAATAGCTTGCCATGTGCTTTGGCTTTTCTCTCTGCTTCCAAGGACCACACTCTCTCCAAATCCCCTCCATCTGGCCCAAGAAGGATCTGTCTTGTACCCTAGAAGCTTCCCTCTAATCCATCTTTTCTCTTTCCTCTAATCACCTCCTCCTCTGGCTTCTAGGCAGTGCCCCTCCCCCTCCACGCTCCTTGCTGGGTCCAGCCCACCAACCCACAGGCCCCGCTCCCTCTCTCATGTGGCCCTTCTGGAGCTCATCTGCCTGAGGTCCTCCTTTTCCTTCAGTGGCTACCGGTGCGGGGCGGGCGAGAGGTTTTGAAATGCAAGAGTCAAGGAGGACCTGGAGGGGCCCAGGCCCAGCTGGTTAATAACAGGTAATTCTCCAAAAGCTGAACTTGACACCAAGGCCGCTGGCCAAGCAGTCCTTAGCCGGGAGCCTCACCTGGCCCTGCTCTGAAAGATCCAGAGTCTCAGAGAGCCAGGTGGCCAGACCCGGAGCTCCTGCTGCTGGGGTCCCTCTTCCTAGCACATCCACTTGAGGCTCAGAGGCTCAGAGGCTCAGAGTTGCACCCCGCCCGTCTTGCTGACAAACCCTGGCCTCCTGGTCCAGAAGAGGAACCCCTTAGCAGGGGAAGCATGTCCCTGGCTTCGCGGTGGAGGAGGGGTCCGCTTCTGTGCATGTGCTGGGATGTGTGTCTGCGCTCCTGGGTCTCTATGGATGTGTTACTGACACGAAGCCCTACGTGTTGCTGCTCCTGCCTCGGGATATTTGAGTTTGCAAGTGTCTGCCTTCTCATCACGGTCTCTGTCTCCCTCGCTACCTTTTCCCCTCGCCTGGGTGCCTGCCCATCCCCCAGGGCAAGCTCCTGGCCAGTCCTGCGTAGGCGCCTCAAGTGGGCTGCTGCTGAAATGGCTGTTTTGCGGATGAAACTGACAGTTGCCATACCTGGGCTCCCATGGGCCCGCCGGGGTTGACAGACACCCTGGCCCCACACAAAAGTGCCTTTTAGGAAGAGAGGAGGGCTGTGCTGCCTGTGTGGGAGTTTGCGGGGAGGCGCGATGTAAGGATATACCCTCTCCCCTTCAACTCTGACCAGCAGGAAGGGCGCCCAGAGGCAGCGCAGGCTGCCGAGGGACCGTTGCCTAGCAACTTGGGAGACTTTACTGCAAACTCACTAAATCCCGAATTCTAATTTGGGAAGAGAAAAAGCACAGAGTCCAGGCCTGATATCCACTCTGCCCCCGATTTCCTCCTTTTCCTTCTCTATATTCTGGAGTTGAAGTCCCACCGGAAGTGGCACAACTCAAGGGCCCAGATGTGCACATCCGTTCGGCAAGGGAGGGCCTGAGTTCCCCCGGGGGGCATCCTGCCATTTGGTGGAGGTGGGGGATGGAGAATGTGCCAGGGACAGATTGGAAAACAGATTTTCAGTTACAAGGTGGGTGGGTCCCAACCATGCTGGGAGAGACACCCTTACACCCCTCGCCCTGAATCCCAGCCAGCACCCACCTCAGCTTGGGGGCCCAAGCTGGCCAACCCTGTCCGCACCACGAGTGGCCACCGGAATTTCCCTCCCGCTCGGTTTCCCTTCGACAAGCACAGCCCACAGCACAAGCGTGCAGGTACGAAGGAAGCAAGGAACAGCCGCGCTCTGGCCAGCGGCTGTGGGCTCACTGCAGTGCAGTTTCAGAATCCCCGGCCCCAACCATATCCCCAAGGCATGCTCCCTCCTTGTTCCGTCTCAGTCAACAGGCCTGAGTAGCAGCCATCCTTTCGTCCTTCCCTCCTGTGGGATCTGAGTTGCAAAAGACTTGATAGGTTTCTCAAACATGGCCCACCCCATGCATATGACAGGCCACACTGCTGCTCTAGAACCCTGACAGGGTGGGGGAGGCTGGCGACCACAAGAGTGGTGGCTGCTCCTCTTAGATGTTCTGGCCATATCTCCCCTTCCCGGCCTCTTAGGAAGCCCGCATCCTTCCTTCGTGGACCCACAGAGCCATGGCTTCCATGCCTGTACTGGGGTTTAGGGTATTTATTTGTCTTCCCGGGGGAAGAGTGGGAGTGGCCAGTTTTCCTCTTACTCTGAAGCAGTGGATCAAGTGATTAGGGAACCTCTGGTACGGAAAGTGGGAGGGAAGGGTCCTTTTCCCAAGTCAGTATCCATATATGAAAACATACAAAACGAGTGCCGTGCACATAAGACTTTGTTTGGAGAAACGCATACAGATAGATGGAGATAGAAGGGTGGATAACAGAAATGTAATGCAGACATCTGGGTTAGGGCGACTGCCTATGTAGAGGCCTGTGCAGTTATTTTTGCGGGTTGTGTCTGTATACAGGGTCTGCATGTTGAAGTGCACATTTAGTGAACCTGGGGGAACCATATATAGACACGTGGGCTTGTGAACATTTGTGTTTGTGTGTCCACGAGCCGGTTGTATACCGACAGCGTTCTCCACTCCGCAGCTGTGTTGGTGGGACTTTTTAACCACACGTATTTGGGGCTTTTCTTTGAGGACGGAGGGGGAGGGAAGCTAGAGGGAGCCCTATTCGGGACTCTGGCTAGGTTGTGGAAGTGTGGGGAGGTGGCGGGGCGGGGGGGGTGGGGGGGGGTGGGAGGGGGGGGGCGCGGTTTTCCATATATGGGTGGGAGGGCGTTGTGCCCAGATGTGTGTTTGCGCCTGGGATGTAGGGGCCCTCCATCTGCCTGGCAGTCTGCCGCCTCAGCAGCAAGAGGTTGGATAGGGGAGGCTGAGTGTGTAGGAGGAGTGGATGGAAATGTGTGGGAGGAGGGGTTGGGGCAGGAGCGGGAGCGCGGCGGAGGGGCGTGGCCGTTCCTCCAGTTTCCCCGCCCACCCTGTCCGAGGCGACTCGTGATTGGCTTCCAGACCGCAGGGCTCAGGTTACATTCGCGAGCAGAGCGGAGCGCGGGAGAGCGGACCGAGAGCGCAGCGGAGGGTTCGGCGCGGGTCAGCGCGTGCTGCTCGGCCCCCCGAGTCTCCTCCAGGGACCACTCGGACCCACCCCCACCCTGCGCCAGCTCCGCCCAGGCGAGGACCCCCCCCCCCCAACACCAGTATGGACTGCTGCACCGTAAGTTAGAGGGCCCGGGGCACGGGCACCCTGATTGGTCTGGGGCAGGGACTCCAGGGAACCCCCTGGAGGGAGGGTAAGGGCAGGGAGAGAGGGGAGTGGGTGCAAAGACCCAGGAGCAATAGGTGTGCCTGCTGAGACCTGGTGGAGGGTGGTGCAAGGCACCCGCCTGACTTGGAAGCCCTAGGAAAATGCTCCCCATTTGCGGGGGCGTCTGGGCATCTGGGCGTCTGGGCGCCCATCCTCCAGGCGGTCTGGGTTGGACTGGTAACTGGGCATGGCTCTGCAGCAGGGAAGCTGCAGGTTAGAGGGAAAAGAGAAACTTCCCCCTAGAGAGCGGGTAGAAACCATCGCCTAGGGATGCTGCATCGACTCCCTTCTGACTCTTCTCACAGGCCTTCGGCCCCCAACCCATTCCCCATCCCACTGCCGCCGCGGTGGGTGGGCGCACAGTAAGAGGCTCCGGAACCTCGAGCCCCGTTTGGCGCAGGGTAGGATAGTCAGTTCATATTGGTTAGCTTCGTAAGGATGATGGACAGCAAAGAGCCTCGTCAGTGTGATTCTGGGGAGGGGTTGGCCCGGCTCCCAACGCCTTCTAGCCCCAGAGGGGACTGGGTGACCGCGGGAGAGCCCTGCTGGCGAGGGAAGGAAGTGTCTGCAGTCTGTCAGCGCCCACGGAGACCTAGATGCGCAAGTGCCTAACGTCAAAGTAGATTGCTGTTCAGGGGACTCTGGTATGAAAGCGCCTGGCTCACTAGAGGAATACAGTGATCATACATATCTATGAAATTTATTTTTCTTTTTTAATGACTGATTTTTAGCCCCGACATATGGAGAAAGGCTACTGCAAAGTCCTTGCTTTCTCAGCCATTCAGGCAACCCAACTAATGATCCAAGAGCTTATGACTTTCCTTGCTCCCCACCCTCCACCCTTAAAAAAAAAAAAAAAAAGAGCGAGGTTTGGAAGGAAAGGATAGCCCAGATTATAAAAGGTGAGAATTCCTTATAACTGGGTACCAAGAGGCAGAGAGAACTTAGGATCAAGTCATTGTGGTTGTTACTATGATTTCAACTCAAATTATATTAATCTTAGTTGTAAATGTGTGAATGCTTACAATATGCCTAACCCTTTATATTTAATCATCACAATGGCCATGTGAAGTAGATATTATTTTCCCCATTTTACAGATGTGCAAACTGAGGTTTAGAAAGATTAAATGATTTGTCCATGGAGGCACAGCTTCTAAGTGTGAAGGCAGGATTCAAACGTAGCCTTGTCTGGTCCAAATACATTACCTCCCCTCTAAATATTTACTATTTTCCTCATTATAAAGGTAATTTGCTCATACAAGAAAATGTAAAAACTAAAGATAAGCATAAAACAGAAACATGTCAATCATCTGCAACCCCACCCCCTGGAAATGCCCTGGTAACATTTTTCATTCCAGTGTTTTCCTTTTATTCTCCAGGAAGCAATTTTTGGTTGTGGAAGGAGGGCTGGGCTCTTAGTGGAGGCTCTTGGGTTCCACCGAAGAAGAGCTCCTTACCCCTAACAGTATTTTTATTAAGTAGAGAAAATAAGTGGATGGAGGGTTCTGCATATGTGTGTGTGCAGGGTGGGGGGGGGGGGCAATATTGCTGAGATGGTAAGAATGATGGGGACAACATGGTGAGTGAAAAGAGGTGAGAGAGCACAGAATCCAAGAGGCTGGGGAAGGAATGTAACTCATCTCAGATGGCGCCTGCAGGAGTAATTAGGGTAGAATGTTGGGTCTCTGCCTGTCGGCCCTGGTTTGCCTTGACCGTGCTCTTGAGTGCCCAGAAAGCCACACTGAGTGGTTGGTGGGCATGTTTGGAAGGAGAGTCCCCTAAGAAAAGGAGAAGCTGCCCTCTAAACCGTACAGAAGAGGCACATGCACAATTATCCCAGTTGTTGTGGCTGGGAGGGGTGGTGACGGCAGGTTAGTCTAAGTGTTATTGGGGAAAGAAACTCCTTCCTCAGTTCAACCTCCACAGCTGCCAGCTGAGGACAGGTGGGCCGCCAGCTGAGGACAGGTGGGCCTCCAGCTGGGGACAGGTGGGCCTCCAGCTGAGGACAGGTGGGCTTCCAGCTGGGGACAGGTGGCTGCCAGCTGAGGACAGGTGGGCCTCCAGCTGAGGACATGTGGGCCTCCAGCTGGGGACAGGTGGGCTTCCAGCTGGGGACAGGTGGGCCTCCAGCTGGGGACAGGTGGGCCTCCAGCTGGGGACAGGTGGGCTTCCATCTGGGGACAGGTGGGCCGCCAGCTGGGGACAGGTGGGCCTCCAGCTGGGGACAGGTGGGCCTCCAGCTGAGGACAGGTGGGCCTCCAGCTGGGGACAGGTGGGCTTCCATCTGGGGACAGGTGGGCCGCCAGCTGGGGACAGGTGGGCCTCCAGCTGAGGACAGGTGGGCCTCCAGCTGAGGACAGGTGGGCCTCCAGCTGAGGACAGGTGGGCTTCCAGCTGGGGACAGGTGGGCCGCCAGCTGAGGACAGGTGGGCCTCCAGCTGAGGACAGGTGGGCCTCCAGCTGAGGACAGGTGGGCCGCCAGCTGGGGACAGGTGGGTTGGAGCTGGTTTCTTTGGTCATTCTCCTCTTTTGAGGAGAAACTTCCCAGTTCCCTGAGAATATCCCAAAAAAGGCTTAAGCCTTTGGTTTCTAGGTGGGGAATAAGATGTCAGGAAGAGAGCACAAGAACGGGGGGGGGGGGGGGGGGGGGGGCGGGCAGAGGACGGACAAAAAGTGTGCCAGGCCCTCCACGACCACACTGGCCTCTTGATAATTCCCTTTCACTGCATTTAACTAACGATGAGCACACACTGAAGAACTCTGAGATCTATGAAACGAAGATAGCCTTCGGAAGCATGACGAGGAAAGGCATTTGTAATCTGCGCTTAGACCTCTGGGGTTTTCATCTGCTCCCGGGGCAGGACCTGGTTGGGGTGGTGATCACTGAAGGCCCCACTGATACTCACCCCATCTGGGAACTGGATGGGGAAGTGTATAGAACTGAACGACTACCGTGAGACCTGGACATCGCACGCCCAGGGAGCCAGCCACAGTGAAAGCAGTGGAAATCCTCAGGCTAAACCAAGGAGGGCAAATTCCTAGAAGCCAGAGGGTCAGGTCAAAGGAGAAATGCTCTTCTGACTTCATAGTAACCATCTGCATCCCAACCCACATTAACACAGAGCCCACAGGGGTCAGGGGCTGAGGCCCTCTCCAAGCCCGGGCCTTGCCTCTGAAATCACTGTGGCCAATCAGTTCCCTGCTCCTTTCTACTCGAAGCTGGGGCAGGCTGTGGGAGAAACAGAAAGCTGGGATGTGGGGGAGAGAGAGAGAGAGAGAGAAACATCAGTGATGAAAGAGAATCACTGATCAGCTGCCTCCTGCACGCCCCCACACTGGGGAGGGAGCCCACAACCTGGGCATGTGCCCTGACCTCCTGGTTCATAGGTCGATGCTCAACCACTGAGCCATGCTGGCTGGGCTGAAATTATTTTTATATGACCAATTTCACCTACAAAAACAACTAGTCCACATCAACTCATTATTTAAACAAATTATAGTCATATCTGCCATTTACTGCACAACTAGAGTGTGTCAGAAACTTTATGCATATTGAGTTGTTTATTCTTCCCCGCAACCCACAGAGGTAGGTAGGTATTATCCTGACTTCAGAAGGGGTCCTTTCGAGCTGGAGGCACCTCTGAGGACAGGGAGAGGCAGCCACATCTAGGAGTGCCTGCTGCTCACGTGGCTCCTCCAACCCCGCCCCCTCCTGTCAGCTCTACCGCTCCCCGTCTCCACTGACGGCCATGGGCCCTTGGCCGCTCAGGGGTCTCTGGCTGTCTTGCATCCCATCCCACCATGCGCTTCTCTTTCCTGAGTGGGGAGTACAAGTGTGTCCACCTGAACCTGGACCTGAACCGCCCCTTATTTCCTGCCACTGCCCAGGAGGGACACCCCCCCCCCCCCCCCCCCCAGCTTCACCACACCTTCCCTGCACTTCCTACCCCGCCCCCCCGCCCCCGCCCTCGCCAACCCCTAAGGCTCTCCTCCTACTTAACCCGCTCCGGGTCTCGGCCAGTCCCGGCACCAATACCCCTGCCCCGCCCCCAGGAGAGCGCCTGCTCCAAGCCGGACGAGGACATCCTAGACATCCCGCTGGACGATCCCGGCGCCAACGCCGCCGCTGCCAAAATCCAGGCGAGTTTCCGGGGCCACATGGCCCGAAAGAAGATCAAGAGCAGAGAGAGCGGCCGGAAGGGCCCGGGCGCCGGAGGGCCTGGCGGAGCTGGGGGCGCGCGGGGAGGCTCGGGCAGCGGCCCCAGCGGAGACTAGGCCAGGTGAGCGGGTCCTTCCCCAGCCCTGGGGTCCGCCGAGAGCACCCTCATCTCCTCCGAAGGAGCAAGGAAGACCGAGGGCGGGCTGAGGGAGAAGGGGGGTTTGGGAAGCTAAGGCTGGGGGGCTGGGAATCTGGGACGGGAGGTGGGGGGTTGGGGGGGGGGGAGCTTAGGGCGCTGCGGACCCGAGAGCTCACCGATTTCTCTCTCCACTCCCCCTTCTGCCCCTCCTCCCCCGGACCGAAGAACTGAGCACTTTCGAAGGTAACAGGACGACCTGGAAGTGACGGGGTGGGAACCCGAATGGGAGGGAGAAAAGGAGCCGGTCCCCATCCCTTCCCTCTGCCCTCCCTCGCCCCTCCCAGCGCCGGAAAACGCACCAGAAAACCCCCGCGGGGGTTTCTGATACCTCCCGACGCCCGAGGCTGCGGTGGGGACACACCTGAGCCAACACAGATATGCAGTCACCCCGTTTGGCTACTTGATCACGGCCGGGGGGCTCTGGCGCACAGTGGTGCGCTCACGTACCGGCTGCGGCTGGGTTCAGCTCAATGACTCGGTGGGGGGTGGCGGGTGGGGTCCGGGGTGCCTGGGGCCCCTGGCGCTCCCGCCCTGAGGTCCGGGGCTAGGGAGGGGGAGAGGAAGTACCGGAGAGTGCAGGTGCTCAGACCTTCTCTGTCCTCAGTTCCCCAGGAGAGATGGATGCCGCGACCCCTCCGCAGTGACGCGACTTCCCCCGCAGTGTTTGTGACCCTCCCCTTCCCGCCACCCTGCCAGCTTCGGGAGCCGCCCTGCGTCCTCAGAGACCCTGGCCCAGGCAGGCTCCGTCGAGGAGTCGCCGAGCCCGTGCCCGTCCCTGTGGTTCACCACCCCAGTGAGGTCCCGTGCGCCCTCCTTCCCCACCTGGCCCCGGACCTCGCACTCCCCGCGCGTCCGTCCCAGCTTCTCGCCCCGCGTCCCCGCACCTGCATGCAGTTTGGCCTCCACGGCCTCCTCGACGATCCCCCGAGCGCACCGCAGAGGGCGCCCTACCCTCTACGTTGCCCAGGACACGCACTTGAAAAAAAGCCCTTTAGTTCCCCGCACAGCTAAAGGGGGCGTCTTTCTTCTCTGTGCCGTTCTCGCCCTCGCCCCGCCCCAGAACTTTGGATCTGGGGCGAGGAGAGAGGGGGAGAGGGTTTTTATGGTGTCTGGTACCCCTTGCTCCGATGGGAAGGGAAGTCCCTCTTTCACACCCCGCCCCACGCCTGCCTGCCATCGGCCCTCCGCGCTCCCTGGCGCCGCAGAGCCACCCCCACCAGCTCTTCTTGTTTGGCGGACACTGAGCGCGGGGTGGCTCGGTGGGAGGAGTCCGTTGTGGCCCGGCCCCTGCCCTGCTGGCTCCGCCCCCGACGGTCCCCTGGCGCTGTGGCCGGAAGATTTTTTTTTAAATTTTTTTTTTTTTTAATCTACGAGTGTGCATGTGACTGTGCTGGGTTGGAATGTGAACAATAAACAGGAATGTCCAAGTGTCCCAAGGGTGTGAGAGGGGAGGGTGCCTGGGTGCACAAAGCCACTGCTCACAACTTGAATAAGTCTCCTTTGACTCAACCAAAAAGTGGAGGTGGGGTGTTGGGGTGGGTAGAAGGGCGAGGGACGTCGGATAAAACCTCCCCTTCCCGCAGACAGCATCACGTAAGCCCACTCCTTCCCTGACTGGTAACACTCCGGGCCGCCTAGGGGTTTGCTACACCGCAGAAGGAAGAGGGAGACAAGATGGTACCCGGAGGCTTTAACTGTGGGTGTTCCCCCTCGGTGGTGGGCGGGAAAGTCAGACGACCACAGGGAGCTTGGACTTGGTGGGCTTCACAGAGGCGGCAGAGGGCGGCTTCTCCAGGAGCCCATCGCTAGGATCGGTCATCCCAGAGGTTTGCTCAGAAATCCCAGGAGCGGTGGCGTCCTCTCTGATGGTTGTAAACACATTCTTATGGACGGCTGGAGGCATCCCTCCCTCCAAGGACACTCCTCCCCCGACCCAGGGTCCTGGACACTTTACTGTGCCTGAGGATGAATCATCTGCCGAATGTTGGTTGAAATGAAGATTCCAGGCCCCATGACCCCGAACACACACACACACACATGCTACTTTCGGGAGGGGTCGGAAGTGGCCTGAATCTGAATGTTAACAAGCTCCCAGTCATTTCTGTCCAAAGGAGATCGAGCCCACAACCCGGGCATGTGCCCCTCACCTCCTGGTTCATAGGTCAACGGGAGGACCACACTTGGAGGAATACTGCTCTGGTCCCAAGTTTGGACCCCACAATTGACAATGGATGACAGAGGCAGCTCTTATCTCTCCTCTCGTTGCTGGCCCCCCCCCCCCCCCCCCCCCATATACACACAGAATTAACACTCAGCTGAACGCTCAGGGCAAATCTAACTCCTGGAATCCGAGTCCTGTTGATGTTTATGAAAGGCCTTGAAAACTGAAAATTCTTATAAGTATGAGGAGGGTAAGGGCAGCTTATACACTTGCTCACACACAAATACACCCCTACACACACACACACGCACACACACACACACACCAAATCCCAGGGCTGAGCGGCACTCCATACCCCCCCCACCCAAAGATGTCACAGTTTGAGGCCTGGCATCATCTACCCTTACTCCGAGCCCTGTCCTCCCTCTGCTCACCGAAGGTCACTACCCCCGTAAGTCTCCTTAGGCCTCTTCCTCCGCTCCTTCTGGAATCTCATGAGGCAGAATACAGCGACGGACAGGATCAGCACGCCCAGGAGCACTCCGATCACCGCCCCGGCCATTCGGCCTTTGGAAGGGTCTAAGGACACACAGGACCCTCAGAGCTGCACACCCTCCTTGGCCCCTCAGACCATCTCATGCAGCCTCTGCAGCCCAGGCCTGCCCGCCTGGCCTCTGCCCGGCATCCCTACCGGTCACAGACAAGGTCAGCTCGCAGGAGGCACTGCCCATCTGGTTGGTGGCCACACAGCGGTAGGTGCCCGAGGAGGCCCGGGAGAGATTGGTGAGAATGAGCTGACCGGACACCTCATCTAGAGAGTGAAGAGGAAGTGAGTGTTCCATTACTGGACTCGCAGTGAGCACCCCCTGTGACGAAAGCAGTTTTCATTCCATCCTGTCAGGAAGGGACTAACCTCAATGTATTAGTCAGTCCCTTCCTAACTAATAAATGCCAAAGCCACTGCAACTCCTGTGCACGTCCCGCCCTACGCAGCTGCCTTCTCAGGGAGGGGGAGGCTGCACATGCGTGAAGGGCTCAGAAACTGGCTATGGAGTTGGGGTGGGTGGTCACAGGCTGATGTCAGGTTCCTGGTTGCAGGCGGGGGGGACGGGGGGGGGCGGGAGTCTTCATCACTAGAAACTGTAATCCCCTGGGATGGCTCTAAGCTGGACCCAGTGCTTTTCTAAACTGCTTACCTTTCCCCCCGTTTTTTAAAATATATATTTTTATTGATTTCAGAGAGGAAGGGAGAGGGAGAGAGAGCTAGGAACATCAATGATAAGAGAGAATCATTAATTGGCTGCCTCCTGCACTCCCCCTACTGGGGATTGAGCCTGCAACCCAGGCCTGTGCCCTCCACCAGAATCAAACCCAGGACCCTTCAGTCTACAGGCCGGCGCTCTATCCACTGAGCTGAACCGGCCAGGGCTAACCTTCCTTTAGAAGGCAGAGCACACAGCAGGAAGTGATCTGGGCTCTCTGGATTGAGAGAGGGTGGGCTGGGGCTGGGAAGAGAGGGCACTGGAGCGAGCATGAGGAGGCTGAGGAGCCAAGGCTCTTAGCCAGTTATGTGGTTACCCCAGAGAAACCAGCTAAGTGATCAAGACGGTCCATGCTACTCTGCCTCAGTTTCCCTTCTAGGAAGTTTGGAAATGATTCATGACCCTGAAGAAATCTCAAAGAAACCTCTCCCAAACAGACAAGCGGGGATCACAGAACGCCCCTGCCTTCCACTCTCTTCCACAATATCAGGAGTCTAGTGAGCTTGAGAAATGCGTCCCGGATCACGCAGTCGCAGACTGTGCAGGGAGACAGGAGGCACCAAGACAGGAGCCAAGGAAGATGCAGGGAGAAGGTATAGCGTTTATCTCATGCACACAGGCCTGGCGCTGGTACTGTGGGTGCATAGGGTTTAGAGACCAGGTTTGCCCAGGTCCTGAGTGCCCCCCTCTTCCTTGACGCCCCGGCCTTACCTTGCACCATGCTGCCAGGAGGAGGTGTAGGAGAAGATCCAAGGCGGACCCAGTTGTACACGGGCCTGGGAGCTCCTTCGGAGGAACTGCACCTCAGGGCAGCAGAGCCTCCCACAGACGTGTGACCAGTCTGGCTGCACACAGGGCCACTGGGGGGCACTGCAAAAGTCACAGAAAGAACCTTGGTGGGCTTCCGATCCCACCCCCACCCTCCTCCTGCCCCATGAAATGCTGGATTTCCTCATTCAATACTCCACCAAACAGCGGTCCACTTTTGGGGTAGAAACCTGGCGGGGAGGGTCCCGTGTCTGCATCCCCAGGAAATGATTTGCATGATTGGAAATTCTGATTGTTAGAAAAATCTTCACGTTGAGCCCAAATCTATGTTAACATCTACCCATGGGTCCCAACTCCTGCCCTCTGGGCCCACAAAGGGAAACGGAAGATCTCTCCTTCACAGGACAGCCTTTCAGATTCACCACCTCCTAAGCCAGCGGTTCTCAACCTGTGGGTCGCGACCCCTTTGGCGGTCGAACGACCCTTTCACAGGGATCGCCTAAGACCATCCTGCATATCAGATATTTACATGATGATTCATAACAGTAGCCACATTACAGTTATGAAGTAGCAACGAAAATAATTTTATGGTTGGGTCACAACATGAAGAACTGTATTTAAAGGGCCAGAAGGTTGAGAACCACTGTTCTAAGTGGTCTCTTTTCCATCTAAACATCCGCAGCCCCTTTAGTCATTTCTTCCGTTTGCTCATCTCCGAGCAGGCTCTAGTCTGGGGTGAGATGGAAGCTCTGAACACAAAATTGGTGCTTAGTGTGGTAGAGGCCCTTGTTCCTTTAATGGTCATCCCCTGCCTCTGCCACTGACCTGGGGAGGGACAGAATCTGAGGTACAAATGGGAGGTTCCCCAAAGATGGAGCTGTTGGGGGCATGACTCAAACCGTGTATGTGGGACCTTTGTTATAGGGCCTGAGGGAGGAGCACCCTGTGGAGGGTGGAGCAGGAGCAGGACTGGCTGGGTCAGAAGGTTCGAGGAAGTAGGTACTTCCCTCGGGGTCCCCAGTGCAGCTGTGTGCTTGGGCTGGAAGTCAGGATACGGGGGCTCTATCAGGGCCCGCATAGTCTTTCAGGGTGTGTGGGTCCCCAGCCCGCCTTACCCAGCACAGTGAGGTTGACTAGCCCCAAGCCATTGGTGTAGAAATCTGGTGGGTTGTTAACTTGGCAGAGGTAGGTTCCCGTGTCTGAGGGCTGGACATCCGCCAGGGTCAGGGTGGCCACTCCTCCTGTGGGGGGGTTCTGACGCAGGCTGGCCCGCTTTGCCTTAGAACCCGTGGGATACAGCTGTCCGTTGGTGAAGTACAGGATCTGGGGAGAAGCAGAAGACACACACACGCACACGCTCCTTTTCCTGGCTGGCACCAACGCTGCGGTCCCTTCTCACAAGGCCCATCCCTCACACCAGCCAGGGAAGCTGGCACTCTGTAGCCGGAACCACCAAGATCTATCTCCCCATATACCAGCCCTTCCCAAGTGGGAAACGAACTATATTCTTTGCTTCCAACTAAGTGTGGCTCTCAATTTGGGGAACAAAATACAAATATTCGTGAAAAGGGCAGCATTTTATCCTACTTTCAATCCCAGCAGCTGAGCGTCCATTACCAGCGTGTATTAACTGCAGCTGGGCCTGCACTGACGGGGGGGGGTTGCATAGGCAGCCACGGGATAGGCAGGTGGCTACCGGAGCGTGTATGTGGCCTGGGATTACAGATTGCGGTCCTCTAGAAAGATCTAGAAAGAGTCCACTTCTTTTCTCATCCAAGCACACTGATCTCTCAACGCACCCTCCCTGCCCTAAGCCTGGGTGGGTTCCCAGTTCCTGCCTCGCCAGGCCTACCCAGCCACAGGCCAGAGCCGCCCCCTGGCCTCCTCCCCCACCCCCAGCTCACGGGCGCGGACGCAGAGATGGGCTTCCCGGGCTGCACAAAGCTCCACTCCAGGGCGAAGCTGTCCGTCACGGATGTGCTGTAGGTGCAGGTCAGCTCGGCCGTCTTGCCCACCGGCGCGCTCAGGGGCTCCGCGGGCACACGCACCTCCACGGCGCGGCCGGGCGCTGGGGGCGCACAGGGAGGGCGGCTCAGACGGCCAGCCGGAGGCCGAGGGGGTGGGGTCGGGGGCCGGACTCCCGATCTCAGGGGGTATCTGGAGCCCCGCCCACCGGTGGGTCTTCCGCGAGGAGGCTGGGGCTCCCCCCAGCCCTCCCTTCTCGAAACCCAAAGTTTCAGGAGGGAGGAGCGCACATCGCGGCTGAGTTTTGTGGGTAAAAGGACGAGCCTGGCCAGGTATGCGGGTGTGTTTGTCCGGGAGAGGAAAACAATGGTTCGGCAGTGGTTCAGGCCTCCCCAGGGAGGCCCGGCTCGCTGGCCCTACCGGCCCTGGACGCCCCCTCCCCGGCCTCGCGCACCCCCAGCCCGGCCCCTCCTCACCAGTCATGCAGACCAAGCCCAGCAGCGCCCCGCACAGCAGAGGCCCGGGGAGCCGGACCATGGCCGCGTCCTGCCGTCTTGGGTCTGGTGTCCCCGCGCAGGAAGGGAAGGCGGTGCCCACAGGGCAACCTCGCGCGCAGGTCGGGGCGAGCCTGGCTATCTCAGAGCAAACAAGAGGCGAGGCCGGCGCCCTCGCTAAGGAAACGCCTCGCCCTCCTCCAGGCCCAGTTGTGGAAGCGTTTTGACTGGACTCCCTTCTTCTGTCCTCCTCCCCCCCCCGTTTCTGAAGTTGTGGGGCCCTGGGGAACGGACTGGACAGGGGGTGTGGGGTGGCCACCTGAAGGGAAGGGGTGGGACCTGCAGCTCTGCAGGGAAACCGGCCCTGGAGACAGAGGTAGGTGGTCTGACAACCTGTGGGCCGGCAGCAGACATCCCGCTTTGGGCTTCACCCCAGAGACCCTTTCCGATGCCTTGAGAGATTGAGTTCCTTCCAAGCCCCTCCTCTTCTCCCTGGGATCCCGTGTCTGATCACTGGCTGATGGGAGTCTCCATGGCAACAACCGCTGCCTCCCACTTCCACAGTCACTCCTTTTTATGGGCAGGGAGGTGAGGCTTGGAGGGCTGTGTGTGTTAAGGGTTTAGTGGTCTGGCATCGGGGAGCCCCCAATCAGGTTCCTCGCCTCTGCCCTTGAAGAGGAAGCAAGAGGTTAAATGCATCCCCGCCCTCCCCCGCCCAAGCTCTGGGCACTCAGGCTCCTGCAGAAAGTGCACCCGTTTCATTCCCTTGCTACTCACAGCAGGTTAGGGTTTTCCCAGCCTGGAGCTCTTTGTGCCTCTCCCGTGCCACCTGACAGTAAATGACCTTTTAAAGACTCTGGAAGAGGCCTAGCCGGTTTGGCTAAGTGGATAGAGCCTTGGCCTGGGGACTGACAGCCCCAGGTTAGATTCCGGACAAGAGCATGGTACTTTGGTTGTAGGCTAGATCCCTGGTCAGGGTGTGTGTGCAGAAGGCAACCAATTGATGCCTCTCTCACACACATCGATGTTCCTCTCTCTTTCCCCTCCTTTCCACTCTCTAAAAAATAAATGGAAAAATATCCTCAGGTGAGGAGTAACAAAAAATAAAGGCTTTAGACGAGCTCTCCCCAGCCGGTAAGGCGGAGGCTGTGTGGAGAAGCCGGCCTAAGTATACAGCCTGGGTAGGGGTCCTCTTTGCATCATCCCCAACTTCTCCCGGAAATTCCAAGTTTGAAGAGAGGATTTGACTCTCACTGTCCATACAAACACAATATATCTTTATTGAAGTTTGTAAAATAAAAATAAAAACACACATCTTAAAACACGCATTTCAAGTTAGTTTAACAAATATCTTCCCTGTCCCCTGCCCCAACAAAACCCAACCAAGCCAGCAGGACAGGGTATATTAATGCAGGGAGCTGGAGTGGGAGTGAAGGGTGGTGTTAGATTGGGGGCGGGGGCAGGGGCGGGGATAGAGGTCAAGGGGCCCAGGAGGACTCATTGACTGGCAGTCTCCACCAGGGCTGGGGGGTAGGAGGTAGCCCATCTCAGCAGCATTCCTCTGCTGTATTAGGGTGGCCCCAGGAGGGGGTTCAGGCTCTTCCCAACCCCAGGTCCATTTCTTCTTCTTCTTCTACCTCCTGGAAGTTTGAGTCTTAACTAAGACCCAGTTTTCCATAGTAAAGAAGGATGGGTGCAAAGGACTGGAGATCTAGAGGGGGCCAACCCCCCCAGACTCAGGCCTTTATGCTGGGGTAACCCCCATAGTAATTACTGTAGGAAGGAGAGACACCAGATGGCTCTGCCCACAAATGGCTGGGCCCTCACACCAGAGACCCAGCCTGATTCTGGGCGGGCACCATCACGGGGACGGCACCCTTGCGACTCAGAGCAGAGGGTGAGACCCAACCAAGGCTGCGTGTGGGGGTCGATGCACCCAGCCTGGAAGGGCCGTGGGGCGGTCTGAGGGCCGGTGACGAGGTGACAGAGGAAAGGGTCCCATTCTTGGAGATTGTGTCTGAGCCCTTCGGCCAGGGCAGGGTCCGAGGAGCAGTGGCATCTTCCCTAGTCATCAAAGAAGTAATGAGGTCAGAAAGTGGAAGCGAGTGAGTTTCTACAGGCCTTGTCTTCCTCTCCCCTTCCCCTACTTCAGCTCTCCTCTCCCTTCAAATCTACCCATAGGAGTAATGCTTCAGCCACAGACCATGCTTCCATCAGATGACAGCTGCCTGCATTCCCAGCCTCCCTCAGGGAGCTAGGAGAGTCCTGTCTGGGCACTTACTTGATATCATTGGCCACCTCTTCTGGGACCTTGCCCTGGCGTTGGTACAAGAGGACCAGTCCAGCTAGCAGCCCCAATCCAACCAGGGTGCCCACAACAGCTCCAGCAACCACTGCAGCCCCAGGCCCTGGAAGAACCTTGGTGTCACAAGCGACATCCAGCTGTCCCCCCTCCCTCTCCAATGCACTACCCCACTGCCTCCATACACCTTGTGTCTTTTTCTCTGTTAAGAAGAGGTGGCTGTCCAGCAGAAAATGGTCACTGACCAAATATTTGGACAAACATTTGATCAGAACAAATTCCTTGCCCTGTTACAACGAGAGGCCTCCGTAGACAAGTCTCCCCCCCCCCCCCAGCCCATTGCAGCCCCACCCCAACCACTGGCCCCACTTACCCCTCACTGACCTGTGCTCACTTCCAGGGTCACGTTGCAGCTGGCGCTGCCCACCCTGTTGGAGGCCTTGCAGATATAGACTCCAGACATAGAACTGGAAAGGTTTCGGAGGCTTAAAAGGCCAGAGATGGCATCTGTGGACACAATTTAGCCATCAGGCCAGGGACCCAATTTCCCACTAAAAAAAAGAAAAGCCTACCCCTCCTCTGGAATGTCCTCTTTGACTCTCTGGGAAACTGGGGGAAGGGGGGCGGGAGGGCGGTTGTGGGGGGGAGGAGGTGTGGCAGTAAGCACACTGGGTTCTGCTTCCAGGTGCAGAACTGCTGGCTCAATATCCCTCTCCATTTCCCAGGCTCCGGGTCCCCAACTGATTCTGAAAGGAGGCTGAAGAAATGATAACCAGCCCAGCCCAACCGGTGTGCTCAGTGGTTGAGTGTGGAACTATGGGCCAGGAGGTCAGGGCACATGCCTGGGTTGTGGGCTCGATCCCCAGTGTGGGGCGTGCAGGAGGCAGCCGATCAATGATTCTCTCTCATCATTGATGTTTCTATCTCTCTCTCCCTTTCCCTTCCTCTCTGAAATCAACAAAAAAAATTTTAAAAAAATAATAAAGAAATGATACTCAGAGAAATCAAAACAGGATTTTGATTTCTAAATGGCAGAGTGGGGTGAGAGAAAAAACATTGGCTAGGAATGAGGAAACCTGGGTTCCAGAATAGGCCGTGTGACTTTAAGCAAGTTACTTGCTATCCCTGAGTCCCCATTACGTCATCTCTAAAACAGGATAATATAACCTTCTGGTTGGTGTTGAAAAAATTATGTGAAATAATAACAGTTAAAGTTTATTGGATGCTTATGTACACCAAGGACTGAGTTCTTTACATCCACTAATTTACAAAAGTTTCAAAACAAACCTATGAGGTAAGCGCTACGTAAAAAAAAAAAAAAATTATTATAAAATGGTCCAATGAAAAGTTGAAAGAGGGACAAATGAAAATCCTACCACTAGCCAAAACCGGTTTGGCTCAGTGGATAGAGCGTCGGCCTGCGGACTGGGGCGTCCCAGGTTCGATTCCGGTCGAAGGGCATGTGCCTGGGTTGCGGGCACATCCCCAGTGGGGGGTGTGCGGGAGGCGGCTGATCGGTGTTTCTCTCTCATCGATGTTTCTCTCTATCTCTCTCCCTTCCTCTCTGTAAAAAATCAATAAAATATATATATATATAAAAAAGAAAATCCTACGACTTAGATTCAACAGTCGCCAACATTTTGCTATACTTATTTAATTTCCTTTCTCTTTTCTCCTGAGACATTTAAAATAACGACTTCAGCATAAATCTCCAAAAATTAAGGATACTGCCCTACATAACCACAATACCATTGCCATACCTGATCATTAATAATTCTCTAAAAGCATCTAATACTCCATAATAAAAATGTCCCATCAGTTATATCTCATAAAACATTGTTTTTAAAGTTCCAATTTCCCCAAAATGACTTTTAGAGCTGGTGTCCCATTTTAAAAATGAGGAGACGGCCTGGCCGGTGTGGCTCAGTGGTTGAGGGCACATGCCAGGGTTGGGGGCTCGATCCCCAGCAGCGAGTGTGCAGGAGGCAGCCGATCAATGATTCTCTCTCATCATTGATGTTTTTTATCTCTCTCTCTCTTTCTCCCTTCCACCCTGAAATCAATAAAAAAAAAAAAATCTTTAAAAAAAATTAGGAAACGGAGGTAGCTAGGACACAGCCAGTGAACAGCAGAGTTCTAGAGCTTCTTTAGTAACATAGTTATACGTGAAAGCACCAACACAAGCTTGCACCTGGTAGCCCTCTTTCTCCACCACTGACCCCACCCTCCTCCTCCCCAGTACTTTTCAGCACTGTCTTTCCTTTTCACCACAGTCCCTCTGGTACCTCATCTTGCCCCAGCCCAGCCTCTGTGTCTCCAGAAGTCTCTCACCTAAAACTGGTGCAAAGAAAACCTCAACAGATGGTTGTAACCGCTCCCACTGGTACAGGGCAGCGGGCTTACTCCTTGGGGACTTGCAGCTCAGGGTCACATTGGTCCCCACACGGGGCGCACCCAGAAGATGGCAGGATGGAGGAGCTGGAGGAACTGGGGAAGGGGAGACAGGTTAAAAACTCACACCCAAGAGACCAATGGACACCCCCCTACACACACACACCAACTTCTACACACACACCCTTCAGTCACTCCATTTAACCCTCCTCCAACCTGTACACTCAGCCACTGGGAAGAGAGACCTGTCTGACCTGGGGCAGGCAGCTGGGGGGCGGGGGGGCGGGGGGGGGGGGGGACGGGGAGAGACACACAAGTACTGGGAAGGGTGTGCTTCTTACTTACCCCACACGTCAAGTTTTAAAGTTTTGCTGTCGTGGCCCCTGCTTGTGCCTTGCTTGTCTTGCACGTTCACAGAGCAGCGGTAAGACCCAGAGTCTTTCTCCCGGAGGCCCTGCAGCCGCAGGGACACATTCCGGGAGGGCCTGGGGTAGACCAGGGACACTCCATCTTGGCTTGTTGTGGCCCCATTGATGTGCGCCAACACCTGGTGTGGGCATAACCCCTGCCCATTATCCCATGCCTGCACAGTGCCCGCAGGCTCAGCCAATCTCCCTCCACCGAACTGTCAAACCTCAGATGCCCCTCACCTGCACTGTCCTCTCTAACCTGTACCAGCTCCCCTTCACCCCTTCTCCCTGGCCACCCTCTCACCACCCCAGGTCCTCTTCGCCAGAACGGTTCTTGATCCCCTGTATATTGTCTCCATCTCCCACTTGGGGTGTTTGGAAAGGTGGTAAAATGGGTGAGAGGTCATGTAAACAGGGGTTATGTCTGAAAGGAACCAAATGTACAAGTTCAGGCCCCGTGAAACCAGGATCGACCCCTGCAGTCTAAGCTTCTTTCACACACACCCCTGTTTAGCAAACAGCCTCTTGAAGATGTGAAGATGCATCCTCGGGCTTCAGAGAGGGGCTCTGGAAGGTAAGTGTCCTTGGCCTCTGCCCTAACTGTGATGCCAGGAGAGGCCAGAAGGGAAATGGTGGGAGGCTGCCCCTTGCCTCTTAAGGTGGGTACAAGAGGCAGCAGCCTGTGACTGTCCAAAGCACAGAGAATGTGAACACAGGTTGATAGGCAACTTTTAAAAAGTGGGCGTGGCTCAGTGGTTGATCGTTGACCTATGAACCAGGAGGTCACCATTGGATTCTGGTTAGGACACAGGCCCAAGTTGTGGGCTCCATCCCCAGAGTGGAGCATGCAGGAGGCAGCCCATCAGTGATTCTCTCTCATCGCTGATGTTTCTCTCTCTCTCTCTCTCTCTCTCTCTCTCTCTCTCTTTCTCCTATCTATTATCTATCTATCTATCTATCTATCTATCTATCTATCTATCTATCATCTATCTATCTATCTAGTGTGATACTCGCCCTAACTCTTCCCACCTCCGCCCCCAATCCTCACTGCCCCACCCCCATAGCAAAGTAAGATGCCTCTTCACTCTGCCGTGTTTGTGGCCAAATTTCTAGGGAAACTTGGGGGAAAAAGAGTCCTTTTGGGCCGCCTCCAAGATCGGAACAAAATCAAACCGATGAAGAAGACCTTGCTTTCTCCCCCCCCCCCCCCCCCCGCCCCCCTCCCGCCGCCGAAACTTTTTCCCGTCCCCCTCTCCCTGGCTCCTCCCCAGGACGCCATGAGCGCCCCCCACCCTCGCTGGGCTAAGGTGAGCGGCGTTGGAACCTCACCTGCTTCAGATCCTGCCCTTCCTGCTCCAGGAACCACATCAGGGTGAGCGTCTCCCAGGGCTGGGCCGTGGCCGCCTCCCCCTGGAAGGTGTACCACGCCGGCAGCACCACCTCGTCTCCCTCCACCGCGAGGACCCTGTCGAGGCCCGAGGGCACGTGCAGCTGGAACTGGGCGCAGGAGGCGGGTGCTGGGGAGGAGAGCGAGGACGCGTGAGCTCAGACCTGCCCATCCTGGCAGGGGCGGGGGTGGGGGGCGCAGGACGCCCGGCCCATAGGAAGGACCTCAAGAGTCCTGCCCAGGGGCTCGCGGCTGCCTACTACCCGGAGGCCGCAACCTGGGGCCTGTTTTCAGCGTCATCAGCACCCGGAGCGCTAATTCTCCGAAACCTTCGCCTTTGGGTGTGTGGCGCGGAGGAGGACACAGTTATGTGCCATTTATTTGTATCTAGAGGCGCAGATTTCCAGCAAGGAGGGGAAGACGCCCAAGAGGAAGGGCAGGTTTAATGGTTTTTATGTATATTCTGCGTAGCCCACTTGCTCCCGCAGTTTCCCGGGCGGGAGGGAGGGAGGGAGTGACCGGGCTGGTCTGGATCGGAGCGTTCCTGCCCCGAGGGGTGGAGGGCCTAGGAGGCCGCTGGTAACCGCAGCTCCGGATGGACAGCCTGGGGCCGAGGTCGGAGCCGCCCGGTGGCTGCTGCGCTCCCTCCCCACTCCCTCCCCCGCCCTCTCAGCCCCGACAGGTGCGCTCCCTGGGAGAGAGGAGAGCTGGGACCCAGCAGGCTCCCGCGGGCCCGTTTGGGGTCCAGGCGACCAGGGCGGGTCCTCTGGGGCCACAGGGAACGTCGGCAGAGCTGGGGCACGCATGAAGGTCCCCAACAACCCAAGTACAAAGCTGTGGCTGCGTGTGTGCGTGTTCAGGAGGTGGACTGTAGTGTGGGTTTCAGGGAGGGGACTAAGCGAATCCATGGGGCACCTAGAAACGCTCGCCTTTTGCCCTTTGGAGAGGTGTCGGGGCAGAGTCCTAAGCCGTTTGGGGGAATACCCTCGGGCTCCCATCCCGCAGGCCTGAGGATCCCGGCGGCCGGAGGCCTGGCCACTCAGCACCACCACCTCTGCGTGGTGACCAGGCAGCCCAGGCACGGGCAGAGGCCGCAGACTGGCCGGGCCCTCCGCCCGCCAGGAGTCGGTTGAAGCCTCTCAGGCCAGGATGCGCACCACCCCCACCGCTTCCCGCTGCAGCCCGTAGGAGCCCCCACACCTAGTCCTTAGCCTTCTCAGCAGCCTCCTTCCCATTTCCTGGCGGGATCCAGGCAGGCCCGGGCAGGAAACTTGTGCCCAGCGATAAGCTAGAAGACAATGAGGGAGGAGGGAGGAGGGAGGAGGGAGGGGGGCGGCTAGGCCAGAGGTTCTACAGCTGGAAACAAGCATTGCCTCAAGGAGCCCGAGGCCCCGGGACACCCCCTCCTGGGGCGCGGCTGCCTCTCCTGGCACGTCCGCAGTGCTCCCAGGGGCCAGGCAGTTCCTACCAACGGCAGTGCTGTGCCCTCAAACCCCAGGAGTATTTCATTTTGCAAGAGGTGGAGGGGGTTCAGATGATGGCAGTGGATACACTTCTGGGCAAATGCTCCCTTTCTTATCGGCCCATCAGAAACCCGGAGCAGCAGAGGCCCCAGGCTTTAGCCTTCCTCCCTGGGTGTCCGCCGGAGCAGAAGTCCCCAACTGTCGGTCCCTTTTCACTCTAGGGTCCACAGAGTCGTCCAAAGAGAAGAGGGTGGTTGGGTTTGGGCAAAGGAGACCTGCACAGCCCAAGAAAGGGACCCTCTGGCCCACTCCCCAGAGCAAAAGCCGAGGAAGACTGAGAATGGGCCTGCTCTCCAGGGCTACTATTTTTAGTCTCCCTCTTTCTCTGAGAAACTCCCCCCTCGGGCTTCTCACGCCCCAGGGGCAGCAGCGGGGCAGCAGCGCTGGGCCACTGAGGAGCCCAAGTGTGCAGAGCCAGTGCCGGCCCTGAGCCTGGGTCCCCAGCGCCATTTAACCCTTGCATAGCCTGGGAACTCCACAATCCCCCTGCCAACAGGTAGGGACTTGGAGCTTGGGCTGTCACTATGAAAACTGAAGCTCAGAGTTAACACACACACACACAACCAGAAAAGCTGTGAAGATGCCCAGGCAGTCAACTGGCATTTTCCCCCCTTACTTCAGAAACCCCCCAGCAAGAAGGAGGATGGGGGGGGGTAGGGGGGCAGCATGCAGAAGGAAGAGGTGCTGAGGTTGAAGGGGGCGGGGAGGGTGAGAAATGGAGGCACCCTGGAACAGGCCCAAGCTAAAGGGGCAGGAAGCTGCCCGGATTTGGTGGCTGGGGAACTGCTCCTGAGCCCCACTTGGTCTGGGGCTCTACTTCTTCCTGCCCCAACATCCTCGCAGCACAGACCAGGCGAAGGAGCACACGTGAGGGTGTGGCGGGCCCAGCTCAGGCCCCATCACTGCTGAATTTCACTCTACACCCTGCCTAGCCTGGCTTGCCCTGGACTTTCCTCCGGACAGAAAGGAGCTCAAGATGGCCTCGCCTAACCCACGCTCCACCCCCCGGGGTCCTTGAGGAGGAATGGCAAGAAAGGCTGGGATGCGGGGTGCAACAGGCTTAGTTCCTGCCAGGCCCTTCTCTCCCCAGTTGGGCCACTGTGAGCTCCTGGGCAACCCTGGAAGCTTCTAACGCCCCTCAAAGCACTTGCTCCTGGGAGGTGGCCTCCCTCTCAGACTCTTTGAGGCCCGCTCTCTATTTCCTCTGTCCCCTTGACCCTGGGAACCAAGGACGGTGGTGGACCTCTGGGGGTGGGGGGTCACCATTCTGCTCCTCTAGGCACCCAGGCCCCTCCCCCATTTCCTGTATCCCAAATGACCTCACGGTTGTGCGTTGGGGGCACCTCCCTTGATTCCTAGGGCAGGAAGCAGGAGGAGGGGGCAGAGGGCGGCCTGGGCTGGGGGACTGAAGTGAAGTGGGGTGTCAGGTCCAGTACCAGGGAATTGCCCGGGGCCTGTGTGGGGAGGGGGCAGGAGCGGAGCTGGAGCTAAGTCCTTAAGCTCTTTAGCCAGTGTCTCATCTAGCAGCTCAGCTCATCCGGCTCTGCTGGGGGGTGGGGGGGAGTGGGGGTGAGGAATGGTTCTGATATCTCACCCCAGAGGTCTACCCTGGCGATGCCCTGACCCTCTCCCCACCACACACACACCTGGCACGGGAAGTGGGCGTGGGCAGTGGGTGCTGTCCCCAACCCGCAGGGGTGAGGTCAGTAGCAGCTGGGATGCCCTGGGTGGGAGAGGCTGGAGGTGTACGTGGGGGTGGGGGGGGGGGTGTAAGAGTCAGAGGCGGGAGTCTGGTCCCACCCAGTTCCTCACCAGGCCCCAAACCAGCTCCCTCTGGGTCGGAGTCTCCCCATCTCCCGCTCAAGTCCCCTCCCGGTTCTGGGTCTAACTTACCGAAGGTACTCAGCCCCAGGAACAAAACCTGCATCAGGCTGCTCGCAGGGAGTCCAGGCAGGGACACCATGGCCTTCCCTGGCCCCGATGGTCAGGGGCGCTGGCTCTGGGACGCAGTGACCGCCAGGTGCTGAGGCCACGGGACAGCCGCAGTGACCGACAGGTGCCGAGGCCACCGGACAGCCGGCGCGGACTCGGGAGCCGGGACACTGACACCGAGGGCAGCGCTAGCCAGAGTGTGCGCGCGCGGCCGGTGGCCGGGTGGGGACCGACAGGGACAGGGGGCGGGGCATTGGAAGGGGCGGAGAGGTCGCTGTCCTCCCGGGCGGGGCACGCGGGTGACCCTCCTGACCCTCCTCGAGCTCTGGGATCCGGTGGCTTTGACCTGGCCGGCGCGCAGGGCGGGGTCCGGTAATCCGGTGCACCCACTGCGGCCGGGGCAGGGAAGACCAGGGTCCCGGCGGCCACAATCTCTCCGCGGGGCGGGTGGGAGAAGGATGGGAGGGAGGGAGGGAGCTTTGGGGATTCCTCGGTGTCCAGGGACCACTCACACCCCCACACCGTAAACTGCAGAGCACTGGTCCCCTACTAACTGGCTCCGAGCCTAACCCGAGTGGCCTGCCTGGTGGAGGAAGAAGGGCACCGTTTCCCCAGGGCCAATGGGGCTCCGCAGTGTGGGGGACCGGCAGGGACGGCGCCAAACCCGGAGTGACCGCTTCCCCAGGGCGGGGGTGGGGAGGCAGGGGGTGCTGGGCCGGAGCCGCGAGGAGGAGCGGGTCAGTGGGTGGGTTATGGCCACCTGAGCCAAGAAGCCCGAGGCCGCTCGGCAGGAGGTCAGGCCCGCAAGGGACTCGCCTGCGTGGGGACGCTGGGACCCTCGCCGCCCAAAGGGGGGCTCGCAGGCCACCGGGTCCAGTGCCGGGTCCCACGAGCTGGCTGGGGAAAGGCTGGCGGGAGGACGCCCCGGGAGTAGCGCGGGACACTGAATACTCACCTTTGCAAACATCCTCCCCTGGGCCGTATGCTGCCTGGGGAGGAGGGGGCTGCGCGGAGGCTGCCCGGAGCCCCGGCGGTTTTATTTCCCCGACTAGGTCGCTTTCCTGCGAATTTAATGTAACCGCCCCTCCCCCTCCCCCCCTGCGCCCCCTGGCGGCCGCGGCCCCTCCAGGAAGCGCACGCACCTGTTCCTGCTTCTCAGTCCAACATCCAAAACAAAGATGCTTCAAACATCCCGGCGTAGTCAACCTCCGCGCAAAGGCCACCGAGGACCCAAAGCGCAACCGCGAACTCCTGGCGCCGCCTGCTCTGGGTGGCTGTTGCCTGGGGAGAAAAGCAGCCAGGCCTCCTGGATTCCACTGACGCCAGAGTTCTGCTGTAACATGGAGTGTGTGCCCGGTGCCTGCGCTGCACACAGACCCTCGGGGCTGCTGCCTCCTAGTGTGACTTGCCTGGCTGCTCCTTAAATACCTGCGGGGCAGTGGCTCTGAGAAATGCCTGTGCAAACACTACACTGCCAGTGTCCACTCTGGAGCCTAGAAGCTGGCAACTCAGTGGCAGCCAAGGCAGCAGACATAGATAACTGCCCATCTCATACCCTTAGGCAGCGACCTGCACACTTGAAATTGTCACATAGATTGGTGGTGGTGGTGGTGGGGGGTGTTGGTTTGCTCTTTCTATTGTATCGCACTCAGATTTTTCTTGACTTTAGTTAACATTGCAAACCCCTCTTGTAAACATCTCCCTCCTTTGTTTCCAGATGAGGGTTGTCTCCCAAAATAAGTAACCCCAGAAAGGCAGTACAAAGTCTCCTAGTTGTATATCCCAGGAACACCAAAGCATCCAATCACATAGGCTGTGCTCATCCAAGGTATAGTCTCAACGCTCATTCTCTGTAGCTCATTTTTTCTTTGTAATTCAGATCCCAAGTAATGTGCACCATTGAAAAGTGAAGCTGCAGCCCAAGACTGGTGGGCAGTGGCTGTTTCCATGTGACACAGCACCAGTCCTTCAGGACTCTCCCTCTGCCCTCGCCCCAAAGAATTTCCACACCGTCTCCTGTCCCAGCCCCTTCTTTTTCAGAGTCTGAGGCTGTCAAGTGGTAGAAGTTAGCACAGCAGCGCCATTACTTTAAGTTTTTGCCAAGATGCATTTTAGGGCGAACATTGCTCTCTGGTGTAAAGTGAGAATATTGGCACTGATAACCTGGGAGTGACCTGGGAGCTGCCTGGGAACCACGTTGTGTGCAGGAGCCAAGTTCACAGTTCCATGTAAGAACCAGTCATACCTCATCCTACATCTTTAAGTATTTTCTAATGCAGATTCTTAGGTTTGAATATAGTGCCTCCATTCCCCGCCCCCCCCCACAATCCATTACAGTTTCATTAAGGTCTAAATAGTCCACTTTTTGTTTTTAGCAGCACACATGTCGTTTTCTGACACCCGCATGCCCTCTTTTCTAGAATGCTCTGGCCAAAGAGACTGGATATTCAGTAGCAACAAGCTACTTTCTTTCCAGGTCTCCATTCCTCAGCGCCCGGCTTTGTCCTCTTGCCGCCATCCCTCACCCATCCCAAGCTCAATGGTGGACTCATGGCCTGGCCCAGTCTCGCCATCTTCCCCTCGCTGCTCACAGCGGCCTGGCAGTGCCATTCTCTGTAATGTGGGGTAGATCTGAACCATCTCAAACAAGGCTCACGAAATGCTCCGCTGGAGCTAAGTACTTAACAGCGATGGAAAGTCAAGCATAACTAGTTTTGGGGTGGATCAGTGGCAAAGCTTTAGGGAGGTAGTACTGGTAATAATGCTTTCCCCCTGCAGCTCCTAGCACTGAAGACTGTAGGGCTATTGCTACAAGATGGTGAATGGAGTTTCATTCCGGCCAATTTAATTTAACCGCCCCTCCCCCGCCCCCTGCACCCCTGCACTCCCTGGCGGCCGTTGCCCCCTCAAGGAAGGACTATAGGACTGTAGGACTACACAAGCCCACCGCGAGTTTAACATGTTTGGACTACAATTTCAAGTTGCAGAGAAGGGCAAACGCATGAGAATTTCCCAAGGCCTGTCCCTGTAGACTGTGCCCAGGGAAAGGAGGTGCTACACTCAAGCATCCCATAATATTTATACTCTTCCTGAAGTAGCACCTGTTTTTAGCAGCTCACATCAGAAAACAGCCGACTCCACAAACCTAGATCCAAATGACATTGATTATAAGCTCTCTAGCCACTAGAAAAATAAGTACCAACCAAGAGATACGAGAATGAGAAAATCACTGGTGTGGGAAATAATATTTTTTTTCATCAAATTTGTAATTTTATCTTCAATTGTATAGAAAAACAGGGAGAATTATAGCTCTTACCTGGATTTGCAGCCCACTTAAAGTCGAGCACCTGAGAGCTGTTAGGGAATCATTACAGATAACCCATCTAACAAGACTCCACCGTGACACCAAAGTGACCTCTGACTACCCTACTAGTAAGCTGGCTCTTAGTCACGAGTCCTGACCTCTAAGTGGAGTGCTAGTTGACACACAGAAATCTTGGGAAGATCGAAATGTGATAGTTATCTTTCTAATGGACTGACACCTCCCAGTTTCCTATCCTACGGATCACTTAAAAACTTTTTTGGATGTTTCTGTTGGCTCTTCTCTCCTTTTTAAAAAAATATATTTTTATTGATTTCAGAGACAGGAAGGGAGAGGGAGATATAGAAACATCAATGATGAGAGAGAATCATTGATGAGCTGCCTCCTGCACTCCCCCTACTGGGGATTTAGCCTGCAACCCCGGCGTGTGCCCTGATCGGGAATTGAACCGTGACCTCCAGGTTCAGGGGCTGAAGCTCAACCAATGAACCATGCACGCCAGCTGGGTTCTTCTTTCTTTCTTTTTTTTTTTATAGGCAATATGATGACACCAATTCTCCACTTTACTCCTTGGGAAAGTTGCCCCTGATTACTGAGTATAAAGATGAGAAAGGAAAGTCTCTTATACTTTAATGTACTCAAGGTCAGAAGGAATATCCTAGTCGTTTTTAAAAAAGAAATACAAAATGCAATGTCCAATGACCTTGGGTACACTCTGACAAGAAATAATGACATTGGGTGCAGAGAGTGCAAGAAAGTGAAGATCTGCTGTTTGCTCGAAGTCAGAGCACAGCGCCCACTGCCAGCGTGGCCACACTCTGCTACAAAAAGCTCAACTACTACGCCAAGAGGCCAGGAATTACTTTAATTTTTTTTTTAAAAAAAAAGTTTAAACGGCAACACAACCGTCAAGTTGGTACATCACAGAAACAAAGGTCTTTGCAGGCAACACTGATTGGGAATAGCAAAACACTGGGTTGGTGAAAAAATGAAACTCTAAATTATATACAATAGTAGCTAAAGGTGATACTGAAAAACAGTCTTATTTACTGTGACTTGAGATTTAACTTGCCATTATCTATTGCTTATTTATTCAGGGTTGTAAATAATACTTATATAGAGACATAGAGATGTGTAAAAATGAAACGTTGTGGAAAAAATACAAATTTTCAATTTTATATGAAACTCAAAGTATAAGTTTTGTCCAATATGGAATGTAGCTATGTTTGTTTATATTAGGGCTCTAATAGCCGTTTAAAAATGTTTTGTTTTTAAAAAACAGTCGACCCACCATGCAAGTTCGCTGTAAATCTCGTTTGCTCCAAGTGAGCATTTTTAGGTGAGGTCTGTGTTGTTTGCTCAAAGTCTAGTGTGATCCTTTAAAGATTGTACTGGCCCAACGCTGGAAAGAGTTTCCATGGAGAGTCTGATGGCAGCATCTGGATGAGGGACAGTCTGGGTCACGGGAAGTGAGAAGAGGGAGGTAAGAGCCCGAATCCTTATGAAGGATGACATTCAGTTGTTAAATTTTAAGCGGTACCCGATGGCTTTTTCCAGGCACTCCACTAAAGAGCCCGCGGAAAGGAAATCCCTCTCTACTTCCACAAACTTGATGTAGATGGATTTGGGGGAGACTCCGGGATCCACAATGCAGTTCTGAGACAAAAACCCATTAATGCCAACCCAATCTTTGCTGAAGGTTTTGGTATTGGCTTGGAAGTGTAAAAACAAGCACTGCTGCAGAGTCCTGACCTCAGCGATCCCGAGGTAGCAATAGGTGATCCGGGCGGGTTCTATGGGTGCGGAAAGGGTTTCCAGGTCAACCCTGCCCTCCTTTCCTGGGTCCAGGGAACTCTGCTCCATGTGGGGGGAGGAGGGCCTCTTCAGACATTCTTCATAGCCAATGGCATACAGGCCCGGGCTCTTGGGAATGCCTCCTGGCAATAAATACTGAACGACGTTGCCACCAGTTGGTTTGGAGTGGGCAATGGGGATCCAGTCAATTTCCATGTGCAGCTCCAGGCACCTGGCCTCACTGATAGTGATCTCTAAGAATTTGTAGTAAACATTCTTCCAGTTCATTTTCTGCACGCGGGTCATAATGATCCGCCCCTCGGGCTTCTCGGAGTTGAAGTACTCCCGGAGTCGTTTGCCAAGGGGCACCTGGGAGCTGATCTCAGCATAATGGTAGCGGATATCCTCTTTCCAACGGGTGTTATAACCGATCCCGAAAATGGCCAGTTTATTAGAAAGATGAAGCCTTGAAAAGTCCGTCCAGCTCTGAAACAGTTCCCATTTCAACTGCACTGATTCCAAAATCTGGACGATATTCTGCATGATGTCTCTCTTCCTAGAAAGAGAAATAAAAATCAAATTCCTCAGGGGTCTAGATGAGCACTGTCCATCAGCACTGCCTGCAATGATGGAAGTATTCTCTATCTGTGCTGTCCAGTATGCTAGCATCAGCACTCAGAATGTGGCCAGTGTGAGTGAGGCACTTTCCATTATAATTTGAAATTACGGTTCGATAAACACATGTGATTAGTAGCTTCCATATGGGTCAGGGCAGGTTGAGATAACCATAGTATAAAATCTGAGAACACTCTCCCCTTGGGAGTTTCTAGGAATGAATGATAAGCTGCTTTCCATTACTTATACAGGCTGGCTGTATTAACCTTCGCAACTATTGCTATGTACTAGTAAGACCCTAGGACTTCAGAACCCAAGGATCATGAATTGTTTTAAGTGACTATTATAATGCACATGATGGCCTTCAGACCTAACCAAGAGCAAGTGGAGAAAGCTGTATTCAGAAAGGTATCCACCTTGAAAACATTATGCTAAGTGAAATATGTCAGTCAGAAAAAGCTAAGAACCGTTTGATTTCACTCATATGTGGGATATAAAACTGAAACTCGTTAACACAAACAGCCGTATGTTGGCTGCCAGAGGGAAAGGAGTGGGAGTAGAAGGGAGTCCTAATATAAGGTGAGAGGAGAAGATTTGGCTTAGGGTGGTGGGCACATGGTGCAATATACAGATTTTGTAACATAGAAACCCACACCTGAAACCTATATGATCATGTTGAACAGTGTCATCCCAATAAGTCAAAAAAAGAGAAAGGTAAACAGTATCATTTAAAATAATGAACATCTTAATTTCAAAGCTGGAAATTCTGAAAATGCAATAATTTTGGCGATACATGCTTGCAAAAAGAAAATGGCATTTTCTTCTATTTGTAGAAGAAATTCATTACCTCTTCCAAACTGAGAAGAACTGTTAGTTCAACACAGATTTAAGATCTGAGAATTCAGATGTAAAAGGTCCATATTAGGCTTAGCTTTTTTTTTTTTTTTTTTTTTTTAAATATATTTTATTGATTTTTTACAGAGAGGAAGGGAGAGAGATAGAGAGTTAGAAACATTGATGAGAGAGAAACATCGATCAGCTGCCTCCTGCACATCTCCCACTGGGGATGTGCCCGCAACCCAGGTACATGCCCTTGACCGGAATCGAACCTGGGACCTTTCAGTCCACAGGCCGACGCTCTATCCACTGAGCCAAACCGGTTTCGGCTAGGCTTAGCTTTTAAGAGATAAAAATTTAAGATAATGAGACCTGGTTGGATGGCTCAGGTGGTTGTAGTGTCATCCTGTACACCAAAAGGTTATGGGTTCCATTCATAGTTAGGGCACATACCTACATTTCGAGTTCGATCCCCAGTTGGGGCACGTACAGGAAGCAACCAATTGACCTCTCTCTCTCTCTCTCTTCCTTCTTTTCTAAAATCAATAAAAGAACACGTCCTTGAGTGATGATTAAAAAAAATTCAAGATAATGAATTGAGACTGTTCTAGAAAATATTTTATAAAGGGAAAAAGTAAAGAAATTTTGATTTGGATAATTAACAAAGATATGACAGAAAAGGCAGGGAATTCTTCCTGCATATGCTGCTGAACTCATATTACTGTAACTTATATCCCATGATTCATATATATGTGGGGATATGCAATTACAAGTTTGCTTCTCAGGTATGGCAAATCTTTGATATTGGAAGATTGAAGTTTGTTAAATATTAACTTAGCAACCAACTACTACCCTCTACAACAATTATAGTCTTAAGCTACAAAAATACTCAACTAACCACTCACGTCCATCAAATGTATGCAAGAAAGAGGGTATATGTGCCAGTTTATTAGCTTCTTGAGAGGAGAGAGACCCTGGAAACTTCCTATTAAATTCTCAAATCTTCCAGGAGAAAAGCTTTCGCAACACTGAGGGATCTCCATGCAGTCATTCTCAGTCTGACCTCTTACTCTCCTTGACTTTCTTTGCGAGATGACAAAGATGTGACATATTTTGCTATCAGCTGCTTCTTGAGGCCAAAAAGTGCCCTGGATTTTCCTCCACCCTCCAGGGTGCCTTGAGAGCTTCTCAAGCGTCAGAGTGGCCATCGAGATGAAGTCACTGTGTTCCTGGGAACTTGTCCCTCTTCTCAGAGGACACAAAGGCACTTGGCCACTTTTCTAATATTTATAATGTGCTACTTGTGAGGTTAAGATATAGGACCAGGTTTCTCCATGGGTCAATGCTTTAAAAAACATGCACCCAAAAACTTATTTCAGAGCCACCATCCTTCCTTGTCCTCTTTTGAAATATTCTTTAAAATGTATTTTTATTGATTTCAGAAAGGAAGGAAGAGGAAGAGAGAGATAGAAACTTCAATGATGAGAGAGAATCATTGATGAACTGCCTCCTGCTCGCCCCCCACTGGGGATCGAGTCCACAACGTGGGCATGTGCCCTGCCTGGGAATCAAACTGTGACCTCCTGGTTCATAGGTCGACATTCAACCACTGGGCCATGCCAGCCAGGCAAGAGCGTGCTTTTTGATTCCCAAAATGTAATCTAAGAAATGTATGTGTCCTCTAGCCCTCCTTTCATTTTTACTAACATCAGATAAACTCAGGGTTCTGTGACTCATCTTTCCATTTTAGTAAAACATCCAGGTATCCAGATCCACACACAGGCTTCTTTTCATGTAACATATTTATTTCTTCTTGTTGTGTATAAAACTCTCACCATTTTAGATTAACCACTGGGAAGCTGAAGCTAAGGGAGTGAGGAAGAATGACTAGACAGGCTTCCGCAGTGAGATGGCGGAGGAAGCACCTTCCCATTACACCGAGATGAATACGTTTGTAGAGAGGGGAAGCGTCTACTTACTGTGCTTCTTCAGAAGACTCTTGTTTGATTTTTAATGTTCTCTTTGTGACAGGTATTTCATCTGAAAAGCAAAGTTTTGGAAACAGGTTATATTCTCCTAAGTGGTGGCATACATTTATGTAGATAAGTAGCTATATGTTTACTGTTCATCCACACATCCCAATTCGAGGACTTGATTCTAGTCTCAAACGCTGCCCAATGCCAGATTTATAAATATAACTTTTATAATGAGATGCATACATTTATATGCAAGATCAGAAACCAGCTCTACAAGTATAAAATTCTTCAAGGTCACCAGTAGATTTCTAGCTGGGAGCTTAAAGCTTAATTTCTCCACAAACATGATTTTTAAAGGAACAAGAATGAAAATAATTCTGCTAGATTTAGATTTTCTATGTAGGTTTTACAGAGGAATTATTTCCCCCATATCAGGATCCACATATTCCGCATGTTATTTTTCTCCCAAAGATTTGGGTGACTTAAATCTCTCTGGCAAAACCAGAGTTATGGGATGCCAAAGTAATTCAGGCTGTGTTACTGTTTTGAAATGAAGAGATTGTAATCGCTTAGCATCTGCCCTGTTTGTTCTTCTAATCTTTCTTTTTAAAGAATAATTGATTGATTTTTAAAGAGAGAGGAAGGAAGAGGGAGAAAGAGAGAAACATTGATGTGAGAGCACAACATCAATGGGCTGTCTCCTGCACACCCCCCACCAGGGACCGAGGCCACACTGGGCATGTGCCCTGACTGGCAATCCAACCAGCAACCTTCTGGTGCATGGGACGACACTCAACCGAGCCACACCGGTCAGGGCTTATTCTTCCAATCTTAAAGTCTCTCTCTTAAATTGTGTTAGTCCTACAGTTATATAGCCTCTTTCTTCTCTCCCTCTCTCTTCCAATATTTGAGATTAAACAAACAAACAAACAAACAAAAACAGCATTCATGAGAAACACAAGCATTTAATACTGTTTCTTTTGAATTAGCCTCAGGAATAATGATCGAGTAATGCTAATTATCTTGAGCTGGAGAAGTACACCGATAGTGCCAATCCTACTATACTTTCTCACTGGCGAGTAACAACATTTACTTGTGAGTACTCATCACACAACTCGCCATTAAGCTATAATGGCTGCAGCAGAAACGTGGTTAGGACTTCCACATCATGAAAATCAAAAGTGGGGCATTTACTACAAAAAGCCACTTACATAGACCCTCTCAATGAGGCCACACAAGCTCGGCTTTGATGGCCAGGAGTTTCATTTCCATTCTAAACGTTAAGATTGTGGTCAATCATTTCAGCTGTTGCTGGAATCCTTTGTGAAGTCTGAAGGAATATGACTGCCGAGAAAGCTCAAATATGAGCCCTTTTTAAGATAAATCGAGGCTTCTCTTCATATTTTGTTCAGACCGAAGTCTGGGATGGGACCGTTTCCAAATCACAAACAGAAAAGGAAAAAAGAGAGTTCATCTCTAGCAGTTGAGCCAAGAGTCAGTACTCGTGGCAGTCACCGTAGAACTAAGAGCTGCGGGGTATTTCAAACCGCATAGGATTCCGCCACCAAGCTTCCTGGGTCGCTCAGAATGAGGAATTCTTCTGTGGATTTAGGATGTTTGCTGGTACCCAAGTCAGCAAATGACCAACACCAAGCACTAGCTGGTAGTTTAAGGCTAAATCAAGGCCGCCCAGAGTGCCCCAGATAGACGGGCTACATGCCTTGTGCTGACAGTAGGGACAGTACCAGTCCCGGTGCACATATGAAGGTACATACACACACACAGACACAGACGAGGAGCAGATACGTCGGCTTTCTTACCCAATTCCTGATCTGTTGGGTAGCCATGGAGATCCTGACTGTGGTTTCCCCAGTCCTCCTGTGAATACTCCTCCATAGTGCTGCCATCTGACTCCAGCTCCTGGTACAAGCCACTACTGTTAATAAGTACAGGCTGGCAGGGCTGAGCATCCCATCCTCCCTGACCAAACACCTGTTCCAACTGTTCAAATGTGTAACTGCTCTTTCTTTTCCCAACACCATGTTCTTTCACCCGACTGTAACACCTGCGAAGGGTCTAAGACACAAAGTCTTTTGTTATTCCTTTAAAGCTGTCCTTCCTCTTCCAGGTACGGACCACAGATATTAATTACTATGAGACAGACACAGACAGACAAACACAGACACATTGTTACAGGAATGCTAGATTTCAAAATCATTATTATATTAGAAAAAAAATTACTAATTTAGCATTTACTCAAACATGTTATCATTCAAACAATTACTTTGCAATTAATTATCCATTAAACAAGAATCATTACAACATTATTGCATGTACCCCATACACATATTTTTATACCCCCTCCCCCACTTAAAAAGAATAAGGAAAAAGAAAAAAAAAGAAAACAAGAAATACCAGCCAGCCAATAGGATGCACACCTGCCACAGAAGAGATAGAGCTGCTTTGGGGCCAGAATTGGGAAAAAGTGAGGGAGGGAGGGCAGAAAGGAGAGTTCCCTGAAGCAAAGAATATAACCTTCCTTACTCTTGATTAAGAAGGGATACAGGGTAAAAACAATCCCCTAAATGAAGCGACTGGGAAACCGTATTACTCAGATGGTCCATATCCCTCACTCACTCACTCTGTCTTTGGGGAAGCTGCTAAGATTTAAGAGAGGTCAAGTCAATCATGCTACCGATTCCCTGTCTCAAACATCAATGATCAAGAAACAATATACCTACATCTAAAAATTAGCCAGTAAGACTCGTCTATTCTATCAACTCAAACTGCCAGCCAAACAAACCAACAAATGAGGCCGCTAATTTCCTTTTTGGGGGGAAAGTGAGGTAGAGGGGTGTTATTTCATTTATCTTTCTGCCTTTTAACGCACAGCAAATAAGTATCATTCTGCAAGTCCACATATAAAACCTGGATAACTTTATTATCTTACACAACCCTTCCATCTTCTTCATGGTCTTCTAAGGCATAGTTCTTATTATTAGCTCAGTTTCCTTAGTTGAACGATATTGCAAAGGCTACATCAAGGACTTGGTCCCAGCTTCCAAATTTAGTTTAGTTGCTCTCAGTCTCTCTCCCATCTCTGCCTCCATGTTCCTTCTACTTGACTGGGTTTCAAGTTTCCTTAAGACAAGACCCTTTTTCTTTGGTGGCTCCCAAATACTTTCTAACACGCCTGCGCAAAAGCAGTTCGCCTCAGACTTCAATACGTGCACCTGCCAGACTATAAATGTCTCCTACATGTGAGATGGCGTCCCATGAGCCAACACATCACCTGTTCTCACCAAAAGCCTTTGCAGAACCTCCATGAAGTTCAGTGTCTCTAAATCGCAGTTGACAAACCACAAACACTCCATAAAATACTCTGCAGATCTTCTCTTGATGCCGGAAACCCAGATGGGATAATAAGAGCATGGCACTTAGGACAACATTCCTCAGACACAAACAGAGTGGTGGTCAGCATCACCCTGTCCCCAAACCAGCCAGCCTGCCCCTGCATGAGCACCTTCCTCCCTCCTCCTCTCTCCAGATCTCTTCTGCCTCCACTGGTGCCTCAAAGAACTGAGGCTTCTCTTCATAAGGGATGGTCACAAGGAGCAGCTCAAAGTCTCTAGCACAAGTGAACTGGGGAGGCGTCACGGGCAGCCTTTAGGGGAAGGACACAGATGCCTGCACAGAGCTCCGTGGGTTCTCTGCTCTCTCCCCCGTGCTCTCTGCCCTCCTGGCAGAGACGGGAACTGGAATTGCAAACATCTGCCAATTTATTTTTATCTCACAATGTCTAGTTGCTGCCTCCAAGAACACCCCAACCACGCTTTTTGACTCCTCAAGGACCGTACATGGAGAGTCCCAGCCATGTCCCTTTCACCCTCCAGGGCCATAAATGGATGTGGGAACCGTGCCACCGCCGCCTGGCTGCCTGAGAAAAGCACCCGGCATAAGAAAGGGACCAGTGGGCTGTCACTGAGGGCTAGTCACGAAGTCAGGAAACACAACGGATGTTCCTTTGAAGAAGGGGCCACACTTACCAGGCCGTGCCGTGGGCATAAACAAAGCCACCATTTCTGACCCTACAGTGGGAAACCACAGGAAAGACTGAAACCACCAACGTGGCTTAAATTCACTACGTAACTGTGCGTAAGAAAACCAGCCATATCGAATGGTCTAGACATGGAAGCACGGTCAGAGGATGCATTTGGTATGTCTCGCTTGGTAGTGTACTTGTGAAATACACTGTAATAGTTAATATGCTGGTATGTAAAACGTCTAGTAGGGTCTGAAGGAAAAATGCTTGGTGATCCTCAATCGTTATGATAACATTTGATGTACTGAAATGTGAAAAAGATTTCCAAATTGATTTTAACTCTCAAAACATAAATACATATGAGGTATCTTGTAGGTTCAGCAAAGATTACAGATCTAAGGAGAAGCTATTGAAATAGGACATAGAAAAAAAAGTAAGAGCTCAAACTTCAGCTTGACCACTACCGTAAGAAACCAGAGGGATTTAGAAATGGATCAAAAGGACACGGAGGTGTCCTCCCCAATTCTTACCTCCCATAAACCAGACAGGTTACACCTTCCACACTCTCAATGGTTAACCAAAGCATACACTTAAACAACGGTGTCTGAAGTCCTACGCAGACCAGCTTAAACACCTACTCTAAATCTGAAGTTAAGACAATGCTCCAGAATCTAGAAATAACAGTCTCGCCTCCCATTTCTGACAGCTGCACCAAACCCAGTGAGATCCTCACGTTAGCTTTTCCTGGAGAACCAGTTCCTATTTCCTGCTCAGAACAATCGCCTTGCTTCCCTTCCTTCTTCCTTTACCTCACTCCTCTGAGAAATTTATAGTGACTTAAGTTCTATTTTTTTTAAGCTCTAGCATTAAAAACAACAACAACGAATATCTTAGGGGGGAAAGAATTTGCTTAAAATTATTAAAGACCATTCTATTCACAATTAAGAAGACCGCTTTCCTTGTTAGAAATTTCCACGGTAAACAAACCCCCGGACCCCTCGCCAGGGGAAGAGCTGTGAGATACAGGGCATCTTGAATGAGGTCACAGGGATGGAGGTCAGGAGGAGTTAAGGAAACCTGAACAGAGGCCCGAGAGTGTAGGTAACAACTTGAGTCGGTGATCAAATCAGAGGACTTCCCAGGTATTGATCGCGAAGCAACGCCAGGCGAATGCTTACTGAATCCCGTGCCAGCTGTTCAATGACCACAGAAGGAAAAGAACCAGAGAGAAGACTTGAAAGGTGTCCCATTACCAAAGCAGGGAGACAAATCAGAAGGCCGACAACCGACAATTTAGAGACAGAGGGAAAGTGTTGCCCGAGTTTAAGATTAGACTGAAAAGAAACGAGAGAATAAAGATGACATTCATTGTGGATGAATGTAAGGGGAGTCTACGGGGGTGAGGGGAGGGCAGGTAAACGAAGGCAGGGATTTGAGATGGGCGGGGTTGGGGGTTTCACGCAGCAATGCAGAGAAAGACCCAGGGTTACAGTACACGGAACATTAAATACAGTGCACAATGCAGCTATCTTGCCAAAGTAAGTAAATCCAGTATTGGGTTGGATAAGCAGAGGAATCACATGTAAGCTATGAAGGTGGCTCTTCCTCTCTATTCAGCACCGGTGAGGCCACAGCTGGAACACAGCATTCAGTTCTGGGCATCGAACCAGCTACAAGAGAGGGAAATTGTAGAGTTCAGAAAAGGGCAAATAATATAACGAAAGGCTTGGAAAATAAGATCTGTAAGTAGGGCCAGTGGTTTCATCAAAGCCTTTTCTGCCATCACAGAAGCTACTTTGGGGATACAGACAAGGTTTCTTTTGCCTCAGTGTCCTCCAATTCCTCCTTTGACTGTCAGGAAGTGGGAAGAACTGCATTCTTCCGTGGTATGGCAAGGTCGAAAGCAAGCTAAGCCAATCGTATGGGCATGTGCCAACTAATTCTGCTACTGACTCAACTGTTTTCTCAAAATGTACCCCCATTTCATTCAATCATAAAGTAAGCACCATGACAAAACCACTGTTCTAACAGAACTGACTGCGGGTGGGACAGCATACAACGAGGAGGGAGAGCATATGAACGTATTGTGTAGTCTGAGAGGTCGGATGAAAACTCAAGTCCAACCCTGGGAGGACAGCTTGGTTATAACAGCAGGAAACAATGTTATAAGAAAAAACAAGCAGTGAAACAGATTTCCAAATGGAGCTGCCAAACTGGCCATTCTAGAAATGGGTCACATAGTTTATCTTAACACTCTGCCAACTAACTATGACACGTTTGAGATCCTTTTAACCCAACTGATTGAGTAAAGAATACACTTATTTGCAAACAAAGTCTTAAAAATCATATATTATGTTCCACCGGAAATGGGGGAAATTACTGGGAGTAATTCTCCAGTGACTGATTATAAAAGTGTTGAGAACAATTTCTCTGCCTACACAGATGTGTATTTTGAAGCAAAAAAGTGTGAAACAGATCTATCTTCTTCCTTTAAGTTAATTACCACTTTATTGTAATTAGTTACTCTTAGTTAATTGAGGCAAAAAAAACCAACACCGAGTTCATTCAAAATCTTTAAGACTCAAAATTTATTTAATTAGTTTTATTTTCTGACTGTGAGTACAAAGGTAGGAAAGGAAAAAAACCTGAAAAAAAATTTCTGTGCACAGTAAGAGGGATATTAAGACTATAGTATGAATATCTATCTATCTATCTATCTATCTATCTATCTATCTATAGAGATGTAACTAATGATTAGGGCATCATTTAAGGCAAAATACATCCATCTGGGGCAAGCAGAACTTCACTCTATTTTCTTAGGGTTTTATACATTAAAATCTGGCAAACTGACTTGCCAAATCATCTAAATCCTTTAAAACCAACCAAACACCCCTTCCCCCCAGAAAAGCACACCCACAAAAATACATTTCTTGTTTCACACTCCCATAGTTCTTAGGGAAACATAGGACGTTCTGGCAAATGAAAGATCTATTCTTAAATTTTCCTTTTCCTTTTCCTCTCCAGAGAAGAGTCTTAACTGTTTTGAGTCATGGATTTCCTCCTCATAAAAATACATACAAAACAATGTCAAGGGGAACATGGACTCTGTGAAGAGCCCATACAAGAACCTCGTTTTAAAAAACTGCTCTGTACCATGTGGTTGTTTCCTCCATAAAAGAATGTAACAGGAAGTGGCCAGAAATCCTAAGATAAGGTAGATTTCATTCAAGTCTTACATTTTACAGGAGAGTCTAAGAATTGGGGCATCCAGTTTAAGTCCAATTTACCCACCTTACTCACTATTCTGTTCATTTAGATAAATCACCATTAATACTTAAGAGGTAAACTAGCCAAATTCTCCTGTTTCTTGAAAGAAGCATACAAGGTTATCAATTTACTCTTTAACAAAATATAGTACTTCTTCTATTTCCTGGGAAAGAAATCTTTTTCTGAAGTGGCAGTTAAGCAATACTACACAACTCAGAGTTATGCTGGTTACCTGTTCCGACTGTATCACATCGTACTGGAGCATTCAGTATCTGATTAACATCAATATCGATGCTAGATAAATCTCCCAAGATAACAACTTAAAACAGGGACATTCCCATATCTAGAAACAAGCACGGACATGAAATTAAGTCTTAGTAGTCACAATGGCCAAGCTTTAACATCTTCCCATTTTAACACTAAAGGGGTCTCAAAGGATTAGGCACCGCCTACTTACTCAATCCTTAACCCAATGGGATTATTCCGTTGAAACTGTTCATATTATGGTCAGCAATGTCTTCTTAATTAAGAAAAATGGTCCTCAAACTTAGTCCTTAACTCATCTGAGTTTCCCGAGCATTTAATACTATTCATTATCTGTGTTCCTATCCTTGCCAAATATCTCTTATAAAACTTTCTGTAATAGCCCGACTGGCGTGGCTCAGTGGTTGAGCGTTCACCTATGAACCAGGAGGTTACTGTTCGATTTCCGGTCAGGGCACATGCCTGGGTTGCGACCAATGATTCTCTCTTATCACTAATGTCTCTCCCTCTCCTTCCTCTCTAAAATTAATAAAAATATATTTTTAAAAAACCTTTCTGTAATCTACTGATTGACTGGGGGTTGTTGGAGCTGCCTAAGGCTCTAATGACAAACTAGTTCCCAACTTCCAAAATCTTATGGAAGTTCTAAAATGGAAAGAACCTTAGAGGTCACCTAGCCCAGTGAGGAGCCAAGGCCCCAAGACAAATAAGTATTCCTTCAAAAGAGACCTGGCATATAAAAACCCTCAGGTGGCGGCTGACCAGCGTGGCTCATGGTTGAGCTTCAATCTACGAACCAGGAGGTCACAGTTCGGTTCCCAGTCAGGGCACATACTGGGGTTGCAGGCTCAATCCCCAGGGGGGGCATGCAGGAGGTAGCTCATCAGTGATTCTCTCTCATCTTTGATGTTTCCATCTCTCTATCCCTCTCCCTTCCACTCTGAAATCAATGAAAAAAAATGTGTGTGTGTGTGTGTGTGTGTGTGTGTGTGTGTGTGTATATATGTATATATATATTACCAAGTGCCACCCACAAAATGTTGAATGTTTCCTCTAGATTGTGAGCTCCATGAGGTAGGGATTATGTCTGCCTGTTCAGTTTCTCTGAGCCCAGAAAAGGACCTATCGGATAAGGACTGGTCAATATATTTATTAAGTAAATGAATTACTGTAACTTTTTTAAAAAATACATTTTTATTGGTTTCAGAGAGGAAGAGAGAGATAGAAACATCAATGATGAGAGAGAATCATTACTTAGCTGCCTCCTGCACAACCCCTATTGGGAATAGAGTCCACAACCCGGACATGTGCCCTGACCAGGAACTGAACCGTGACCACCTGGTTCAACCACTGAGCAACACTGCCTGGACTGAATTAAGGTAACTTTGAAGTAGTAAACTACTTAGCAAGAAGATGAAATTTTCTTAGCAAAGAAAATCAGGAACTCATTTAATCATGATGGTAGATTTTATTTATAAAATCAATAAATCAAAGCAGGTCTGGCTCCTAAAATCTTTTGAAAAAATCAGGAGCAGAAAGGGTATTAAAAAAAATACAGTGCTATAATTAGCAAGGCAAATTAGTTTCTTTGTAACAAAGGAAGACTAACTGCAAAGGTCAAGGCTATTTTAAAAATATCTAACATACTGCCCTGGCCGGTTTCTCAATGGTTAGAGCATCTGCCCACACACTGAAAGGTCATAGGTTTGATTCCCGAGCACTTACCTGGGTTGTAGGTTTGATCCCTGGCCCAGTTGAGGTGTGTGCAGGAGGCAACCAATTGGTGTTTCTCTCTCACATGGCTGTTCTCCCTCCCTTCCTCCCTCCCTCCCTTCCACTCTCCAAAAAAATCAATGGAAAAAATATCCTCGGGTGAGGATTAACAACAAAAAATAATACAAGTATCTATCATTCTCATTCTATTTTTCTTGGAGCTGGGGGTCACCTGCCAAATGAAGCTCTACAGCCTTGTCCAAAGTTTATTATTTCTTATGCCCTACAAATTATAAAAAATATTTCTAAAATATAGAGTAGTTCGGTCAAAGATAGAAAAAGAAAAAGACTGGAGGTGTTTCCTGGATTTTAATCAGGTTAATTGGAAGAATGAGCACTGGAAACCGAGATCTTCCCTCTCCGGAGGACCATCCCCTCAGTCTTCTCCCCGCTTCTCTGGGGAACTGTCCCGGACTGAATTCTACCAGCTTGTACTTCCTCCTGAATCTGGCTATCAATAACTCATTAAAATGTGTGTGTGTGTGTGTGTGTGTGTGTGTGTGTGTAAATATATATATATGGTTTTTACTGATTTCAGAAAGGAAGGGAGAGGGAGAGAGAGATAGAAACATCAATGGTGAGAGAGAATCATTGATTGGCTACCTCCTGCAGGCCCCACACCGAGGATCAAGCCTATAACCCAGGCATGTGCACTGATTGGGAATCAAACAGTGACGTCCTGGTTCATAGGTTGATGCTCAACCACTGAGCTCAGCAACTCATTTTTATGTCTATAACTGGTCAGTATGATCTTCGCGAAAGACAGATTCTTGCATAGAACAAGTAATTCAGGAAATTTTGATTTTCAGTGAGTATCAACCCCTAAGTTTTCTGTGTTCCTCCACACTAGCAGCGAGGGTCTTGTGTCAAAGAGGACAATACTTAAAAAACAAACATCTTTCATTGCTCAAGAAACTACATTCACATGGCCATAAAGCTTTCAACCTTCCACTGTGGGTAAATCATACAATACTCAGACAATAGCTCATACTGGCAGCAATACTATAAAAGCCATACCTAATATGCGTGGTCATGTTCAAGGGTTTCTTTGGGATACAAGAATCCTTCTAGACTTGTATGCATCCATATAACCATAACTAATGGACATAAGACACTGGGGGGTAAGGGAGGGCAGGGGCTTGTCAAGGGTGGGGGGAAAAAAGGACACATATGTAATACCCTTTGTAATGCTTTAAGCAATAAAAAAAAAAAAAGAATCCTTCTAGACATGGAATCAAGTGTTTTTCTATTTAAAACAAGACAGGTTAAAAAAATTAGGGTATATTGAATTACTTAACCATTTCTGCCATAGGCAGCAACAAGTGGTTACAGTCATCAAAGAGTGTCAGATAACACTACTTGTCTAGAACTTCTTTCCCATAAAGGGGAAAAAAATCAGTTGTTTGGTAAAGACCTGACTTGCGTTAGAGGTTATTTTCATCTGACCTCCTATATCACCTCTACAGTTGCTACATCAGCATCTCTTGAATTTTTTTCTCAGTACTTCACACTCTGGGGCACAACCTCAAAGTGGTATTTAAGATGATATTAAAAATGTTAACTTTTAGTAGTATCTTATAACTGAAAAACACATTCAAAAGAATTATCTAAAATATTTCTAGGATAGCAGAGAAGAATCATTCATCTTTAAAGGCCTCCCATACAAACGGCCTGCATTACGCACTAACTGTTCCATAGTCAACCATGTCTAAATATTAAGATTTACACATGCACAAGCATGTACACACATACAAAAAACTCCACAGCTGTATCATTAAAATGATATGTGTATTATATTGTATTGTATTGCTTCCCAAACACGATGGTACATTCTTCTATTCATGAGACCAATGTTTAAAAGGGAAACTGTGCAGAGCAGCTCCCCCCACCCCCGCCCAAATAGTAGGCTATTCTATTCCTTTCATATGCTGATGATGTTATTCTCTCAGTTTTGTAGTGATTTTCTTATTAATGTGGATCCAGAGAGAGAAGATACCTACTAAGAAGGGCTCCCAATGGTTAATGGGGCTCAAATTAAAAACAAAACAGATCCTGGCCAGGTAGCTCAGTTGGTCAGAGCATTACCTGGACACACCAAAGCTCCAGGTTCCATCTCTGGTCAGGGCACATATGAGAAGCAACCAATCAATGAATGCACAAGTAAGTGGTGTCTCTCCCTCTTTCTTTCTCTCCCCCCCGCCCTCAAATACATTAAAAAAGGAAGGAAGGAAGGAAGGAAGGAAGGAAGGAAGGAAGGAAGGAAGGAAGGGAGGGAGGGAGAGCCTAGCAGCCATTTCTATACAGGGCCTGAAGAAAGAAAAGAAAGAAGAGGAAAAAAGAAAGAAAAGAAAGGAGAGAAAGGAAAGAAAGAAAACAGAGCCTAGCACCATTTCTACACAGGGCCTGAGGGAGGAGCCTGCACTAGCTGCCTGCACCCTTCACAGAGCGGCTTGCCTGCACTGTGTTCCTGCCATCTGAGCCGGCCTTTATGAAGGAGTTCTCAGAATCCTATTTCAACCAATAGGACTGAGACTTTCTCCACCTAATTAGAGATACGCAGCTATATCCCCATCAGCTTCTTCATAATTCAGAGGGGGCTCCATTCTGACCAATCAAACTGTGAGAATTTAGAGTCCTAACTTGCATGAGGACAGGCCAATCAGGGACCAGGAGCAGGGACTTCTGTCTATATAAGTCAGCTCACCTCTGATTCTGGAAGTGCACGTTCCCTTTCCACTTAAGACTGCCTCTCCTTGGCTGAAACACCAAAGATCTCTCTGGAGCAGACTAGGCAGGCATACACAGACAGAGAAGAGCAGACCAGCAAGCGGCAGAGCAGAGCTGTCTAGCTGGACAGGGGCCTTGCTTCAGGGCCTCCTAACAGCAGTACTATTTTCACAGTCATGCTGTGTCACAACTGAGCTGTTTGCACTAAATAAAGTTTCCTTCTTCACTGTATCCAAACTGGGAATTCCTGTTGGTGTTGAACTAACGCCAATGACCTGACCTTTGATGACGCTAAAATTACTATCTAGCCCAGCGGTTGAGTACTGACCTATGCACCAGGAGGTCACGGTTCGATTCCCAAAGAGGGCATATGCCCAGGTTGCGGGCTCCATCCCCAGTGTGGGGTGTGCAAGAGGCAGCCGAACAATGATTCTCTCTCATCATCGATGTTTTTATCTCTCTCTCTCTCTCCCTCTCTGAGATCAATCAAAATATATATTGAAAAAACAAGAACAAAAAAACCCCTACCATCTATAATGCAAAAATAACCTATAATACAGATTTTTCCGTTAGTAAATTTTAAGTGTTTTTTGTGAAAAAAATAATCTTGACACTTGGATAAAATCATGTAAAAATTAAGGTTTCGTAAATCCTCCATCAAGATATCTAGGGAATGCCCTAACAGGTTTGGCTCAGTGGATAGAACGTCGGCCTGCGGACTGAAGGGTCCCAGGTTCGATTCCGGTCAAGGGCATGTACCTAGGTTGCAAGCACATCCCCAGTAGAGGTGTGCAGGAGGCAGCTGATCGATGTTTCTCTCTCATCGATGTTTCTAACTCTCTATCCTTCTCCCTTCCAATATGTAAAAAATCAATAAAATATATTTAAAAATATTTCTAAGATATCTAGGGAAAAGCATTAAGTCAAGACTCAGTCAATTGTGTGTTTTTATGTGTGTTTTTTTAAAAAAGGGCAAATATTGAATTACTTCAAAAAGTGTGGGGTTTTTTTTGCATTTACATGATATAAATTACAGGTCATAAGTGTGAAAAGAACACATCTGACACATACCCTTCCTAGGAAAACCCGAAAATAGTCATGTTTTAAGTTTATGCACTTATTCTTGGGCAACCTGAACTTATTTAGAAAGTTGTTAGAAAGAAATTCAAGTAATCATTATACATGGTTTTTAAAATATCTTCACCCAAGGACATATTCATTGATGAGAGAGAGAGAGAGAGAGAAAGAGGGAGGAGAGAGAGAGAGAGAGAGAGAGAGAGAGAGAGAGAGAATATGAATCATTGATGTGAGAAACATCGATCGGTTGCTCCCCTATTTGCTTCCGACCGGGAATCAAACCGGCTACCTCTTGGTGTATGGGATGATGCTCCAACTAAGCCACTAGGCCAGGTCAATCACACTTTTTACAGCTTATTTGGTAGCACTGTAGTTTATTCTTATCTTTATGAGGATTGCTAAAAGCAACGGCCATATGAAAACAATGTCTATACTTCTACAAAAATCAAACATTTTCCACATATGGCTTACTGTCCCATGTAATGAAAGGAAATCATTACTATTTTCTCAGTGCCTACTGTGCGCTGAGACTGGGGCTAAACAGTGTAAATTTATTATTCCTAATTTTGATTATAAAGCTAAAAGAGAGGGTCCCAGAAAACACTGAGGAGACTGTGCGCAGGAGGCTTACTTGTGAGACCAAGAGGAGCAGCACCGGGCAAAGAAGCTGAAGTTGGAACAGAGGCTTGGGCTAATCCCGGAGTGGGGTACGGAACCTCCATGCCCCTTCAGAGCTGTCCTGAACTGGGGCAAGGAGGCCGTCCCTTTGTATTTCAGCACTGACCAGGCAGTGGACTCAGGCCGCCACAGGACAGGGAGCCTAACCTTGAGGAAGACAGCTCCCTCGGGCAAAGAGAAATTCCCCGGAGGAATCCAACCAGGAGGAATCCAACCAGAAGCCATCATCAATCAGCGCTCCGGGCAGCTGGGGGGACTGACTCACATCTCATTCCTGGAGGAGGAATCTGGGCAGTGTTATCACATAAGCACAAGGGATTTGTGATGCATCCTTATTTAACAGGAAAGAGAACTAAGAGGTAGCAACTTATTCAAGGTCACTATCAGAGTGCATTCAAATGTAAATTAATCTTTGGTCTCAAAACTAGAACCTGGTATGCTTCTCTTCAGCAGACATTGAAAAGTATATAGTCACTGTATTTACCTTTCTGCTGAGAAGTTTATAGCTCATTTTTAAAAATATATTTTATTGATTTTTTACAGAGAGGAAGGGAGAGGGATAGAGAGTTAGAAACATCGATGAGAGAGAAACATCGATCAGCTGCCTCCTGCACACCCCCTACTGGGGATGCACCCGCCACCAAGGTACATGCCCTTGACCAGAATCAAACCTGGGACCCTTCAGTCCGCAGGCCGACGCTCTACCCACTGAATCAAACCGGTTAGGGCTATAGCTCATTTTAATATTTAGCTAAAGTAACCATATTTACATGGATTATTACTATACTCTGCACTGATTTCTTTTCTGATTCTTATTTAGCTTTCTTCACATGCATATCACTTTTGTTGGTACCTTCATGTGATTTATTACAGAACAGTCCATCTCATCGCCGTCACCTCTTGGGAAAAGGGGGACAATGGCAGGCACAAGGTAATGAACACTCCATGGCCACAACCGTACCTGCTTTTACTGTCAAAAGGTAATTCTACTTTGTAAACATTTCTCTTTCTATAATGCAAGCTCCTATAATGCAACTCCTTTCTATAATGTAAGCTCCTATAATGCAACTCCTTTCTATAATGCAAGCTCCTATAATGCAACTTTTTCTATAATGCAACTCCTTTAAGAGGAGTTGGGAGTCCAATAAATCCCATCATTTTTATAAAGACTTGAATGAATGATTGAATTCTTCTACAATAAAAGTTTTGTTTGTTTCGGTCTAGCCGGTTTGGCTCAGTGATGAGCGTCAGCCTGTGGACTGAAGGGTCCCGAGTTTGATTCTGGTCAAGGGCACATGCCCCGGTTGCGGGCTCATGCCCTGGTAGGGAGCATGCAGGAGGCAGCGATCCATGATTCTCTCTCATCATTGATGTTTCTATCTCTCTTTCCCTCTCCCTACCTCTCTGAAATCAATAATATATATATGCATACACACACACTGAGTGGCCAGATTATTATGACCGGCCAGATTATTATGACCACCCCATCAGTACAATGAAGTGAATCAGTTATGCAAATAATAATAAAACCTTGAGCGTATCTGCTTAGAAAGTTTTCAATATTCAGTATTTTTGGAAGTGTCAATGAAGTACTGATGGGATGGTCATCATAATCTGGCCACACACACACACACACACACACACACACACACTCTAGAGGCCCGATGCACAAAATTCGTGCAAGAGTAGGCCTTCCTTCCCCTGGGTGCTGGCACCAGCTTCCCTCTGGCACCCAGGACCTGGGCTTCCCTCACAGGCCCAGCGTCGTCTGGAAGGTTGTCTGGAAGGACGTCCGATCTAATTAGCATATTATCATTCTATTATTATAGATATATATAAAGTTTTGTTTCAACACCTGTTTTAAATCCTTGCAAGGGACATCCATATCAAGGTTTCTCACTGTATTTATTATTTTAGTTTCTATTAAAAAAAAATTTTTTTTGTTTTCTTATCTCATTGTAGTTGTTATTTTAGGACACCATGAACTATCTGCAATAATTTATTTATTATTATTTAAAATGTTTTTATTGATTTTAGAGAGAGAGAGAGAGAGAGAGAGAGAGAGGGAGAGAGAAACATCAATGTGAGACAGAAACATCGATCAGCTGCCTCCCACACAAACCCCAACCTGGGCACGTGCTCTGACCAGGAATTGACCCGGCGACCTTTCGGTTCACAGGATGACGTTCAACCAACTGAGCCACACTGGCCAGGGCTGCCAGCGTTTTTAAAATTTATGTTTTCATTTCTATGATACAAAACATGTATGAACATAATGATATCCATCTGGGTGTTGCTATGTGATCTTGGTGTTGCATTTATGACTGTTTACGCTCTGACTGTTGCCAAAATATTACTTCAATTGTCAAAATTTAATAAAGTTGTGCTGATGATAAGGGAGCAATATGTGAGACCAAGTAGTTAAGAGTATGAGTCAGACTGCTTAGTTTAGCTTCCCTATCTACTAGCTTTGTGACATTAGACAAATTAATCGCTCTGGTGCCTCAACTTCCCCACTTGTAAGGTGAGGCTAATGACAGTACCTCATTCATAGGCTTATGAGCGTTAAATGAAAAATATAAGTAATGCATTTAAAACAGTGTCTGCCCAATAGCTCACACTCCGTAAATATTAGCTATTATTATTACAAAAGTAACTGTCACACAATATGGAGACCAAGGTGCCTTATGAATAAAGGTTAGTTCAAGTAGAGAAAAATTAGCAGCAAAGTTTTATCATAAAGCTAATGGTAGGAATAACAAACTCGAAAAACCTAACTGCAGCACTCAGTATCAAGATCTTGTTTGGAAAAGTAAACAGGTTCCAGCTAGCCCATGTCCTCCAATACTAAAGGAATACTAACTTGATTTTATTTGTATTTTATTCATATTTAAAGTATTTTATAAAGTTGTTTTTATTTGATAACATGTGAGAACTATAGATTTAGGTTTGTTACATAGTAAGTAACACTGTTATATACATGTTTTTGCTCACACATTATTATTCAAGGTTCAGAAACACCTGGCTATATCATCACAGCTTCTTCAACTTTTTGGTCATATTTCTTCATTCACAGATAAAAGCAATCATTTAACCATTTTCAAAGGTTTATAGTCTTGGCAGGAATATGGCGACTAAAACACTGACATAAAACAACGGAAAAAGGAATCCAGAGTGAGGATTTGACCTTGCTTACTGGGCAATGTGTTCTCAAGAAGCAAGAGGCAGGCAAAACTCAGCATGAATCAAAGAAAAAGTTTGAATGCCCCATATATTTTCTTAAGAGTTCACTACAACAAAAAGCATGTAGACCTCTCATTCACTTTTTGGTGAATGGAAATTTACTGGAATTAAAATCAAATTCACCGCCCTGACCGGTTTGGCTCAGTGGATAGAGCGTCAGCCTGCGGACTCAAGGGTCCCAGGTTCGATTCCAGTCAAGGGCATGTACCTTGGATGCGGGCACATCCCCAGTGTGGTGTGTGCAGGAGGCAGCTGATCGATGTTTCTCTCTCATCGATGTTTCTAACTTTCTATCCCTCTCCCTTCCTCTCTGTAAAAAAATCAGTAAAATATATTTAAAAAATAAAATAAAATAAAAGTCACCATCACTTTTCAAAAAATGCTTCATGAATATGTGGTTATGATGAAGTTAAATTCTTCCACTGGTTTTTCTTCTTCATTTTTAATGTGGTTTATATTATTTATATAAAAATATTATTTTATACTGTGCCTCAGTGGTTGAGGATCGACCCATGAACCAGGAGGTCATAGTTCCATTCCTGGTCAGGGCTCAATCCCAAGTAGGGGGCATGCAGGAGGCAGCCAATCGATGATTCTCTCTCATCATTGATGTCTCTGTCTCTCCCTCTGCTTTCCTCTCTCTGAAATCAATAAAAATATTTTTAAAAATTGGCACAACTAGTCTATTCTACTCCAACTATTAACTATGTTCTCTAAGTTGCAGGAGAGAGAGGGCACATTCCCTGGTTTTGCTAAAGGCTGAACCTAGGAACCCAGCACAGGGGTGCTCATCACCTAACGAGTGAATGAATTCTAACAGTGCTGCACTCTGCCCTTGGTGAGATGAACCTCAGGGACAACTGGACGTATCATAATAAAAAGGCACAATATAAAATCATGTAAATAATTTTTATCAAAGCAAAGGCAAATGTATTTCTATTTCTTGTGCATAATGTGAGGTAGAGAACTCGACCTTTCTAAGGTCAATAAAGCTGATATCAAGGAATATCATATTTAAGGGGCTTTCTAATTGTGTTAATTGTTGTGAATTAATTTAAGTAGCATATCGTTTTCTATCAGAATATAAAGTCTTTGAAGGCAGTTATTCTTTTTTTTCCAGTTCTGTTCACTGATGTATCCACAGCACCCAAATCAATGCCTGGCATGCCAAAGTGGCCCAATAGATTTTTGCTAAATGAATGAATGAATAAGTGAAATGAATAAAAATTCCTTAAGATTGTATGTGGCAGTTAAGAGATCCAATATACGATCGAAGTACTTTTGTTGTTGTTAATCTTCACCTGAGGATATTTTTTCCATTGCTTTTCAGAAAGTGGGAGGGGAGGGGGAAAGAGAAAAACATCGATGTGAGAGAGACATATCAACTAGCTGCCTCCCAAACGAGGGCAGGGCTATTCACTGGGAATCGAACCCGCAACCCTTCAGTGCGCAAGCTGGCATTCTAACCACTGGGCCACAGTGGCCAGGGCAAGCTCGAGTACTTTCTAACCTGTCATACTCTTTTTTCTAAATCATAAACCAGACCTTTCCATTTAGAGAAAGGTATTTTCAGATTCAAAATAATAATAATAATAAAAGCAGTTTGGGGTAGATATAGACTTTATTCTGGTTTTATTAATATCAATTACAAACATAATTGAGTTTTTTGATAAATGAAGTAATCTGAAAGTAGATAGTAGAGAAGCAATAGAGTGAGTTTCAAAAATTTAGGCTATTACAACAAAGTAGTCTTACACAGGCTGAGAAAATGCAACTAGAAAACATCTAAATGAATAACTTCCATTCTACTGTATCAATTTATTTTGAATGAAGTGTTATTTGGTAGCTTGAAATATGTAATTTATGAATACAAGCTGAGAACACATATATAAAAAAAATGATGGCTGTTATGCCTAAAATGTCTGAGAATAAACACAGGTTTGCATTTTCCTAAGGAATAACACAAGCCACCAAGTGACAAGATAACACTCACTTGATTTTTTTTTTTTTTTTTTTTTTTGCCAAGGGAAAAAAAATTCCATTAGTGTCAAAAAAAAAAAATTCCATTGGCTCTCAAGGCCCCTCCCAAAATGAGGTAAGTATTATACAGATTTAAATAGATGTCTTTTTCCAATATGCAGGCACTTTTCAATTATTCAGAACTATAGGGAGTAAGACTCCACATAGATTATAAACTCCAGATAATTTGTAACATATGCATATGAGGCTCAGAACCATGAGGCCTTCATTTTGAACGGTGAATAAAGTTTCTGCAATGTAAAGAGCAAGCAGAACACATTGCATGAAGCACACAACAGAAATAAATTTAAAAAGTACCTAACAGCACACAACAGAAATAAATTTAAGAAGTACCTAACAATCAATTGTTTAAAATCTAAAGCTCTTTATGGTGCTGGTCTTTGTGTTTGAAGCTCAAGAAGTTTTTTCCTCCCGTTTTTCAAAGCATTTTTAAACATTACACTTATAACCTTCCCCAGGGGGCAGGGACTGCTATCCTCCCTTAGCCTGGCGATATGAGCATGTGCTTCAGAGTGCCCTCAGACAATGAACATCTGAAACTTTAGATCTGAATTTTAGTGCCTGCCCTCTGACCATGTTAAAAAAGAGAAAAAAGGCAGGAGGATCACTTCTGAAGCCTGGGGCGCAGATCAGAATGCAAGTGTCTGTAGAGGATATTTCCTAGAGGTAACAGAGGCAGGGCTGTTCTAAATGGTGTTTAGTTGGATCTCACTGGCTCTAAAAACGTTGAAGTATTGTGATGATCGTTGAGGACACAACAGAGAATCCTGTGGGAGTTGGTACAGCAGCAAACAGTGAATTCTGTGACAGGTTAAGATCTAACAAATCCTATAAATTTGAATTTTCAGATTCTCCCAGCAGCCCCCCGGATATTGATACATTTGAAATCGGTTCTCTTCTCTCCATTTTCATCACCACTGTTTTATTCACTGCCTGTCTAGAGTACTGCAAGAAGCCTTCAAATGATCCTTGGGCTTCCAGTCTTTTTTTTTTAAATATATTTTATTGATTTTTTACAGAGAGGAAGGGAGAGAGATAGAGAGTTAGAAACATCGATGAGAGAGAAACATCGATCAGCTGCCTCCTGCACATCTCCCACTGGGGATGTGCCCGCAACCCAGGTACATGCCCTTGACCGGAATCGAACCTGGGACCTTTCAGTCCGCAGGCCGACGCTCTATACACTGAGCCAAACCGGTTTCGGCTTCCAGTCTTAACCTTTCCAATTCATTCCCCACATTAGAGCCAGTTCTAGAACCTAAGACTAACCATGCCGCTCTCTAGCTTAAAATTCCTCGATAATTAGGATGAAGTCCCAGCTCCTTGGCACATCATCTGATCTCTTGCTTATTATGTCTCCAGTCTCACTTCCTACAACTTCCCACCTCCTCTCACCCTCTCCCCTCAAACCCTAGGCTCCAGCTATCTCGAACTACATAGCATAACACATTTCACCAGGATATAATTAATGTTTCTGGAGTTTTAATACCTTAAGTCTACAGAGCACAATGACTGAAAAAAAATCGATCTCACCTCATTATTTTCTAACCCTCTTTTATGTAACTGAAGGTATGACTCATTAGTGGGTTGGGAAATTGATTTTGTGGGCTGTGACCACCTTTCTAAACACCCCAAGTGGGAGATGGAGACAATATACAGGGGATCAAGAACCGTTCTGGCGAAGAGGACCTGGGGTGGAGAGAGAGTGGCCAGGGAGAAGGGGAGCTGGTACAGGTTAGAGGGAACAGTGCAGGTGAGGGGCATCTGAGGTTTGACAGTTTGGGGGAGGGAGATTGGCTGAGCCTGTGGGCACAGTGCAGCCATGGGATAATGGGCAGGGGTTATGCCCACACCAGGTGTTGGCGCACATCAGTGGGGTCAAAAGTCAACCTGCAGTGTCCCTGGTCTACCCCAGGCCCTCCCGGAATGTGTCCCTGCGGCTGCAGGGCCTCCAGGAGAAAGACTCCAGGTCCTACCGCTGCTCTGTGAACGTGCAAGACAAGCAAGGCACAAGCAGGGGCCATGACAGCAAAACTTTAAAACTTGACGTGTGGGGTAAGTAAGAAGCACACCCTTCCCAGTACCTCCCCCCACCCCCCACGGGAGGTCAGGCAGGTCTCTCTCCCAGATGGCTGAGTGTACAGGTTGGAGGAGGGTTAAATGGAGTGACTGAAGGGTGTGTGTGTAGAAGTTGGTGTGTGTGTATAGGGGGGTGTCTATTGGTCTCTTGGGTGTGAGTTTTTAACCTGTCTCCCCTTCCCCAGTTCCTCCAGCTCCTCCATCCTGCCATCTTCTGGGTGCGCCCCGTGTGGGGACCAATGTGACCCTGAGCTGCAAGTCCCCAAGGAGTAAGCCCGCTGCCCTGTACCAGAGGGAGCGGTTACAACCATCTGTTAAGGTTTTCTTTGCACCAGTTTTAGGTGAGGAACTTCTGGAGACAGAGACTCTGGGGCTGGGGCAAGATGAGGTACCAGAGGGACTGGGGTGAAAAGAGAACACAGTGCTGAAAAGTACTGGGGAGGAGGAGGGTGGGGGCAGTGGTGGAGAAAGAGGGCTACCAGGTGCAAGCTTGTGTTGGTGCTTTCATGTATAACTATGTTACTAAAGAGGATCTATGTTGGCCTAGTGATTCAGGAGCTAGATTACCTGTATTCAAATAGACTAGAACCATGGTCGGCAAACCGCGGCTCACGAGCCACATGCGGCTCTTGGCCCCTTGAGTGTGGCTCTTCCACAAAATACCACGTGCGGGTGCGCACGTACAGTGCAATTGAAACTTCGTGGCCCATGCGCATAAGTCAGTATTTTGTGGAAGAGCCACACTCAAGGGGCCAAAGAGCCGCATGTGGCTCGCGAGCCGCGGTTTGCCGAGCCGCAGTTTGCAAACCACTGGACTAGAACATAGCAGAGTGTATTGAACATAGTTAAGTATAGTGTCATTGCATGGATTAAATAGATTAATATTTGTAAAGCACCTAGAACAGTGCACAGCACAGTGAGGGCTATAGAAGTGTGAGCTATATTCATTATTATTTTGTGATATTTGTTTGTTACACAGATATATATTGTGAGTACTAGGCCACAGGGTAAAATATATTCTTGTTTATGTTCAAAAAGGTGCACTGCTGTGGTTTTTCTTTTAGTACAGAAATTACAGAAAGAGATGTTTCATGGGTATCTGCATGATTGCAATTCAACACTATAAAAATGTTATTTAACAAAACATACAAATTATCTGGAAATGGCACTATTATGTGCCAAACTATCTTTCCCATCCTTCCACATGTTTCCTTATGACACCACCAACCTTTCATTTGTAGCTTGTAAGTCACACCTTCACCAAATGCCACTCTTTGGCAAATTTTTCTTCATTTGAAAGGCATGACTTTTATTTATTTTTATTTATTTTTTCATTAATCCTCACCCAAGGATATTTTTCCATTGATTTTTAGAGAGAGTGGAAGGGAGGGGGAGAGACACAGAGAGAGAAACATTGATTGGTTGCCTCCTGCACACACCCTGACTAGGGCTGGGGCTCAAACCTGCAACCGAGGTATGTGCCCTTGACCGGAATTGAACCCGGAACCCTTCAGTCCATGAGCCAATGCTCTACTCACTGAGCCAAACCAGCTAGGGCGAAAGGCATGACTTTTAAGCAACTGATGGTGTATAAACTGCTTGGAACAGGTGCATTATTTGGATGGGTTGTTTTGGATTCTTGAACAAAATGTATTTTACTGAATTTGCAGTTTGTACCATTTTAAGTTATACGGCCCCTGGGCCTTTACCCCAACTGCTCATCTGTTTCTACTCCCTTCTGCCAGTTCAGTCCCACCTCACCTTCAGGATCCACCTCCTGAAAGCCTATGAGATGCCCTTCCTGTGGGCACCTGTAGCACCACGAGCTTAACGCCAACACAATACACACACCTTGCTCACAGTACTGTGACTGGTGTGTTAGTGGTCTGATTCTCCGCGGAAGGTGGACACAGTGAGGGTAAGTGGTACACTGCTGTAGTCCGAGGACCTACTGCAGAAGGCACCCAAATATGTACTGGTAAGTAATTAAAAAACAAAGTCCTTATTTCAGACCTTAGTACTTACTAGTATAGAAACCCCGAGATGATTCTGTCAATCGCGTGTGATCAAAGGGAATGAGCATGATCTCTAAGCCCTCCCCCAGAAGCTTGGATTTTAGCCAAGAGTTAAGCTGCACACCTTTTCCATTTCCTAAGGGCAGTGGAATTCAAGGGCCCACTAATCAGTCAAGAAAGACACTCAGAGTTCTAAAGCGGTGGTCTTCAGCTGGGGTATCCACACACCTTCTTTAATGACTGATCAAGGAACCTTAAAACCTTAGGGGTTCCTGTCATTCCCAGTCTTGCATTTTTCAGGTGTGAAGCTTGGCTCCTTAATTTACAATAACCAAAGTAATGTAGGTTAGTAATATGGTTTCGTTTAAATGTAAGTGGAGTCCTGGATGGTGTTGCTAAGTGGTTAGAGCTTCGGCCCCACACATCTCAGGGGCACATGCCTGGGTTGCAGGTTCCATCCACGGGGTGACTGCGGGAGGCAACCAGTCGATGTGTCTCTCTCACATTGGTGTTTCTCTTTTTCTCCTCGCTCCCTCCCCCTCCCTCCGCTTTCATTCTCAAAAATCAATGGAAAAAACATCCTCAGGTGAGAATAAAACAAAACAAAAAAGTAAGTGGAATGGTGTCTGATCATCAACATTTTCAAGATACATTTAATAGAACCTACAGATCAGAACTTCGGATGAATTTCTCACCACATTCAGAGTATACTATTCAATAAATTTTATGGCTAATCCTCATCTTACTCATCTCATACAAGATTTAACATTTTCTATATCCTGTAAACTTTCAAACATATTAGGAAAACATTTTTAATTTCAGCTTTAAAATGTTCAAGAAAGTACATGGATTTCAAAACTCTTCTGGGAATACATGAGCAAAAAATTTGGCCAATACATTAACCACTAGCCACACATGGATATTTAAAATTAGTTAAAAATTCAGTTTCACAGTCATTCTAGCCACATTTCATATGTTCAACAGTCACCTATGGCTAGTGGCTACTGCACAGTGGCTATTGGGCAGTGCAGACATAGAAACTCCTATCATCACAGAAAGTGCTATGGACAGCACTGTCCTAGAGAACCAAGACTATGACACTGCCCAGCCAACTGAGGTCCCAGCATTTTATTCCTCGCACTAAAAGCTCTTCCTCTTAGAATGGGGGAGCATTTTTCTTGACTTCTGTCAAGGTTCCTCCTACTCAGGGGTAAAGTGGCAGAGCGTGCAAGAAGGAATCTTGAACTCCCCAGAGATTTGTGGGTAGCCAAGCGAATCCTTTCATAATACAAAGACTTTTAATACTCTGAATAACAAGCTTCCTCCTACACTATTCAATATGGTAGGCACTAACAACATGTGCCTACTTATAATTTAAAATTAAATTAATTAAAATGAAACTTGGAAGCCTATTCATCCAGTTTCAACATGTGCTTGTTACATCCCTTACCTCCAAAACAGAAAGCCTAAATATAAGTAGTACATGGTTGGTAGTTTGAGTCTACAGTCATGCGCAGCTTAACGATGAAGATACGCTCTGAGAAATAATGTTGTTAGGCGATTTCCTCATTGTGAAAACATCAGAGTGCGTGCACTTACACAAACCTGGATGTACTACAGCCGACTACTACTAATCATATACATAGGCTAATGGTATACCACCGTCATATATGCGGTCCATTGTTGACTGAAATGTCGTTATGGGGTGTGTGACTATATTCTTTTAAGATACACATCAAGCCCGTCAGATTCACTAACAGACAAGCAAACTGAAACACACAAGCTTTTGGATAACAGTGGCGTGGGAACAACAGACACTGAATATGTAAAAAATGGAAGGAAGCAAGTCTGACTAAATCTTTCTTATGAACTATTTGATAGTATACCATATTTTTTGGAAACATTTCAACAATAATGCAAAGGAAAAGTCTTGTCTGCAAACACAAGAGAAAAGTCCTCAGAGGTGGGAAGAGTCTAGTAAAATGCTTATACAGAAACAAGCATTTGGGTCTAAGTTACCTTTGCCCTATTGGTTCTCAAAAATAATGACTAGGCTGGACAGGGTGGTTCAGTTGGCTGGAACATCGTCCTGTAAACCAAAAAAGGTTGTGGGTTTGATCACCGGTCAGGGTGCGTATGTGAGGCAACCAATCCATGCTTCTCTCATATTGAAGTGCCTCTCTCTCTCTCTCTCTCTCATCAATAATCCTTGGGTGAAGATGAAAAAATAACACTAATTAAAAAAAGATCAAATATACTATACTGTGATTGGTCTGCTAAAGTATGAAATTTGTTCCAAACATTATGACAATTACTGATGAATAAATCTAAGCAATGTCTCTAAAAATTCAGTCACTGTGTTTGCTGGGTAGAAGTCTGCCTACCTCTTGTAAATAGGTCTGATGACCACCAGCACTGATTCAGCAAAAGTGTTTTAGGTCATGCAGTCACTTTGCATTTCATCTTCAGGTAGACCTAGAAGAACACATCTGTTTCAAAGACATAAAGCCAACTCTCAAGAGGCAAATTGTTGGAGAAAACCCAAAAATATGGGACTTGAGAATGAGTTTTGTAGTGCATCAGATTAATCGAGGGAAGTGTGAATATAGCATGTGGCTCAGAAGGGAATGTTTTCATGAATTCCAAATCTAGAGAGATCTCTCCACTACTACAGCATGAACTGATGTGCTCTCTCCCTCCTTTGAAGCCATCACACCTATTGTCTGCTTTAGTATGACACTAAGCATTTTAGTAATGACACTTAAGCAAGTCCTGCATTATATACCATTCCTTGTGTTGTCTTGTACAGCTTTTAACTCTCTGATGTATGTATACAAACTTCACCTGCATTGTAAGCTCTCAGACTGTATATTACAGTTCTTTTATTCAGCCTCACATTTGGCAGACAACCTTGCACATAGTTAAGCACTCGAGTATTTGCTGAATGGAGATATGAAGAAAAGGCCTAGTATACAAAAGGATAAAATATCATGTAATGACTACACACAAAAAAAACCCTATTTGTTACCTGGCTCCAAAATTGGGCTGGAATTGGTAGCAGACAAATTTTCTTCTGGCAAACAAACAAAAAGCAACAAGACATCAGAGCCAAACAATAGCGTAGGCAGCAACACAGTCTCAAACACATCCATTTTATCCAAATGATTGAACAAATATTAATAACGACATGTCAGACAGACTTCTCAATGAAATTCTTTGCAGCAATAAACAAATGTGTATATCTGACTTTAAGTTAAAATCCTATGTGCTTAGAGATATACATAATCACTTGGTTGGTATTTAAAAATTGTACTTTGGTAGCTAAATCCAAAAGCTCTTAATTCAATTTCAATGTTTACAATTTTAATACTTCCATCTTATATAATAATCCTATATAATAAAAGGCTAATATGCAAATCGACCAAATGGCAGAACAACTGGTCGCTATGATGTACAATGACCACCATGTGGCAGATGCTCAATGCAGGAGCTGCATCCTGGTGGTCAGTGTGGTCCCACAGGGGGAGTGACACTCAGCCAGAAGCTGGGATCACCACTGGCGAGCGCAGGAGTGGTGGTGGGAGCCTCTCCTGCCTCCACAGCAGCGCTAAGGATGTCTGACTACCGTCAGTCAGACATCCCGCCAGGGCTCCCAGACTGCGAGGGGGCGCAGGCCGGGCTGAGAGACCCCCCCCCCCAGTGCACGAATTTGGTGCACCAGGCCTCTAGTGTATACATAAGAGGAATGAGGCAGAGCCCAGCGAAGGGGAGTGATGTGCTTTTAGGTTATTCAGGAAGGTGGTCGGGAAAGAGGCTGGGATAGAATCCAGCTTTCTGATGCCTTCACATGATGAGATGAAAGCTGCTATCAACATGTCGAAACTATGATTAGGGGAAAGTTTCTTGAAAAAACAAATTTAAGTTACTATATATCTCCTCCCTCTTTTCAAACTTAGAAGAAATTATTAGCATTTTCATAATTGAAGTTTGATAGATATTTCATATACATCATATCAGAAATGTAACTGATACACACTGTGATGAGCCATTTTCCTTATCTACATATTCCCTGTGGGCCTCTGACAGAATTCACATTGAAGTGAGCACATTATATTAGTCTGATTAAGAATTCCTCATAGTCCATTTTACTGCACGACTTTATTTCTATTTTGTAAAATCTAAAGCAAAAGAGATTATTGAATTCCTTTTTGCAGGTCTCATCAAAACAATAAAATGAAAGTTTTTTTCTGAATTACCTGTTCTAAATCGGCATTTCTGAAACTGGAATCTAAAGGTTTACTTTCAGGGGTTTGAGATTCTCTGAGACTTTTTTTAAGGTTTTTATTTTCATAAACATAATCTGGATTACTTGGGACATCCACCTCATAATTGTGTAAGGCTATGATTTCACTGACCACATTTGCTTCTATGCTTAAAATTAAATTCATACTAAGTCTCCTATAGGGACAGAGCTTAGCTTTCAAACTGGGTTTCAAAGTCTCTATTTTTAGGCTAAAGTTTAAGTCACATTGCTCTAGATTTTTTATTGTTGTTAATCCTCATCTGAGGATATTTTTCCATGGATTTTTAGAGAGAGTGGAAGAGAGAGAGAAAGACAGAAACATCGATGTGAGAGAGACACATCAATTGGTTGCCTCCTACATGCACCCCGACCATAGCCCAGGCTGGGGAAGACCCTGCAACCAAGGTATGTGCCCTTGACCGGAATCGAACCCGGACCCTTTGGTCCGAAGGCTGACACTCTATCCGCTGAGCAAAACAGGCTAGGGCTGCTCTAGATTTTTATACTTTCTAAAATTCTTCTTTAGACTTTATTTGGTGAATTTAATAAATATGTTTCCAGAGCCTACTATATGCTAGGCCAGGGGTGGGGAACATCCAGCCTGAGGACTGAATAAGGCCTGCGAAATCATTTGGCCTGGCCCTGCCAAGGCATTATGGGTGAGTTAATTAAATGTTTGTCCTAGTATAGCAGCTAATTTTTTAAATTGCTTTTTATTTTTTTTGAATCCTCATCTGAGGATATTCCATTGATTTTTAGAGATGGTTGGAAGAGAGAGGGAAAGACAGAAATATCAATGTGAGAGAAACACATCTATTAGTGGTAGCAGGCTAATTTTTAAGCTGATAATTTTGTGTGGCCTGCAAAAGCTGCTATAAATATCCAAATGGCCCTTGGAAGAAAACAAGGTTCCCCACCCCTGTGGTAGGCACTGGAGATATAGTAGTGAATAAGTGACTAGAACTTGCCCTTACAGAGCTTATGATTCTGACAGGAAAGACCAACACTGTTAATGAAGAAGTCTGTTCCTTGGTTGAAGTCACTTAAGGAGTACAGCCCTTAACAGTTATCTGCCCTCCTTGTCAACTGCTATTGTGGATCACAGAACCCATTATCATCATCTACATATTCTCAAAATATTCTAAGAGCTTGAGGTCAATTTGGTCTTATCTGTTTGGAGACAGGTAAACTGATCCTTTAAAAAATATTCTTCAGAGAAGCTCAATCTCCTTTCCTTGCTTTAGGTTATAGTTTCTCATAACTGGACAAAGACACAACCCAACTAGAGATTTCCTAGTCATCTGAGAAACAATTTCATAAATACGTTTATATTCAGTGAGTTTTTGAGAACATAACACTTTTCCATGTTGATTGGGAAATTCTATGGGCAAAAATCAATCAAGTTAAAACAGTCACAAATGCCTAAGGTGCACTTTTAAACTCAAGAAAAGTTCACAGATAGAAGCTAGTCAGCACAGTGCAAAAACTCTGCCCCCCTGAACCTTACAGTCCTTGAATAAAAGAATGACTGAGATTCAGAGAACAGTGGCTACTACTAGCTACTATAGTTGATCCCTTAAAAACCCAGAGGTGAGGAGCACTGACCCCATATACCGTGGAAATCCAGAAAAAAACTTTTGACTCCCCAAAACCTCAACTACAGTAGGCCCTTTGCACCTGCGGATTCAACCAACCAACGGTGGGGAATGCAAAAATAAAATACCGTTTTTAATCAGGGTTGGTTGAATCTGGGAATGCGAACCTTGGTGATATGGAGACCGACTCTATATTTATTGAAAAAATACGCATATAAGTGGACCTGCACAATTCAAATCCTGTCTATAAACTGCCATTATGACATTCCTGTTTAAAAAAAGGGGGGGGGGTGTCATAAGACCCAAAGGTCCATGTTATCAAGTAATTTTGTAATTGAGAAATGGGTGTCAGGTTCAACAGTTAATAAGTTTGAAATGTCTTAGTTTCTGGACTAAATTTTCTAAGAAACAATGTCCCCAGAAGAACACTACTTGAGCCAAGACCTCTTAAATTTTGGACCTTCAGGGTGATTACCATTGTCCTTACTTGGTTTTTACCCCCCCCCCCCCCCCCGGCCCCAAGGAGTTCTGAAAACAGTGCCACCCCTATCAGAAAAGAAGTACAGAGATACCATGACTATGAAGGAGAAGGGGTTCAGCGAAGACTGGAACCCTACCAGAACCTTTCAGCAGACCCTATGATGAGGGCCCTAACTTGCCTCTAAAACACAACTCCGCATCAACTTACAATACACATGCAAACTGGAATGCCTAGGCGGAAAGTCGGTAAAAACAGCAAAATGATAACCACATTCACGTGCACAAGGATATAGCTAGCTGCACACTGGGCGCTTTTCTGGTCACAACAACAGAATCGGGGGAAAACGGACTTTCCTGAAGGAGCTAAGTCAGAAACACGCCTCAAGCCAATCCAACTCTGGAGGCACGGACACTCCAAATTCTAGACCAACTTCCAGCCACGCGAACTGCACCAGCACCAGCGCTACCTGGCTCCCTTCCAGCCTTTCCAAGTCTCCAAAGCACCTCCAGTTAGAAGCAAGGCGACCGGCACAAAGGCCAGGCATCTGAAGGCGCTTTGCGTCTGGCTGTGCCACCGCGCTCATCTGAGAAGCCCTACACTGGGGGCCCACCGGCCCCCCGCCCCTGCCCCCACCCCGCTACCCGGCCTCAATCCCGCCGGGTAACCTCAGCCTGGGCGCCCCCTCGGCCTGGAACAAAGCGAGGCCCCGGCGGCGGGGCGAGAGGCGCCGGGCTCGGGGATGCCCTCCGCGCGCGCGAGGAGAAACCAGCAACTTGCGGGCGCAGGAACGCCTTCCATTGGCAAGAAAGAGGGGCGGCGGCAGGCACGCCCAACTTCAAACTCAGGAAACCTACGGGCTGGCGGCCATCTGGGAGAAAAAAACCCTTCCCAGGGAGAGAAGAAAAAGGCGAGAGAGATGCGAGTCGACTGCCCACCGGGCTCCGGAGGGAGCCCCGCGCTGGGACCGGCCCCGCCCCCGAGGTCCGCTCCCCGCCTCCTCTCCGCCTCGGGTTCGCTGCCCCGGGCCGGGCGGCCGGTTACCTTGATGCGCTCCCGGCACTGGGACGGGGTCCGCTCGTAGCCCAGCTCGGCCAGGGCCCGGGACACGCGCTCGTACATGGCCGGCCCGGGGGCCTTGCTGCCGAACACCGTGCCGGCTCCCTCCAGCTGCTGGTACCGCGCCTCCACCAGCCGCTCGTTGCCCCACACGGCGATGAGCGCGTTGGTCTCGGCCGGCGTCCACGACATGCCGCGGCAGGCGGCCGCGGGGGCGCCCCAGGACGAGGCGGCGCTGCGGCCCCCCAGCCCGAGACCCCCGGACGCCGCCGCCCCCGAGGCCGCCGCGCTGCCCGGCCCGAGCGGGGAGGCGCCCCGAGGCGTGGACGGGTCGGACAGCGAAGGGTTCCCGTCGCTCAGGCCACCGGGAGAGGCAGGGGAGAGCACCTCCATCTTTGGGATTTTGAGCGGCGAGTTGGCGGGCCGCTCCGAGCCACAGGGCGCAGCCATCTTCCTAGCGGCCGCCACCGCACCGCCCGGAAGTGACGCGCCCGCGCTTCCGGCCGCCGCGCTCCCGGGGGCCGCCCTGGGCCCTGGCTCGCCCGGAGCCGCGCGGCTCGGGGTCTCCGCGGCCGGCCCTTCGGCTCCCCGCGGCCTCTCCCCGCGGGCCCGTCCGCGCCGCCCGCTCCTCTCCTGGGGCGAGGGCCAGGGAGGGGGCGCGCTGGGGCCCCGCGCGGAGAAGAACGGAGGGGGCATGAGGGCGCCGCGGTGCGGACCGAGCGGAGCCTCCCCGCTTCCTCTCCAACCTCAGCCCCCGCGAGGGAGGGCGCGCGCGGGGCCGCGGTGAAGGGGGACTGGAGCCGGCGCTCCTCTTCGCCTCCGCTCGGCCGCCCCTCCCTCCAGCCCGGCCGGGGGCGCTGGGCCGACGTCCAGGCGGAGGCCGGGGAGCTTCCGGAGGTGCATCCAGGGAGGCGCCGGAGCTGGAGGGCCAGCATCTCCGGGGGAGGCTGTAAAAAGCAGGGACCCTGTCGCTTTGCCCGAAACACAAGCGCATGATTTAAGGAGCAGCAGCTCTGATTCCAACGATGATAGGTTTTTCCAGGCTTTTGCGGGTGGGGGTGGCCGTTTGCAGAAGAATTCGATACCTCGCCGCGTTGGTGCAGTTTATCCGCAGCTCACATCGGTCGGGATTCGGGAGCCCCGCAGAAAAAGTTGCTTCTCAGCAACACCATTCTCCATTCTCCCCGATTTGAAAGCTGAATAGTTTTCCCACTGTTTGGCATACTCTTCAGTGCAAGTGATGGGGGCAGGGAGGGGATAGTGGGCCACTATTTATATTTAGATATAAATCATGTCTGCTCTGTCTTTTTTTTTTTTTTAATACAATTTATTGATTTTTACAGAGAGGAAGAGAGAGTGATAGTTAGAAACATTGATGAGAGAGAGAGAGACATCAATCAGCTGCTTTCTGCACACCCCGTACTGGGGATGTGCCTGCAACCAAGGTACATGCCCTTGACCCGAATCGAACCTGGGACCTTTCAGTCCGCAGGCCCACGCTCTATTCACTGAGCCAAACCGGTTAGGGCATGTGTCTGCTCTGTCTTGATCAAAGAAGGTGCACTTTGACCTGGTCGCCGTGTCTGGACACTGACACCCCCCCCCCCCCCCCTTCGAGAGTGTGCCCCAGGAATGCTGACCATTCTCCGTCCCGGGAATGGGCCAAGATGTTTTGACATGAAAAGATTAACTCCCTTGTTAATCTTGGAGGCAGACACACCGGCCACATACCTGGCGATCCCCATCCTACCATACCCTGCCCGCTGCACGTAGCTTTTCTTCCCAGAAAGAAGTTCTGGGACTTATGCTATTTCTTCCTCTTTTTCTAAGAAAAAGATATTGTCCAACATAAGATTATGGTTTCTAGAGTCAGAATGCCTGGCTTCAAATTCTAGTTCTGTGATCTCAGCCAACTTACTTACCCAACCTCTGAGTACCATGGTGTCTTCATCTATAAGATGAGGATGATCTCACAGCATTCTTGTGAGAACTATGTAATCAGGCAACTAGCAGGAGATTAAAAAAGAAGACTTCAGTTATGATAGCTTTTGTGACCTCTAGTAATTAGTGTATTAATCGCTCCGGAAGGCTCCTTAAAGTGCTACAATTTAAGGGACATAGCACAGCAAATCCAATATGTAGCTGTAAGTTATTTCAATATTTTTGGAAGCCAAAAATCTAGTTGTTTATCATGGATCTTTAACTTAAAAACCTCAGCAGATTTCCCCCCCCCCCCCTCCCCCAAATTTGAATAAGCTATGCAACACTTTTAAAAATAGCAAACATGTGTTAGGTTAAAAAATATAGAGCTGAGGTCAGCTACATTTTTAACTCTGCAAGTCATCCAAGAGGATGATATAGCTGTCATTGGAAAGCCAAAGGAATAAACGATAATGATAAAGTAGAGGAGATAATTGTCATAGTATGTTATATTAAAACTAGAGGTCCAGTGCACGAATTCGTGCACCACTGGAGTCCCTTGGCCTGGCCTGTGGGATCAAGCTGAAACCAGCTCTCCGACATACCCTGAGGGGTCCTGGATTCTGGCTGAGGGACCCCACCAGTGCACAATCGGGGTGGGGAGAGACCGAGGGAGGGCTCCAGGGCGTGTCCAGCTCACCTTGCTCAGTCCCAAGCAGTTGAATGACCTTAGCATATCATTAGCATATTACGCTTTGATTGGTTGAACGGCTGACCAGACAACCAGACACTTAGCATATTAGGCTTTTATTACCTAGGATGCCACCATAGTTTCTAAGTACCAGTATGGAGAATCAAAGAAGTTCTGGGATTTATGCTATTTCTTCCTCTTTTTCTAAGAAAAAGATATTGTCCAACCTAAGATTATGGTTTCTAGAGTCAGAATGCCTGGCTTCAAATTCTAGTTCTGTGATCTCAGCCAACTTACCCAACCTCTTAGTACCATGGTGTCTTCATCTATAAGATGAGGATGATCTCACAGCATTCTTGTGAGAACTAAATGAATTAAAACAGGTAAAGCCCTTAGAATGGTGGCTGGTTCACAGTTAACACTGTGTGATCTCTAGCTATTCATCTCACTCGGCCTGTGCTCTAGTTAATAGAATCTTCCCTTCATCACTTTCTCTCCACTACTGGTTTCAGTGTTCTCCTTTTCAGATCTCTTACATGCTCTAGGGGGATCGCAAACATCTCTCTAAGCAAATTCACTCTCATTCAGTCCAACAGTACGTTTTTTAATGTTATATTTAGTGTGTAGGAAAGGGAGAGTCATGCCTAAATCAAACACTAAACCCAAAGAGTTTTTAAATCACTACTTAGCCCGTTCCCATTTTCCCACAAGTCAGAAAAACAATTCTCTCGCCTTCTCTTGTGAATTCTGGATGATTCTCAAATCAGCTGTGACTCATGAGGGAAGCCTTCCTAGATAAAGTGGGTTGACTGAGAAATCTCCCTTCTCACAAACTTCTGTTTCTAGATATTATTTCTATATAACGCCATTTATTACCATACCCATCAGTCTACCCAATAAGGAAAAGCTGTATCAAAATAATAAAAAAAAAAAAATCCAGTAACATCCTAAAGCTAAAACTAAGCCAATGCTGTAAAAGTTATTAATGTGTATTACATAGTGTAAAGTCCTTGTGATATAGACAACCAGGATCACACATTTTTTTTGTGTTGGCTTAGCATGGCTGATCCTGGATTCCAGGATCGTGTGATATGCTTGTTGAGGTCTTCATAGTTGGATCAGAATTTGTGGAATGGCACTGTGTCTGAAGTAATGTACTACACCTTTTATTCTGGATTTAAATGATAGTCTTAAGTTGATTTTAAAAAAACCTATTTGAGAGATGATGTATGAAATGTCTCAAAAATAAAATGTACGAAAGAGTACAGAACAATACATATTACTATTCTACCTGTAAACTCTCAGCTGCTCCCTTTCATTGAATTATCCCCGCATCCATTTTCTCCATCGTCTGTGTCAAGTGTCTGTTTTCCCAGCTTTTCCATGAAGCCTCCCTTAACCAGTTGGACAGAAGCCCTCCATCTAATACCCACTCGCACAGCCTAGCATTTAAAAGCTTAGCTCATTCTGTTGCGTACTTTCTTACTGTGTTTTATGACTGTCAGTGTGTTTGTTGCTTTGTCTTTTTTTTTTCCTTCACACTCTACATCAGGTTCTGTTATCTTTAACTCTAAAACATGTTCCTAAATCTGACTGCTTCTCCACCCTAGCCTAAGCCTCCACCAGGTCTCCACTGGAAAACTGGAATTCCTGCTTGTACACTCGTCTGCTTACATAGTAACAAAAGAGAACTTAGTTTTTTAAAAAAACTTTTTCTTGTGAAATATAACATGCATAAATATATAAAACAGGGGTCCTCCAACTTTTTAAACAGGGGGCCAGTTCACTGTCCCTCAGACCGTTGGAGGGCCGGACTATAGTTTAAAAAAAACTATGAACAAATTCCTATGCACACTGCACATATCTTATTTTGAAGTAAAAAAAACAAAATGGGAACAAATACAATATTTGTATTTGCATGTGGCCCGCGGGCCATAGTTTGAGGACCCCTGATATAAAACATAAATGTACAATTACTACATGAATTTTTTATCCCCAAGGATATGTTTATTGATTAGAGAGAGAGAGAGAGAGAGAAACAATGTGAGAGAGGAACATTGATCATTGCCTCCAGTACGTGATCCAACTGAGAATCGAACCTGCAACCTAGTTATGTGCCCTGAACTGAGAACTAAACTCCCAACCTTTTGGTGTATGGGATGATGCTCCAACCAACAGCTACCTGGCCAGGGCCCATATGAATTATTATAAAGCAGGTACCACAGAACTACTATCCAGGTAAAGAAATAGAATAGCCAGCACTCTATAAGACCTATCCTACAACCCCTGCCCAGTGTTAACCCCTATCTCTCTTATACAGATAACCACTATCCTGACTTGCCTCTCTATCATTTATCACTTTTTTATACATCACTCAAAGTTGTATCTGATTTTGAATGTTTTGTGAATGAAATAATGTATTCTGAGTCTGGCTTACCTCATTCATATTGTGTTTTTAATTAAGGTTCATCTATTCTGTATTATGCAGAAAATGCTCTATTTTATGAATATATCTCATTTTATTTCTCCATCCCACCATTGAAGTGAAAGTATTTCTGCAGATTGTATACCTTCCTCCTTCCCTCCACCCCTCCCTTTCCTTCTTCCTTCTTTCCATCTAGACACTCAATTATCCCAACTCCATTTACTGTAGAGACCACTTTTTCTCTCTCTCTTTGGCAGTGCTATCTTAGGCATAAATCAATGCCCATATGTACATGGGTCTGTTTCTGGGCTTTTCAATTATACTAGAAGCCCAGTGCATGGCCGAACCCGGCAGTCCGACATCCCCCGAGGGGTCCCAGAGTGCGAAAGGGCACTCTGCAAAGTTGCTGTCGCTCAGCAGCTCCTGCGTTGAGCATCTGCCCCCTGGTGGTCAGTGCGCACCATACCTACGGGCCGGTTGGCCGGTTGGCCGGTTGGCCGGTCGCTTAGCCTTTTATATATATAGATTGGTCTATTTGACTATCCATTTTTCTATTTGTGTTCCTTGTGACAATATCACACTGCCCTAATAATGTGTCACACTGACTTTATGATGTCTTTTGTCAAGTAGAGACAATAAAAAAAAAAAAAAGAATGATGTTAGCTGTGAGTGTTTCATACATGTCCTTTATCAGGTTGAGAAAATTCTCAACAATCCTAGTTTAGAAGTTTTTTTTTCCATAAAGGGATATTGGAGTGTTTGGATTTTGTCAAATATTTTTTCAACCTCTTTTAAAATGATCATTTGCCCTAGCCGGTTTGGCTCAGTGGATAGAGCATCAGCCTATGGACGGAAAGGTCCCAGGTTTGAGTCTGGTCAAGAGCACATGCCTGGGTTGTGGGCTCAATCTCCAGTAAGGGGGCATGCAGAAGGCAGCCAATCAATGATTCTCTCTCATCATTGATGTTTCTCTCTCTCTCTCCCTCTCTCTTCCTCTCTGAAATCAATAAACACACACACACTCAAAACAAAAAATAAAATGATCATGCGATTGTTGTCTATTAATATAATGAATTATATTGACTTTCATATTTAATTAAACAACTTTGCATTTGGGGGATAAATAACACTTTGTTATGATGGATAATCCCTTTTATATGTTCAGTTTGTTAGTTGGGTTTGTGTGTGTGTGTGTGTTGTTATTTTTTTGAGGATTTCTGCATCTATATTCATACTCCACTATTAGGCTCAACTAACTGCCAGCTGATTGCTCTACTGTTATCTACAACGACATTGCGGGCACAAATTACTCCACAGTGGGAACCAGTTCAATCTGGTCCTCTGTTCAGGGTAGTTTTTGAGATCAGTCTGAGGCTCCTCCTGCCCCCAGGAGGGCTGCTCTTACCTGTCTCTTTCCCTGGTTCTCTTTGATAAACGTGGTGGCCTACCATCAGCTAATTATCCTCACTGAGCTACCGGCCTCCTTTTAATTGCTCACCACAAAAATCTCCAGTATTTTCAAGGGCGCCCTTAGGCTTAAACTTCCCTATACTCTGTTGCAAATAAAGTCAGTTCCCTTACCGAGAAAGCCTCGGCATTCTCTGTTCTTGTGGCCTACCATTCCCCTGGGCGAATCTCTGCTCTGTTGCTTCAGAGCTGGTGGCAAGGACAGTGGACAAGATGTCTCTGAGTAGCCTGCATCTCAGAAGGTGCCAGGTAGGGGTAGTAAGCCTCTGGTCTTGGCTTGCCTCTCACCATGTGAACTGGGCTGAGGGCCATTAGGCTCCCGTCTTCTGGGCCTGTCATGCCTGGGTAGAGGCTTGGTGGAAAACAAGAGCCCCAACCTCTCAGCAGCACTTCCCTGGAATTTAGCCTCTGTAATGTGGAGCCTGGAGGTATGAGAGATGCTGGTGGTCTGACCTGCACGGGGAGATAACATGGTCTGTGACTGGGAGCTGGGGGAAAGGCCATTGCTGCCCAGGGCAGAGCTTCTATCATGTTGAGCTGGAGAGCAGGCCAAAGAGGGAGTGAGTTGTGGCTTAACTGCCACAGACTCTCCCTGCTCACACAGATTTAGTAGATTTTTCTTTCTTTTTTAAAAAAATATTTTTTTATTGCTTTCGGAGAGGAAGGGAGATGGAGAGAGAAATAGAAACATCAATGATGAGAGAGAATCATTGATCAGCTGCCTCCTGCATGCCCCAAACTGGGGATCGAGCCTGCAAACCAGGCATGTGCCCTGACCGGGAATCGAACCGTGACCTCCTGGTTCAAAGATTGACACTCAACCACTGAGCCACACCGGCTGGGCAGATTTTTCTTGAATAAACAGCTCTTCATTTGCTGTACGCCCTGAGAACTATTTGCAGGGACTTGGAGGGCTTGTTCGTTTGTTTGTTTGTCTAGTAATGTCAGCAGTTAGGGCTGTCCCACTGGACAGTCTGCAGAGCTCCTCACACTGCCATCCAGAAGCAATCCTCTGTCTCCTTCCCTCTTGAGCAAAACCTCTCAAAAGCGTTGTCACCATTTTATGCTCACTTCCTGTCTCTTTCCTTCCACCTCCTGCCAAATTCTTTCTTGAGCCAACTCCAGTCAGGCTTTGTTCCCCCACAAGCCCAGTGGAACCTCTTTTGTCAAGGTCACCAACGCCTTCCATGTTGCTAAATGCGAGAGTCAAAACCTAATTTCCCTCTGACTCGGCCTGGCAGCAGTACCTGACACAGCTGACATCACCTCCCTCCTCCAAAGGCGTTCAACACTTTGCGTTCAGGACATGACACTGTCCTGGTCCCTAGTTTTCCTCCAACCACATTTACTTCTCCTCGGTCTCCTTTGCTGGTGCCTGAGGACCAGTCCTTAGACCCCTTATCATTTTTATCCACACTCACTTCCTTGATCACATCCAGTCTCATGGTTTTCAATGATCACCCACATGCCGATGGATTTCAGATTTGTATTTGCAGGCCGGCTGCCTCTTCCACAGCGCACACTCATGCAATACACTGCCTGTGCGACATCTACACACGGTTCCTCATAGGCTTCTCAAGCAGCTTGTCTTCCCTCCAAGCTATCAGTCAATCCCGTTGGGTCCCCATTCAAAATGTATCCAAAATTGGACTTCTTACCACTTGCGCTATTGTTCTGAGTCACCATTATCTCTTGCCTAGTTTATTTCAAGAACTGCTTAAGAGGGTCTTTCTGCTTTCATCCAGCTACCTCTCTGACTTCATCTGTTGCTCCCGCCTAGGCCTTCTTGGTCTTTTCTGAACAGACACAGCAGGTGGACGAGTTTCTTGGGTTGGCAGTACTCCGCCTATTACCACACACCGAAGCCAGGAGGGAACCACATTCCTGAGGACACAAAAGCTTGCATTTGGAACGCTTTCGGGTCTAGGTTCTGCCACACGGGTCTCTTCCTTTGGCCGGTTCTAATGCGTATCCTTTCATTATAATAAAACTATCATCAGAGGTCCTTGGTTCTGCGAGTCATTCTAGCAAATCATTGAACCTGAAGGTGATCATGGGAGTCCCCTCATTTTTAGCCAGCTGGGATGACGTGAGGGGGGACCGAGGGATCCCTGAACTGCAGCTGGTGCCTAAAGTCTTGGGGGCACATGGCAGTCTGGAGGCTTAACCTCGAGTTTGACTACTCATGGGAGCATTACAAGAGGTTAGACAGGAATAGCTAGCCTCTGGGATTGAGAGACATAGTGGCGTCTTGTGGGCAACGATGGTTTAGAACTGTTGAGTTTCCACACCTTGCATTAGACCCTGAGTGGTATTCGGGACCCCTAGGTAAACATCATAGAACCAAATGTTTGTACAACTTAACCTTTGCAAATTGCTTTCACATTTGAGCTTCAAAACAGGTAATGTTACCCTCCTTTTACTGGTGAATAAACTGAAGTAAAAGGGAAGACACTTGTCAAGGTCACGAGATTCAAACACAGGTGTTCTACTTAAACGCAGAGCTCTTTACACAGGGCCCATGCACTGCAGAAGGCAATGACCACACATGTGCAGGGGGAGCTTTATGATCAGCTCTCCTTCAGCCTGTTTTAGGAAACGGAAGCAACTACAGACTTAGGACTCAGGACCCTCCCCTACCCCCGCCCTCCCCGCCCTGAGCCCTGTGATTTTTCTCCTTTTGGGGCAGTGAAATTTGGAAGGAAATATGTAGAAACCCAGGTCTTTTCCTGCTATAGAACCAGGTATTCTTTCCTTAGAGCTCCTCATACGAATGGTCATTTCCAAGGGAGAAGAGAATTTGTTACCTTCAGCAAGACCAAAAATGGGTAAGCAAGTACATTTTTAGTTCAAAGACTCAAGAGAACCTGCCCCAGAATTGGTATCCAAGTCTCCGATTACTAATATGTACAAGTTCTGGAGAGCATTGAAAGATATTGAGCCAGGCTTACAAACCAAATGGAAAATGGCAACCATGTAAATATGCTGTTTCAAGGAAAAAACACAATTGGCTCCTAATAAGCAAAATATACCCAATTTCATGCATAATATGCAAAATACAAATTAAAACTACAAGAAGATGTCATTTTTGCCTGTCAGATTGGCAGAGGAAAATATATTGGAAGCCTCATCTGGCACCCTCATAGGTTGTTGGTCAGATTCAAAATTGGTATAACCTCTGTTAAGGTGACTTAGCAATATTTCACAAGTACATATTTGCATTTAACTCAGCAAGTTCACTCTTTGGAATTTCTGCTAAAGATGTAGCCACATGATAGTACAAAGATGTCTGCTATAAATTGAGAAGAATTGTCACAATGTTTTGTCACTCTTTCCATTAAGAGATGAGCCTAACCACTAGAGGCTTGTAGCTTCCATTCTCTTGCTCTTGGAAATCTGCCCCTAGAACAGCTGGTGATTAGAAGCTGGAAAAACACCAAAGAGGCTGTTAGCAAAGACTGGGGGAATGGTGAATAAACAGTTGCTGGAGGCTGGGAATGCAGAGAGAAAATGGTTAGCAGAGGCTGGAGAAAGGACAACTTGTGTGATATGGTCATGTAATCACTGGCAAAATGTTGCCAATGGCAACTTGAAAGAAAGAAAATGCGCCTAATACACTTTAAAAAAATATGATAAGATTTTCAGACAGAATGATAACAGTGCTTCTTTTAACTCAATGTCCAGGAAGATGAGCTGAAGAAGGAGCTGTTCAACTTACAGGCAGAATCTTAGAGAAGAAACGGAAGCCCAAAGATTCGATGGTTTGGCAAACACACCTGTCTCATAAGATCACCAGTTTTTCCAGCTGGAACTAATGTCTCAAAGTTAAGGAGTATGAGGTCAAAAGTCAAATTAGGGACATGGCTGTCAGAACCCTTGCTAAGACCCCTGGATGCTTTAAGGCAATGCCTAAAGGACTCTCTCAACGAGGGCTTCTGAGAATATTAAAGATGCTCTCCCACAACAGCCTCAACCTATCACCCCAAAGACCTTGATTGTCTTGGTACACATAACATGGAACACCACAAAGCTGCCCTCTTTCGATGGCATTCTGTTCATTGGATCACTTGAACACCAGTGGAGAGAAAATAAACCCTAAAATGATTCAGGGGCCTGCCATACAGTGAAGGTTGTAGGGGCCAGTTGTCGGAAGCATGCCAAACCATCCACTGAGTTTGGGGACAATTATTGTGCCTTGCTCCTACCTCTCGGAGGCCGAGTACTGGTAGGCCTCTTCAGATTATGGAGACAGCATATACCACATTTGGGAATACTGCACCAATCAATATATTGGGAGACTCTGAAGGATACAAGTTTTGAGGGGAGCCCAGAGATGAGACTCTGCAGCAGGTTCTGGCTTCAGTTTTAGTTTTAGTGGCCACATGACCAGTAGATTCCATGGTTGTTAGTGATGTTTGTTGTAGATGTGTATGCCACGGAGAATCTCTTGCAAGTTCCATTTTAAAAAGCTGCAGTGGGCCGCCTGGCATGGCTCAGTGGTTGAGCATTGACCTATGAACCAGGAGATCACGGTTTGATTCCCAGGCAGGTCACATGCCCAGGTTGTGGGCTTGATCCCCAGTGGGGGGCAAGCGGGAGGCAGCAGGTCGATGATTCTCTCTCATCATGGATGTTTCTATTTCTCTCTCCCTCTTCCTTCCTCTCTGAAATCAATCAATATATATTTTTAAAAAAGAAATATCAATGATGAGAGAGAATCATTGATTGGCTGCCCCCTCCACACCCCCTACTGGGGATTGAGCCCGCAACCCGGGCATGTGCCCTGATGGGGAATCAAACCATGACCTCCTGGTTCATAGGTTGACGCTCAACCACTGAGCCATGCTGGCGGAGCTGGTTTGGTTTTTTGAGCTTGGTGTGAGAGGCAGGAGGATGTTATAGATGTGAACACATTTTTATTTACTTCTGGTCATTAATGGCCTATAACCAGGGCACCACCTTCCAGGTAAACATTTAACTTTGGAGCACTAGTAGAAAATGACTCACTGAATTTTAAATTGTTTTTCTCCCCTTATATGAACACTGTCATGTTAGGTTTGTAGCTTTTAAGTTCATACACTCACACAGGTACAAAGACAGTCACATATATTACTCACAGTGTGTGATGGTTTACATAAGGGCTTCCGAGTGCCAATGGAGTTGTTAGTTTTGCATCTCAAATTAGTTCCTGCTCACCTAGTAACTAAAGCAAATTCCTTCGTGAAAAAAGTTTCCAAGCATGACCTGGTAATTGTTTTAATGGATTTTCAATGGAGGGTGACTGTTCCATGCTGTGTGCCCTGCGGGCATTCCATAAATATGTTTTGACTGACTCTGTTAACAACCCACGGAGAAAAAAAACAAATATATGCTATCTCGGTTGTCTTTTTTTTCTCATAGTCTCTGTCTTTTTTTTTTTTTTTAATATATTTCTTTATTGATTTCAGGGAGGAAGGGAGAAGGAGAGAGAGAGAAACATCAATGATGAGAGAGAATCATTGATCGGCTGCCTCCTGCACACACCACACTGCGGATGGAGCCCACAACCCAGGCGTGTGCCCTTGGCCGGAATCAAACCTGGGACCTGTCAGTCCGCAGGCCAATGCTCTATCCACTGAGCCAAGCCGGCTAGGGCTCATAGTCTCTGTCTTTAGTGCAGATATCTATAAGCATGGAAGGTGAACAGGGGGCTGCTGCTGAGGAGACTTACCCAACGAAGCACTCCAGCTGGCAAGTTTTACCTCGTCTAAGATTATCTGTGGGCACCAGGGATCTGCCCACCCCAAACGAGGGAGGAGGCCTCGCACTGATCAACTGAGAGAAGTATTGACCCAGAAGGGTAATTTCCCACCTGCATTAGAGAACCTAATATTGGTACAGACAATTCCCTATTTTCTACACAAGGGATAGATCTGCTCTGACCTGGGCATTGTGGTGGATACTAATTTATTGTCAGTATCTGGTGTACATACACCTGAGATAAGAAAGGTGTATAAGGCATCTTCACATCCTCTTCTCCCAAAACATTCATTGAGCCATTCTATAAGGATGGTCATGTGTGTCCAACCGGCGTGATTCAATGGTTGAGCATCGACCTATGAGCCAGGAGGTCATGGTTTGATTCCCGGTCAGGGCACATGCCCAGGTTTTGGGCTTGATCCCCATTGTGGGGCATGCAGGAGGCAACCGATCAATGATTCTCTCTCATCATTGGTGTTTCTAGTTCTCTCTCCTTCTCCCTTCTGCTCTAAAATCAATAAAAAATATTTTTAAAAAAGAATGTACATGTGTAACTCTTGCTATAGGTATAGTATGTTGAATGTCACCTGAAGATCATGATCATTTGGGGCATAATAAAGACCATCCACATGCCCATTAGATAGCAAACCGAACTTTAGTAAGATCACCCCTGAGCAGATTCTAGAATTAGAAGAAAGCTTTTATTCTTACTTTGCGGAACCTTCCATATGAGCAACAGAACAGAGGACTCTTGGGTGGTAGAAAACAGGAGGTTGCCTGCAGACAGGTGCTGGAGGAGGAATATAGGTGACTTACAGGTGAAGTGGCCCAGGGCTGCCATGTGTTCATGTGGCGTCAGAAACCTCTAGCCTGAAGTTGCATTTTTTTGCATTTTTCTAGATAAGTAATCCATTGTCTTACCTATACAAGAGGATGTACCTCCTTCTCAGAATAAAAAATCTAGAGCGTTTCAGCGAGCTCTTTGTCACCGAGGAATGTAAGGGCCACTCCAGTACCTTGGTGGAAGTTACAAAGTTACTTCAAGCAACTGCTCTCCCTGCCTCCACGTCCGAGTCACCGAAGTAGAGAAACAAACAGGCTCTGACCCTGGCTCTGATGGGAAAGGAGTAGAGTTTAGGCCTGGCTTCAAGTGTGGGCTTGGTTAATTCTCATTCCCGAGGCAAGTTCTGCCACCTGGTGGTAAGAAATAAAATGCCAATAGCTCTCATCTAATCTCTACACTATTTTTAATTCCATTTTTGCAAACCCATCCATAGGTTCTGACTTGGGGCTCGTTTGTTTGCCACCCGCCAAAGACCCCTAACGGACACTGGTGACACTGACACATTGGGGAGAATTTTTCCGCAAATATCTGATGCTCAGCCATCTTAAAACACCTTTGAAATGTTTTGGAAGAGCTGGGAGAAACAAAGGTGAGGAGGAGGAGGGCCTGGCAGGTAAAGAAGAAAGAAAGCATGAACTCATTCATTCATACACAGTCATTCATTGAGTCACTATTGAGTCCCCAAACTGACAATAATAAATTTACAAATAGAAATGTGTAACACACACACACACACACACACACACACACACTCACCACTCCTTTAGTGACAAGGAGACAGTAGACGACCGTGTTAGGTTGGGAAGACAAATCAGATAATTCTTGCTTCCTTGGGAAGGCCAAGGGAGAGGGCAACATCACTAAGGGTCCATTAGGGGGCGTGCTAAGTCTCCAGAAAGGAAACACAAACTGGGCTAATTCTGGGATATGCCCACAATTCCTTGGGGATTCAGCCTATGATCCCTCACGGAGAGTGGAGATACCCCCAGCACCGCGGGGAGCTTCCGACAACCTTCTCCAGCGCTACAAACACCCCCGTTCCTTCCTCTTTCACCAACCCTTACTTCTCCTTCCCATCGAGGCTCTCAGAGTGTGGTCCTAAGCATCAATGCTGTCATCACCTGGGAAACTGTTAGAAATGCAAATTCTCAGGCCCTGCCCAGACCCAATGAGTCAGACACCCTGGGAGTGTTTTAACACCCCACCCCACCCCACCCCCAGGCGATTTTGATGCTAAAGTTTGAGGACCACTAGTCTAGAAAACCATGTCAATATGGACCAGGGAGCCTGGGGGGAGTGAGTTGCAGGCAAGGAAAGAGCAATGGACCCTACAGGCCGATCTAGTTCGCCCCACAGGGTGTAAGAAGCAGCTGAGGAGCCGCTGCAGAGGGAGATGACGGTCATTGAAGAGGCTTTGGCCAACTCAGTTTGGCACTTGTGCCTGGACACTAACCCCCAAACTCACCCTCGGTCAGATGGGTTATGGAACCAAGATCTTCAGCCTGGAGACGTGGCCTCAGCCTTCAATTCACACCACTCCAGCGAGGGAGCCCTACAGTGCCCAGGGCAGGGAAGATGGAGCAGGGCCATGCCCACCCCACCCACGCTCAGCTCCCACTCTCTCCACTGCCTTGCAGACCATGGAGGTCTCCTCTCACCTCCCCGGAGGTGGGGTGCAGTGAAAACCTCCCCGCCAGTGGCGGGTACACCTGGACTGAACACCAACTTCATCGCTCTGTGCCCTGCTCCCTCCTCCGCTGAAGGGAAAAACAAAAACAAAACTACTTACTAAAGGAAGTCCCTATTTAAGTGCGCAATGTTGCAGGCGGGCACTATTCCTTCGTATTTTTCCTGCCACCCTTTCTCACCCTCCAGCACCCGTCTGTCTGTGCCTCCCGCTCCGGCATTTCTAGCACTGAAGTGGGCACTTAACACTGTGAAATAAACACCCGAAGCATGCTTCTGCTCTCTTTCAGATTTGTTTCCAGCCGCTGCCAAAAAGTGCCAGCTCAGAGCCCAGGGCGCAGACTTCGCCAGTCTGTTCCGAAGAAACCACTTTTTAGGGGGAGGGGGAGGGGGAGAGGGAGGGGGAGGAGGAGGAGCGGGAGCACTAAGCTCACTCAGCTCCCTGCCCCACGCGCCTCCTCCCCACACTTGGCCACACAAAGAGCCGAAGCCCGTGTTGGGGGACAGGCTCCGGATTCCAAAGTCCGGGGCACCCGGGCCTGGAGTCCGTCTAACTCAGCTGCGGACTAGCAGGCGGGCCTGGGCGGGGCGCGAGCCCTCCCCCTCTCCCCCCTCCTCCCCCGCCCCCACCTCCCCCGGCCGGTGACTGTCAGGTCGCATCTGCTCCAAATTTATAGCTCGTCCTCGGGCCGTCGCCGGCCTCTCCACGGCCTCTTTACCAAGTGCAGCCCCAGCTGAGACCCCTCCCGCGGGGAGGGAGGGGACGTGCCGCCCCGGCCCCGGGCTGGGAGCGGAGCAGGAGCAGGTGTGGAGCGGGGTTCGCCGCGGCGCGCGCGGTCACCCTCCAGAGCACCGCGGAGACCCCGCTTCACCCCCGCGCGCAGACAAAGGCGCGGGGTCTGGCCAAGGGCGGCTCATTACGCCGACCTGCCGGGAGCGGGTGATGGAGAGGGCGGGAGCGGGGAGGGCCGAGCGCCGGGGCGCAGAGGGCGGACCCCAGGGCGGAGCGCAAGGGGAGGGGCGGGGGGCGCGGCCGGACCCGGGGCGCCACGGGTCGGCGGCCAAGAACCCACCCGCGCCGAAGCCCTAAGGCCAGCTCTGACCTGGCTCCCGCGGGCGGGGAGAAGGAGCAGGGACAATGAGAGGCCCGCGGGGCTGTGCAGGGTCCCGCCGCCCCGCTGATGGCTATTGTCCGCCCGCGCCCGCGTCCTCCCCGCCGCAGACACGTGCCCGGGGAAGGGTCGCTGTCTGCGGAGGGAGGCGGGCGCCCTAAGACACCCAACAGCAATGGCTCCGTGGCCGCCTCCGACACGTCCCCGGGTGCCTGCGGACGCGGGGACTTCCACTCGCTCCCCTTCCCGCCCCAAATGCTTTGTCTCCTCACATTGAGGCCCTCTCCTCTGACCCGACCTGATCCAGGAGATCCCCGCCTTTATTATTACTTTTTTTCCTGGGCGGTGGATGTCCTTTGTTTGGGCTCTGGAATGCTGAGGTAGAAGGTGGAAGGTCACTAAGTAACAGAGTAACAACACCATTATCGCCCCTAAAAGGTACAATCCATTTTCAAACTTCCTCAATTGTCTCCATCCTTTCTCTTCATGGTTATTGCTGTTGTTCGAGTTAGGATCCAAATGCGTCCATCGAGTGGAATGTCTCTTTTAACCTGATGTTTCCCCCTTAATCCCCCCCCCCCCCCCCCCCCCTCTCTCTCTCTCTCTCTCTCCTTGAAATTTATCTGTTGAAGAAGCTGGGCCATTTATCCTGCAGCATTTCCACAGTCTGGATTTTGTTGAATATATCCCCGTGGTGTCATTTAACATCTTCTTCTGCCTCTATATTTCCTGTAAATTGGTTGTTAGGTAGAAGAGGCTTGACCAATTAATATTTGATTTTTTTTTTTTTTTGCAAGACTACCCCACCGGCAGTATTGTCTCAGGAGTGACGCCTGCCTGTCTGTTTCATTGTTGTTGTTGTGTTAGCAGCCGGACATGATCATGGCCCACGTCCGTTTGTTCATTAGAAATGGCCAAATCATGACGTTCTGCTTCTGTGGGTCCATTTTCATGGATCCGCTGGAATACTTCTCTGCCCCCAACTGTTTATCCTGAGGTGCCTTTCAGGGTAGGAGTGGTAGGTAAATACCCGATTCTTTTCCTTTACTCGTTATTTGTCGAAATTATAGGTTGACTCCCTACCATCCTCCAGAGGTGAGCGATGATTTTTTGAAAACATCATTATGAACTCATGGATTGGAATATATTTGATGTGTTTCACACCAAGTTCGTTTTGATTCCATGGATATTTTATTTTAAAATAGATTTTTATTGATCTCAGAGAGAAAGGGAGAGGGAGAGATAGAAATATCAATGATGAGAGAGAATCATTGATGGGCTGCCTCCTGCACACCCCACACTGGGGATCCAGCCTGCAACCCGAGCGTGTGCCCTGACCAGAATTCGAACCGTGACCTCCTGGTTCATAGGTCGATGCTCAACCACTGAGCCACACCGGCCAGGCTATTTTAAAACTAGGAGGTTATCTTATGAAAAATCCTGAGCCCTGGCTTCTCCTCTGGATGGCCTGGCAATCCTGGGCCCCTTCCAGCATGGCTAGAGCGGGCTGTGGCTGAAGGGCACTGCCCTCAGTGGTGGGCATTTATTCTTGCCCTGGTCTGCTCAGATCTTTTCTACCTCCCTGGACCCTGCAGTTGTGAGTTTATAAAGCAGATTCGATCTGTGTTTCATCTGACAGATGACAGAACTACGAAGTACCGCAACCTACTTAGGACGACGAGTCTCCTGGCTGCCTCACCAGAGGAGAACCAGCCAGACCCTGCCTGACCTTCAGTGTGGGTTGAGTCGGAGACCTTGGAACACCTCGAGATAACCTTCCTCCCAATCCCCAAAACTCCCTTTGCAGAGGAAGCTTGGGAATATTCCAAACTCCTCTCCCTCTCTTGCCTCCCACACGCAGTCAGTCACCTCGCCGCTAATTAGCCTCTCCGCCTCCATGGCTGCCCCTCGCCAATTCATCCTTCTCACTCAAAATTGTTTTTCCCCAAACAGAAGTCTCATCATGTCACTCTCTGGCTTTAAAATCCTTAAAATCTGTCAGTAACTCCTCCTCACATTTAGGTTAGACCTGAGTCAACCTTTTGCGCCTGACAAGGCCCCATGACCTGGGCCTTTGCCACAATTGCCTCCGTAGCTCATGCTGTGCCCTTGTCAAGCCCCGGTCCTCCATCCAGGCTGCACCATGCACAGTGCTGTGCATATTGTGTCCTTTGGATTTTCTAGGTGCTTCCTGAAGCACCCACTCCTGCACCAGCTGACTCCCCCTTCAAGCTTTGATGCTTGAAAGGAAAACCTTTTCTGGCGGCATCCGTTGTCCTGCTCTGCACGTCTATCGAATCCTGAGCTTTCTGTAAGAACAGCACTTGCATGGTGTGTGTGTGTGTGCATGTGTGTGTGTTTCTGCATGTGTGTGTGTGCATGTGTGTATGAATGTGGGAGATTGTGGCTGTGTGTGTATGTGTGTATGTGTATGGCTGTGTGTTTCTGCATGTGTATGTGTGTACATGTATGAGTGTGGGAGATTGTGGCTGTGTGTGTATGTGTGTTTTTCTGCATGTGTATGTGTATGTGTATATGAATGTAGGAGATTGTGGCTGTGTGTGTGTGTATGGGTGTGTGTTTCTGCATGTGTACGTGTGCATGTGTATATAAGTGTGGGAGATTGTGTGTGTATGTGTATGACGTGTGTTTCTGCATGTGTATGTGTGTATATGTGTATATGAGTGTGGGAGATTGTGTGTGTATGTGTACGGGTGTGTGTTTCTGCATGTGTATATGTGTATGTGTGTATGAGTGTGGGAGATTGTGGCTGTGTGTGTGTATGTGTGTATGTGTATGGCTGTGTGTTTCTGCATGTGTATGTGTGTACATGTATGAGTGTGGGAGATTGTGTGTGTATGTGTACGGGTGTGTGTTTCTGCATGTGTATATGTGTATGTGTATATGAGTGTGGGAGATTGTGGCTGTGTGTGTGTGTGTGTGTGTGGCACCCCCCTCCTCCCGCTGGGAGGATAATTAAAGCACCAAGCTGCAGAGCTGGCAGGCAGTGTTCCCTGGGGTGCGTTTCATGGGGTTGATTAATGAGGCCAGGGAGTTAATGAGGAGAAAGCTAAACGGAGGGAGCTGAGCAGTGGGGGGGTGGGGGCTCCGAAGGCATCTCCGCCCTTTCTTTTCAGGGAGGCTGAGCGCAGCCACATGGTGCGCTGGCTCTGCACGGCCCTGGCCCAGCAGAGAAGGGGCGCCGACTCGCACTGGCTGCAGCGGGGACTCGCCTTTTCTTCCCCTGTGAGCATCTAACCCGGGTAAACAGAGAAAGAACATGCCCTTGCCATCGAAGAACAGCACAGCACCACCCTCCTCTTTCCACCTGCAGGAAGCTGGGCAGAGCTCCCGGATCACCTGCAGATTTCATTCCCACCTGAACTAAGAACCAGCTCTGTCCGTACTGAGTAACCTTAGACAAGTTATCAGTACTTTGAGCCTCAGTTTCTGCACCTGTCAAATGGGATCATACTCCTTACACCACTTAGTGTGTCCCAGACGTTACTCTAGGCCTTTGGCATGGATAATCTCATTTACTGTTCCCCAAAAGTCTAGGCGGTAGGCTGTATTATTATTATCTTTATTCCATGGATAAGGGCATTGCGGCAGGGAATGTGACATAACCTGCGTGAGGTCACCCAGCTACAGGCCTGGGGGACCCAGCAGCTAAGCAGTGGGGCTCGAAGTGACCCCAGAACTTGTATCCTTAAGGCATGGTGCTACTTCACAAGGAGGTTTCAAGGATCTCATCATATAATCCACCAAATGGATTTGTAAGTTGTAAATGCTAAGTAAATGTGAGAAGCCAGTCTTCTTTTTATTTCATTCCTGGTGTTTAGCCAAGGCAGTGAGGGTTCCAGCCCTGAACAGAGAGAGAACAAGCAGGTGCCCCTCCGGCAGTCTGTGGCTGTGTCCTAACCGGATTGGGGGAGCCAAGCAGAAAATGACCTCGGCCTGAGTCCCCATATGCACCCTCAGTACACACCCCTCTGGTCAGACTATGGACACACCAAACAGCCTCCGTGTCCTCGTAGGAGCAGTGGCCTCATATTGAAAGGATAGAGCTCGGTGCCAAGGGATGGGGCCGAGTGGGGACCCAGAACCAACCGTGTTCCTATTGGATCAGCGATTGGCCAGCTGTGTGCACCTGGTGAGTCGCTTGATGAGGCTGAGCCTCACCTGGCGGCTGGGAGTAACTGCATCCCTGCATCCCCGGCTGCTGCAGAAGCGCCAACATGAAGCTTTGCGTGTGAAAAGCCACTGTAACTTGGGTCTAGAAATGGTTGGCAGGGCAGTCCAGGTCCCTTCCCTGGGGTGTGCCAGGGGTTTCCACCAATAGGCGAGAGGGTGAGGTGCCTGGGCTGCCCAGTCAACCCCACCACCACCACCACCACCACCACCACCACACACACACACACACACACACACACACACACACTCAGAGCCCAGTGCCCTGGTTTTAGGATCTGCAACAACTTATTGACCTCCAGTCAAGAGCAATTTGAGGCCAGAAGCCAATCAGCTCCAACGAGGTCTTGATGAGCTCGAAATGAGCCAATTTCCTCCGGCTGAGTTTCTCCTGCTGAATCAGGGAAACCGAGGCTGCCCAGGCCCACTCAGAACACAGCAGTCTGCCCCCCTCTTGTCAGACCCCACCGCCTCCCCCACCAACGGAACTCCGAGGTCTCCGGGCCTCACTAGTGGCTCCCACCGCCCACCCCCTCCCTGGGGGAGCCGCCAGCGCTGGCACCACGGGGCACATCAATAATTTCTCCGAGAAGGAGCTTGTGTCTAGAGAAACCAATATTTAACATCCCCATTTACATTGAAAGCGTGATTCTGATTATGAGATGGTAATGAGGGGATTAGCCAGAGGAGAGAGCCCCCTCCCTGGCGGCCCCCCTCCATCGCCCTTTAGTGGGCTTATTCCTGAAGGAGGAGGTGTGGGGGAGGGGGCGGGCACTCCTACAGGGAGAGCATCAGAGATGCCAGCGCAGGGCAGGGGTCCTCCAAGGCCCCTTACTCATGCCTGGAATCAATTAGGCCCGGGCGGGTGGTGGGTGAGCTAGGAGCCCCTGACGCTGAGGGCATCCGGTTGCTTTCCCCTCGGCTGGCCTGGGCTGGGCTGGGCTGAGCCTCCCAGGAATTTCTCCAGAAGGTCAGTTTCACGTGACCGCTCTGCCTCTGAGGAGGGCGGAGGTAGTAAGTCTGTTGGAAGAACTTTGTTTTGGTTCCTGGCTCCTCTGGCTTCACCTCCAAGGCAGCCCCTCCCCCGAGTCCCCTGAAATGGCATCCTGGTTCTCTCTGTCCCTCGGCCTCTTAACCAGGCGGCAGATTATCTCTGGCTCTTCCTGTGGGATGAGGGGTGAGGGGGGGCGGACAGAACCCAAGGGGGTCACCCATCCTGAGGCCCATTTGTTGGTGGACAATTGCGCTCTGACGCGATAATTCAGTGTGTGATTGTGGTCACGCCCCCCCTTTTGTGTCCCTTTCAGAGCCAATCTCCCAGGCCCAGATGGGTTAATCCATAATGCAGACGAGCAAGTAATTGGCTGTCAGCCCAGCCCCCTGCACCCCTTCCCCTATTAGTGCCACTGCCCTAATGAAGCCCAGCTTGGAGAGCCCCCTTCTCAATGAGGCGCCAGCCCCAACTCAGCCAGGCACACATGTGTCTCCGCTGCTCTGCCCGAAGCCTGGCTCCCTTCAGGGACCTCCAGCCCAGCCTCCCCGGGGTGACCCAGCTGCCAGGGCTGCAGCAGCCCAGGGGGGAGGCTGTGATGGATGGGAGGGAGTTAGTTAATAGAGCCAAAAACACATGGGCCCTGTCCCCACCCCGACCCTCCAACACACACACACACACACACACACACACACACACACACTTTCGCAGCTTCCTCTGCCAGCAGCCCTGGCCTCTGGAAATAGCCCATGGAATATCCCCCACGCCCACCTCCTACCTACGCTGTGCCGAATTGGGGCCTACGTGGGGGTTGTGAAGCTGCTCCTTTGCCAAGGGCCCAAGTCATTGCTGCCCACCCCTCCCAACCTCTGCCAGTCTAAGCAGCCCCTGTGGGTTGGCTGAAGGCAGAGTTAAGAGATGTGCTGGGCTCTCCGTCTCCAATGTCTCAACTCACATTGGAATCTTACCAAGAGGTTTTCCTTTCCTTCATTCTTGGACTCCATCTCTGTTTCTTGATCCGACTTCTGCTCCTACCCACTTCCCAACCAATTCTGTACTTAGAGACAGAATTAGAACCACGCCCCCCAAAGGAGACAGGTATCCAGGGGCAAGAGCCGTTCTCTGCGCTGGTGCTGCCTCATCTTGTACCCGCTTCCCCATCCGCTTATGAGCTCTCTGTCTCTGCAAGGATTCAAGCCAAGCCCAGCTAAGACCTGTTTCAGATATCTTAGGAGAGAGTTTGGGGAGGATCTTTGCAAAGGGACCTCCACTCTCTGATGCCCTGCACTTACTTCCTGTTCCCACACACAGGAACACAGACAGCTTTGCTTGTCCTTCTTCCAAACCAAAGGAGGAACGGAGAGCCTGGGCGCTGCCTGGGCTGGAGCTGCTCCGGGTGCCCATCGAGGTGGGAGCTCTGTGCACTGAAGAGACACCTCGACCCATAAGCTGCCTGCCAGCTTTCTCTAATCAACCCTTTAAAATGGGTACTTTTATATTTTTCATTATTAATAACAAAATATTTTTAAATGGCGGAAAGAAAGATGGAAAAATTATACATATACCTTCACATCTAATTCAACCACTGATTACACTTTGGTTGTATTTTCCACTTTTACATGCATACTAGAGGCCTGGTGCATGAAATTTGTGCAGGGATGGTGGTGGGGGGGTCTCTCAGCCAGACCTGCACCCTCTCCAATCTGGGACCCCACGGGGGATGTCCGACAGCCAGTTTAGGACCAATCAGACATGCCTCTCGCAATCCGGGCCCACTGGCTCCAAACTGCTCGCCTGCCTGCCTGATCACCCCTAACCTCTCTGCCTGCCTGTCTGATCGCCCCTAACTGCCTCTGCCTCAGCCCCACACCTGGGACCCAGGATTTCCTCCTCCGGCCAGCCACAGGCACCCGGGACGAAGGCTTCCCTCCCTCTGGTCAGCTGCAGGCACCCAGGACTCGGGCCAGCTTAGCCCGGGCCAGCCACGGCCACAGGGAACCTTGGGGTGGGCGGCTTCTCCCTCTCCCTGGCTGCAGCTGCAGCCGCTGGCGCCCAGACCATAGGCGGATGGCTTCACCCGGGCCCAGCTTTGTCAGGAAGGACGTCCGGATGGTCGTCCGGAAGATGTCCAGTCTAATTAGCATATTACACTTTTATTAGTATAGATAGAAAATCACTCAGCACAACTAAAGTGTGTATTAAGCCCTAACCGGTTTGGCTCAGTGGATAGAGCATTGGCCTGCCGACTGACAGGTCCCAGGTTCGATTGTGGTCAAGGGCATGTACCTTGGTTGCGGGCACATCCCCAATAGGGGGTGTGCAGGAGGCAGCTGATTGATGTTTCTCTCTCATCGATGTTTCTAACTCTCTATCCCTCCCCCTTCCTCTCTGTAAAAAAAAATCAATAAAATATATTTAAAAAAAATAAAGTGTGTATTGCCATGGAGTAGGTAAACCTTCTCATCACGGAATATTTGAAAATTCTCACATTTAGAGACAGGGTCTCGGGGCCTATCAAGATTGGAATCCCTGAGGGGCACCAAAGCCACAATGGGCAGTCCCTTTATGATTAAGACCGTGGGGGGAAAATAAGGCCCCACGCTGATGAGTACAGGGCTCCGGGGGTGGAGGCAAGCGACCCTGAGAAAAGCCTCGCCCCGTTTCTGATTAGATGGGGGAACACGCCGAATGGTGGAGTAGCATTCCGAGGCTGCTTCTAGGAAATGTTGAATATGTATGAGCGATGCAATCAGGGACTAGGAGGTAAGGCTTTAAACATGAACAGGCAGCAGGATGGGGGTAGGGAGGGTGGAAGGAGAGACATGAAAGGGACGCAAGGGGAAAAGGAGAGGGTCACAAGAAAGGGAGGAAAGGAAAAGCACGTTCCCATGACTTGTCGGAGTGACTCCTCTGCATGGCCCTAAAATCTAGTTGCATCCTACTCAGTGTGCAGACGGGAGTGAGGTCACAGCGAGGCTGAACTTTTCCAGGTCAGACTGCCCTTCTCTGGGGAAACCCAGAGATATCTTGGAGTCATCTTTACCTCAAGGAATTTAGCTCCAGGATATTTTGTTGAAACAATGCCCTTGGTGATGTAAGAAGGCCCTTGGTGATGTAAGAAGGCCCTTGATGATGTAAGAAGGCCCTTGGTGATGTAAGAAGGTCAGTGTGGGAAGAGGGACTCGAGGGTGGATGGGTCCCTGCAGATACTGGGGATAGGCCCAGTGTTCAGGAATACAAATACATCTTCCAACAGCCACACAAGCAACCCAAAAAACACAGACTAAAGACTCAGTGGTGTAGGGTGGAAAGGCTTTCACATATGTATTAAATGCAAATACCATCTTCCTTTGAATGTAAATCATTCGAGGTGAGGGAATATCCTTTTTAATTGAAGAAGGGGACATCTTTCTTTGGATGTAGGGGATTTGAATATATTAATGCGTCTCTTCCTTTGTGAAGTTGGTGCTCACCTACATAGAGAGAGGGGGGGAGGAAGGGGGGCATGAAGACAGACAAATTGAGACGAAGAGTGATAAAGAATAGAGTCCACTTCTGACTAACTGCAAAAGTGCCAGCATTTACAGAAATGAGCAAATGCAAAGAGCAGCAGGTTTAATTATTGGTGGGTAGCAGGGACTAAGGGATTTAGGAACTAAAAACAGAATGATAGAAAAAGATCTGGTGGTCTTAGTGGATTATACTCAGCAGAGGACTCTAGAAGTCATTCTGTTACTAGAATTATATATATGTGAGTAACATGTTGGAGAGGAGAGGAGCAGGGGGAGGCTTCCTTCTGCTACCCCCAGATGCAGGTCTTTCACCGATATGAGGTATACAAGGCCTACAGGTGTAGGGTCAGCCTGAGTGATATGTGGTATACAAGGCCTACAGGTGTAGGGTCAGCCTGAGTGATATGGGGTATACAAAGCCTACAGGTGTAGGGTCAGCCTGAGTGATATGTGGTATACAAGGCCTACAGGTGTAGGGTCAGCCTGAGTGATATGTGGTATACAAGGCCTACAGGTGTAGGGTCAGCCTGAGTGATATGTGGTATACAAAGCCTACAGGTGTAGGGTCAGCCTGTGTTTAAATCTTGGATCCTCTATTTACTAGCCACGTGATTTGGGGCAAGTTACTTAACCACTCTGTACCCATCTCCCCATGTGTAAAATGAAGGTAACCACAGTAGCTATTCATAGAGTTTTTAGGAGAATTAAATGAGTATCCCAGTTAGAATAGCCCTGGCAATAGTAAGTTCACAGGAGATGTTATCTACTATAACTCATATCTTCATTAATATTAACTGAGTACCGACTACATGCTACACATTATGTCAGGCACCAGGGGTACAAAGATAAATAAGAGCCTGGCCAGCGTGGCTCAGGGGTTGAACATCAACATAGGAACCAGGAGGTCATGGTTCAATTTCCCGTCAGGGCACATGCCCTGGTTGTGGGGGCTCAATCTCCAGTAGGGGGCATGCAGGAGGCAACCGATCAATGATTCTCTATCACTCTCTCCCTCTCCCTTCCTCTCTGAAATCAATAGAAATATTAAAAAAAAATATATTTGCTGGAGTGAGTTGCAAAGTGGCTCCCCCACCAGCTCCCCCACAGGCAGTAATCAGTATGAGATCAGGGGCAGGGTTGTCCTCAGATGGGGAATGAGATGTAGTTCCTGCTCTCTTCGGGGAAGTTGCAGCTTATGGGGAAGATAGACATGTAAGCAAAAAAATTTAAAACATCCTAAGTTATGCAGCAGGGGAATAAACCAAGTGGTTTGGGAGGACCCCACAGTCTGGGAGAGTCGGGGAGGACTCACTAACCGGATGACTGGAGTGGGATTGCCAGAATGGAAGGAGCCAGCAGGTGGAGAATGGAGGGGAGAAGGATTTCAGGAAGAGGGAAGGGCAAGAGCAAAGGCATAAAAGTAGAAAGAGCACCCAACATGAATGATAGAAAGTAGCTTGATGGTGGGACATAGATGGCCAGAGGGGAGAGGGGAGGGGGAAAGGAGATCCTGGGAGGGCAGACAGCATGCAGACTATGGTGATTCTTGTTGTCACATGTGTGGGGTCTACCCTGCAGGAATTGAGGTGCCAGTATATTTTAAGTGGGCCAGTGACATGATCAGTTCTGAACATTAGAGACAAGCATGTAGCTGAGTGTCTAGCACTTAGCAGGTGCTTCCTAAACAGGGTTGAACAAATCACAGGACAACTCCCCAAAGCAGCAGCACAGAGGGTGGATCCTCGGGGGAGACTGGATGCAGAGAGTTAGTCTGCAATAGTCAGAGTGAAAGACGGTGAGAACCTGGACTAAGGCAGTGGCAAGGGAGGTGGCAGGGGGCACAGAGCTGATGGAACACCTCCCAGAAACTGACTGGAGGGGTGTGCTCACAGGGAGGTGGAGAGAGGCAGAGAAGGCAGTGGGCTCGGAGGGGCCCGTTGTAAGGACTAACAAGTGCATAGAACAGTGATGGCGAACCTATGATATGCGTGTCAGAGGTGACACGTGAACTCATTTTTCTGGTTGATTTTTCTTTGTTAAATGGCATTTAAATATATAAAATAAATATCAAAAATATAAGTCTTTGTTTTACTATGGTTGCAAAGATCAAAAAATTTCTATATGTGACACGGCACCAGAGTTAAGTTAGGGTTTTTCAAAATGCTGACACGCCGAGCTCAAAAGGTTCCCCATCACTGGCATAGAAGTTTTCACTAAACCAGTCTTCATGGAGGGCTTGCTCTGTACCAAGTTTTATATAAGGAACCAGCACGCTCTTGTTCCCCAGCCGCTGTTCTGTTTGCACGAGGATGTGCACACTTCCGCCCAGTTGCCTCCAGATTTCCAGACTTGCTGGAGTGAGTTGCAAAGTATCTCCCAGAGGCTCCCCCACGGAACCCACATGGGGCAAGGGGTACTCTTAGGCAGGGGGGCTGGCTGCTTATTTCAGCAGCTACAGGGGTTGAGCCAACAGACCCCGGCTCCGGCCAGGGGCCGGCTCCTGCTGTCTGCTTTCCTGCAGATGCTGTTTGCTTTCTGACTCCCTCTCCTGTGTGGCCCTCTGGCCCTTGCTGGCTGGTCACTGCCCCCTGGCATCAGAACTCTGAAACCAGCTACCCTGCTGGCCATTCACAGGCATGGCCCAGTGAGGGTGGGGGACAGATGTTAGTTTCTTGTCTCCCCGCCCCCCCCCCCCCCCCAAAACACACACATATGCTTAGTGTGTATCAGTGCCCTGGGCAGGGGTCCAGGCAGGGAGAGTGATGGGAAGCTGCAGGCTCTAGTCTAGGGGGATGTAAATGGACTAGGCGGTGTGTGTGTGTGTGTGTGTGTGTGTGTGTGTGTGTGTGTGTGGAGAGACAGTGGCAGTAATCAGTACGAGATGGGGGCAGGATTGTCTTCAGACTGCCCTCTGGGGAAATTACATGCCAGCAGCTTCAGCCACTACCAGCTGGCATGCGGGCTTGGGACCACCAAGAAGCCTCCCATACAGCCTCCAGCCTGGGCACTGAAAATTCCCAGCTACATTCCCTGGCCAGGGTGCTGGCACTGGGACAAGAAAGTTGGCCTGGTGGGTAACTGTCCTCTCCCTCAGCACAGACACAGACACAGACACAGAGACACACACAAAGGCACACACACACACACACACACACAGAGGTACACACACATGCACACACACACACAGACACTTCTTCCCAGATGCCATAACTCTATCAGAATGAACTTACCCTCTACCTCCACACACTCAACTCTCCCCAGCCACCCTGCCTCTTGCTACTCTCTCCTTTTTCTGCCAATTCCCTTCACACCCTCCTTTTCTCCTTTCTCCCCTTTCTAAAGTGCAGACTGTTATGGATAAAACTCTTGAAAGGAAGCAGTTTCCTGGGCAGCAGAAGGCAGGGGAGGGGAGGGGACTCCTGAACTCAACTTTGATTCTTTCTTCAGCCCGAGGGAACTTACAAATCAATTGGATGGAACCCCAGCCCGAGTAAGGGCCCTGCAGTCACAGTGCGTGCAGCTGGAGGGCCCTGGTTCTGGGTGCTATCCAAGTGCCTGTAGTCTGCAGGGTAAGAAAGGCAGCAGATGCAGTGAGCTGCCTACCCTCTCTAAGCCAGAGGCAAAGCAGAGTTGGGTGGGTAATTTGGGGGGAGTGGGCAGGGAGTGAGGAGATAGGGATGGAAACTCCTTCCAGAACGGCCTATGGTCACAAACCAGAGAGAAGCTTGGCGGTGAAAAGGTGCAGGGCCAGGAGGGCATAAAGGACTGAAGCAGAGCTGGGGTGTGTGACCCCTGTGGGGCTGACTCCACCCACTCTGCCCAGCCCCCTACTGGGCCAGAGGTTTAGGGACATAGATTGGGGGGGAGGAACTGAGGCTATGGGGGGGGGGTTTATTCTCCAGTACACCCCAGTTGAGTGCTCCACCCTCTTTTGGCATTAGGTCTGAGTTGGTTTAAAGGGAGAGCATTCCAGAGATACAGAGAAGTACAAAGAGAAAAAGACCAGAGAGAAACAAGCCTAAGAGTGGGAAGAGGAAAAAGTGTGGAGAAGGTGCAGAAGAGGTATAGGAGATGTGGGCCGGAAGAGTCCTGGAAGGAAGGAAGGAAGGAAGGAAGGAAGGAAGGAAGGAAGGAAGGAAGGAAGGAGAGGGACCCCAGCATTTGTCCAGCCTCCAAACCCAGAAGATGGAGATCGGGAAGCAGCCTTGCCCAGGGGCTGACTGGCAGCCTCCACTCAGGGAACCCTGAGCAAATACTCCCTGATCCCCACATAAAAGGCCAATTAACTGCGACGCCTCTGCGAACAAATCCGCTAACAGGGTGACAAGCCCCTAGACGCTGGCAGGCCTTGTGTTTGCTGAGAGGCTGATGGCGAGCAAATCAGGGGATTAGGATGGGGCAGGAGCCACATGGCAGGGCTCCGTTTCCTGTCTGGACAGCCCGCCCTGCCCTGCAGGACCCAGATTTCTGTCCTGGCTCGGCCTCTGGTGTGATGGAACCCAGGTGACCTAGGTCAGCGGGAGGAGGAGCAGAGGTCCCAGCCCCGAGATGGGGACCCTTAGGAGCAGAGCACCTGAGGTCTATTTGCCTTCTAACTGGCAAATACAGGATTGGATCCCGCTTCTGGGTTCGTCATCCCACATCTATCCCTTACCATCTCTCTCACTGAATGCACCCTGGCCCTGGAGCAGGGACACGCGCCAAGTGCCATCTCTTAGTACGCTGGTCCTTTCCAAAGAAGAGAAATGTCATCAGCCCCTTTGCCACCTCCCTCAACTCTCAGCCTCAAGGTGGGCTGGGACTGAAGTCCTCTGGGGGCGCCAGACTCCTAGTCTAGCCCCGCAGAGAGGGGCTCAAAGAACTACTGGGGGGTGGGGGGCCTGCCTCCCTCCAACCCCCCAGCACCTTGTGTTTGGCCCTGCAAAGTCTCCGGCGGAGCTGAGGCAAGTGAAGACACCCAAACACCAATTATTCTGAGGCCCCAGGGCTGGCGTGTGGATGGGGAGAGGACAAGTCCCCCACCCCTTGAGAAAGGATGGGGTTCCCTTGAAGGCTGTCTGCCTGAGATACCCCAGCCCTTGACTCGGCTTATCTGGCATCTATGACTGGGCAGCGTCCACTTCTCTGGCTCTAACCTGTTCACCTGCCTCCTCCCTGGTCAGAAGCCGTCACCCAACGACGGTGATCTCATCACACACCTGGGGGTTAGCCACAACCTGACACCCATCAGCAGGGCCTGACCCCAGATAAGAAGGTTGGCCTCTCTCTTCCCCTGACACCCCGCTTGTCCCAGCCTGGGAGAGAGGGAGGGAGTGAGGAAGGGAGAGAGAGAGAGAGGGAGAGAGAGAGAGAGAGAGAGAGAGAGAGAGAATGGGGTGGGGATGTGGGACAGGGAGATGCAGGTAAAAAGAACTCCAGAAAAGTCAGAAGCAGGCTGGGATGGAGGGAGGGGTCATGCCCCCCTCCCCAACCCTGGAAGACAAAGTTATCAGGTTTTAACAGATTTCCAGAACTTTTGCATCAAGCCCATCTCTTCTCTCGCACTGGCCTTCACCAGAGAAATATTCTTTGTCTTTGTCCCGCGCTCCCTGGCTCCCCATCGGTCTCCTCAAACCATGTCATAAAACGTGTCCTAGCAGAGCAATATGCAAAAGTATGCAAATCGAGGCGAGCTGCCTGGCGTCCCGGGGCTCTCTGCCCGCACTTTTATCCCGGCCCTGAGTCTCCTATAGGAACTGCTAGATTAGGGTCAGGACGCCCCACCTCCCCCCCTGGCTCTCCGTTGCAAACCGGGTGACTGCTGGCAAAGGGGTGGACACGCGTGGGATTGTTCTCCACCACCACCCACCCACCCCCAACTCCTTCCTCAAACCTCCCCAGTCTCCCGGGGCCTTCGAGGAAATGGAGCCGGGGTTGTGAGAACTAGAGGAGCGATCTTGGGCTTTGTGCCTCAGTTTCCCTAAGGGCCCGGAAAAGGGAGGGAGGGTTTCTGTTTTAAAGTCAGGCAGGACAGAGTCCGACAGAGCCTCCGTTCTCGACTCGGGGGGCTTTAAGAGAGCAGGAAACTCTCCCGCGACGTCCAGATCCCGGCTCGGGGCTCGGGGCTCGGGGCTCGGGGCGGGGACTCCAACTCTAGCTGAGCGACACCAGTCTCTGGCCCTGCGCGTGGCCATAGGGGCGGGGGCGGGAGGAGGCAGGGTGTGGGATTAATCCCTTAATTACGCGGTGGTCGGGTGGCACCTGCTTTCCGCCGCTCAGCCCCCAGGGGGCCGCGGCGCCGAGGGGTGGAGAGAAGGACAGGGAAGGCGGGCGCGCGGAGGCACGCGCGGCACCCGGGCGCCGGCCGGCGGGACAGCGGCACCGTGGCTGGGGCGGAGCGCAGAGGCGGCCGAGGGGCTGGCGGCTCCCGGCCCGCGGGTCGCGGACCCAGGGGCTGGGTCCCGAGCCCCCCGCCCGGGTCCCGGTCGGGTGGCGCCATGCTGCGCTACCTGCTCAACGCGCTGCTGCAGATGAACCTGTTCGCGGACTCCCTGGCCGGGGACGCGTCCAACTCCAGCGAACTGCTCTTCGGCTTCAACGCCTCGGGGGCGGCGCTCAACCACAGCCTGCTGGCCCCGGGCGAGCCTGCTCTCAACGGTAAGCCCCTGCCCCGCGGGGACGTGGGATCCCGAGGGGGGGTAAGGTGGGAGGGCGGCATGGAGGAGGAGGAGACCTAGAGCGCCTGCCCCTCGTGGAGACCCAGGGGCGCCTCCCCGGGTGGGATCAAGGGATGATATGGGGCTTTGAGCACCTGAGTGGGTGTCCCGGCGGGGGTCGAGGGTTTGGGGGGAGATGGTTGCTGAGTCCATTACTCCCCACCTCCCCAGGCGAGGAGAAACAGGGGTGGCGCGGGCAAGTTGGAGCTAGGAGAGGCCGGGACCCCCTGCGGGGAGGACAGCGGAGGGGCGTGGTCGCCAGGCCACTTAGTGACCCGCCCAGGTAGCAGGTTCCCACCGGGAACCCAAGTTTGCCAAGAACTCTAAACTTAGGACCAGGGCGAGGAAGCCGAAATGGTGGGTGTGTTTGCTACAGAGCTCGACAGAGGCAGCGACTGATTCAGGGAATTTAGGAGTTCGCCCCTCAGAGGCGGGCTCGCAGCCGGTCCACCGGGCAGAGCTGGGCGGGCAGGCTGCGCTGGGGGCGAGGTCGTCCGCGCTAATGACGCTGATTAATAAATCTCGGCTGAGACCGCGCGCTCCTCCGCGCCCCGGGAGCCGGGAGAGGGCCGAGCTCGCCCCCTGCCGGCCGCGTCGGGAACTCCCGCGTTCCCTGGAACTTGGGCCGGGGTTCCCTCTGGTTCTTCCCCAGCCGGGGTCCGCTGGCCTCCGCCAACTGGAATCTGGGGCGAGCGCTGCGCTGGAGACCCCAAGGCGGCGAGAAAGGAGACCTGGGCAGTGGTGTGTGCGTGTGTGTGCGTGCGTGTACTCAGGTGCTGGGGAGAAGCCCCAGAGCCCCATTAGCATGACCCTTAGCTATTCATTAGCTTCTGTGGAAGCCTCTCCTGAGACCCCAAATGACAGGGAGGAAATTCCAGGGAAAGGGAGCCTGCAGATGTGTCTACAGGAATTAGGGGGAAAGGGCGGACCAGCAAGGTGAGCCCTGCACGGAGGGAGCGGGGAGGGAGATGGGGAATGAACTGGAATTCTCCAACCTGCTGGCCTCCCGGATCCCCAGGAGGTTAAGCACAGAGCCCTTCCCACAGACACCTCAACGCTCTCACCTCACTGAGGGTGTTCACTCCACACTGTCCCAGCGAGGTTTGTAGGGGAGGAATTGATGGTCATGTTCGCAGTGGAGGAAGCAAATTCAGAGAAGATAGACGGTACCCCAGTGGGCACAAAAACAGCACGAAGCGTGGCTATAACAGACCTGCCTATTCCCATGACGTCCGATGGTTATGTGAAGGGCAAAGGGGATGCTGGGGCCGGGGAGAATCCGATTTAGGTAAAGACTATAGTAGCCACGATAAGGTCAGGTGGGTGAGGAAGAAGAACCCTGAAATAATCTTAGACCAGCCGTATTTATTGAGTGCTTTTGGGGGAGTACATTATGGTCTTATGACAACCCTATTACTGTTCTTTTAATATATATATTAATATATATATTAATATATATATTTAAGGGGTCGGGGACAAGAAGATCGGTTTCCCTCCCACTTGGAGAAGGGAATCATTTTCCTTAATATATATATTATTGATTTTTTTACAGAGAGGAAGGGAGAGGGATAGAGAGTTAGAAACATCGATCAGCTGCCTCCTGCACACTCCCTCCTGGGGATGTGCCCGCAACCAAGGTACATGCCCTTGGCCGGAATCGAACCTCGGACCCTTGAGTCCGCAGGCCGACGCTCTACCCACTGAGCCAAACCGGTTAGGGGGTTACTGTTCTTTATTACTATAAAGAAGCTGAGATGCAGCGAAGTTCAATAATTGCCCAAGTTCTCTCAGGAGTTAGTGTGGAGGCCTGAGACTCCCGCCCTAGTTTGTTCCAGCCAATCCCTGAGCTCTTTGTCATTCCAGTGCTGCTCACCTGAACTGGGGCTGGGGTTTGCCTAAACTGGGCCTGGGATGGGATGGCAGGGAATGGGGTGAGAATCGGAAGTTTCCATCTAGAAGGGAAATGGAGAAAATGATTCCCTTCTCCAAGTGGGAGGGAAACCGATCTTCTTGTCCCCGACCCCTTAAATACACGCTCACCAGGGGCAACCCATCCCGCGTCCTCTCCATCGGAACTTCTAAGAGGAGGGCGGGAAGTGAAAGCCAAGCTCACACCGAGGCTGGAAGTAGCGGTTCCGCGGATTGTGGAACAGCGTGGAGAAGCGGATAGGGGCGGGGAGGTGGAGAACAGAAGCCGGGTCCATAGGTCCTGGTTAGTGAAGGACACAGATGCCGTGAGGCGGCAGCGGCGCCTGCTGGCCGCCAGGGGTCACGAAGCCACTTTGGATCGAGCTGGGGTATCTGAGCCCGACGCGCTCCGGGCTCCTGGATCCCAAACCACTGCAGAGGCGAAGCGAGCAGAAGTCAGCAGGCCCGGGGAGGGGCAGGAGCAGAACACGCAGTGGACGGATCAGAGGGAACCAGGGAAGGAGAGCAATGCCTTTCTCAATGGTGTGTGGCCTTTCATCACCCTGAGAACCATCTGCCGAAACCTGTGCCCGCTCAGAAAAGAGCGTCACTCACATTCCCACTACCGCTTGGGTCAATTCCGGTGGCTTCACGGGACCCCGAAACATGATTGTCTGGGGCGTCAACAGACGGGCTGTGTGCCAGGTCCTGGGCTCCCAGGCCGCGCCCATCACTCAAGCCTTCCTCGTCCCGGGGGACCCCAGGCCGAGGGGAGGAGCACGGTGTCCTGACCCCTTGGCTGATCTGCCCGTTTCGAGTTTAAGAGCCTCGGGCGTCTTCCCAGAAGGAGGTCCCCCCCGTCCCCCCCGCTACGGAGAGAGGCGGGGTCCCCTTTCTCTCTGGAGCTTCCATCTTTCCCCAACTTGCCGGTCTGAGCGCTCTGCGCCCCTCCCATCCTCCAGGGTCAAGGGTCGGGCCCGAGGACGCGATGCCGCGCATCGTGGAGCAGCCGCCGGATCTGCTGGTGTCCCGCGGCGAACCGGCCACGCTGCCCTGCCGCGCGGAGGGCCGGCCGCGGCCCCACATCGAGTGGTACAAGAACGGGGCGCGCGTGGCCACCGCGCGCGAGGACCCGCGCGCCCACCGCCTGCTGCTGCCCAGCGGCGCCCTCTTCTTCCCGCGAATCGTGCACGGGCGCCGCGCGCGCCCCGACGAGGGCGTCTACACGTGCGTGGCGCGCAATTACCTGGGGGCGGCCGCCAGCAGGAACGCCTCGCTGGAAGTGGCGGGTGAAGTCGGGGAGTCAGCCAGCGGCTCTGGGGTCTGGGGTGCGGGAGGGCGCGGGCCACCCCGACTAGAACCAGCTCCCATCTCGGGCGATTCATCTTCCGTTGGGACTGCGCCTTTGGTCTCTCATGCCCACGCCTGGGCCTGGTATTTTCTCACCTGCGGCGGGGCAGACGGTCATAGTCATATATGTACTCATAGTCAGTCTCTCTCTCTCCCTCTCTCTCTCTCTCTAGTCCTTCGCGACGATTTCCGGCAGTCTCCTGGGAACGTGGTGGTGGCAGTGGGGGAGCCAGCTGTGATGGAATGCGTGCCCCCCCGCGGCCACCCGGAGCCATCGGTGACCTGGAGGAAGGGCAGTACCCCAGTCAAGGAGGAGGAGGGAAGGATCACGGTGAGGGCTGGGCCAGGCAGGGGGTGCAACAGGGGGGCGGAGTCAGCAGTCACAAGGGGGCGGGGCCATGCACTGACGGTCTGGCGCCGGCCTCCGAGGAGTAAGGCCTGAAATCCCAGGGTCTTGGAAGGCAGGGAATAATGCTCGCTCGGGCGGCGATAAGGCAGGAGATCTGAGATCAGGGCATCCGTTGGCTAGAGGCGGAGAGCCAGGTGTTGAGTGAGGGATAAATGAGGCTGGGTAGGATGGACTTGGTATAAGATAGCGGAGGTGGAGCCTGGTGCCCCAGGGACCCTTGGGAGAAGCCACAGACCTGAGCCCCACCTTGGACAAAGCGACAATTTCTTATCTAAATGGATCGACGTCACTGGTTTTCTTCCTGGGTTTGTTGTGAAAATCAAACAAATATGCTCTGATGGCTGTAAAGGACCAGAGTTCCTGTGATTACCCCGCAGATCCGTGGAGGGAAGCTGATGATGTCACATGCACACAAGAGTGACGCAGGGATGTACGTGTGTGTGGCCTCCAACATGGCAGGAGAACGGGAGAGCGGGCCGGCCGAGCTGGTGGTACAGGGTAGGCACGTGGAGGTTTGGAGTTATGGGAGCATGGAGCCGGGGAAGCACGCAGCCGTGCAGACCCCTGGCTGTCCCCTCACTCCCACGCCACAGAGCGCCCCTCGTTCCTGCGGAGACCGGTGAATCAGGTGGTCCTGGCGGACGCCCCTGCACATTTCCCCTGTGAGGTGCAAGGGGATCCCCCCCCTCGGCTACACTGGAGAAAGGAGGATGGAGAACTGCCCACTGGCAGGTGAGGAGAGCCAACCCGCTCGAGTGTGTACCCCGCCCTGGAAAACTGGGAGGCAGAGACCCTCTCACACAGAGAAGTCTGTTCCCCAGAGCCTGTGGCCCTGCCCTAGCCAGTCCCCGGCTCCATTCATCGAGCTCCTGTCCCTGTTGAGGCCTGCCTTGTCCCTGGTGTCTGTCCTGGGGGAGACAGAAGTGGTCTGTAGCTATGGCCAACCCAGCCTGGGGGTGGGGAGTGGAGCAGGTATGAGATCCGGAGTGACCACAGCCTTTGGATTGGGCGCGTGAGGCCTGAAGACGAGGGGACGTACACCTGTGTGGCGGAGAACAGCGTGGGCCGAGTGGAAGCGGCTGGCTCCCTCAGCGTTCACGGTGAGCCCCCCTGGGTTCTGCCCGCAGCAGGGGTGAGGTGAGGGAAATGGGGGGTGGGCCGCATAGGAAAGGACAGGCAGGAGATGTGGGGTCACCTGAGACTTGGACAAGAGAGAAGGAGACAGCGAAACAGACTTGAGCAAGAGATGGATGAGAATCTGCTCCTACCTCAGCCAAGCCTGGCCGTCTCTCTCCTGTTCCCTCAGTCTCCCTTCTAAGTACCCCTGACTCCCTGTTCCTTTATCTCCCCCCACCCCCTTGCCAGTCCCACCCCAGCTGGTGACCCAGCCCCAGGACCAGATGGCAGCTGCTGGAGAGAGCGTGACGTTTCAGTGCGAGACCAAAGGAAACCCCCCACCTGCCATCTTCTGGCAGAAGGAGGGAAGTCAAGTAGGTGCCCACGCCAGGGGCTCCCCACCAGCTTTCCCTCGGGGCCTCACACCCCTCCTTCTACATTCTGCAAACTGCTCTCAGGGTTCCGCTTTACCTTTGGTCCTCCCAGGACCCCTTGCAGGTTGTTTGTGATTAAATAAGATAATTAATATGAAAGGCCTGACACATAGCTAACACTTTTGAAATAAATGGTAATATATTTAGGTGGCAGGGAACAGTCCTGTGTAGTAATTCCTTGGAATATTTCTCTTTGGGTCAAGGATGTCCTGAGGATGCAACAAATTCAATTAGATCCTTCCTTCCCCAGGCCGTCGGGCCTCGGCTTCATACATTGCCCTAGAAAGCAAATAGCTTTGGATCAAAGCTGCAGAGGGTAGAATATGATTTGCTTTTCTAGTTAGAAGAGGCCTCCACCAGGGGGCGCGCAATAGTAGCAAACAGATCCCAGAACATACAACTGGAATGAACATTAACTGAGGTTGCAACATAAGTAACTTCCTGTAAGGGAAAGGCGGGAATTTTGCTACTGGAAAACAAGATCAGTATAACAAAATAAGCCTGATGAACTCCACCCGCTGGGAAACCAGGCCACTATGACCTCATTTCAAATCCACGGCCACAATTCCCCCCAACATCTGCTCTAGCATCTGAGTCTGCTGTGTTTCCATTAGATTCTGAAATGAATAAAAGTGCTGGTGGCGGTAGACGGTGGGGGTAGGTTTGAGTCAGGGGCTCAGCATGGTGCTACATATATGTCCTGAGACCCACACCTACTCTACTACCTTCCGTGTATGTATCCAATGTAAAATGTTAGAGCCAGAAAGAAGGGGAGAGTATGTAACATTTATCATGCAATGTATTAAGGGTGTCATATGATTACTTCATTTAATCTTCATAACTATCCTCTAAGAGTCCTATTTGGGGAAATTTGGGCTCAGGAAGTTCAAATAACTTGCACAGAGCTGGGGAGTACATCCCCAAAGCATCTAATCACATAGCTCATTTTTGTGTGAATAGGTTGAACTAGTTCGCCCAAGGTCACATAACTGGCTGGGCACAGAGCATGAATCAGAACCTTGGGAACGCTCTGAGTTCTGGTGTCGACGGGAACGGGGAGCTGCCTGCTCAGTCCCTACCGTGGTTCCTTGCTCTGTCCCCAGGTGCTGCTTTTCCCCAGTCAGTCCCTTCAGCCCGCAGGGCGCTTCTCAGTCTCCCCGAGAGGCCAGCTCAACATCACTGACGTGCAGAGTGGGGATGCTGGCTACTATGTGTGCCAGGCGGTCAGTGTGGCTGGCAGCATCCTGGCCAAGGCCCTGTTGAAGGTAAAAGGAGGTATGTGCCTATGGAGATAAGATGGGACCCCAAGGCCTGGAAGGAAATAATGGCTTAAAAGAGATGTTTTTTTCTTGGATTCTCTACAATATGTCTGCAGGGGGAGTGGGGGCATGTTCCTGAGTCATGCCCTCAAAGTTTTGAAAGAAGCCACTAATAGTAGATTCCTGGTTCCGGGCAGAGACTATAGTTGGTTATGGAAGCCCCTTCAATCCTGGGAGGGTGGGGGGGACGCGGGGAGAGGGGGCTCTGGGAACGAGCAGAGAATGAGGACAAGGAGCTGGCTGCCTGAACCTGGGATCCTCCTCTGAGGTACCCAAGTTCTTCCTCTCTCAGCCTCGATGGATGGGCTGCCTCCCATCATCCTCCAGGGACCAGCAAATCAGACACTGGCACTTGGCTCCTCTGTGTGGCTGCCATGCAGAGTGACTGGGGACCCTCAACCCAGCGTCCAATGGAAGAAGGACGGGCAGTGGCTGCAGGGGGATGGCCTCCAGCTCAACCTAATGGCCAATGGTACCCTGCACATCACCAACGTGCAGGTGAGTCTCACCCCGGGCCCAGGTCACTGAGAACAGCCAACTGCCGTTAAGCACCCACTGGGACTCTAGCTCCATTCTAACCATCTGCTCTCAGACCACCTGGCGTGCACAACATCCTCCCCATCCTTCTGAATGCTGGGCTCCACCCTCTCACCCTACCTTGTTCCACTCCCAGTTTGCCAGTCCTCTACCCTCCCCTACAGGAGACGGACATGGGCGTCTACAGCTGTGTGGCCAGGAGCTCCACAGGGGAGGCCACGTGGAGTGCCTGGCTTAGGAGGCGGGGTGAGTTTCTCCTTTGTTCCCTTCTTTGCCAGCGCCTTTCTCCAAACATTCTTCAAAGGCAGCCAATATGCGGCGCCAAATCCCAGGACTGATTTTATCTTCCCAATGCCATGGCCTTGGTAGTGGGAGGAGGAGGAGGAGGACAGAATTGGTGCCCTTGGGAGGCGGATGTGAGTAGAGATTAGTGCACTATGTCCCTCTCTCCACCATCAGCACTGTCTCAGCTCCACCATCCCTCTGGGGAGGCGGCAGGTTACATTCTTTTCCCAGTCTTCTACTTAAAGATGATCTCCTCACTGCAGAAGACTGGGGAGAATTACCAGGCCCGCCTCCAGAACCCAGCACCCCTCCGGGGCCTCCCTCTCAGCCAGTGGTCACCGAGATCACCAAGAACAGCGTGACCCTGACCTGGAAGCCCAACCCGCAGGCTGGGGCCGCAGTTACCTCTTACTTGATAGAGGCTTTCAGGTACAGAGAAGGTTGTGAGTGCAAACCTGGACAGTTCAAGGGAGGGGGCCCCTGTGTCCTTAGGGTCTTTGCTATTTTTGGGAGAGGTTTGCCAGTTCCCTTTCCCCCGGGGGAGGAGGCAGTAGGGGGCCAATGAGAATGGATGAGATGGAGTAGGCAGGTTGGGGGTCCCTGGCTCAAACAACTCTGCCACCTCATTCCCGTTGTAGCCAAGCAGCTGGCAACACATGGCGGACAGTGGCAGATGGCGTGCAGCTGGAGACACACACCGTCGGTGGTCTGCAGCCCAACACCATCTACTTGTTCCTGGTGCGAGCGGTGGGAGCCTGGGGCCTCAGTGAGCCCAGCCCCGTATCTGAGCCTGTCCGTACCCAGGGTAAGGGCACAGTCCCTGGCTCATGGTTATGACATGTGACACTGCATAGCACCCCTCCCCCCAAACCATGGTGCCAGGTCTATATTGGGGGGGGGGGAGGGCTGGCCTGAAGCAGAGGGTCATGCTTCCCTCTCATTGAGGGAACAAGAGAAGAAGGAGGAGGGGAAGAAGGGAGGAGGAGGGGGAGGGAGAGGGAGAACAAGAAGGAAGAGGAGGAGGAGGAAGAGGAGGAGGAGGAGGAGACACACGGGGTGGAGAATGATTCAGTCACTTTGGTGACACCTCACTCCGGAGTCCCTTACAGCATATGTAGATTATCAGGACTAGAAGGCCCACCTCTGTCCCCCCTCCCCCAGCCTCTCTTGACCCTGGGGTGTGCTCTGGAGCACTAAGTAGGACTGTCTGCAGGGCAGGGCAGAGGCAGGACACAGCACACTGTCAGTGGTGACTCCCTGCCCCTGCTGGCCCCTGCTGAGCGGGCTCTTTGGTCAACAGACAGCAACCCATCCAGGCCAGTGGAGGACCCGCGGGGAGGCCAGCCGGGACTGGCTGAAGTGGCTGTGCGTCTGCAGGAGCCCATCGTCCTTGGGCCCCGGACCCTGCAGGTGTCCTGGACTGTGAGTGTGGCAGAGGGATGAGGTGAAGGGCAGGGATAATGACAGGGGACATAGGGGCCTGCATGAATGGGTGGGGGAGGGTGGGAAGGGAGTGGCTGGGGAAGACGGGTGAATGGAAGAGGGGCTGGGCCTGGTACGCTCCCTCTTCTCCCCTGCAGGTAGATGGCCCAGTCCAGCTGGTGCAAGGTTTCCGGGTGTCTTGGAGGGTAGCAGGTCCTGATGGGGGAAGCTGGACAGTGCTGGACCTACAGTCCCCAAGCCAGCAGAGTACTGTGCTGAGAGGACTCCCCCCGGGGACCCGCATTCAGATCAAGGTGCAAGCCCAAGGCCAGGAGGGGCTGGGTGCTGACAGCCTCTTGGTGGCCAGGAGCACGCCTGAGGAGGGTAAGGGGCGGCCGGAGCTGCTGGATGGACAAGAGGGAAGTGGGCAGGTGAAGGCTTGCAGAGGGGAGAGCAGGGCAAGTGGGTGGGAAGCCTTAGTTCCCTAAGATGTTAGAACTGGGGGCGGGGGTGGGGGTGGGAAGAGGTTGGGGCCTGAGGGGCAGCTTTCAATGGCTGAGTCCTTCTCACCACGTTCCACCCTGGCCAGCCCCCAGCGGTCCCCCCCAGGCAGTGGCAGTAGCCTTGGGGGGTGAAGGCAACAACAGTATCACGGTGTCCTGGGAACCCCCGCTCCCCTCCCAGCAGAATGGGGTCATCAAGGAATACCAGGTACAGGGTGTGTGGGAGGGAGACGGCTGGTGGGAGGGGGAGGAGGGCCCGGGCTAGGATTGGAAGGGGTCTAGGGCCAGCCTTGTGGCTGGGGGTGGGGGAAGGAGGCTTTGGGGGAGGAGAGAGGGTTCCGTGCCCGCTCCAGGCTGAATTATGCCTGGCTGAGCGCCCTGTGCCATTCCGAGCGTCAAGTTTCCAGAATCCCATTCCTGACTCTTTAACCCGGGTCTCGGCCTCCCCAGATCTGGTGCCTGGGGAACGAGAGCCGCTTCCACCTCAACCGGTCCGCGGCGGGCTGGGCGCGCTCCGCGGTGCTGCAGGGGCTGCTGCCCGGTCTCCCCTACCGGACCCAGGTCGCGGCGGCCACCAGCGCCGGCGTGGGCGTGGCCAGTGCACCGGTGTCCGTGCAGCTGCGTGAGTCTGGAGGTGGGGGGCGGGGGGCCGGAGGGGCTGCAAGTTACCAGGTCCCGACTGCGCTCACGGCTCTGACCCCCGCAGCGACCCCCCGGGAACGGGAGCCCGCGCTCGAGGCGGGCCAAGGGCTGGCAGAGCGGCTGGCGCGGGTGCTGCGGGAGCCGGCCTTCCTGGCGGGCGGCGGCGCGGCCTGCGGGGCGCTGCTCATCGGGCTCGGCGGCGCCCTCTGCCGGCGCCGCAGGCAGCGCAAGGAGCTCAGCCATTACGCAGGTGAGAGCCGTCGGGGGGCCGCGGGGCTGCGGGGCGTAGGGCGCCCTCGGACGCGGGGAGACGGAACGGGGTGCCTCGGAGCGGACCGAACCTGGAGCCGCCTTCCTCGGAGGGAGGCGGGCCGCCCGGAGAGGGCGTGGGAGGCTCAGCCTCTCCAAAGTGGGAGGCGGGGGCTGGAGCTCCGCCCCTGCAGCGCGGATCCCAGGGCAGGCGGGACTGGGGGTGGAGGAGCGGGACCGGGGTACACTGAGCCTGGGAAGGGGTAAGACTTACCCTGAAGACGCCAAGGGAGGAGAGAGCGGGCTCTGCAGTCAGCCCGGCTGGTGTGGCTCAGTGGTTGAGCATCGACCTGTGAACCAGGAGGTCACGGTTAGATTCCCGGTCAGAGCACAGGCCCGGGGTGTGGGCTCCAACTAAGTGTGGGGTGCTGATCATTGATGTTTCTATCTCTCTCTCTCTCCCTTCCTCTCTGAAATCAATAAAAATATTTTTAAAAATAAATAAAGGGGGCGAGTCTAAGAAGACATACTCGTGAGGGTTGGGCCTGGTAGGAGGGGTGTGGCCAGGACCCAGGCAATACATTGTGAGGCGGGGTTTGGGTGGAAAGGCCCCGCTGCTACCCCCTGAGGCCCCCTCCCTCCCCCCCCCCCCCCCTTTCCTGCGCATCTGGAGAGATCCGAGAGCATCTAGACCAGCAGTTCCCAGTCTTGGCTACACATGGGAATCACTTGGGGAGCTTTAGGAAAATACTAATGCTTGAGTCCCTCTCACTCCTATCGATTCTGATGAAATCGGTCCCGGGTGCAGCCTGAGCGGCGGAACTGGGACGGGCGGGGCGGAGGAGTGGACCAGAGGGTGGCTATTTCTGACCCTTTTTCCATGTTCCCTCTCCTCTCTCCCACGGGATCCTTTCCGGAAGCCTCCTTTGCCTACACGCCTGCAGGTGAGCCACCACTGACTGCCCCGTGCGGTTCACACCCCAGCCCGGGCTCTTCTCTCATCCAGTCTCCCCTCGTCTTCCCCAGTGTCCTTCCCACACTCGGAGGGCCTTTCGGGAGCCAGTTCCAGGTAATTTGCTCAACTTCCTTCCCAGGGATAGTCCCCTCCAGGGACAGGCCACACCCCTTCCTCTCCAGGCCTCACTGCCTCCTCAGCTGACGTGCCCACCACCCCACTTCCTACCCCCCACCCCCCATTGCCCCTGCCTCCTCTACTTCCCAGGCCTTCCAGGGCTCTCCACCCCAGCATCCACATGCTCTCCCCCAGGCCACCCGGGGGCCTCGGCCCTGCTCCCTACCCTTGGCTGGCAGACTCCTGGCCCCACCCATCTCGAAGCCCCTCTGCCCAGGAACCCCGGGGGGGCTGCTGCCCCAGCAATCCCGACCCAGACGACAGATATTACAATGGTGAGGAGTTCTCCTTCCCTCGGGGGCCCGTGTGGCCCCGACACCCTTCTCTCCACCTACCGGGGTACACTGCAGGGAGCCCCAGTGCTCCTGAGGTTGGTCAGTCCTCAGGAGGATGTGAGTGGGGTGTCCCTCTGGCCCCACCTGTACCCTGGTTTGGGAGTAAGGTTTGGCGTTGGGGAAGAAGCGACCCGGTGGGGTTTCCTTTTGCCCTCCATTCTCCTGTTGTCCTGTTTCTCTGTGTCCGCCCTGCCTCCTCCCTGGGCCCCCTCTTTCTCCTCCTCAGAAGCTGGGATCTCCCTGTACCTGGCTCAGACGGCCCGGGGTGCGGCTGCCTCCCCCGAGGGTCCTGTCTACAGCACCATTGACCCAGCCGGGGAGGAGCTGCAGACCTTCCATGGGGGCTTCCCCCACAACTCCTCCGGGGACCCGAGCACCTGGAGCCAGTATGCGCCCCCGGAATGGAGCCAGGGGGACAGCGGTAGGCCTCCCGGGCCCCTCGCCCCACACTCCTCGGGACCTGGCCCAGCATTTGCTTCTGACAGGTCTCACCTCTGCCCCTTTCCTGCTCTGCTCAGGGCCCAGGGCCGGCAAAGCGAAGCTTCTGGGGAAACCTGTGCAGATGCCCTCCCTCAACTGGCCAGAAGCCCTGCCCCCACCGCCTCCTTCCTGTGAACTGAGCTGCCTCCAGGGGCCTGAGGAGGAGCTCGAGGGCGGGTAAGGATGCTTCTGGCTGCAGATGCCCTGCGCGTGGGACCAGCCCCGACCGCCTGCTGGGAGGGCAGAGAGCTGGAGAGGAAGGGAGCTGGCAACTGGACGGCCAAGGAAGGATATGGAAGCTCCTCAGTCACCCTCACCTCCTGCCTCTTTCTCCAGCTCAGAGCCAGGAGAGTGGTGCCCCCCGGTGGTGCCCGAGAGGAGCCACCTGGCCGAGCCCAGCTCCAGCGGAGGGTGCTTGGTCCCTGAGTCCCGAGGGGAGACTCCCTCCCCCACACCTTCCTACGGACAGCAGTCCACAGCCACTCTCACCCCCTCACCTCCCGACCCTCCGCAGCCCCTCACTGACATTCCCCATCTCCACCAGATGCCCAGGTAGGGAGGCGCATGGCACCTTGCACGTTATAGGCCCTCAGCACACATCTGTTCAGTGGATGGATGGATGGATGGGTGGATGGATGGATGGATGGATGGGTGGATGGATGGATGGATGGATGGATGGGTGGGTGGATGGATGGATGGATGGAAGGATGGATGGGTGGATCTGGGGTGCATGAGGATAGCAATATGATTTGGGTAGAAACCTGGAGGCTAACAAGGCCTCTCATTCCCTTCAGACTGTTTCTCCTCGGAGGGAGTTTGCCAGCTCCCGGGAGCGTTTCAAAGACCTGGCTTTCCTCATGTTCCACTAGCTCGGGAGCCTGGCGGGGGCCGGCTGTGTCTTGTTCATTTGAGTATTAGGCCGAGTGTCTAACACAGTGCCTGGCACACAGTAGGCGCTTAGTGTTTGTTGAGAGAACAAGTGCTAAGGCCTTATGTCGTTGCAGGAGGCTGCCCCTTGAGCCCAGTTCCCCGCTCAGTGTGTCCCAGCCCGCTCTGAACAGTCACGAGGGGAGGCCTGCTGGCCCCGGGGCTGGCCCCACAGCCGCCTATCACTTCAGCGCCAGCCCTGTCCCTAGCACCGCCAGCAGTGCCCCAGGTGAGTCTACAGAACGCTCACCTCATCCCACCACCCCCCGAAGCCCCTTCTAGACCTTCTCTCTTACCTGCTCCCCTCCCTTCTCCTAACACTACAGGGAGAACCCGGCAGGCGCCGAGGGAGATGACTCCGCCACTTCAAGGGCCCCGCGCCCATCGGAAGAAACCCAAGGCCGTGCCCTATGGGCGGCGGGAGCACAGTCCTGGGGGTGAGGGGCCATGGGCCTGGGGGTGGTGACAATCAGTAGCAGACACAGGCAGAAACCAGGGGCGGGCTCTGGAGGCTGGAGGTGGGGAGCAGGCAAACCCACATCCTGGGCTGTTCATTCGCAGCCTCCTGGCGCCAGGGAAAGGGAGTGAGAGGGACTGGTACCAGGGCAGTGGGACCCTCTGCTGAAACAGGCCTCTCCCCAGACTTGCCCCCACCGCCCTTGCCGCCACCAGAGGAAGAGACGGGCTGGGCCTCAGGGCTGAGAGCAGCAGGCAGCATGTCCTCCTTGGAACGGGAGCGCAGCGGGGAGAGAAGAGGGGGGCAGGGGGGGCCTCTGGGGGCCCATCGGGGGCCTCTCCCGGATGGTAAGGAGGCAAGGGCGGGCTGGAGGGCGCGGCTATAGAAGGCGGGCTTTGGGACCGGAGGCTGATAGTACAGTGCAGACGGGGCCAATGATGGGCTAGTTTCAACCCAGCTCACCCCTCACTTTCATTGGGTTCATGCATTTGATCACATCAGAGGCACCTGTCTCTCCAGCTGCCTCTGAGCAAAATCCCCTGAGGTTCCCCAGTCTCAGGACCAGCCTCCGTGAGAGAAGAACAGGGGTGGGTGTTCCCTGCAGGGTTCTGAGCGCGTGTGATGTCAAGGCCGTGTACTGGCCACTGGCCGCTCTGCTTCTCAACCCCAGGATGGCCTGAGCCCTTTGCCTGCCCTCAACTCTCCTTCCAGAGCTGGGAGGAGGGTTGGGGTGGCACAGGGGGCCAGGAGTGGTGTCCTGCCCCCTGCCTAGGCCCAGCTACTCTTTTCTCTTGTGCTGCAGAAGAGGCCTGGCTCCCTTACAGCCGACCAAGCTTCCTGTCCCGGGGCCAGGCCGCCAGCACCTGCTCCACCACCAGCAACTCTTCCAGGGGCTCCGGCAGCTCTCGGGGCTCCCGGGGCCCTGGCCGGAGCCGGAGCCGCAGCCGGAGCCAGAGCCAGAGCCAAAGGCCAGGACGGAAATGCCGAGAGGTGGGGGCTAGGGGTGGAGAAACCAAGAGTGGAGGACAGGGATGACTGGGAAGAGGGAGATAGAGAAGGGCTTGCAGGGGAAGTGTGGAAAGGAGGCGGCCCAGTGAGTGAGGGGGCTGGGGGAGTTTTGGGGAACAGTGACAAAGGGTGAAGGCAGATGACACATGGCAGAGGAGGCTGGGCTCCCAGAGAAGTGGGTCAGGGGAGGCGGGCGAGAAATCAGCCTGGCGATCGCCTCCCGTGGTCTGTTTGCTGTGGGCCAGGCCTTGCGAGCCAGCCTGTGTGTCTCTCTCTAGGAGCCAAGATAACGCTTGATGGAGAATCAGCAGTTCCATGGGGGAAAGGCTTGTCCCGGGCCAGGAGCCCCTCCCCTGGTCAATGAGGGGGTGCAAAGAGGAGCAGGAGGGGTCTCTTCCTTCCGGCAGTGATGGTGGGGCTCCCTGAGGACCGGCTGAGAAGCCGGGGAGACAGCTCTTCCGTTTCCATCCTACCTACCCAAGACCCGTTTGTAAAAAAGGACAATAAAGAGTCGGAGTGACGTGCTGGGCCATCTTCCGGTTTTGCGCGGGATACGGGGCAGGAGGGACCACCAAGGGGTGTATATTAGGGCCCTTCCTTTTGAACTTCTGTCAAAACTCTAGGTGAGGACTGGGCTAAGAGACCTGGCCTGTTCCACCTCCTGAAGTAGCTGAAGTCACTGTCCCCCCTGTGACAACCAGAGGGACTTTCCAAATAACGAACCGTGAGAAACTTGTCCTGCCTTCGGAGAGCTAAGCCAGGCCCTCCCTTCGTGCCTCCTCTGGGTGCTGCTTCTCTCTTGCAAGGGAATATGCCCGCATAATAATAACTTTTAAACTCAAAGGAAGGAGGAGTTCATCGGGGGAACCCTGGTCAAGAAGGGAAAACAGGCCCTGACCCGGTGCTCAGTGGTTAGAGCATCAGCCCACAGACCCAAGGGTCTCAATTTGATTCCTGGTCAAACCTTGGTTGCAGCTTGATCGCTGGCCCCAGACGGGGCGCATATAAGAGGCAACCAATCAATGTCTCTCTCTCCCCTTCCTCCCTCCCACTCTGTCTGAAAATCAATGGAAGAACATCCTCAGCTGAGGATTAAAAAAAAAAAAAAAGAGGAATCGGCTTTTCAAACCTCTGAGCCCCTCCTCACAGAGGGTGTGTGCGAACAGGCACCTCCTGGCCAGGTTAGGCCCAGATGGGATGGTTTGGCTGGCACAGAGTTTTAAACAATGTTGGCCGTGGATGCCATGGTCCCCATCACCCCCTCACGCACAGCCAGTGCCACTCACAGGTAAGCCGAGGCCTGTTTCCTTCCCGCTTGCTCTCCCCCGGCTCGGGAACCACCCTGGGCTCTCGGGATTGCCACTGCCCGCATGCCCAGGCTCTGACCGCTCCTGCCACTTTGTCCTAAGTGGGTACAGCCCCTTTCTCTCCTTAGGGCTAGCAAACACGGTTGGAATATTTTTTAAAGGAATGTTACCAGGAAGCTAAAAGAAAAGCAGATTCCAGAAGAGGAAAATCAGTAGGAGAGGAAGGATGGTTATCTGCAGCGCGGTTCCCTCCTCGGGGGTCACACCCTCCAGCCCAGACTGGCCAGGTCAGGGTAGTCCGGGCAGCACCGTCCCCGGGCCCCGCCTTCTCAGCCTCCAAAGGAGAGTGGCCTCCAGTAGAGCCACAGGGCTTTGGGGGGGATGATCACCCCCTCTCGGGGCCCTGTCCAATGGGCTCTCCCTGAAGGTGTCTTCCTGTGGCCCTGCTCATGCTCATCCCCCAACCTGAGGATTCTGCCCCTGACCTTTCCTGCCACGTGGGAGAGACGCCGTCACCTGCTCCCCTCCGCTGTCTGTGGCGGAGGCCCCGGGAGTCCCGCGACACCGCTGGTTTGCTCTGTTGCTCTGGTGGAAGGATGTGCGCCAGCCAATCATGACAGGTGGCTCTGCCTTTTGTGGGATGAGCTACTTTGCCTGTTTTAAGAAACCACCTGGGACTAGTCTCTGGGGAGGGGGCTGGGGCGGCTGGAGGCAGGAGTTGTCTTCTGGGGAACAGTTGCCAAGACCAGCAGGCCCTGACCATGCCCAGCCCTCCCTTGCCTGGGTCCTGCTTCCAATCGGATGGGTGAACATAATCCTCCCCTTAGTTCCTGGACAGGGATGAGTGATATTGCCCAGCATCAGCGAATGCCTGCTCCCTTTCCAGTTCAGGCAATTCTTTCTCTATCTCCACGTGCCCTCTCCACCCCCGAAACGACGCTCCGGGGAAAGAGCTCACGGAACTCAAGGCATTGCCATGTCATAGTATTAATTCCTTGGGCTCACTGACAGCAGTGTGGGGAGGGTGGTTTTGTCCCGCATTCCGCACCTCCCGCCCCGGAGCTCCCTCCCTGGTCCCTCTGGGACTTTGCCTTGGTGCTGGGTTGGGCCTCGTGGCTCAGGGCTCTGCTCTGTATCTCCTTTACATGGTGTTGGGGGTGGAGGCCCCGTAAGGAACACGGTCCATTGAGGCTGAGGGGAGACTTGAGGAGCCCCTTCCTCCACGGCCCACCCCCACAAGCTGCCGCTGCTCCCCAGAAAGACCCCTGGCTCCCCCATGTCTCACGATCCCCGTGCATGGGGGAGCAGGAGATGGGCTGCTCCTTAAGCCAAACAGTTTGGTTGTGGGGTTGGGCAGAGCCGAGGACAAGCAAGGCGCCAGGTGGAGACCGTTCTCTGCTCTGGGGGCTCCGGGTCTGCTTTGCTCTGATTGTATGTTGCTTCATTCCTTTTCACGGTCAAGGAGGGCGAGCTCTCCTGGAGGCCAGATGTACCCAAGGGCAGAGATGCACGGACCAAGATCTGCAGTCCAGGGCCCAGCCCTCCTCAGGGCCCGTGGCTGACAGGAGAGGGAGTTCTGAGTCTCTTCTTGGGGGGCCGGGAGGGGGAGTCTCGGGGACATGCCTCAGGACGAGTCTCTAGGAGAATTGGAGGAGAGTGGAGTCATCCCCCTGCTCCTTGTCAGTCCTGCAGACCCCCGGCTCCCTCACGGCTCCACCCAGAACCACACAAGCCAGGCAGACAGACACTTACTACCAGCCTTGGGTGCAGCGCAGCTGAGATGGCTTCTCTGGGGAGAGTTCTAAGAGTCGGGGGGCCAGGGCGGCAGCCCTCTGCCCAGCCGCTGGATGTGGCTGTTCTCCAGGTCCTCCAGCCAGTCTGACCTCCACTCCCACAGGGGCAGGGAGAGGGTGCGAGTCAGCAGGCGGTCATCCCGGGGGGAGGGAGGCGATGAGGCACCTGTGTGGGGGTAGAGATATCTGTGGAGGGTTGGCCTTCACCCCTGGGAACCAGTTTAGGGAACAAAGCTTGGGGCCAACTTCAAGCGGACACCCAACCCTAAGTATAGTCTAACCCCAACTTGGCCCATCAGTCTCGGCATCTCTGGCCCCAGGGACAGGAACCATTCGTTTCTTTAGAGAGAATGTTTCGAACTGGCCTTTGCCCATCCTCTCCCACTCCTGGCGTCCTCCTCTCCCTCCGTTCCATTAGGGGAACTTCTGCCCTGGATAACCCTTGCTCTCTCGTGCACCACAAGCCTGGTTGTTTTTCTTGGGGCATAGGGCAGAGTTAGGGTTCATACGACGGGAACAGGGGATCTGATAGAGCAGATGAGGCAGGGAATAGCTAAGGGGAGCCCTGACTGCCTCTGTTGACATGGAGATGATGGTCCCACTCCACTAGGCAGTGAAGGTTGACATGGAGATGATGGTCCTATTCCACTAGACATGTGAAGGTTGACATGGAGATGATGGTCCTTCTCCACTAGACAGTGAAGGTTGACATGGAGATGATGGTCCCACTCCACTAGACATGTGAAGGTTGACATGGAGATGATGGTCCCACTCCACTAGACATGTGAAGGTTGACATGGAGATGATGGTCCCACTCCACTAGACAGTGAAGGGTGAGCCCGGTTGCTCCTCCCCACAACCACAGACAAGGCAAGAAGGAGGGCGTGGAGGCACGGAGGGGGTAAGAGGAGACAGAACGTCCCACGGTGAGGAGGAACCTGAACAATGGGCTGGAGTGAATCACAGGGGCTGGAGCCACCCTTCCTGGAGACCCCTATCTGGGTGGGGGGGGGGCCTTCGGGTACGGGGGTGGGTCGCACTTGGCTGCCTGCAGGCTTCAGACTTGAACAGTCTGTCCCTGTTCTCATGGGGTGAACTTGGGCAAGTTAATAAACCTGATTGACTTACAATTTCCTCATTTGGAAAAGAATAAAGAGCATTCCTCCTAGAGGGGTCATTGAATGCACGTACAGTGCTTATCCTAGGGCAGTGATGGCGAACCTATGACACGCGTGTCAGAGGTGACACGCGAACTCATTTTTTTGGTTGATTTTTCTTTGTTAAATGGCATTTAAATATATAAAATAAATATCAAAAATATAAATCTTTGTTTTACTATGGTTGCAAATATCAAAAAATTTCTATATGTGACACGGCACCAGAGTTAAGTTAGGGTTTTTCAAAATGCTGGCACGCCGAGCTCAAAAGGTTCGCCATCACTGGTCTGGAGCCTGGGAGGTAGTCATCATTGAATGCAAACTGGCTGTTCTAAGGACAGTGACAAAGACCGTGACGAAGACCATGACTAGGAACGTGGCCTCCTGGTTGGGAAGAAGGGGGTCTTACAGGAGCTGCGCCCACTCCAAGGGGTGAGGGTGAGCTGACGTACCTGTGAAGACGCAGTCTGCCTCCCTGGGCTCCAGACCAAAACCAAGGCTGTCCACGGCCACTGCCAGGGCCCGTGCGAAGTGGGCATCGGCCAGGAAGGAGCCGTCGGAGGAGCTGACCAGACTGGCTCTGGCACTGGGGGCGTTGTCCTCAGAGGCTGAGCCCCAGCCATTGGCCAGGGAGCCCTCACTGGGGGTGGGGGTGAGGCAGGGCCGAGGTGGGCACAGCAAACTCCCCACCTCGGACCCTACCCCTCCGGCAGCTCTGCCCATGTCTGCCAGCTCTGAAGCTGTGGGAACACTGATGTACCCATAGGTGCTGGGGGGTGAAGGAGCCCTTGGCATAGGAGAGACGCTGTTCCTAGGAAGAGGCAACATGGGAGACAGTAGGATTGTTGAGGTGCCGTAGGGCGGGACCATTTCTCCGGGAAGAGTGGAATGAGGCAGGGACAAGCATACTGTAATACGGGCCTACTCACCTGGGGGTCTCCTCACCCTCACTGAGCTCCAGGCACAGGGCCACCTCCTCAGGAGTCAGCACACTGTCCTGATCCTCCCCCAGGGATGACAGCGAAGAGCTGGACAGGCGACTGGAGGTTGGGCTGGGACCGGACAGGGAGGAGGCCTGGTGGCTGGAGTGGCTGGCGGTACTGGAGGGCCTGCAGGTGGGGATGGGGGCTGCTGACAGGGGGTGCGGGGAGGGAGCTCGGGGCTCTGCCGCGTGCCTGATGTAAGACAGATGGCAGGATGGTTAGTGGGGTCCTTCCAGCCCCTGTCCACCCCTCCCTCACCCCATCCCACCCCACCCCTGCTTTTGGACCCCATGCCCTCTTACTGGGTCTGTTGATTCTGAGTGGGGGGTTCATGAGAAGAGAGGGGTGCTGGCGGGAGAGGGCAAGTCAGCTCGCTGGAGGAGCTGAGGATCTGCGGTCCCAGGGCCCGCCAGGCAACCAGAGCTCGGGGCACAGGTCCTGGTGAACAATAGCATGGGCATGAGAATAGCGGAACCCCCATCAGCCTCACACTCCAGCCTGCCCCCTGCCCAACCCTCCCCTCAGCTTCCTGCCCCTACACCCCACCTGTCAGCTTCCTCAAGGGCAGCTGAAGCCGGCTGTAGGGGCTGGTGGGCCCCTGCACCCCACCTCACCGCCTCACTTCCTCTCACCTGGGCTTTGGGAAAGGTTCTTGGAGCCTTTATTTCCTGCCTCCCAGGCCCAGAGCTCCATAGGGTGGCTGCCCCGCAGCAGCGGGGAGCTGTTGGCCTGGTGCAGCTCTGCAAAGGAAGAATCGGCCATTGAGGGACAGGCCAGGGTGGGCCTGTCAGACCCCAACCTCAGGCTCCAGCTTCGGCCATGTCATTCAGTTACGCTTTAAGGCCCCTGGACAAAGAGAAAAGAGGGAAGAACCGCCCTCCCTCTTCTCCTACCCTTCCCACCTTCAGCCAGGCAGCTGTGAGAGGGTGGGAGGAGCCCCAGGCTTGGAGTAAAAAAATGGGCTCTCGTAGCCCAGCTGAGCCATGCAATCGCTGTGGGCCCTCAGGTAGATCCATGAACCTTTCTGAGCCTGTTGAATTTGTAAACACCCACAGCAAATGATGGCTTTTCCAATTAAATAAACACAGATCGAAATGTTCCTGGCACCTAATAGCTTTCTTCCCTTTACTGGATGTATTGCCATCTTCCCAATCTCTGTAGCCTCACATGGTTATTCTTCTCGGTAGTTTTGGCTCCTTCTTCTCTTGGAGAGAATCTATTCATTTCCATTCTTCACATTATGAAAATCTTCACATTATGCCGGCCCTGCCCTGAGCAACCTGAGCGTCTCTCACCTGGGGACATGGGTTAGACCAGCGGTTCTCAGCCTGTGGGTCGAGACCCCTTTGGGGGTCGAACGACCCTTTCACAGGGGTCGCCTAAGACCATCGGAAAACACATATATAATTACATATTGTTTTTGTGATTCATCACTATGCTTTCATTATGTTCAATCTGTAACAATGAAAATACATCCTGCATATCAGATATTTACATGACGATTCATAACAGTAGCAAAATTACAGTTATGAAGTAGCAACGAAAATAATGTTATGGTTGGGGGTCACCACAACATGAGGAACTGTATGAAAGGGTCGAGGCATTAGGAAGGTTGAGAACCACTGGGTTAGACGGTCATGAGTGGGTAAGACAGAAACAAGTAACCCTAGACCAGGCCAGGTGTGAAGGAAGAGGCACTTTCGAGTAGGAAGATGTGTTGGTCTCACCCAGAGAGCAATGCCCTGCCCGTAGATAGTCAGTATTTGTTGGCTAAATGAGTGAATGAAGGATGCTGTTAGAGATGTAGGTGTAAACACGTACAGACGTGACTCCCACTTAGGGTGAACCACACTTAGAGACAAGGCTGAGTGAACTCTGACAATAGGAAAGCCGAGGTCACTGAGAGGACTGGCCCAGCCACGTATAATGCTTCCTGGTCAGGCCCAAAGCCAGGTGATCTAAGTTTAAACCAGAGAGGAACTGGGTAATATAAATAGAAAATAACAGATTTTCCCCAGACCGGGAACCAGAGCAAAGGAGGAAAGAAACAACTTTCAGATTAGTGTCCCATGATCAGAAGCCCAGACCAAAGGCCAGGCAGGGCCCTGGAGGCAGAGCTGTCTAGTCCGTCTCATGCTAAAGCCTTGGGGGCCACCATGGCCAGTTCAGAGCAGGGATGAGACCAAGACCCCATCTGGGCCCTGGGAATCCATGGACAGTGGCCAGATCTTCTGAGCCACTGGGATAAAACCCACACAATGGCTGGACTTCCTCTATTGAAGTTTGCTTTCGTACTTCGGCTGATTTGGTTTTTGTACATTTCCTTTCGTTGAATGACATAATACCTGGCTTCGTAACTAAGCTCAGAAGCGGGGACACTTCTAGCTGGCTGGCTGGCTGGTTGGTTGTATGGAAAAGGAAGGAAGCCCTAACCGGTTTGGCTCAGTGGATAGGGCGTCGGCCTGCAGACTGAAGGGTCCCAGGTTCGATTCCGGTCAAGGGCATGTACCCTGGTTGCGGGCATATCCCCAGTAGGGGGTGTGTAGGAGGTGGCTGATTGATGTTTCTCTCTCATTGATATTTCTAATTCTCTATCCCTCTTCCTTCCTCTCTGTAAAAAATCAATAAAATATATTTAAAAAGAAAAGGAAGAAAAAGGCCAATTCTGGAAAAGGCCATATTTGTCCCAGCCCTTTCCATTTCCTCTAAAGGACCCTGGTAACAATAAGCCCCTCCCCCTTTGCTCGGAAATACTTGGATTTTAGTTTCAATGTTATTTGAATAATAAACTGGGCAATAAAAATGTTATCAAGGTCAGGCCAAATCTCACTGGCCAGCCCTGAATTGCAATACATATTGGTTTGAATTAATGAGAATATTCGGTGTATGTATCTGGCAAAGTATGGGGAATTAAGGACCTGGTATAATGGTTGAGACCCGGGAGAGTGTGATAATATCTATCATGGAGAAAAACCCCAACGAGAGTCAACCAGTAGGAAAAAGGAATAAGTAGGTTACGGGGAGTAGGGGCACTGAGAGAACCTGCCCGTTTTAGGAAATGAAGACCATCAGTCGTGGGCTAGGTGACAGCAGTGGAGCCGACGCCATGGCTCTGGACAAGGTCAGAGCATGATCTGTTGAGGACTAGTGGGGACGTGGCCCACACTGGGGGTCAAACTTGTAACCTGGGCACGTGCCCTGACCGGGAGTTGAACCGTGACCTCCTGATTCATAGGTCGACGCTCAACCACTGAACCATGCTGGCTGGACGGAAAGCTGGTTTTTAAATGAGATTCATGCAACCTCTTTTTAGTTGGTATTTCATTACCACTGAGATTTTCTAATGCAATAGCTTTGAGGCAAAGCTGGAAAAAATGCCAGCTTCATTAATATTTAGAGACATAAAATTTTGGATATTAGACAAGCTCCTAATTACTCTGAATCCACATTTGTCTTAATAAAAATTCAATTATAAACTTTTAAAAAATTGGCTGTTGAGCCCGACCAGTATGCTCAGTGGTTGAGCCTCTACTTATGAACCAGGAGGTCACGGTTTGATTCGTTGATTCCCAGTAGGGAGCATGTGGGAGGCAGCCAATCAATGATTCTCTCTCATCACTGGTGTTTCTATCTCTCCCTCTCCCTTCCTCTCTGAAATCAATTAAAAATATATTTTTTTAAAAATGGCTGTTGAGCATTTGTAAGTCTCACTCATCAGTACAGAAGGCTCATGAAGACAGCAGATAGGGTGCAGGCCAATGTTCGGAGATGGGAGAAAAGAGTCAGTGAGAGGATAGGATTTCCCACGGACACTCCCAGAGACAGTCAAAGTGGCCCTGGGAGCAGACCACTCTGACTTCAGCTCTGAGTTCTGCCCCTTATTGATGTGGGATTTTAAATGAGTTACCCAAATCTGCTCCTCTTTCCCTATCTGTGAAATTAGAGGAAATAATACCAAGTCAATATGTTGTGAGGCTTAAATAAAATAAATATAAGTAAAGCACCTAACATAGTGGTTGCTAAAGAAACAGAGACTAGCCCGGCTAGCGTGGCTCAGTGGTTGAGCATCGACCTATGAACCAGGAGGTCACGGTTTTATTCCTGGTCAGGGCACATGCCCGGGTTGAGGGCTGGATCCCCAGCAGGGCGCATGCAGGAGGCAGCTTATCAATGATTCTCTCTCATTGATGTTTCTATTTCTCCTTCTCCCTTCCTCTCTGAAATCAATAAAAACATATTTAAAAAAAAGAAAGAAAGAGAGACTATAATGATGTCTCTCTGTCAAGTCAAAGCAGGGTGCTGGGAGTCAGGAGAGATTTGGCAGAAAGGAACTGCTCCTCTGGGGAGCAAGCTGAGAGTCGGGCCTGGGCAGACTTGTGTAGAGCACAGGGGAGTTGTTCATGGGAACCAGAGGCTTCCTGCCAGCACTGGGCGCATTCTGGGCACATCCTGCCAGGTTCTGGAATGACTGGTGTGCTGGTCAGGCACTTGTGTTAGACTTTGAGCCCTTAGGGGGCGAGGACCGTGTCTGGTATCTCTTGGGCCCTGGTGTTCGCTTATCAACGTGTGGAGTTGAGCTGATTGCAGAGGCAGGGCCGCTCCTGGTGCAGCCAAACTGAAAACAGAGGCCGTGTAGAGAAAAGCCGAGGTCAGCGCGGCCCTCGCTGAGTGCGTCACTGATGGGGATCCAGGAGGACAAGCCAGTCAAAGCTGTGGGTGGGGTGCTACCCACACCCGCCTGCCAGGGCCCAGGCCACATTCCCACCACATTCCCACTCCTGGGCCCTCCTCCCGCCTGCTCCGGGCTGGGTCTGCGATCCCGTCCTTACCTTGCTTCTTTTTGGCCTTCCAAGCCTCTGCGGGGGCCACAGAGAATCGAGGGGAAGAGAGCCCCCTGCGGCTGCAGAGGCTGTCGGAACTGGGCCAGGGGCTGGAGAGCCGGGTCAGCTGAGGTCGGAGGTGCCTGAGAGCTGGGGCCTGGGGGCTTGGCCGGGCTGGGGGGCTGGAAGGCGGCTCAGCGATGAGGGAGCCATAAAAAGTGCGGGTGTCCGGAAGCAGGGGCACCCCAGGGCTGCGGGGATCCCAGGAGATCACTGCAATAAGACACCATAGGAGGAGTGATGGTGAGTCATCCTGCCCACGTCTCCCTCCTCCAGCCCTGGGGTCTCTGTTCCACTGCCAGGCCCTGGCCGCCTCTGGGCATGCTCACAGGAGCGCCGGCGGTCTAGTGGGTCCCGGGGGTCCACTCCCAGCCGGCTGCTAAGACTGCTGCTGCTGCTCAGGTCTCGAGAGCCAGAGGTGGATCGCCAAGTGTCTGCCAGCCAGGGGGAGTCGCTGTGGTCCATCCTGCAGCAATGGGGGGTGGGGTGGGGGGGGGGGGGGAAAGCGGGGAGGTAGGGACAAGGGCAGAAGAAACAGCGTAAAGCAAGAACCATGGGGTAGCTGAAGGAGGTGAGGAGATGGTGCTAGAGCAGCGGTTCTCAACCTGTGGGTCGCGACCCCTTTGGGGGTCGAACGACCCTTCCACAGGGGTCACCTAAGACCATCGGAAAACACATATATAATTACATATTGTTCTTGTGATTCATCACTATGTTTTAATTATGTTCCATTTGTAACAATGAAATTGGGGGTCACCACAACATGAGGAACTGTATTGAAGGGTCCCGGCATTAGGAAGGTTGAGAACCACTGTGCTACAGGCTTTATTCTACCTGCTTTTAAGCCCTTCAGACTCCTTAAAATCTCTGCACTGATGTCTCCAATGCAGTGCCCTTTCTTATCCTGGTTATCAGAGGAAGTCCAGGTTGCCCAGAGATAAGAGGTATTAAAAAGAAACAGCTGTGTGCTAAGATTAAAAGAATATCTATCTGGAGCCAGACAAACCCTGTGAAAATCCCGGTTGGCAAAAAAAAAAAAAAAAAAAAATCCCCGTTGGTCGCAGCCCAGCTGTGCATCCCTGGGAGCAAGTCTGTCAGCCTCTCTAAGCCCCAGTTCTTCATCTGAAAAAGTAACAACGCCCTTCCATATAAGGCTGATGCTGTGCGCTGGGGCCAGGAAACGTGAGGTCATGCGCTGGCAGAGCAGAGCTGGCTACGTGAACGTGGCCTCGCGACCTCTAGTCTGGTTCCCTTTGAACAGGGGGCCATGCAGGCTGCCTGAGTCATGTTTCAACAACAGGGACCAGCCAAAGCGCTTCTCTGCCTGAAACCTCCCGTGGCTCCCATTTACCCGGAGAGAGCCCGGCTGCCTGGCATGGCGAACAGGGCCCTCAGCCTGGTTTCCAACTCCCTGACCAGACCCATCTCACACGCTATGCCCCAGGCAGACCAAACGGCTTTTCCTTCCCTGCGAACATGGTGGCGATTTCCGGCTGCCCGCTTTGGCCTTCTCCTTCTCACTGTCAGGGTCAATGTGAAATCTCCCTCCCGAATTTCCCCACCCCAGTCTCCTCCACGTATCTTGTACATGTGTCTGCATCCAACTCTGGATTGCATTCACTTGGATGTCTCTGTCTAGACTGGTGGTTCCCAACTCGGGGCACCCCCCCCCCAGGGGTGCAATTTGATTTTTTTGAATATATTTTATTGATTTTTTACAGAGAGGAAGGGAGAGGGACAGAGAGTTAGAAACATCAATGAGAGAGAAACATCGATCAGCTGCCTCCTGCACACCCCCTACTGGGGATGTGCCAGCAACCAGGGTACATGCCCTTGACCAGAATTGAACCCAGGGCCCTTCAGTCCACAGGCCGATGCTCTATCCACTAAGCCAAACCGGTTAGGGCGCAATTTGATTTTTAAGGGGGACAATTTGAGAATGAGTTATTAACAGTGATTTTTTTGCATTTCTGATGATTCTAGGGGCCTCATATACAGTCTATAAATATACATTGTGACATATTTATGTATTCCAGTTCTCTATTACCGGTATATGTTTTGAAACTTTATTTGCTATTTTTTTCATATCACTTCATATTATAATTATTAACAATTTCTTAGTGATTTCTTTCTCAGTACTTCATCTATCCTTTCCTTCTTTTATTTTTTCTCTTTGATGGACACCATGTTCTTTGAAAGCTTGTTTAGACCAAGTTAATGGCCTTTTAGGCTTCCTCCACGTGAATAGGAGTTCACTTTTAAAAAATATATATATTTTATTGATTTTTTACAGGGAGGAAATGAAAGAAATAGAGAGTTAGAAACATCAATGAGAGAGAAACATTGATCAGCTGTCTCTTGCACACCTCCTACTGGGGATGTGCCTGCAAGCAAGGTACATGCCCTTGACTGGAATCGAACCTGGGACCTTTCAGTCCGCAGGCCAATGCTCTATCCACTGAGCCAAGCCGGTCAGGGCAAGGAGTTCACTTTTTTAATAATAAGAATTATATGTCACAGGGTGGGGGTGGGCATCAGGATTTTAGAGATGCTTAGGTGGGGCATGGCCAAAAAAAGGTTGGGAGCCACTGGTCTAGACTGAGTTCCTGGCAGATGGAGACTGTTCTAGAGAAATGAAGGCATCTCCCTCAAGGATGGGGGTGAAGTCCCAGGGGGACAGAGAAAGTTCAGGGCAGAGCAGACAAAGCCCAGGTGGTAACTCAAGAGAAAAGCCAGTGGGCACAGAAAACACAGGAAGGAACCTTGCTCTGAACTGAGACACTGACAGAAAAAGGGTCTGGCTGGATGTATCTGGCACCTAGTAGGTGCTCTGTAAATGTCTGTTGAAAGATGCAGACCTGGGCTGTGAAACCTTCCAGAGGAAATCTAATGCGACAAAGAGCAGGAGAATGTGGGCAGATGAAATGGTTATTTTAGTGCAAAACTCAGCCAACAGGATGAAAAAGCATGCTTGCTTTCTTAGTGTCTTGTCTCATAACCGCAGACTTGCTCTGGCAGCCAGACACACTTGAAGCAGAGGTACCTGCAACCGCCCTATGGTGTAGGGGCAGAGCGCCCTCTACTGGAACTGTGGGTGGATTACCATGAAGGAAAGATGGCTCCATAGGTTGAGTGATGGACCGAAAGCAAAGGCAAAGGCACTGCTAGATAAACTCTGAGTGCAGAGAGAAAATCAGGAATTAGCTGCTCCTCCCACGCTAATTATTCTCCACCCAGGAGGTTGACTCAGCAGGAAAGTGTAGTCAGTACTATCAGTGAGAGCTTGGTGATAAGAGCTTTGGATTAGGACAGTGGTTCTCAACCTTCCTGATGCCACGACCCTTTAATACAGTTCCTCAGGTTGTGGTGACCCCCAACCATAAAATTATTTTCATTGCTATTTCATAACTGTAATTTTGCTACTGTTATGAATCGTCATGTAAATATCTGATATGCAGGATGTATTTTCATTGTTACAAATTGAACATAATGAAAGCATAGTGATGAATCACAAAAACAATGTGTAATTATATATGTGTTTTCCGATGGTCTTAGGCGACCCCTGTGAAAGGGTCGTTCGACCCCCAAAGGGGTCGCGACCCACAGGTTGAGAACCGCTGGATTAGGAGTTCAGAAGTCCAGCTGTGTTGCCTTGGGCAAAGCCACTTAAGTCTCTGATTCTGTTTACTCTCTGTCAAGTGGTCTGATAGTAACATTATTGAAAGAGAAAACAGTTCTCACTTGGAGTTGAGGAGAGATACAGATACCAGGCAGGACTCCAAACTGCCTGGCGTAAGGGAGACTCCATCCAATTCTCTGTTCCAGCTCCACTAACCCTGGGTCCCCCTGCCCCTCCCTCACCTCAGGCCACACCCCTTTCATGTCTCACCTGTGTTTTAGGATGGCATCCTCGCTGGTATATCTATACAGACCTGGGAGAGGACAGGAAGAAGGCTCAATCTAGAGTCCCCAGCATCAGGCTAGAGAGCTAACCCCAATAGTGTTCTTTTTAAAAAATATATATTTTTATTGATCTCAGAGAGGAAAGGAGAGGGGGAGAGAGTCAGAAACATCGATGATGAGAGAGAATCACTGATTGGCTACCTCCTGCATGCCCTTCCTGGGAATCAAGCCCACAACCCAGGTATGTGCCCTTGACAGGAATTGAACCCGGAACCCTTCAGTCCGCAGGCCGAAGCTCTATCCACTGAACCAAGCCAGCTAGCACCCCCCTATAGTGTTCTTACTGGACCCAGTGAGTCCTGACCCCCTGGAGCCTGCTTCCCTCTCTCACCTGGGCCCAGGTGCACCCCAGCGCGGCGCCGACGGTGGATACACACAGTGGTGCCCAGCAGCAGCAGCCAGAGCAGGACAGCCCCGGTGGCAATGACCTCTGGACGCTTCAACGTTGCTCTCAGCTGTTCCAGGATCCACGGGCCGGGGTCTTTGGGTTCTCGGGTGGCTCGCTCCATGGTCTGCTCTGTATGGGATTTGGAGCTCAGGGGTAGTGGGCAGGGGGAGCAACGAGGGTCGGACAGAGAAGGGGCAAGAGCTGGAAGTGGGAAGTGGGGACAAGGAGAGGAAGGTGGGCATTGGGGCTGAGGGATGTGGTGGGACCAGTGGAGACTCCTCACCTAAAACGAGGCAGACGGGGCCACTGGGCTCCCCAGCCCCAGCGCCGGTGACGGCGGCCACCTGCACACAGTAGGAACCTGGTGTTTGGGTGGCAATCTCCAGCTGGGTCTGCTCACCGGCCACTGTCCAGTTGGTTGGGGGCCATGAGGTGTTGCTCAGGCTCCACACCTAAGGACAGGCAGGGTGAGCAGTGTCCCCAGGCACCATCCCAGCTGCTGGGCCCTTCCTCTGCGGTCAGACTCCGAGCCTGGGGTTGACCAGGGAACACTCCCCTCACAACCACCCCCACTTCTCATCCCGTCCTGTGCCCTACATTCAGCCTCACTCTCCGTGTCTGTAAATTGGGGATAAGAACCAGGTGGACGGGGGGATGAAATGAGACCAGGGAGCTGCTTGGCAGAGGCTGGCAGACGCTCACTTATCACTAGTGGGTGCTCCTCGCTTCTCGGCACGGGTTCACTTCTCAGTGCCCAGAGGGAGGGCACGCAGGATGCCAGGGGAGAGGGAGGCCTCGGCACCCCCGGGAAGGGGTGTGTCAGCTTGTGGGGGTACCTGGTAGCCACGGATGATGCCATTGTGGTTTTTAGCAGGTGGTGGGGCCCAGTTCACAAGGATGCTGCCGTTGCCCGATTTTAGGGTCACCTCCTGGGGAGGGGCGCTGGGCACTGGGGGAAGGAGAGAGGAGATAGGAATGAGGGAGCTCTAGGGAGAAGGGTGGGATGGGGACACAGGGGCAGAGGCCACACTGATGAGAATAAGCACTCCGCTTGCCTGACCAGGGCAGAGGGAACCAGGAGCAGGACCCACCATCCCCCCAGACTGGAGTGGACAGTCCTCCAGGCCCCCCAGACTGGAGTGGGACAGTCCTCCAGGCCCCCCCAGACTGGAGTGGGACAGTCCTCCAGGACCCCCAGACTGGAGTGGGACAGTCCTCCAGGCCCCCCAGACTGGAGTGGACAGTCCTCTAGGGCCTCCAGACTGGAGTGGGACAGTCCTCCAGGGCCCCCCAGACTGGAGTGGGACAGTCCTCCAGGGCCCCCCAGACTGGAGTGGGACAGTCCTCCAGGCCCCCCAGACTGGAGTGGACAGTCCTCCAGGGCCCCCCAGACTGGAGTGGGACAGTCCTCCAGGACCCCCAGACTGGAGTGGGACAGTCCTCCAGGCCCCCCAGACTGGAGTGGACAGTCCTCCAGGGCCCCCCAGACTGGAGAGGGACAGTCCTCCAGGGCCCCCCAGACTGGAGTGGACAGTCCTCCAGGGCCACCAGACTGGAGTGGGACAGTCCTCTAGTGCCCCCCCAGACTGGGGTGGGACAGTCCTCTAGGGCCCCCCAGACTGGAGTGGGACAGTCCTCCAGGGCCCCCCAGACTGGAGTGGGACAGTCCTCCAGGGCCCCCCAGACTGGAGTGGGACAGTCCTCCAGGGCCCCCCAGACTGGAGTGGACAGTCGTCTAGGGCCCCCCCAGACTGGAGTGGACAGTCCTCCAGGGCCCCCAGACTGGAGTGGGACAGTCCTCCAGGCCCCCCAGACTGGAGTGACACCAGAGGTCTATTGTTGCTCGTGGGCACCTGCCCCTGACCTTGCTCAGGCAGCCTCAGGAGCAGCACGTTGCTGTCAGGGCCCTGAGCCCGGCCGGAGGACGGTCTCACTTTGAACTCGTAGTCTTGGCCCCAGCGGAGGCCCCTGAGCTCCGCGCTCTGCGAGCCAGCCAGCAGGGCCTCTGCCCACGGAGCTCCCTGGCCCCCTGGCACCGGCTGGGTCCTGAATAGCGCTGTGTAGGACTGGGCAGGGGCAGCAGGGCCGCTGACCTGGGAGAGAGTCCGGAGAAAGGTGGGGGGTCAGGAACGCAGTCCTGTCTGGACCCGGACTGGCTCCAGCCCTGGGCACCGGCCTCACCTTCCAGCTGAGCCACACGGCAGGCGCAGGCTTGGTGCCCTTGGAGGGACCCGGGTCCAGCAGGGTCACGTTTTCCAGCTGAATGCGCACGGCCAGAAGCTCCAGAGGCTCTGGGGGAGAACAGGGCTGGGATGGGGGCTCCAGGCCCAAGTGAAGGAACTGAGGGGTCCAGGATCCCTTAGCTGCCGAGAACCCAAAACTCCCAGCTTCCTCAGAACTAGAGCGCTCCTATCTCCACTGTAGGATAGGGAAGCAAACCTCCCCTAAGATGGGGTCCACCATCTGATGCCAATCCCAGGTTGAACCTCACATACCCTAACCTCAGCCCAAACCAGACCACACCAGCCTAACCGGACCCCCCACCCCGACCCCGCACTGGCCCTGATGTTAGCTCCCTGCCATACCCTGGACAGACACCCTGGCTGCCCGGCTCTTCCGCTGTCCCGCGGTGTTGGTGGCCACACACATATAAGTCCCCGAGTCACTCTTCTCTGCTCTTAGCATCCGCAAGGAGCCACTGGACACCTGTCAGGACAGGCACATGCGCAGTCTCCTGTGAGGGGAGGGGCTCTGACAGAGGAGGCAAGCTGAGGGCCTTGCCGCCTTCCTCGCCTCAAATTCTGCGGGGGGCACTCAGAAGGTGGGTCAGTCCCCTGGGGGTGCCCTGTAGTGGGCACTCAGACGGTGGGTCAGTCCCCAGGGCGGGCCCTATAGTGCCAGGACAGGAGGAGGCACGGGGAAGGGAGCTATACTCACCCTGTGCCGCCCTGGCTGGAGGGCCAGGGGTTTCTCATCCTTCCACCACAAGACCGTGGGCTCTGGGTAGCCCCAGGGTGGCCAGCACTCCAGGATCACCTGCTCGCCCACCGTGGCCACTGTGTCCTGGGGCTGGACCCGGAAATCCTCCTGAAGGACTGTGGGGAGGAAGGAGGCTCTGGGGGAGCAGTGCCCGGTCCTCCCCTCCCCAAAGGCCCCCCTTGGTGTCTCCTGCCACACCTGCCCCATTCTATTTTTTCGTGACGGTGCCCACTCTTCAGAGATCCACCTCCTAAGCATTCCATGTAGGTTCACCCCCAACTCAGCTCTCTCCTCCTGGTTCCCAGTCTGATATCCCTTCCAACCTCCCTCTGACACCAATCCCAGGTTGAACCTCACATAGTGTAACCTCAGCCAAAACCAGCCCACACCAGCCTAACTGGAGCCTGCCCCCCAAAAAACACACACATACACACATTGATCCTCACAGATACCGCTTCAAACCTCCCTCAGCACAGGCATATCACCCCAGGTGCCCCCCCCGCCCCCCCGGCTCCCCTCCCAGGCCTCACCAGCCGCAGACAGCCGTGCGCCGCGGCTCACCGCTGTGCCCAGCCGGTTGCTGGCCTCACATGTGTAGATGCCCAGGTCCGTGGAGAGGGCCTGGTTGTTCCGGGCGTGAGCCTGGGTGGAGGGCCAGTGCAGCAGCAGGGTTCCATCAGGTAGGAGCTGGTGTGTGTCTGGGGGCTCCATGCTCAGGGGCTGCCCATTCAGCAGCCAGTGGATGGTGGGAGGCGGCTGGCCCGAGGCTTGGCAGCTCATCCGGACGGGCTCGGGGCCCTGGAGCAGCTGGTCCTGTGGGTGGACTAGGATCTGGGGTGGGGAGTCCTGAGCCGTGCCTCCTGGAAGGGAAAGGGAGGTGGAGCCCAGTCTGACTACCATCAGGTGCCCAGATCCCTGCATTCCTCACCTGCCTTCTCTCCTCTGAGGATCAATTCAAAGGAAGGAGACCTTTCGAACTCTCAATCTGTCTGTCAGTCTCCTCTCTCTCTCTCTCTCTCTCACACACACACACACACACACCATCATCATCATCAACAACATCATCATCATCTCTTGCAAAGGAGCAAGGGGGCCTCTTCTTCCCTGGCCAGGCCCTGGATCGAGGGAGCCTGAGCTAGGAGAGGGGACGGCCACACTCACCCATGAACAGAAGCAGGAGAGGCAGGGGCCACCAGACCCCAGGGAGACCCGCTCCTCCGGAGCCCATGGCTGCTCTCAGGTCTCTGTCCTGGTCCCAAGCACTTTGTCTTGCGTCTCTGAGCTCACAGGGAGGGGAGGGGCGGGCAGGCCGTTGGTGGTTGTTTGTGGCCGAGTCTGCCCCAGAGGGAAGCAGCTCTGAGGAAACCGATGCTTCCTGCCTGGCCCTCGGTGCCTTGAAGAACTGGGAGGAGCCCAGAGGAGAGAAACTCCCTGGCTCCCAACCCCAGCCCTGAGGTTTACCTTGTCATCTAGTCTGGTATTTCTTTTTATTTTATTTTAAAAAAAATATTTTTATTGATTTCGGAGAGGAGAAAGAGGGAGAGAGAGAGATAGAAACATCAATGATGACAGAGAATCATTGATCGGCTGCCTCCAGCACGCTCCCTACTGGGGATAAAGCCTGCAACCGAGGTACATGTCCTTGACCGGAATCGAACCCAGGACCCTTTAGTCCGCAGGCTGACGCTCTGTCCACTGAGCCAAATTGGCCAGGGCTAGTCTGGGATTTCTTAAAGGCAATCCTCACACTAACCATAACTCTAACCACAGCTTTGACCCTTTAACCCTAAGCCTGTATTTAATGAGTCCCCATCCTTAATCCTTTGCTTTCAAGTGACCCTTGCTAGAGTGGACCGGAAAGCCAGAGGAAACTAAGTCAAGTGGAGCGGTCACTCCTCGGTCCATTCCCCAAGGATTGATGGAGCAGGGGGCTGGGTGGGACAGAAGACAGGAAGGCTTCAGAGGCTCTGGGACAAGCTGGAGATGCCCACCGTGTGTTCCTATTCAGCTCAGAGACAGAGGAAATAAGCTGGGAGACCGTGGGCACGTTCCTTAACCCCTGCACGTCACTCATCTGTAAGTGGGGATAATAACAGTAGTGCGTACCTTGGGGGATGAGCAAGAATGAGACGAGATAAAAGATAAATCACTTAGTCCGGTAACCTAATGCATTATCAGTGCTCAGTAAGTTTAACCAATACTGTTATTTTGATGCATACCCCATCACGGAAACTATTCAAGCATCCTCGGCTGGGATACTTCAGGCCCGGGGATGGTGGCTTGAGTCTGATATTTAAGAGTCTTTCCAGCCTTGAAACCTGTGTCTGCTGCAGACAGGCCTATAGCTTCTGAGCCTGCTGCTCTCTACCCCCCTCCCTGGAGAGAGGCTGCATTCCCCTCTCAGAGCCCACCTCCTGTTTACAGGTTTCTTCCTTCCAAATCTGGAATGTCAGCCATTTCCTGGAGCTGTTCCCGGAAAGCCAAGGCCGCCAAGGCCGGGCTCTGGGGGCTCAACGGAAGACTGTCCAGCCTTTGTTTCCAGTAGTTCCTGGCCAGCTCCTCCGTGAGGCCCCTAACCCAGCTACTCCCTCGCTTCCTCCCCTTCCCATCCTGGCAAGGTACCAGCCACAGCCGCAGCCCTAACAGCCTATGAAGAGGAGTGAAGGCCCGGCTGGTGGCTGGCGTGGCTCAGTGGTGGAGCGTCAACCTATGAACCGGGAGGTCACGGTCTGATTCCCAGTCAGAGCACAGGCTCAATTCCCAGTGTGGGATGTGTAGGAGGCAGCTGATTGATTCTCTCTCATCATGGATGTTTCTCTCTCTCCCTCTCCCTCTCCCTCCCTCTCTGAAATCAATAAAAAAATAAAGAGGAGGGAAGGCCTCTTTCGCAACTCCTCTTCCCCTTCAAATGCAGACCAAGACTGATTGAGACAATTAGAACAAGAGAACACAGTGGTTTTTACAACCTGAGCGCTTCCAAGGGGTGGAGAATAGACAATGAAAGTAATTGAGTGACAGAGCTGGAAGGTTAGGGACTGGGACCAGAGGAGAGCTTGGTATTTCAGAACTGGAGGAGCTACGGGCAGTGGTCAAGTCCACGGCATGTGTGCCAGGCGGAGTAATGCAGTTTACTGGGTCAAGGACCCGTGGAGCCAGAGGGATAAAGGGGTATTCATGTGGGCACTGCAGTCATCCAAGGGTGACAAGAAGGATGTGCTGAGGCAGATGGATTTACTGCACACCCTGCCAGCCTGAGATTTCCCAGAGACAGAGCTCTGATGCCTGTCTGGCCCCCTGACTGCTGGCTCCCCAAGAATGTTGCTGTCAGCAGTCCTTTGGTAGCCTCTCCTGCTTGCACACTGGACTTGGGGAGATTAACCAAGTTCTCTGCTAAGGATTGAATGCCAACTGGATTTATCTCAAATGTGTACAATCTAGTAAGATGGTATAAAACCCCCTCAGGGGGAAAGATGGCAAGTCCCAAAGGAATTCGGATTCATGACTAGCCCTGTCCTCAGCTGAGTGAGAATGGACAGGTGGCACATTGCAGAGAGGTGCCAGTGCTGGACGGCAGGAACAGAGCCTCAGAGGCTACGGCAGCCTGAGGGATGGCCCCTGCCCCACAGCCATGTGCCTCATCCCTGGAGATCACCCCCATTCCATTCCATTCCATTCCATTCCATTCCATTCCATTCCATTCCCTCTATTCCCAGACTCTGGAGGGCCAAGTGCTAAGAACCGATGGGGATAGAAGGGGCCAATTACTCTGAGCTGTTCCTGTAGGCCAGTGGTTCTCAACCTGTGGGTCTCGACCCCTTTGGCGGTCGAACGACCCTTTCACAGGGGTCGCCTAAGACCATCCTGCATATCAGATATTTACATCACGATTCATAACAGTAGCAACATTACAGTTATGAAGTAGCAACGAACATAATTTTATGGTTGGGTCACAACATGAGGAACTGTATTTAAAGGGCCAGAAGGTTGAGAACCACTGCTCTAGGCCATTAAGGTCCTTCCCCTTACTTGGTCTAAGCATCAGGGACACTCAGGGATCCATGGAGTGGTTGCCCAAGGGGAGTTCCCAACAGTAAGGTGGCTCTAGATGGCTCCCAGAGACCACAGTGCTCACTTCCGGCAACCTGGCCCATCAGCATCCCGGCTGTCTCATTCCCACACACGAAGGAAGAGTTGGCTGCATGAGTCAAACGGATTCTGTCAGTGGGAGGTGCCTTCAGTTTTAAGGAAGTTCTGCTCCTTGCCCTGGTGATCTGCAGACCCAGTGGCCAATTTAGAAAGTACCTTCCTTTGCCCTCTGGTTTTAAAGTGTTGAGGCTTGTGGGTGTCTCGTAGTTGCCTGCAAGAGGGGAGAGAAAGGGCAGGGATTGAGTGCCCTTCTAAAGGACCCTCAGGAGGAAAAATGCCCACCTCTCGTTCCTGGCTTCTCTGGCTTCCTATTTCATGTTCTCTGAAGATGCAGTGGGGGATGCCTGCTGGCCAAGCGAATGGGGTAAAAGGTAAGGATTCGGGTAGGACTGAAGGCAGTTACACTATGTGGAGATCCTGGTTCCACTGGCAGAGAGACTTTGAATGTCACATAACCTCTCCGAGCCCCACTTCCTTCGTCAGGATATGTCGGTATGAGGTTTATGGGTAGGGCATGTGGACGTGCTTTGAGAACACTAGCTATGCGCTAATTATCCCTTGGGTGTTCTGGGAACGGCACAGCTCCTCCCTGACCAACCTCAGTGAGCCTCAACCACCCCTAGGGACTCTTTGTGGCTTTTTTTTTTTCTTCAATTACTTCTCAGTTTATTTTATTCATTTTAAAAAATGATAGTTGGCACTCAATATTATTAGATTCAAGTGTGCAGGACACTGGTTAGACATTGATGTAACTTACAAAGTGATCCCCCTGATACGTCTAGTACCCACCCAGCACCATCCATAGTTATTCCATTATTGGCTATATTCCCTGTGCCTTACTTTACAGCTCATGACTATTTTGTAACTCACAATTTGTACTTCTTAATCCCTTCACTTTTTCAACCAGTCCCCCAGCCTCCTCTCATCTGGCAACCATCAGTTTGTTCTCTGCATCTATGAGTCTGTTTCTGTTTTATTTGTTCATTTATTTAGTTTTCTAGATTCCATATATATGTGAAATCATATGATATTTGTCTTTCTCTGTATGACTCATTTCACTTAGCATAATACCTTTTAGGTCCATCTATGTCGTTGCAAATGGTAAGGTTTTGTTCTTTTTTATGACTGAGTAATATTTCATACTATATAGGTACCACATCTTTATCCAATTGTCTATTAATGAACATTTATGTTAGTCTTATGTCTTAGCTATTGTAAATGTTGCTGCAATGAACATATGAATGAATGCATATTTCTTTTTGAATTAGTGTAAAAATTAGTTGGATTTTTTTGGATAAATACCCAGACGTGGAATTGCTGGGTCATCAGGTACTTCTGTTTTTAATATTTTTAGGAACCTCCATACTGTTTTCCATAGAAGCTGCACCAATTTACAATCCCACCGACAATGCCCAAGGGTTTCCTTTTTCCACATCCTCACCAACACTTGTTGTTTATTGATTTAGTGAAGACAGCCATTCTGACATGTGTGAGGTGATATCTCACTGTGGTTTGAATTTACATTTCTCTGATGGTTGGTGACATTGAGTATCTTTTCATATGGCTGTTGGTCATCTGTATGTCCTCTTTGGAGAAATATCTATTCAGGTTTTCTGCTCATTTTTAAATTGGAAAATTTTGTTGTTTTAGGTGCTGAATTGAGTTCTTCATAAGTTTTGGATATAAACCCCTTATCAGATGTATCGTTGGCAAATATCTTCTTCCATTCAGTAAGTTATCTTTTAGTTTTGTTGATGGTTCCTTTGCTGTGCAAAAATGTTTTAGTTGACGCGGTACCATTTGTTTATTTTGTCTTTTGTTTCCCTTGCCCGGGGAGATATATCAGGAAAAATATTGCTAAGAGAAGCGTCAGAGTTTTCTGCCTATGTTTTCTTCTAGTAGTTTTATGATTTCAGGTTTTACATTTAAGTCTTTCATCTATTTTGAGTTTATTCTTGTATATGGTGTAAAAAAGTGGTTGTTTCATTTTTTGCATATATCTGTTCAGTTTTCCCAACACCATTTATTGAATAGACTGTTTTAACCCCATTATATATTCTTGCCTCCTTTGTCATGGCATGGGCTTATTTCTGGGCTCTCTATTCTGTTCCATTGATCTATGTGTCTGTTTTTTATGCCAGTACCATGCTGTTTTGATTACTATAGCCTTGTAGCATAGTTTGAGATGAGGTAGTGTGATACCTTCAACTTTATTCTTCTTTCTCAATTGCTGTGGCTATTTGGGTCTTTTGCAGTCCTATATAAATTTTAGGATTATTTGTTCTGGTTCTGTGAAAAATGACATCGGTATTTTGATAGTGATTGCATTGAATCTATAGATTTCTTTAGGTAGTGTGGACATTTTAATCTGGTTCTCCAGTGCGGCGGGAAACTTGGTCTGTGACTGGCAGTGCGTGCCACTGCTGTGGTTTCACTAAATGAATACCTTCCTGAACGCCGAACATCAGCACCAGCTGTGACCTCATGGAGAGGACAAGACAGCTATACCACCTCCTCCACCCTTCAGCTGCTGTCATGCAGCCTCTATAGTTACTATCTTGACCACCTTTTTCTTCCCAAAGAATTCAAGGACCCTGGAGTAGTTTCATTCTGATACCTCCCTTTCAATTTACCTGCTATTATTTCCCTGTATTTTATTTGTCTGAATTTTGGGAACCACAGATTAGATATTATTATCATTTTATAAAGGACTGTTCAGATTTGCCTTTCTCTTTGTACTCATCTCTTTGCTTACCATTCTTTCTTGTACCTTAAATATTTCTTTTGGAATAATTTTCCCTCTTCCTAAAATATTTTTAGGAGTTTTTTTTAGTGTTGATGGTAAACTGTAGTTTTTGTTTTTCTGATAATATCCTTCTTTTGCCCTCTGATATGGAAGTTTGCTTTGCTAAGTATTCTAGGCTAACAGTTATTATATATATATATATATATATATATATATATATATATATATATATATAATTGATTTTTTTACAGAGAGGAAGGGAGAAGGATAGAGAGTTCGAAAAATCGATGAGAAAAAACATCGATCAGCTGCCTCTTGCACGCCCCCTCCTGGGCGTCTAAATCTATTGCTTTTGAATCTGCAGACTCTCCTTCATGGTGATTTGTTTCCATCTGTGTTTATGACCTTTCATTGTAATTCATCTTTGGTTGGTCTTAATCTCTGACAATTTTAGGAGGTGCTTGTCTCTAGAGAGGCTTTGCAATTTTATTTTATGCGTGTTTTTAAAATATTTTTAAAATTGATTTTTAGAAAGGGAGAGGGAGAGAAACATCGATGTGAGAGAGAAACAGATTGGCTGCCTTGCATGTGCCCCACCAGGTATTGAGCCCCCAACCAGGATGACGCCCAACCTACTGCGCAACACCAGCCAAGGCTAATTTTTATTGTTGAAGCCTGGGATACTACCAACTGGAGGCCCTTCCCAGGACACCAACTTAATACGGGCGTCTCAGGTTCAGCTCCCCCACCTTGTCACTTGTCCAAGTCTAGTTTCCATTACAGGGCTATGTAAATATTTATCCCTGGGCAATTCACATTTTATGGGGACTAAGTAGTCTGGATTCATGTTACGTTGCCAAGATTTCATACATGCTGCTCCTTCTGCCTCCAATATGTGTTCTTTCATCCTTTTTTCCTTCTCCTCCACCTGATGAACTAATCTTCCTAACATGAAATTCAGGCCTATTCTCCTCCAAGATACTTTAATCTGGGTTAAAGAACACTCCTATATGCTCGCAGAGCACCAGACTGAAGGGTCCCAGGTTCGATTCCGGTCAAGGGCATGTACCTTGGTTGCGCACACATTCCCAGTAGGGGGTGTGCAGAAGGCAGCTGATCGATGGTTTCTCTCTCATCGATGTTTCTAATTCTCTATTTCTCTCCTTTCCTCTCTGTAAAAAATCAATCAATAAAACATATATTTAAAAAATAAATCTCTGACTCCCTGCCCCTGGGTGCTGGTGCCATTTCGGGGTTAGCTCCTCTGGTATCCAGATGACCAAATAAATTTCTAATCCCTGACCACTTTGGCCTTGTGCATCCCTCCTTCAGCAAACCTAACAATGCTGTTTCCTCAGTGTCGATCACAGGGCCTGGACCATGGTAGAGTAACAAGTGTTTATGAATCAATGAAAGAATACCTGAATGGATGAGTGTGGGTGAATGATTTTGGAATGGACAATTTGGGGTTTTCAAAGAGGATGAAGGATGGTGAAGGAAGATGAGAAGGAAAAAGGGAAATGACTGATGTTTTTAAGTTTGTTTTGTTCTCCTTGCTTAAGTGGAAGAAAGTTGTCATTTCATTTCATCAAAAGTTTATTGAGCACCCAGTATGTGCTAGGCACGTTGCTAGATGCTAGTGATACAAAGATGAAGATCCAAACAAAATACAAGAGAAACAAAATCCAGTTCCTCACTCCCCCAACCTCCCCAACCCCACGCAAGGTAAATTTGGCTTCAGCCAGGGAAGCTGGGCCTGGGCCCTCAGGGATTCAGCATCAGGGTACGGAATACAGCAGACTCCCATCTCATCCCACCCTAACCTTCACCCCTGCCTGTCAAGGCTGACCAGCATCTTCCCCTTCTCTGAGTCCTGCATCTCACACCTGCCTGAGCAACTTACCCTGCACCTATTATCTCTGGATGGGGCACCTGGGAAGGTTAGGGGAGCAGTTCTGGACAACTAAGGGGAGCTGCAAAAGCATGCAGGCTCAAAGGAGCCACAGGCACGCTGGCAGGCAGAGGGGGAGGGGCCAACTAGAGATGCTTTTGCCCTTGGGGCTGGGACAAAACTTGCCCCAGGGTGAAGCGTGGAGACAGGGGCCTTAGGAATTGCTCTGTGGGATGGTGGAGAGTCAGAACTGGAGCTTAGGAGGTCGAGGAGGGGCCTGGGGTGCAAGGACCCCTAGAGGCATCAGGAAACAGAGGTCAGAAGACACAGAAGGTCTCCTCTTCCAGCTTTTCAATTGCCCTCTCTCCTCACACAGTAGATTATTGTCTCTCCTACAAACTGGCCCATAGGCTGGGGCATGGGCCTGGCCTGGCTACACAGTGGCCCTACCTCCCTGTATTCAGATGCTGTGTGGTTAGGGAGTCTGCCCTTCTCCAGTCTCTTAGGATCTGAGTATCTGGGAGCAGGGCAGGTAGAGGCGGGAGCCAAGGGTTGGATCACGTCTCCCTGACATGCTGGGGAGCAATGAGCCTCCTCCCCCCACTTCATTTCTCTGGAAAGTCAAACCTTATTCTCTCACAGCTGGAGGGAGCCCACAGCCTTTCAGGGGGGTTATGATTGTTTGAAAGGCTTGTTGTGTAAGGAAGCCAGGCAGAAGGCACAGGTGAGAAGGTTAAAAACAGTTCTTCACGTGATCTAGCTTTCTGGGCTAGGGGAGTGAGTGAGAATCCCTCTCTCTGGGAATAGAGACAGAAGGAACGCTTAGCATGCCTCTCTCTGACGGAGGCTTTGGGAGGAGGCCAAGGCGGGGCTTGAATCCTTTGTTCTCGCTAGGGCCCAGGTCTGGGGGCAAAAGAACGCGCTTGAGCTCCTCCCGCATTAACTGGTGGGTACCCAGGTACCAGGTGCCCAGAGGCGCTGCCTTCACAATGATTTCCGGATGTTCAGAACAGTGCCCTGTGCACACAGTCACCGGCATCTGACTTCCCCTGCCTTTAGACCAGTGGTTCTCAACCTTCCTAATGCCGCGACCCTTTAACACAGTTCCTCATGTTGTGGTGACCCCCAACCATAAAATTATTTTCGTTGCTACTTCATAACTGTAATTTTGCTACTGTTATGAATCGTCATGTAAATATCTGATATGCAGGATGTCTCTTCATTGTTACAAATTAAACATAATGAAAGCACAGTGATTAATCTCAAAAACAATATGTAATTATATATGTGTTTTCTGATGGTCTTGGGCGACCCCTGTGAAAGGGTCGTTCGACCCCCAACGGGGTCTCGACCCACAGGTTGAGAACCGCTGCTTTAGACAGTTGTGCATTTTGAGCAAAAGGCCTCTGTAACCTGGGCTTGCCCCAAAAGTGCCAGGAACCAGGCGTTCCTTCAGCGGGAAGGGAGGCGGGTGGCAAGGGCGCGGGATAGGTTACTGATGTTAGTTTCCATAAGACCCTTGGAGGACTGGGCCAGGAATGTAATAATCTATATAATAGCCTTAGGGGGCACAACCCTTATCCACCGAGAACACTGCCAGCGAACCAGAAGCAAACGCGACCCGGTTCCACCCCTGAATCTCCGGCTCCCGCTGCCTCCTCCATCTGCTCAAGCTCATCCACGTCCTCTGGCGAGACCCGTGCGCCGTGCGCTCCTGCAGGGACCTCCCTTCGCCCCGCTTTCTGGCCTCTCGGGCCTCCCCACCTCCCCGGCCGGCCGCAGCGCGTGCGGGCTTTCCGGAGGGAAGGCGGGTCCCGGGCGGCTCAGGCGCTGATCCCCACCGGGGGGGCCTCCTCCGGCTCGCGAATCAAGCGCGAGCCCGCAGTCCGCAGTATGCTCGAGCGACCAGGCGAGCCGGGGGCCCGGGATGGAGACGTGTGCGTCCGACCGGGAGCGGGGGAGGGCGCGGGAGAGCGCGGGTACCGGCGGGCAGAGCGCACGGGCAGCCCGGGCGAGCGGCCAGGAACAGCCGGCGACACCGAGTAGCCGGGCGGGCCGGGCGGGCCGGGCTCCGTTGCGCGGGGCTCCGGAGCAGGCTCCTCCTCGGGCTCCTGGGCGTCCTGCAAGGACACGCGCCGGGGTCAGCGGACAGCGGCCCGGTTTAGGGGCGCGACTGGTGTTCAAGGGGCGCTGGGCAAACCTAAGTGAAGGAGATAGTTCCCTCCTCACTCCCACCTCTGGGAAGAGGGCAGACGGAGGTCTGGTTCCCCGCCCCCTCACCCCCCCAATCCCCCCAATACAAGACACTTAGCATGGTGCCAGGCAGATAACAGGTGCTCGGTAAATAGTGAAATGCATTAACTTGAGTGCTTTGTTCCTTATTGCCCTCTCTCCACCTGTCTAGGATAACCCGGGGCAGCGTTAGTGGAACAGAGGGGAAATGACCCGAGCTGATGTTCAAAGACCTGAACTAAAGGCCTAGGCCAGTGGTGGGCAAACTCATTAGTCAACAGAGCCAAATATCAACAGTACAACGATTGAAATTTCTTTTGAGAGCCAAATTTTTTAAACTTAAACTATATAGGTAGGTACATTGTTATTAACTTAATTAGGATACTCCTAAGCTGGCCTTTGCTAAAAACGTCCTCAATCTGATTGAGGTACGTTCGCTGAGGTCGACCCCTTCCAACTCTCCCATCCACACTCGTCTTGTGTACTTGTTTCGTCTATCTCCTTTCGTGCATCCTCTCTATATGTCCAAACCATCTCAACATACCTTTCTCCATCCTCGACACTACATCTTCTTTCACTCCACAACGTTCCCTAAAATTAACTTAATAAACTTTAAAGTTTTAAGTCAACTTCGCACTGTACGTGCGTGCCCGCACGTGGTATTTTGTGGAAGAGCCACACTCAAGGGGCCAAAGAGCCGCATGTGGCTGGCGAGCCGTGGTTTGCCGACCACTGGCCTAGACCTGCTCCTTATTTTCTTGGTTGATCCTGGGCAAGTCCCTTCACCTTCATCGGCCTTATTTTCCTAACCTGTAAAATGGGGACGACACATCTGTTTCTCAGGTCATTCTGCGTACTAGAAAGGGATATGCACATCTAGCACCAGGACGTGGCAGGGGCTCATTGGTGTTTGTGAGGCACCCAGTCCACAGCTGCTCACCTTGTCCTTCAGAACATAGAGCGCCATGGGGTTCTTCCTCTCCTGCTCTCCACTTCGGGGGAGGGTGTCTGCTGCACAGGGCAAAGAATGGGGTGGCTGGCCCCGACCCAGAACCCTCCCCACCAGCCAGCACCTACGTTCTGCGCCCCAAGTGGCCAGTCAAGGTCCCGCCACAACCTCCACCAAAGGATCAGCCACGCGTGGGGTCCTACCTTGGCCGCACCTCTCCCTGCTCTGCAGTCTTCGGGCAGTTGGTGGAGGAAGGGGCCCTGCAGAGCCGGCTTCCTTGAGGCCCAGTTCTGCCTTTTCCCAGAAGCCCACTGATCTGAGTGAGGATGGGTTGGGTGAGTGGGCCGCTGGGAGCTCACCTTCTGGCTTCAGGCTGTCATCGTTCTGATCCATATATTCCAGGGAGTTTTGTTTTTCCAGTTTCTTCTTCTTTCTGCAAATCAACCCAGCACCCCATGAGCAGAGTTGCTGAGTGTGAGCAGGAGGAGGTCTGGGAGTGGGGACAAGGGCGAGTGGATGGCTGTATAAAGGGCCTGATAACAGGAGGAGGGGCTGGAATGAGTCAAATCTAAGTTTGTCGCTGGCATCGTGACTGTGGACAATTTGAGTCTCCGTGTCTTTATCTGTAAACTGCAGGTAATGATACTTAAAAGGTAGGGCGCTAACCACAACCACAGTGCCTAGCCCGTGAAAGGTGCCCTGCGAGTGAAACCATTATTAACAGTGTGGGTCATGGGGGGAGAAGGGGGTGTTGTGAGCGCAGGAGGTGGTTCCATACACTGTACACACAGTGGTGAGATGGATCTCCTGGGAAGAAGTGCAGGGCCCTGGGATGAAAGGCATTTAAATAGACTTCGAAAAGAAGAGAGCTCGAAGGATTAGGATGCTCAGGGTGTGGAACGTGAGGAGTTACCTAGACTTTTTGGAGGGTTTCCAGCAGGCACATACTGTCACCAAGGTCACAAGGAGGAAGATGCCTCCTGTGGACAAGATGATGTAGAGGGAGCTTCTTTCTAGGGAGAGAGAAAGGCAGAGAAGTGAGAGAGACTCCGGGTGTGGTGCGGAGAGCTTCCTGCAGTGGGTGGAAGAATAAAGGAGCCCCAGGCAGCATGGCTGGCTTCCCGCAGAGCTTGTCCAGGGCCCACTTCCCACCTGTTGCTGTTCTCCATGGAGAGCGGGCCCATCTCTGCCTCTCTCTCCCTCTGTCGGGGGATGTCTGTAGCCCCTCATGGGTTTTGAGCCCTGAAGGGAGGGCAGGCAGGGAGACTCACTGTACACGGTGATTTTGATGGGCAGGCTGCGGCCCTGGCTGATGGGGTTCTCCACCACACAGCTGTACAGGTCGTCGTCCTCCATGAGCACGCGCGTGATGGTGAGCACCTTCTGGTCGGAGGACAGGAGCATTCGCGAGTCATTCAGGAGGGGTTTGCCATCCTTCAGCCAGGTGTAGCTGGGCTTGGTGCCGTTCTCATGGGAGCAGTTCAGGGTGAAGGCTTCGCTGAGCTCCAGCACAGTGGTCGAAGCCACTAACACCTGTGGCCTCGAAATGGGCACTGGGCCCGGGGAGGGGACGCTGTGAGCCAGGGGCCAAAAGCTCCTCCCGCCTTCCTCACTCTCTACCTTCAACACAACACAACTCAGTTTGTGATCAGAGAGGCCCTTCAGAGATCATTAGTCAAGTTCTTGACCACCATCCATCCATCTATCCATTCATTCATTCACTCACTCATTTATTAATTAATTGATTTATTTTTAATTTATCTTTATTGTTGAAAGTATTACAGATGTCCCCATTCACTCATTTATGTATCAGCTATTTTTTTTTTAGGATTTCTTTTTATTTTTTATTGCTTAAAGTATTACAAAGGGTATTACATATGTGTCCTCCCCCCCCCCCCCGCCCCCCGCCCTTGACTATCCCCTGGCCTCCCCTACCCCCCAGTGTCTTATGTCCATTGGTTATGCTTATATGCATGCATATGTATCAGCTATTTATCAAGTACCTACTAAGCACAGGAGGTAGAATACTGAACCAGGCAGCCATGGTCCGCACCCTCATGGACCTTCCCTCTCCTTTTCCTCAAATACCTTCCTAAGATGTCTTAAACTGACCCAGTGTGGCACACCTAAGACTAAGTCCAGCTGCCTGGGTTCAAATATTGGCTCCATCACTTACTAGCTGCAAGACTTAGGCAAGTTACTCAGCCTTTTTGTGCCTCAGCTTCCTCTTCTGCAAATGGGGATAACGATATTTACTATCCCTAGATTATTGTGAGCATTAAGAGTCAATCTAGGCAAAGCACTTAAAATAGTTTCTGAAATAGAGTAAGCACTCTTTACCTGTTTACTGTAGCCTGTCTGCTAACTGCTAATGTCCAACTGGCTTCCTCTCAGCTCCCAAGTGGTTTTTGTGTTGGTGCTCCAGGGCCTAACAGACCCTGCCCCAGTCTCAGGCCCGGCCCACCTCCCTCCCTGCCAGAGTGCTTTACCGTCCACAGTGAGGTTGATGGTCTTCTCCCCGGTGAAGGTGTCATCCGTGATGGAGATCTCCACCTCATAGGTGCCCTCATCGGTGAGCTGCAGGTCGCTGAGAAGCAGGGAGCCATTTTCAAAGAGGCGGATGCGGTCTCGATAGTCAGCGCGCAGGTTGCCAATGACCTCGGTGCCAATGGACTGCACCACGGTCACTGGCTTGTCCCGCTTCAGCTGCCACTTCACCACGGGCTTGTCGCTGCTGGTGCTGCTGTACTGCACGGAGAGCAGTGCGGACTTCCCCACCGTGCCATGGATCAGGCGGACCTGGCTGGTGATGTTCACGCCCTGCAGGGGCCCTGTGAACAGAGGCCCATGCGGAGAGGGCGGCATCACCTTTAATTCCTCTGATCTCTTCAAGTCTCTCCATTCATTCTGCGCCCTTCACAGGGGTCCTTCCTTCTGACTCTCTGGTGCCTTCTCTTCTCCCCCTGTAGCTCTGGGCCCCTCTGCTCCTTCATCATCCCTCACACCCATCCCATTGCCCTTCACTCTTCTTCCATTCTGGCCCTCTGCCTCTGGTAGTTTTCCTCTGGAAGAGTCCAGCTCACCCACGCCACTTATAGAAATATTTATTGAGCACTTACCATGTGCCAGGCACTGTTCTGTATCTTTGGGATATATCATTGAGCAAAATAGACAAACATCTTTTATCCTCTGTAGCTTATAAGTCATTAGACCGTAGAATGAATGTGTCAGGTTGTCTTGATTGCAAATTGGGAGAGTGAGGTGGGGTTGGGTGATGGAGAAAGCATGGGGACACAGATTCACAAAGAAAGGAGTATGTCACATGATGGTGGCCTAAAGGGGAAGTTTAGGGGTCTGAAGACACCTGGGCCACCTTCCAGTTAGACCAAGAGCCTCTCCTACCCTTGCCCCAGCTGCATGTAGCATCTTACTAGGCCTACCCAGTGCAAAACAGCCCTGCAATAGGGTAGATGATTTTGGAAATTCACCCAAACTCCAGCCCAATTTGTATTCCCTTTACAGGAGGGATTTAGGATGAGTAAAAAAAAGTTTGGGATCAGAAGGCCTTGTAAGATCGGGTTCCACCTGCTCTTTCTGCCAATTAAACCTGGTTTCCCAGGATGAAAACACTGAGAAGCTATAGCATATGGATTGCCCTAGGCCCGTGGTCGGCAAACTGCGGCTCGCGAGCCACATGTGGCTCTTTGGCCCCTTGAGTGTGGCTCTTCCTAAGCCTTAGGAGTACCCTAATTAAGTTAATAACAATGTACCTACCTATATAGTTTAAGTTTAAAAAATTTGGCTCTCAAAAGAAATTTCAGTCGTTGTACTGTTGATATTTGGCTCTGTTGACTAATGAGTTTGCCGTCCACTGCCCTAGGCCTTACCCTCCTCTAGGTGGGAGTCTTCCTCCCGCCATGTCTCACGGGTATGTATGGGTGTTCAGAAGTGAATGGAGCAGCTTTTCTCAGAAGCTGACAAAGAGAGCATTTTGCCAAGGAAACACTGGTTTCCCAAAATTCTTGCCAAAACTGGAGTCTGGATTAAGCTCAGGGTTCCACAACTTTCAAGGGACACAGAGAACTGGGACAGGAGCCAAAGCAGGACACAGAAACGAGGAAGTGGCTAACAATTGTGATCCACAGTAGAAATAAAAGGGACTAGGACTATTCAACCTTGAGAAGTGATTAACTTAATTACTGTCCTCTAGTCTCTGAGGCATCATTATGTAGGAAGTGTCTGTTCCCACCCAAGGCTGAACAAAAGGAAATTGACTGATCAACTTAAACAGTGCCACACTGGGTCAGGTAGGTGACTTCATCAAGGATTTTGACCTCCTGTGACACCAAGCAATGTCAAGCTTTAAAACACAAGAATGTATCTGCCAATAGCCTCGGATTCCCTTAATAGCCTCTTCCTTTAAAGACACCACCATCTACTCATTTTTATGTGCTAATTTTGCTTTGCAAAAGTTTCCAATTACCATGTGAAGGGGATTTTAGGGCTAAAAGGATGGAACCCAGGCAAGGGACTTCTTCTTCTTGGGTCCTTAGAGGATGGAATAGTTATAAGATCCCAAAGTGTAAAATCTTGCAAATCAGATTATCTAGATTTGTGGCATGCTGTGTTTATGTCTGTAAAATACTGTCCAGGCCTCTAGGAAAGCCTTAGTTGCATGTTCCATGAGTTGGGCTGTGACGAATTTAGGAAAATTTTATTAATCCATATTAGGGACAGAGCATTAAATATTGAGTGTTACTTATCTGAGCCTGGCTTGGTGGTTGCTGCCATAAACACAAGGGATTAAGGTAAATCTTTGGGAGCTTGGGTGACATGGTCCAAGCTCCCCTTTTAGTGCCAATCTTAAAAACTATATTTTCCAGCCTCCCTTGACGTTAGGTTTGGCCAGGTGACTTCGTTCTAGATGATGAACTAGTGAAAGTGATAGGTACCCTCTATACGCTGGTTTAGGACCCCCCACACCCATTTAAATTTTTTTCTACCTAGAAGAAATGGAGATAAATCTCAGGGTGACCATTGGAAACACATGTCAAAGTTGACAGAGCTCCAGCATCTTTGTCCCTGAAAAACTTCATGGAGCAGAGTCCTTCCTCATCCCAGGCCTAGCTGGAACTTCATCATACCACTATATGGTTAACACCAGTAACTTAAATTTTGGAATTTATTTGTCAAAGAAGTTGGCATTTTCCTAATTGATTTATTGAAGATGGCAGAAATTTCTTATAGAATGTCAGCTCTTTATTGCTCTCAGATCACAGCAGTACAATGGCCTGACCCAGCACTGATTTCTTACCTGTCATAGGTCATAACTAATATCTTATTAGCATAGTTTATATTTAGAATTTTTTGTTATATTTATTAATTCTCCCACACTTTAGACCTTTTGCCACCTTTTGTTTTTGTCCAGCCACATTGACTAACAATATATTTCTGTAATTTTTTTTCTTATCATATGATGGCCTGAAGGAGTCAGGTACATCTCTGATTTGTATATTTTATATGCACTTTGTATTCCCAATTCCCCAAATCTCATTTTCTCAAGTCATTGTCATTTCCACTGAGACTCTGCTCAGTAGGCCAATAGTAACCTCTTAAATGCCATATCTGACGGACTTTTTTAGGTACTTATTGTACTGGACCTCTTCGATACATTTGATGTTGGTTCTCTAGAAAACTCTCAACTCCCTGGACTTTCTGCACACACAGTCTTCTAGTTCTCCCTCTGTCCCTGTGACTGTTCCTTCTCCCCAATGGTATTTTTTCCTCTGCAAATCTTGGGGTTACTCAATGTTCCATTTTCAGTCTATTTTATCATCCTAAGTGCTATTATCCATTCTTTGTTTTAAATCTTACCTATGGGCTGACAGCTTCCAGATACCTCTCGTCAGCCCTGGCCTCCCTGCCCCCCAGGTTTAGGCTACTCAACATTTTCCCACAGATGTGTCGTAGGTATTTCAACCTTAACATGGACAACAGTAATGATCATATCCCCACAATTTTTGTTTAAGGTTTCACACAGAACCCATACCTCCCTCTCTGGACCCTCTCACTTCTTATCAATCACTAAGTCCTGACTTTCCCTCCAAAATATTATCTCAACATTCCACATTCCCTCTGTTTTTATTCTAATTCCAGCCCATGCTATTTCTCTCATGAACTACTGCAGTAGCCTTTTATGGGTTGAATTGTGTCCCCTAAAATTCATATGTTGAAGTCCTAATCCCAGTACCTCAGAATGTCACCTTCTTTGGCAATGGGGTCATTGTGGAGGTAATAAGCTAAGATGAAGATGGACCTCTAATCCAATATGACTCTCGTCCTTATAAAAAGGGGAAATTTGGACACAGACACACACACACAGGGAGAATATCATGTAAATACTGAAGTTATGCTGCCATAAGCCAAGGAATTACTAGAAGCAGAGAGGCCTAGAATGGATCCTTTTCTATCTCCATCAGCTGAGTTTTGCCGACATGTTGATCTCAAACTATTAGCCTCCAAAACTGTGAGACAATAAATTTCTGTTTTCTAGGCCATCCAGTCTGTGGTTCTTTGCTATAGCAGCCCTAGGAAGTGCATACAGGTGCCTTTCCTATCTTGTTTGCCTCCAGTTCCCCTCCAATGCCTGACTACAGAGTGAGCTATCCCAACACACGCCTGGCCCTCCCAGCCCCCAGATTAGAACCTTTCAATGCTTTCTCCACTCCACTGTTTACAGACTATTCTGCTTTACTTAGTGTAGTTCACCAGGCTCTTGCCTAACTTGTTCACACTTTCCTCTCCAGCAGTGGAGAACAGCTGGGCTGCTCCTAAACACAGGATGCCATTTCAAGCTGTCGTCGACCTTTGCTCATTTCCCCAACTCTAATGCCCACGCCCACACCTACCTATTTTATCGGATCCTTTAAAATTTAGTGCAGACATTCCCAGGCGACCTCCCCTGATAGTCCCCCAACCCCACCCTGCACCACCAGCACCCGTTTCCTGGTGGGGTAGGTGACTTCTCTCTGCTCCCAGGCATCCTCTGCATATCTGACTCAAAACAGTTTCTGTGTTTTATTAAAATGATCTCTGCATCTGTCTGCCCAACTAAATTGTGAATTCCTAAGCTTTCTGGAACAGTGTGTGGGGACATAAACAAATATACTTAAAATTAAGATCAATTCTCCAAATAGTTGGTAGGGGGTGAAATAGGAGACAGGTGTCTACGGTGTACGGTGAGTTATGGGTAGTTTGGTGTTACTCTCCAAAATCAGGATGCTCGCTATCGCCAAAGCTTCTTCTATCTCTTGCTGTTTTACACTCAGAGAAGTGGGGGCAGGAGGTTGGGGAAGCACATAACCAAGATTCCCCCACCCCTCCAAGCCTCACCATAATCCTTGCAAAGAATGTCGAACTGGCCCGTACCAACAAGTCATCCTATAAAAATGGCTCATTGCCCTTCATCTAATGTCCTGAATGCCGTGGGAGCTCCGAAGTCATGCAGCCTTTTGGGGGAGGGGGCAGGGGCCGTGCAGAATGAAGAAATACATTCAACACTAATGCCTGAATTCACTGAGATGCTTCCCACGCAGCTGAGCGCTCTCCCCTCCTCCCACCCTAAAGACATGCTGGCCCTCCACTCTCCCCTCCTTCACCTTTGAAAGCCCCAGTCCCTTCTCCAAACGCTTTCTTACCCTTCTGGTCTCCTACCTGTCTGGATCAGAAGAAGGTAGACAAAAGGAGTGAGGCGCAGGGCACTGAAGGCTCTGGACAGGGCTCCCCTTTCTCTCTTCATTTTGGGTGGCGTTCTCCAGCTTCGGTGCAGACAATTAGCATGATTTCTTCACTCTGAGCACGTCCCTTTGTACCACTCGGAGTTTCTCTGCCCGAGCACAATCCTGCCAACTTCTCTCTGAATACACAGAGCCCTGTGTGTTGCCGGACTTGTTCTTTCTTCTCTTTCAGACCTGGCATTTTCTAGTTTCAAAGCCCTACATCCCCAGTTTAGAAGGGGGTGTTTGCTTAGGAGATAATCTTCAGAGGGGGTGCCAATCAAATGGGTCCCGGGGGGCCATCAATTCTTCCCTGTCTGTGCTGAGAACCACTATGAGGGGGAGATGAGGATTTGGGCTCAATAGGGACTGAACTGGGACACACCCTAAATTGGACTTGTGTCCCAATCCATCCTGTCTCCACCTCATGCTCCTTGTTCCTGAGAAGGCAGGTGTATGCCAGGGGTAGACCTCCAGTACATTTTGAAGAGGGAGGGATAGAAGCTTTTCAAAGGCTGGGGAATGAGAGACTCCAGAGAACTGCTGAAGAAATGGAAACCCCTGTTCCATCCCAAAGGAAGGAGATTGGAACACGGCCTGAATTCTATTATTTTCATACCTGTCGGGTCCTACTTGGGGTTCTCTGTCCTATCATAGAATCACGTAGGTACTGAGGGCCTCTTTCCAGAAGCCACTCTGTTTATTCCTCTGCCTTTAGCTAATTTTCTCCAACATGTCAGAGTGAGGACAAAGGTAACACCCTAACAGCCAGCATCCTGGGGTTCTGTCACCAGCTTCTCAGCCTGGTGGCCTTTTCTTGTCTCCAGGCTTTGAGGAGGAGCGTCCCTCTAGCTCCCCTGCCCCCTCATCGCTATGTCCACCATTCTCATGAGGGCTGTCAGTAGAATGTATGCTCACTAACTGTGCAGTCTTGAAAGCTGGCTCACAACTTTGTTAACCCTCAATTTCACATCTGTGAAATGGGGAAACAGTAGCTTCCTTGTAGGAATTGTTAGGAGGATTGATGAAGATATGGTACAGTAGAATGCCTAGGAAATTCTCTGTTACAAAGATATTTTAAACTTTAAAAAAAGAACTTCTCCTCTGCTTTCTCCTCCTCTTTCTTCTTCTCCTTCTTCTTCTCTTTCATTCCTGTAAGGAATCTTTATATCATGATGAGACCAAAGTTTACAGCTCCCCTCTTGGTAATCTCTAACACTGTCTTAGTTTTGCAATAGTTGCCTCTCAAAATATTCTTTTTACATCCTGGAGAAAGCCCGAGTCCACCAAGTTTCTAGAGCGAAAAACCCATTGTGTAGTCCAATGAGTCAAAGGATGGGGAGAAGAGTTGGGAAGCATTGGCTTTGAACTTCACAAAGGAACTCCAAAAATCATTCTGATTTATATAAATAAGATTTTTTTCCGTCTGTATTTTTGTGTCTTTAACTTTTCCCTAGACAGCTCAAGGCACCTGTCTGTCTCTGAAAGAGTTATTGTTGTTTCAGCAGGTATGAAATGGAAAAGAGAAAGTCAACATTCAGCATCTGACATAGTCTTTTAGAGTCAGTAGCAAGACAAAAGGCTTGAAAGCCAAAGTCTGCAAGGGACAAAAGGATATTTTAATTTCTTTTATCTACCCCCTTGAAATATCATAGAACAACAGCCTGTGGACTGGATAACAGAGTTCTTCTACAGGACTATAGACAAATGGCCTCTTTTGTCTGTGAAGGCCAGGCCTTAAGGCTTATTGTCTGAGGGTACAAAGAGTATATGATGTTCAGGAAATAGTCTGAGGTCTGGCTTTTTTAGCCTGAAGACTGTGGAAAGAAAAATGTGACAGAGGAGCCCAGCTGGTGTGGCTCAGTGGATGAGCGTTCGATCTATGAACCAGGAGGTCATGATTCAATTCCCCGTCAGGACACATGCTAGGGTTGCAGGATCGATTCCCAGTGGGGTGCATGCAGGAGGTAGCCAATTGGTGATTCTCTCTCATCATTGATGTTTCTATCTCTCTCTCTCTCTGAAAAAAAAAATATATATATATATATATTTTTTTGATGTGACAGAGGAAGACTGAAGAGGGATGTAAAGTCTCAACATCCCCCCTTTCCCTGCCCTAGAAATGAACTTTCGGCTTATACCCACGCAGAATGTGTAAATGCTTCAAAGTGCCTACAAGCTCCCTTGAGAAGACCCGGAGGTACTGAGAGGGTAAAGAACCTACAGAGGGCTGACTTGGAGCAAAGGGGCCACACTATGCAGGCAATGACTGGGGCCACCAACTGCCCTGGTGGGAGTCATACATATAGTTCATCAGAGACCAGTGGGAATCCTGAGTCCACATAAGTCCATGCACACTGTCTCCTTCTGTTGCTATAAGGTCACTGGCGCCACCTCACCTATACTACCCCCACCCTTCTTAGACAGGAGCTGGGTTGGGGAGGAAGTGAATCACTGATTAAGCAATTGCCAGAGTTATCCAAGCAGAGACTTAGCTCCCTTAAGAGAATGTTAAAGTGGTTGGTCAAACTGAGCTTCTCAGGATGGATGAACATTTAGTTTCCTTTGCTGCCCTGGGCGTGGGAAGCTCATGGGAAGATCAGAGCAGTTGCAAAGGCACAAAGGTACTACAGTTCCTTTGCACGTCTGAGTGTAGAAGGAGGCATTCTGCAGTCCTCTTTCAGGTCTTTTTAAGATGAGTAGACCAATGGAAGTTCATATCGTCTGCTATGTACTTTCTCTCCTAGTGAGTAGAGAGCTCTTCGATTGAAAGACTGAGTCTCACTGGTCTCTGTAGCCCTACTGCCTCATGTAGGGCAGGAAACATAGTAGGTGCTCAGTAGAGTTACTGACTATTGAATGGACGAGAACTTGAGGGAGTTTCTCAAGAAAAAGAACATGGATAGATGTCCTTCACAGATATAAATGGAGAGAATAAAGGACAACTGTGAGAGGGAACTGGGACAGAGGAGGGAGAGCAGGGGGGGCACCAAATAATGACTGCCGATGACAGACCACTTTGTGAAGACACGAGACACCCCTTTGTGAATTCCCGGAAGTAACGAATTCCCTTTGAAGGGGCCATTGATTCAATAGGCTGTAGGCAATTGGGTTACAGAGACATAAGTCAACAGTCAAGCCAACTTGTTCTCACACATAACACGTAACATTGACCTCAGCTGTCCTTGCTTATCTTGTTTTATCTTTCCATGTGTTCTGTTGTTTTGTTTTTTTTTTTTCTCCTGGATGTCTGTCCCATATAATTGTTGACGATGTGGGCTGTGTGTTCTTTTTTTGACATCCTGATTATAAACATTACCGTTCTTAACTTCAAAAGTATATTTATACTTGTCTGCCTGTCCGACTTTTGAATCAGAAAATGTGGTTACTGCTGCCATCTCCTCATTATCCTGGGAAACTCCCTGGGGCAGAAACGGTAACTCTCCACTCTTACAGGTCTCCTCGCAGGGCCTGGTTTTGAATTCTGTATAATGTGGCTGCTGAAACAATGGTGTGGACAGATGCTTGACTGACAGCGGTAATGGCCTTGCTTAGCCAAGGCCATGCCCCTTCCTCCTCTGAGCATTTCAACAGATGCATTTTCGAGGGCATTGTCCTCTTCTGAGCAGCACAGGCCGGTCGGTCCTCCTGGCCCTTCTGCTGCACAGAGTTGCACACTCCTATTTGGCACCTCCTCTGGGACTCTGGGATCCTGACTCCTCATCCCTGCACCCATGGCAGCCCTGGCCTGCTGAACTCACACCTCTGTGCTGCGCACTCAGATGTGTTCCTGAAGCTCAGAATGGAGCCCTGACACACACACACACACACACACACACACACACACACACACGATATGTAAATAATGACCAATTTTATTTTATTTTCCATTTATCCCCCTATACCCTCTTCTACATCCACCCACTCCCCCCCCCCCACACACACACAATCACCACACTGTTGTCTGTGTACATGAGTTTCCTTTTTTTTCTTTTTTGCTCAATACTTTCACCTCCTCCAAGAGTTGTCTGCCTGCTCTCTATGAATGAATCTGTCTCTATTTTGCTTGTTAGTTCAGTTTGTTCATTAGATTCCACATATGAATGAAATGATATGGAACTTGTCTTTCTCTGTCTTATTTCACTTAGCATAATATTCTCCGGGTCCATCCAGGTTGTCGCAAAGGGTAAAATTTTCTTCCTTTTTATGACTGAGTAGTATTCCATTGTGTAAATGTACTATAGCTGTTTTATACACTCATCTACTGATGGACAATTAGGCTGCTTCCAAATCTTGGCTATTGTAAATAATGCTGCAATGAACACAGGGATGCATATATTTTTTCGAATTAGTGGTTTAGGTTTATTGGGACAAGTTCTCAGAAGTGAAAGTGCTGGGTCATAAGGCAGTTCCGTTTTTAATTTTTTGAAGTATCTTTGTACTGCGTTCCTCAGTGGCTGCACCCGTCTGCATTCCCACCAACAGTGCACAAGGGTTCCCTTTTCTCCACACCCTCTACCGTTAGATTTCAGGATGTCCCCACCCACTTGGCCTGTTCCTTTGTTCCCAGGCTCCAGGAAGAATGTTCTGGCACTGACATTACTAGAGAGGTTTTGGCCTTACTAATGGCATAACATCAGTGGGGATTTTTATATTTAGCATCCCCCCCCACCTTTTCTTCATTCACTTCCTGCTATTGAGTCGTATCTGTGCCTCCTTCACTAAATTGTAAATAATTTTTCATAGCAGAATGGAAAAAATCTTCCAAAAATGATACCCAAATCCCTCTTACAGAGGGAACTGTCTTTAGCAAGAAAAATATATAGGTATGCCATATGGAGTGGAAGGTAAAACCTTAAGCACAAGTAGTCAGGGAACAAAAAGATAAACCACTGTATATTAGAAATAAACAGGACTTTGGTGATGGGGAAAGATTAGGGGAGAGAAATGAAGAAGGGGAGAGGGAAGGAGAGAGCAACTTGGTGGGGAGCTGAAGAAAACCTGAACAACTTGCATTGCTACACTAAAAACCCTTCCTCTTCCGTCTTCTGAAAAGTTCAATACACACAAATGCAGTATGTGTGCTTGTTTCTAGCTGATCGAATATAGCTAAGATGATAGGATAGCTACTCCCTTGATTAGGTGATATGATGTAAGACCCAGACTTAGCAGACCAGAGAGAGAGAGAGAGAAAGAGAGGGAGAGAGAGAGAGATTGTTCAGTTAATAAAATAACTGCCATGGTATGAAAGGGCCACATGGCAAGCAATGGCTGGCAGCCTAGTTGCTGAGAGCAACCCTTAGCCAACAGCTGGTAAGATAATAGGGACCTCACTCCCACAATCACAAGAAAATGAATTCTTCTAACAACCATGTGAGCTTGAAAGAGGACCCCAAGCTCCAGAAAGGAATGCCCACCAGCCAACACCTTCACTGAGGTCTTTTGAAACCTTGAGCAAAAGACCCACTAAGCTGTGCCTGTACTCCTGACCCACAGAAACTGTAAGATAATAAATGCATGTCCGTTCAAGATGCTTAATTTGTGGCAATTTGTTATGCAGCATAGAAAACTAATACAGGAGAGCCTGGCTGGTGTGGCTCAGTGGTTGAGCTTTGACCTATGAACCAGGAGGTCATGGTTTCATTACCGTGGTTGTGGGCTCGGTCCCCAGTGTGGGGAGTGCAGGAGGCAGCCGATCAATGATTTCCCCTCATCATTGATATTTCTCTCTCTCTCTCTTCCTCTCTTAAATCAATAAAAACATATTTTAAAAAAATACACGACATCCAGTTAAATCGGTATTAAAGATGAACAATAAATATAAAAGAAAAAACTAATACAGGAGAGAGAGAGAGAGAGAGAGAGAGAGAGAGAGAAAGAGAGAGAGAGATTATATACTGAGAAAGCACGATTTGGGAGTCAAAGATTGTCCTGTCCTAGGACTTTGGAAATTTGAATATTGGTACCTTAGTTTGGGTTCCTCCAGAGGCAGACCCTGAGATAAGAAGTTGGTTTATTCAAAAGGTGATCCTAGTGAAACCAGGCAGTATATTGGGGAAATGAGACATGGAAGGGCAGGAAACCAATAAAGGCTACGTATCAATCAAATGACCATCACGGGCAGCAACAGCTTAATCCTTTCAGGGAACTCTGGGAGATAATGAAGACCATGCCTCAGGGTTATCCCATCCAAGGGGCCAGGGAATTGGGCTATTTAGTCACCATCAGATGTAGGCCGAGGGCAGCTTCGGAGGGGAGAGGGGAAGCTAATTCCTCAGACTGCTGGCTGATTCTCACATGGAGGCATCTTGTCCACACCTTCCCTCCTCTAACTTCTGTGTGTGTGTGTGTGTGTGTGTGTGTGTGTGTGTGTTTCAGGCTTGGTCTAACCTTTTACCCGTAGCCTTTACTCTCTGACTAAGCTACATGATGGAAGGTGGCCTTTCTACTCCTTGTGCCCCCTATTACAGCTGAAGTTATTTTTGATTCTTTGTTCCATAAGCCTATATGTGAACGGTGTTAGAGCGGTCCCTACCATAAGTTTGAGAGAGAGAGAGAGGATCCAGGAGGCCAAGCCAGCCAGAGAGTTTGTAGAGCTGTGGCATTGCCTGGGAAACAAGGAATGTGTGAGGCTTTGTACTGAGGAGGCAGAGCCTTGCTGTTCTAGTAGCCACCAAAAAAGACAGATTAGCTAGCTCTCTTTGGAACAAAACAAGTTTTTATTTTTTTGTGGCCCTGGAGGAATGGCCCTCGTGAGGGCATTTTTTCCTTTCCTTTTTCTTTTTTGAAGTTCTCCTAGGTAGCCCCGCTCTGGCTTGCTGCTGAGAAACATCGAATAGAAAGTGGAGATGGAGTCAAAGCCTTCCCATAGCCTCGTCCTGAATGTTGGTTTTGCTGCCTGCAGATTTCTGTAACTGTGAGGGGTCACTCAGAGGAAGAGCATTCTGCAGAGAGAAGATGTCTCAAAAGGTCTGGGTTTGTTGGGAGAAATATGTGATCCGGGTGCGGGGTGGCATGGGGTCCTGGGTGCGTTTCTGTAAGGCAGAGGAGCTGCTCCCGTTTCCATACTGGAAAACTGAAAAACACCAAAGCCTTTTATGCTGAGAGTAAATATTTGATTTCTGAATAGAATTCCAGCCCCCGCGGAAACTGAGGGGAACTCAGGCTTGTGTCCATGGCTGCTGAACGTGCCCTATTCAGCAGCTCTCCAGAGGAACAAAGAGGAGAAATTAATTGGCTTTCAAGTGACGGAAAGATCCAGTTTGCTGACCTATTTAAGCTGTAGTGAGGGCATTCTAGAGAACATTTCTGGAGTCCTGTTCTTCTAAAGCTTCAGTGCTTAAAGAAAAACAGAGCGAAAAATCATGGGGAAGCCACAAATACCCCCAACTCATGAAAGGCTTCATTGTTTTCCTTCTCCTGGATTTTCAGATGGTGTCCTCCCACCAACCATGTCCAGGAAGGATTCACTCCCATCCTCCATCTCTCGCCCCTTTTCAAAGAGGGAGGGGCCGAAGTGGAAATCAGCTAGTCTGCTGTGTGAAGAGCACTCCAAGTTCCAGAGATGAGTAATGTTGCTGGTGGAAATGGGATCCTTCCACCAAGTAGCAAGAAAAGCATTTCCAGGAACCGACACACGGGAGGGTGTAGTGGTAAGGTTGGGGTACAAATAAAAGACTGCCGCTAGGTCCATCATGTCTTATCTCCATCCATCCCACGTGGAAGAAGTCCAGCCTTGTTTTCATCAAGCCCAGAAGAAGGGCCAGGGTCCAGAAATTCTGGGCCATTGGTTCAATCCATGCCAAAGCTTAGCCCAGTTCGGTCTCTGACCCCATCCAGCTGGCTTAGCCTCTGTTCCCAGCTGTGCTCCAGCCAATGGTGCCTTGCTGTTCCCAGGTTCACGCTTGGGGCCCTCACTTGGGCCCCCATGAATGCATGCTACAGAGAGAGAGGGAGAGAGAGAGAGAGAAAAAGAGAAAGAGAGAGAGAGAGAGAGAGCGCGAGCGCAGGCTTATGTTAAGCTTTGATTATATTATCCCGGTCTTTCAAACTGACCAATCTCTTTCCCAATCCTTCAGGGGTTGTGCTGGATCCTCCTCCTAACCAATCCATTTCCTAGATTTTCTGGGGTTCTGTGTCCCTTATCCAATGATTCTTTTCCCAGGCCAGAGACCTCCCCTTTATGGTCACCGTCTTTGCTTTTACTGCTGCAAGTCCTAACTTTCTGCTGCTGTCATCTGGTTTCTACTGCACATGTGCTTGCCTCCCTCTGTACCATCTTGGCTTCTATTGGGCATGTGCCCAAGATGAATGCACTTCTCCTCCCCGCGCCCCCCCAATCCTGCTACAAGGCAGGATGAGATCAAGTCCCTTCTGCCAAGGATGTGTCAGTCCCCTTTGAATGCTGTGGCTTCCTAGTGAACCAGGCTTATCTTCTGGTTCAACTCCCTAATTTATTAGGCTTATTGTCTGATTCTATTTGCTCCCTTCCTTTATTGATACTAACTAGCTACCTACACTAACACTAAGAGGAGTGGGAGGAGGGTAGGGCGGAAGGAGGCTCATTCAAAAGTAGAAGAAGACAATCCCTGTCTAGGTGCTTAAATATAGTTGGAAAAGCAGCATCTAATTCTATAAGTAAGTATAATTGGTGATACATTTGCATTGCCCCTTACAAACTGTCTTTTCAAATATTATTTACTCTTCTAACAACTCTGTGTTCAGGATTTTTTTTTTCAAGGAGAAACACGGAGGTTAAGGAACCTGCTCAAAATCACGTATTTTGTAAGTCTGCATAGTTCCAACTCAGCCTGTGCTTCTTTGCCTAGTGTCCATACTATACTCCTGAAAGAAGTTGCATTCAGTCAGGCCCAGAAGAAAAAACCAGTATGAAAAAGGAAGGCTCTGAAATAAGATGTGAAGCTTATCAAGGTGGGCAAAAGGGACTGTAGAAAACAAAGCTTAATTAGCAAGAGAAATATTGGGTTCCCAGTAGTGAGTCCAGGGACACTAAGAAGATAGATCGTCATACACAGGATTCAACATAAGAAGAAACACTACCTCCACCTGTTCACTAGATTCCCATTTCCTCTTGCCCACTTAAGGACGTAGATGCAAAAATTCTCCCATCTCTCTCCTCTGTCACCAGTTTTCTCTTATCTATTGGGTAATTCCCATCAACAACAAACAAAGTGTGCTGCAATCTTTTTAAAAAATATATATATATTATTGATTTTTTACAGAGAGGGAGAGGGACAGAGAGCCAGAAACATCGATGAGAGAGAAACATCGATCAGCTGCCTCCTGCACACTCCCCACTGGGGATGTGCCTGCAACCAAGGTACATGCCCTTGACCGGAATCGAACCTGGGACCCTTGAGTCCGCAGGCTGACGTTCTATCCACTGAGCCAAACCGGTCAGGGCAAAAAAATATATATATATATATTTTTTATTGATTTCTTACAGAGAGGAAGAGAGAGGGATAGAGAGTTAGAACTTCGATCAGCTGCCTCCTGCACAACCTCCTAGTGGGGATGTGCCCGCAACCAAGGTACATGCCCTTGATCGGAACCGAACCTGGGACCTTTCAGTCCGCAGGCCGTCGCTCTATCCACTGAGCCAAACTGGTAACGGCTCAGCAGTTTCTTCAGACCAACGCGCGAGGCAGGGAACACTACACAGCGACCCCGCGCACCCACTCCTTTCCGCCGGGTTCCTGGCGCCTTCACAAGTCCCGCCCCCTCAGCGGAAGTGACGGACTAGGCCCGAACTCCGCCCTCACACCTTATCGGCCCGCCCCCGGGTAGTCCGGCAGGAAGGGGCGGGGTCAGAGAGGCTGAGGGGCGGGGCGCCCCACCGGAAGTGGCAGTTAACTGGAGGGGGTTCGTTTAGCGTCCCCGGGAGCGTTTGAGTTTGGCGAGTTGCGGCCGCTGTCTCAGCGGTAGCGGGGCCCCAAGGCCTCAGAAAGAGGCTTCTCTCTGTCCTGGGACCCCCTCCTCATTCAGCGTCTTCCCCGTAACCGGATACGGATTATTTGGACTCTCCCTCAGACCCAGGTTCTCACCCCCGCTCCCAGCCCCCGTTCTATCCCGCTGCTGCGGTCGGTCCTCCCGTCTCACCTCGCCGTGCCGCCCCTGGGTACCGTCCTCTGTCAGATCCTTCTATCCCCCATTTCTTCCGTTAGGCAATCTTTAAGCCTCCTCCTCCCCCCTTATTCCTTCCCACTGCTTTTCCCTTCTTTCCTCGCACCTTCTTCAGGAATCCCCGTTCTTGCACTTGGTCAGGCGGCTGCCTTCCCCAAGGGGCCTGCGGCTCATGGGTTAGGAAGTTGAGCTTCTAACGCGGTCGTTTGAAGATGACAGGCTTGTCCTTTCTCCTAAGCAGGAGTCACAGATTTCAGCAAGTATGGCCCCCCTCAAGAAGCGTCCAAACACCCCCAAGTTGCCCCTGGCCTTAAACCCCCGGAAGAGCAAGGACGTGCTGGCAGTGCTGGCGGAGAGGAACCAGCCTGTCGTGCCCGTGGGGGCGTGGGTGGAACCCGCCTCGCCGCACAGTTCGGGAAACACAGCGTATGTGAGTGTCAGTGTGAACCGAAATACTAAATACTGGGGTTCCTACCCCATCTTTCCCCCCCCCTCCCTTTTTTTTTTTTTGCCTCTCTGGTGTTTAAAGATAAACAGTCTGAGGATGCAATTTCTCTTCGGTCATAAATAATATATTCTTGCATTAGCATTATAGAACAATCACGGTGTATTTGCCAAAACTCACATATGTATACATGTATGTATTTCAGTTTACTTCACAAACTCTTGAGTGCTTGTTATGCACAAGCAATAGGCAACGTCTATATCTTCTACAGTGTAATCAGGACCACAGTTGGCCACATTTCATGCAACATTCATCGCTTAAAGTTTTTCTTAAACATTTTTTTTTTTATTAATTTCAGAGAGGAAAGAAGAGGGAGAGAGAGATAGAAACATCAGTGACAAGCGAGAATCATTGATTGGCTGCCTCCTGAGAAGCGAGCCCAGCAACCTGGGCATGAGCCCTGGACCAGAATCGAACCTGGGACCCTTTCGTCCACAGGTCGGGGCTCTATCCACTGAGCCAAACTGGCTAGGGCACCGCTTACAGTTTTAGATAAGTTTGGTCGTGGAGATTCAGGCCGTAAGAGAATAGAGGAGGAAAAGATGAATTCTGAGGAAATGTGTACCTATTAATTCCATGAGGACAGAGACCTGTATGTGCTGTTCGTTCCTGTCCTGGTTTATGGTAGGTCTTCAGGAAATACGTGTTGCATGAATGAATGAGGAAATACAGCTTGTGTTGGTCCTTAAAGAATGGATCTGCTGTAAGTACAAGATGGCAGGGAGGAAGGAGATGAAGGGAAACTTCTGCAAAGTTTACATGTGTGCCTGTTTACATGGTTAGACTCCTACTACTAAGTAACACATGAGGATAATTTTTTTAAATATATTTTTTACAGAGAGAAAGGGAGAGAGATAGTTAGAAACATCAATGAGAGAGAAACCGCTGAAACCGGTTTGGCTCAGTGGATAGAGCGTCGGCCTGCGGACTGAGGGGTCCTGGGTTCGATTCCGGTCAGGGGCATGTACCTGGGTTGCGGGCACATCCCCAGTAGGAGATGTGCAGGAGGCAGCTAATCGATGTTTCTCTCTCATCGATGTTTCTAACTCTCTATCTCTCTCCCTTCCTCTCTGTAAAAATCCAATAAAATATATTAAAAAAAAAAAATGAGAGAGAAACATCAATCAGCTGCCTCCTGCACACACACTGCTGGGCATGTGCCCGCAATCAAGGTACATGCCCTTGGCCAGAATCGAACCTGGGACCCTTGAGTCCACAGGCCGACACTCTATATCTACTGAGCCAAACCGGTTAGGGCATGAGGATAATTTTGTAAGAAGATTTTTATAGTCTTTCACCCAAACCTGTTTCACTTCGCTATTTGTTCAGATTTTATTATGACATTTAACACATTACATTCATAATAAGTTGTTTACATATCTACTTTTCCTGATGGAGTGTGAGTTCCTGGATCACAGGGGGGGAAAAAACCTTATCACATTTCCATCTTCATCTTAGTTCCTAACAAATATGGGCATTCGGTAAGTATTTATGGAATGCACAAAGTGTGTGAAGGTTTCTGAATGTATAGTATAGACAGGATGATGAGCATGAAGGTGAAAAGTATGAAGTTTACTTAGTGGTCCTTAGAGGAGAAATGAGGTATGTTTAAAGTAAATGTTAAATAGTAATGCAGTGTTTATTTTATTTATGTTTTTATGTATGTAAGTGTGTATGTACATATTCATTTATTTCTACTCTGCCTATTTCCAGAAAGGATTTTAAGAGTTTGGGTAATGTATGATTAAGTGCTAAGACTATGGTATTTAAAGAAGAAAGATAAGACTTTGTGAATACTGATCAGGGACTCAAATGCGATAAAATGTTCCAAATTGTTTTGGATATGTATTGGAATTGAGCATTACACAGATATTAAATACCTTTATATTCAAGTCTCTGTGTTATATAGAGGAAATAAAGGAGAATTAAATACATTTCCTGCCCTCAAAGAGATCATAATCTAATGAAGGAATCAAGAAACACTGTACTCAGTTAACGTTAATCAGAGGTACTAAGCATAACAGAGCTGAGAGGAAGAAAGGATTGTGGGAGGTACTAGGAGGTGGGTATTAGATGGTCTGGGAGATGGAGTAGGTCTTTACTAGATAGAGATTACAGGAGGGCATGCGGGGTTAAAAATGGAGCATAATTCTGAGTATGAAGGCATTTTAGAATAAGATATTTTGGTGAGTGATGAGCAATCTGGTGTGTCTGGACTGTTTCACTATTTTAGAAAATGTAGAACATAAGATGGATTTGAATTGATTCATTAAGAATTAATGAAGACACTGTTTGTTCTCAGTTCATTGAAAAATTCAGATTGGATTTGAATACTCCAAATTCCAATTTTCATTTTATTTTTTATTTTTTAAAAATATATTTTATTTTATTTTTTATTTTTTTTAATATATTTTATTGATTTTTTACAGAGAGGAAGGGAGAGGGATAGAGAGTTAGAAACATCGATGAGAGAGAAACATCGATCAGCTGCCTCCTGCACAACCCCTACTGGGGATGTACCCGCAACCAAGGTACATGCCCTTGACTGGAATCGAACCTGAGACCCTTGAGTCCACAGGCTGATGCTCTATCCACTGAGCCAAACCAGTCAGGGCAAAATATATTTTATTGATTTTTTACAGAGAGGAAGGGAGAGAGATAGAGAGTTAGAAACATCGATGAGAGAGAAACATCGACCAGCTGCCTCCTGCACATCTCCCACTGGAGATGTGCCCGAAACCCAGGTACATGCCCTTGACCGGAATCGAACCTGGGACCCTTCAGTCCGCAGGCCAACGCTCTATCCACTGAGCCAAACCGGTTTCGGCTCAAATTCCAATTTTTAGTTTGTGATTTGCTTTGAAGTTCTCAGCACTCACTAGCTATGTCTAGATTATCACCTCTGAACTCCTGTGATTTCCTTACTCTACTGGGAATTGTGGATTATAGAACTGAGTTATTTTTTCAGGATTGTTTCCTGACTTGTGTTTATAACAGAGCCCTATTGGGAAAAATGGTTGACATTAAAGTTCATTTTCTGTCTTTCATCTTTAAAGACTGCAGCATATGTAATTGAGAAAGAAATAAAGGAACAGTTAAGAAAAAAACAAGAAGCTTTGAAGCGTTTTCAGAGACAAGCCAAACACCGAGTAAATCAACGAGTTAGGCTAAGAAAAAAGCAACAGCTTCAGAAGTTCTGTGAAGAAGTAAGTTCAAAGTGAGCCCTGGGTAAAGAGTGAGTGGGAAGTGTATGTGTTCTGAGATAAGCTATGACAGTACCAGCTCACTTTCTTTAGATTCCATGCTTTGTATAATCTGATTTGCTGGTGAGAGCAGTAGATTTGTATGTAGAGAAACCATGTTTTATTCCTGTGTTGTTCTGACTCATTTTTTGCTCCTACTAATTAAAAACAATGTTTTGGATTCCTTTTGGGGTTTGAATTCGGGCTTATGCTATTTTTTACAATTAAATTTATTGAGGTAACATCTACACTAATAAAAGAGAAACATGGTAATTGGCGTACGACCACTACCCTTCCCATTGGCTAATCAGCGTATCCTTATGCAAATTAACTGTCAGCCAAGATGGCGGCCAGCAGCCATGCACTGAAGCGAGCAGGGAGGCTTGCTTCCTCCAGGGACTGCCGCCTCACTTGCCAGACTCTCAACTGCAACTCTAAGCAACTATTACTATGTTGCAAATAAGAAGCTAAACAAAACCAGCCCTGGACCGCAACATTGTATCCATGTTTTCAGCAGCGAGGCCTCAGAGCTAAAGCTGGTCCAGAATAAAAAAAAAGAAAACAAGGAGCGGTTGGGAGCTTTTAGTCAACTGCCAGTGGGAAAACAGCCCTCAGCCCCTCAGTCAGCCTGGCCAGGCACCCCAGTGGGGACCCCCACCCTCATCCAGGACACCCTTCAGGGCAAACCAGCCAGCCCCTACCCATGCACCAGGCCTCTATTCTATATAGTAAAAGGGTAATATGCCTCCCGGCACCGGGATCAGCAGAGCAGCGAGGCTCCCGGCACCGGGATCAGCGGAGCAATGAGGCTCCCGGCACCGGGATCAGCGGAGCAATGAGGCTCCCGGCACTGGGATCAGCGGAGCAATGAGGCTCCCGGCACTGGGATCAGCGGAGCAGCGAGGCTCCCGGCACCGGGATCAGCGTGACAGGGGGCAGCGCCCAAACCCCCTGATCAGCCCTGCTCTGTGCCTGATAGGGGGGAGCTCCCCAATCCCCCGATTGCCCTGCGGCTCTGTGTGTGACAGGGTGCAGTGCACCAACCCCCTGATTGGCCCTGCTCTGTGTGTGACAGGGTGCGGCGCCCCAACCCCCTGATTGGCCCTGCTCTGTGAGTGACAGGGGGCAGCGCCCCAACCCCCTGATCGGCCCTGCTCTGTGCGTGACGGGGTGGCGCCGCAACCTCCCCATCGACCCTGCCTTGAGTGTAACAGGGGGCGGTGCCCAACCCCCCAATCAGTCTACCCTGAGAGTGGCATTGCAACCTCCCGATCCGCCCTGCTCTGTGCATGACAGGGGGCGGTGCCCCAACTCCCCAATCGGCCCTGCTCTGAGCCTGACCAGGGGCTGCACTTAGGGATTGGGCCTGCCCTCTGCCACCCAGGAGCAGGCCTAAGCCAGCAGGTTGTTATCTCCCGAGGGGTCCCAGACTGTGAGAGGGCACAGGCCGGGCTGGGGGACCCCCCCCCCCAGTGCACAAATTTTTGTGCACCGGGCCTCTAGTTGGTTAATAATACATAAATTTCAGATGTACAACAAAATTCATTATCTGTGTACTCTATTACATGTTCACCACCCAAAATTTGGTTCTCTTCTGTTATCAGATATTTGACCGTCTCTACTCATTTTGCTCTTTCTCTCTGGTAACTACTATTCTGTTGTCTGTTGCCTATGAGTTTGTTTTTGTTTGTTTTGTTAGTTTGTTACTTTTTTGTTTGAAATTCGACATATAAGTGAAGTCATATAATTTTTGTCTTTTTCCATCTGACTTATTTCACTTAGCATAGTACCCTCAAGATCATTCATGTTACTACAGTGGCAATTTTTTTTTAATGTCTAAGTAGTGTGTGTATGTGTGTGTGTGTGTGTGTGTGTGTGTATATATATATATATATATATATATATATATATATCACATCTTTATCCATTCATCCATTGATGGACACTTAGGTTGTTTCCATGTCTTGGCTATTGTAAATACTGCTGTAGTAAACATAGGGATACATATATTTTTATGAATTAGTGTTTTTATATTTTTCATGTAAATACCCAGAAGAGGAATTGCTGGGTCATATGGTAGTTCTATTCTTAATTTTTAAAAGAATCTCCATACTGTTTTCCATAGTGGCTGCACCAATTTACATTCCCACCAACAGTGTACAAGGATTTCTTTTCTCCGTATCTTCTCTAACACTTACTATTTCTTGTCTTTTTTAAAATAGCCATTCTAGCAGGTATGAGGTGGTTTTGATTTGCATTTCTCTAATAACTAGTGATGTTGAATATATTTTCATGTCTGTTGGCCATCTGTATGTCTTCCTTAGGAAAATGCTGTTCAGATCCTCTGCCCATTTTTTAATCCGATTTTTTGTGGGTTTTTTTTTTTGTTGTTATTGAGTTTTATGAGTTCTTTATATATTTCGGATATTAATCCCTAATCGGACGTGTCATTTGTGAATATCTTTTCCATTTGGTGGGTTGCCTTTTTGTTTTGCTGATGGTTTCTTTTGCTATGCAGAAGCTGTTTAGTTTGCTGTAGCCCCAATTGTTTATTTCTGCTTTTGTTTTCCTTGCCTTTGGAGTCAAATTCACAAAAAACATCTCTGAGACCAATGTCTGGGAACTTAATTTTTTTTCTATGTATTTTATTGTTTCAGGTCTTAGATTCAAGTCTTTATTCAATTTTAAGTAATTTTCGTGTATGATGTACGATAGTGGTCTAGTTTCATTCTTTTGCATATGGCTGTCCAGTTTTCCCAGCACTGTTTATTGGAAAGACTTTCCTTTCTCCATTGTATATTTTTGGCTCCTTTGTTGTAAATTAGTTGCCCATGCATATGTAGGTTTATTTTGGGGCTCTCAATTCTGTTCCATTGGTCTGTATACCTATTTTTCTGCCAATACTATATCATTTTGGTTACTATAGCTCTGTAGTAAAGTTTGGAGTTGAGGAATGTGATTTGTTTATTATTTCTAGTAGTTTGTTGGTGGAGTTGTTAGGGTTTTCGATATATGTAATCATGTCATTGCAATTAATGACAGTTTTCCTTCTTTCCTTCGAATTTGGATGCCTTTAATTTTTTTCCTGCCTTTTTGCTCTGGCTAGGACTTCTAATACTATGTTGAATAATAGGTAAGGTGGGTATCTTGTCTGTTCCTAATCTTAAAGAAAGAGCTTTCAGCTTATCATTGAGTATGATTTTAGCTGTGGGTTTATCTTATTGGCCTTTATTATGTTGAGGTACTTCCTCCTATACTCATTTTTTTTAGGTTTTTTTTTTCATAAGTATATATTATAACTTGTCAAATGCTTTTTCTGCATCTCTTGAGGTAATTACATGATTTTTTTTTATATTTAGAATTAGGCAGCTGGACTCAGTTTAGATGATCCCAATTTTGTTGGTAACACCCAAAGCATCAGAGTCAGGAGCCAGTCGAACATATGCCGCCTTCTCTCCATCAGGCCTGATCAGTGTGTTGACGTTGGCCACAACAATGTCATAGAGCTTCTTCACAGCCTGTTTGATTTGGTGCTTATTGGCCTTGACATCGACAATGAACACAAGTGTATTATTGTCTTCTATCTTCTTCATGGCTGACTCGGTAGTCAGGGGAATTTGATGGTGGCATAGTGGTCAAGCTTGTTTCTCCTGGGTGCGCTCTTCCGAGAATATTTAGGCTGACTTCGGAGCCTCAGTGTCTTTGGCTGTTGGAAGATGGGTGACGTGCGGATCTTTTTTCTGTGGCCGTGGACACCTTTCAACACTGCTTTCTTTGCCTCCAAAGTCTTTGCTTTGGGAGGGGCAGGGGCTTCTTTCTTAACTTTCGATGCCATCTTCGTAAAAAGGAATTATGTGATTTTTAAAAAATATATATTTTATTATTTTTTTACAGAGAGGAATGGAGAGGGATAGAGAGTTAGAAACATCAATGAGAGAGAAACATCGATCAGCTGCCTCCTGCACACTCCCTACTGGGTATGTACCCGCAACCAAGGTACATGCCCTTGACCGGAATCAAACCTGGGACCCTTGAGTCCGCAGGTCGATGCTCTATCCACTGAGCCAAACCGGTTAGGGCAGAATTATGTGATTTTTATCCTTCATTTTGTTAATGTGGTATATCACATTGATTAATTTGCGGCTGTTGAACCATCCTTGCACCCCTGGAATGAATCCCAGTTGATCATGGTATATGATGGTATAGATGTTTTACTTGCTGTAGATGTAAGGGGATATGCAAAGGGGTCTTCTCACTTTTCCATGATGCTGACCTGGCTTATGCTTTTTTTATTAGCAATGTGAACTTTGGGCTAATGACAACTTCTCTGGACTGTAGTTTCTTCACCTATAATGTGGGGATATAATTCTTGTCTCATAAGACTGTTGTGAGAATTAGATGAGATAATATAAATTATTAGCACATAGTAAGTGCCTGGTAAATGTGTTTTTGCCAGATTTCTGCTACCTCCCCCTGGCACCAATTTTAAATCTTTTGGGCTGCTTATAGACATTATTTATACTGGGTTGGGGTGGAATCTCACTAGAATCATGTCACTCTTTCTTCCTTTGTATAGGCAGAAAAAGAAGACACTGTAGGTATGCTGCCTTCAGATCTAGAACACTTCACTTCTAAAAGAACAAGAGTTTTTCCGAAGACTTTGAATGCTGCTATTGGAAGTGCTTGGTCACCTTCTTCCCAGAAGCTTGATGATGGAATACAAGATAGAGAGAATGAGAATCAATTAATACAACATGCCCTGGCTGTAAGTACATATTTATTGTATATCTACAATTTTTTGTAGATGTATGACATATTAGGATGTGAAGTAGAGATTAGGAGGTATCACATTCAACTTTGCTTTTTCTCACCTTTTTAAAAATCTTTATAAAGTGGGAAATAGTGGGATGATGTTTATTTTAATATATGTTAAAAAATATTATATTTGTTTTTGGTAAGACAATTTAGAATCATCTTATATAAGGTGCCAAAGTGTTAAAGTTCAAAAGTTATTAGAAAGAGCTTTGGCCAGGTAGCTCAGTTGGTTATAGCGTCATCCTAATACACCAATGTTGTGGGTTTAATCCCCAGTAGAGAACATATAAGAATCAATCAACGAATGCATAAATAAGTAGAACAACAAATCATTGTTTTTCTCTCTCTCCTTTCCTCCATCTCTCTCAGTTTGTAGCATATGGGCAAGGTGATCCTAACCTTTGGTGCAAAAAAGGTTACTACATATGTGGGGGATTTTGTTTGTTAATTTTTTTTGTCGTTTAATCCGATTCTCATAATAAATAGTTCTAAAAGTCAAGTAATAATATAGGAAATTCTCAATTAACACATTCAGAGGTTTTTTTTACCTGTAACTTTTATTTAGTGATTCATTTTCTATACCTGATATTTCAAAATTAACCACCATCAGTAGATCCATTCACTTGAATCACTTGATGCTATCCAGTCAACTCTATTCATAGTATGCCTGAGCTTTTGTCCAGTTGATATCATATATTTCAGGTCTGCTGTGGGAATTATCTTCATCTTACCACTTAAAAATTATATTCCTAGGGATAGTGAGAGGAAAGCAAAATGTGGAAAATGATGATTTTGTGCAAATAAAAGTTGTGTAACTGCTAACGTGTTTGATCACAGTATGAAGCAAATCCAATTGTGCTATTAGTATAAATAGGGAAAGCTTTATAAGCACATGTTATGTTGAAATATTTAAAAACTTTTTTTTTCTTTATCCAAAACTACAACTTTTTCTTGTCTTTGTTCAGTTTGTAGTCATCATTTTTATAAACATTTTTGTTTTCTTTTATAAGATTATGAATAATTTGTTGAGCAAATATTTATTGAGCCAGGCACTGCATACAGTAAAAGGGATAGAAAATTGATTAAGACAGACGCAGTCCTTGCTTTTATGTTCCTTGTAGCTACAAATCCCACTGAAGTAAGAATTTTACTTCATCTGTATAAAACATAAATAGATCAGTCCACCAGATGTACTGTTTGTTCAACATTGTAGGGATACTAATAAAATGTGAAATAGGACCCTTTGTGGGTTTATATTTACAAGTAGACATACAAAGCTAATAGACCCCCAATTTAGTAGACATTAATATAGAGATACTTGCTGTATTTGGTGATAAAGTTGTGTTTTGGCAGTTCAAAAAAATTTAAATTCCAAAGGAATAGTTAGGAAAGAATTCCTGGAAGAGGTGGAATTGAGCTGTATATTTTGAATTGTTAAGCTGAATTGAATTGGTAAATTCAAGAGAATTTTGAGATAGGAGGGACAGTTAAAAGTCTGGAATGTGTATTAAGCCTGATATATTTGGAGTAAGTGATAGAACCTTTCTAATGCTAGTTTATAGAGGAAAAAACAGAAAATGAGGTTAGGTAGGAGGAAATCAAGTTATGAGAAGCCTTAAATGTTTCAAAAATTTTTTATAGTATGTTTTTTTCTTAAAAGATGAACTACTAAATGTTCAGTGATTTAAACCAGCGGTCACCAACCAGTGGTCCGCGAGGTCCGAAAGGTTGGCGACCGCTGTAAACTACTTCAAGCCTATAAACTTTTGTCCACACAATACCATGACAATAGACACTTTTTAAAGTTTACTGTTTCTGTTGCAGTTCTTATCCACTAGATGTCACTAAGAGCTAGACAGCGAGACTGTTCAAGCACAGCCACCTTTAGTTTTTCTAGAACTGGTTGAGTAAATAGTTCTGAATGTAAGTGTACTTTTCAATTTTCTTGTGATTTAAGGATGAAATAGTTTGATAGTTTGACATCTGGGATGTATTTCAAAATAATGTAAGGGTGAGGTGAAGTAGGGGGTTATAAATAAAACAAGACTGGCCAAGAGTTACAGTATTCTGTCTACTTTTATATGTGTTTGAAGTTTCTAATATATTTGAATTTATTTACATTTTACATTAAATGTTAGACAAGAAAAGACATTATCTAGTCTAACCTTTCTCTCTCTAAGGAATTCTTTTTATAGTGTTTCAAGTATACATATGGCCCTCTAATTTCTGCTAGAACATTGCCACTGTTGATCAACTCACTTTTTAGACTTTACTTTTTATAAGATTTGAAATAATTACAAATATTTTTTCAATATACTGAGTAAAAATCTATAAGTTTTACTCTGGGTCTAGTTTTGTACTCTCAAGTTACAGAGGATAAAATACCATGGTGATCTCTAAGAACACATCAAGTATTTGATTATAGTTATCATTTTTCTCCTTTTGGATTTTTACATTCCTTGACTCTACTAGCTTTTGATGTCTGCTGGCATTCCTTTGCTTGTGGCCACATCATACCAATCTCTGCCTCTGTCTTCACATCACCTTCTCTCCTATGGGTCAAATCTTCCTCTGTCTCTTGTAAGGATACTAGTGACCTGGTGTGCGAAATTGCATGGCCCTGCCCACCCACCCACTGCCCCACCTTGACACCCTAACCTCTCCATCCAGAGCTTGAGTGTGCCTGGCCCCGCCCCGACACCTCCGCCTTCTCTATCCACTTCAAGCCCGGCCCTCAGTCCCATGAGTCGCCTCTGGCTGGTCCCATCTCCAGAGCAACACGGCGGCTCCGCCCCATCATGGCGCCAGAGGAGAGTGTGGAAGCCTTGTACCTGCTGTGGAGTTTCGAGCGCCGCTTCCTGGTGGCGCGTGCGCTGCGCTCCTTCCCCTGGCAGGTGGGCAGCGGGCATGCTGAGTGCAAGCAGTGGGTGGCAAAGGGCCGGTGAAGGGGGCACTACGGGCCCTCGCCCCTGCCCTTCCTGCCGCGGGATGGTCCCGCCTCCTCCAGGCACCTCCCTGCTGCCACCCTGTCTCCGGAGCAATGCCGTGGCTCTGCCCTGCCGCGCAGGCAGCTTCCTGCTGAACAGTCGTTATGGTGTGAGGGCATCACAACCATTAGCATATTAGCTCTTTATTATATAGGATTATATAGAATGTGTGATAGCATTTAGGGCCCATCTGAACAATCCAGTATTATTTCCTCATCTGAAGATCTTTAACTTAATCACATCTGCAAAGGCACTTTTTTCTTATAAAGAAACATTTAAAAGTTTCAGGTATTGGGACCAGATATTTTTGGGTAGCCATTGTTCAGTCCTCATAGCAGGTCACTGAAAGGGCCTTTGGGTTGAGTTTTGACGAAGGGTTTAGATAATGACAGAGCAAAAGAATGAATATAATATATATTCCAACTGCTTTGGCCACTTGAAATTCCTGCTTATGGGACTAAAATCAATCTGTGACTCTAATTGAGTTTTAAACTCAATGGGAAATGAAAATTATGTATCCTCATTTAAATCTGTTACATTGTGTAGGGCAATAACATGCATCCTACTGGGCAATGAGTAAAAGGAGGCATATTCACCAGCTGGTGTGGCTCAGTGGCTGATCATTGACCCATGAACCAAGGGGTTGCCAGTTCAATTCCCAGTCAGGGCACATGCCCGGGTTTCAGGCTCAATTCCCAGGGGGACATGCAGAGGCAGACAATCGATGTTTCTTTCTCATCAATGTTTCTCTCTCTCTATCCCTCTCCCTTCCTTTCTCATAAAATCAATAAAAAATATATTTTTAAAAGGAGACATATTCATGGCTTTGTATTTTTTTATAACCTCAACTGCACATATACCTCTTTTTGCATTTTAAGTAACTGTTGTGATCCCTTTAGCTACTCTGTGCTAACCAAATGTAGAAATCTCCTTCCTAGTTGAATAAAGAGTGATGTTTCAAGCAGATTTCTCTGGTTAGAGGTATAGACATTGTAGAAGCAAGAACAAAACAGAGGTGATATATGCTGTAAGGAAAATGGGCTGGTTGTGAAAGTGTTTTTTATCCCTACTTCACTATTAGTAAAAATCGCAACAGTATTTACTATTTACTAGAGGCCCGGTGCATGAAATCTGTGCATGGGTAGGTTCCCTAAGCCTGGTCCCTAGGATCAGGGCCAATCTGTGGGGTGACCAATGGGGCAATCGGGGGCCTCCACTAACCCGCCTTGGCTGGCCTGGTGCTGCCCGTTTGCCAGTCCTGCCCCCCACTGCCGCAGCCAGTTGGGGCCTGCGGGCTGGGAGCAGCTCCAGCATTGAGCATCTGCCCCCTGGTGGTCAGTGCACATTATAACAACTGGTCGTTCTGCCGGTGGTTACACCATTCAGTCAATTTGCATATTAGGGTTTTATATAGATAGATATCTATAAATAAGAGTCATGATTTTCCTTCCAAGGGAGAACTAATCTCATTAAACTTTCACTGGTTGGGTTAGAACTGGTCCCTGCTTTGCCATAATTTCACTGTGTGCCACAGGGATATGCTTTCCTCCCATATGACATATAGTGCTCAGCCTAAATAAAAGGTACTTTGTTCATTTCTGTATTTTCCTTTAAGGAACATTCTATACAGATTTGTGAAATATCGAGTAGGCTGTGCTACTCTGAAAAAGAATTAAAAATAGATGCTTACTGAAATTACTAGGTAGAGATTAGTAATGAACACAAAGTCAACATACTTGGTATTAATACTCACTATCAGCTGTTACTTAGAGTACTTAAACTAATTGGTTCTGTTGAGATGTTGGGGTTTGTGTCCTCAGGTAACTTAGGAAGGCTTCATGGAAGAAGGGAGATTTGAAAAAATACTTTAAATAACAACATTCTTCAAATGTAGGGGTGAAGAAGGGTTCATGTAAATAGGAAAAAAGGATTTTAGGAGGACTAGGAATTAGAGACATCTAGCAAGGAGTAATAAAAGGTAATTAGGTATGCAAGGACCAGAAGGTAATAAGTCTGTTCAATAATTTCTAGTGTAATAATTCAAACTTTTAGGTTCTGATATTTTTGTGTACAGAGTATAAAACATACCTTATTTAAAAAAATTTGAGCCCTTAAATCAAGTTATGAAATGCAGTCTCTTAATAAAAATAATGTAAAAACACTATCAACAGGTCACAGTCTCCTTTATAAGTAATCCTCTTGTCTTAGGTCTCTCATTTCTTAATAATAGGGGCCTGTGTTCTTGTTGGAACACTTTAGTGAATTTGGTATTAAGACATTTGTTTGCTTTTTTTCCCTTTCCCCTGACAGCTTAGGAAAACCATGAAACAGGCACGTCACCAGCTGGCATCCTTTAAAACTATGAGTCAAAAATATGCAGCAGTGTTTCCAGAAGATACAAGGAAAAGCTGTCCCACCCAACAGGTAAATTAATTTCTAATAAGTTTTTTAATAGAGATAAAAATATAGATAAAGATTTATTTATATCTAATTTCAACATTACTTACAACTGTAAAATAATTGGAAATAACCTTAAATATCCAATAGCAGGGAATGGTTAAAAAATTATGATACATCTATATACAACCATTCTAAAAACTATCATGATTTCAAAGAACATCTGAAGACAAGGGAAAGTGTCTGTAAGGTAAAGTTTAGTGAAAAAAGTAGGATACAAAATTATATACAATATAATCTCAATTTTAAAAATTCATTCAACAAATATTTATGGGACATCTACAAATGCCAAGACATTGTGTTAGAAGCAGGTGAAAAGATGAACAAAGATGCCTCAAGGAGCTTCTGTGCTGTGGGGAGGCATATAATAAAGAGATATCTATTATATTCTATGTAGAATATAATTTCTAACAGTAAGTGCTATGAAAAAAAAATAAAGTAAAATAAAGAGATGGGGAGAGAATACTGTGTACATAGACAAAAGCCTAGAAAGAAGTGGATCAAGAAGTTAATACTGATTATTTCTGAGTAGTTGTATTATAGGTGATTTTTATTTTCTTCTCTTGGTTTCCTTTCTTAAAAGAAAATTTCTTAAAATTTTTTCTATAATGTATATATTTTGCTTTATAATTAGGAAAAAATACTGTTATTTTTAAAAAAGAAAGAAATTGTTTTGATTCAACAGATAACATAAGAGTGAATAATTGGAACCCAAATGCGGAGCTAGACTGAAAAGGATATTTAAGGCTATACTTGTAAAATAACACTGTTTTGGTGCCTACTTATTTCAGTGTTCACATATTTGGATGCTAAACTCCTTTACTTTCCTTTGTTTACATAATTTTGGGATTAATTTCAAGTTTTGGTAGGCAGCATCTAGAAAAATGGACCATTAGGCTTATTTATTTATTTATTTATTTTTGCTACCATAGACTCTGTTTTATTTAGTTCTTCCTCAGCTTTGCTTCCCAATTAGTATTCTTTTATATTTTCCTACATTGTACATATATATTTTATTTTTGTATTTTTTTCTTAAGTATCTCAACAGTCAAAAACACTTGTCACTTATATGTTTGCAGTTGGTAGAATACTAAACTATACTGTCTCCCTCCCCAGTGTTAAGAAATTTATAATTAAATTTCAAAATACAAGTGGGCAGCGGTGTGTATCCATATATGGCATTCCATCTAGTTGCATTCATACTGGTTACCTTTTCCTAAAGAGCATTGCCATATTGAGACTCAACGTAGAGTTTCTTTTGTACCTAAATTCTTCTCAGTGGCTTGGTATCTTTTTTTTTTTTTAAATATATTTTATTGATTTTTTACAGAGAGGAAGGGAGAGAGATAGAGAGTCAGAAACATCGATGAGAGAGAAACATATTATCAGCTGCCTCCTGCACACCTCCCACTGGGGATGTGCCCGCAACCAACGCACATGCCCTTGACCGGAATCGAACCCGGGACCTTTCAGTCCACAGGCCGATGCTCTATCCACTGAGCCAAACCGGTTTCGGCTGGCTTGGTATCTTGACACTTTTCATACCTACCCTAGATTTGGACTGATTCCAGGGTACTGTTAGAAAGAGGCGATTGGACACATTCTAATAAACCAGAGAAAAAGGGTTATTTGATGCTAGAGATTGTTATTTTATATTGTGTGGAACATGTTCAAACTGCTCAATTGTTTTTTCCCACAAAGAGTACTGTTCACAGGTCTGACTGAAATAATTATCCAGTAGAAGGAAGGAGGATTAAGCCTGAGATAACATCCTTGGATAAGCCAGTTGTATACGTCAAAGATGCCATTTAAGTGCAATACATTATTATGATGGTGATGACGATGATGTTTAATTCAGGCTGCTGCTTGAATTCAAAGAATTCATGTATATTTTTCAGGTGTAACATCAGAAACAAATCTCCATATAATTGAGAGTGATTAAGAAATTCGTGAAGTTTTTCTTATCACTTATTTCAAATATGTAATCCTTCCCTCAGATCTGAAGTTTTCTACCTTCTCAGTTATCTGAAGTGGAAACCTTCCAGTCAGAAAGGAGAACCATCTATAGTCTATTTGAATTCTGGTTTCATTTCCTTGTTAGATTTTTTTTTTTACTGACATTAGAATCTGTCTGGTTGTTATTGTTGTTCCAGACCTGGAGCTTTAAGCAGAAGATATACTTGCTCGCCTGCTGTCAGGTCACCAAGACAAAAATCATAAGCTTTCTGAAATTGTTACTGGCATCTTTTTATGTGCTTATTGCCCACTTATGTATTTCTTGTGGAGAAAATGCCAGTGTGATACCATTTTTTAATTGGGTTATTTGTCCTATTATTAAGTTGTAAGAGTTCTTTATATATTCTCAGTACAAATCAGATACATGATTTGCAAGTATTTTCTCCCGTTCTGTGAGTTGTTGTCATTTCACTTTCTTAATGCTATCATTTGCAGCACAGAATTTTTAATTTTGGTGTGTCCAATTGATCTAGTTTTTTTGCTGTTGTTGTTGCTTGTGCTTTTGGTGTGGTATCTAATAAGCTATTGCTTAATCTGAGGTCCTGAATTTTCCTCTTATATGCTCTTCTAATAATTTTATAGTCTTAGCTATTACATTTAGGTCTATGATCCATTGTGAGTTAATCTCTATATGTGGTGTGAAGAAGTGTTCTAACTTAATTCTTTTGCATATGGATATCTACTTGTCCCAACACCATTTGTTGAAAAATTATTCTTTCTCTATTTAATTGTCTTGACATTTCTTGAAAATTAGTTGACTGTACTATTAAGTGTAAGAGTTTATTGCTGTCTTTACAATATTGTCTTTGGCGATCCATGAAGATGAGATCTATTTATTTAGATCTTCTTTAATTCATTTCAACAATATTTTATAGTTTTGAGTGTACATTTTTGCACTTATTTTGTGATGTCCTGTTTTTGTAATATTTGACTATACTAACCTACTAAAATTGTATTAGTAGTGTGGTAAAGCCTAGGATGTTATTGCAGTCACATTGTTTCCACCTGTAATAGATACATTTGGATTTTTAGAATTTTTATATAGACATAATATTTTCATTTTTGTTTGTGTGTTCTTTAGGAACCTGACTCTGAGGAATCTTCATCGATTACGATAGACAAGAAAGGGAAAGAAAAATTGTTTTGGAAGAACCAACAGGGTTTCTTTTCTGAAGAGAAGAACAAAACTTTCAGCAGAGTTCAGGTAAAGCAGAGTGAAAGGAGTTAGTATAATTGAAATTAAACTAAAATGACTTAGACTAGGGATGCCAGTACTGTTGTACTGGTTTGGGATTATAGTAAATCTAAATGGTTACGTGGAGCAAAGTCTATAATTTCACATTTTATTCTAATAATTTGTTTGACTACCATATCCTTTTAAGATTATTTTAAGAGTCTCTGGAAAACCTATATTTGATGTTTATGTTCACTTTTAGAAAATACAATTTAAAACTCCATTATATGCTGTAATAGAAGAGGAACAGCTAAATGAGTTACAGGATATTCTGCCAGAAACCCAAGATTATCTTTCAGAAACCCAAGGTGATCTGCTGGAGACCCAGGGTGATCTAACAGGAGTGCAGAGTGTTAAGCTGGAAGCCCAGAATATTGAGCCACATTCCCAGGCTGTTGAGCTGGCAGGCCAGCCTATGGAAGGCCAAGTTGTTGAACCCAAAGCCCAGGCCATTGAACTTAAAGTCCAGGTTGTTAAGATAGAACCTCAGAGTCTGATGCTGGAAGCCCAGAGTATTGAACTAGAAGATGGAAATATGTTGGAAGTCCATGATTTTTTATCCCCAAATCAGGCTTTTCTACCCAAAGACCAGAACATTCTACCCAATGACCAGAATATTTTACTCAAATGTCAGGACCAACATATTCTACGCAAAGACCAGCATGTTTTCCTCAAAGACCAGGATATTCAACCCAAATATCAGGACCAGGATTTTATACCCAAATGTCCAGACCAACATATTCTACGTAAAGATCAGCATGTTTTCCCCAAAGACCAGGATATTCAACCCAAATATCAGGACCAGGATTTTATACCCAAATGTCCAGACCAACATATTCTACGTAAAGATCAGCATGTTTTCCCCAAAGACCAGGATATTCAACCCAAATATCAGGACCAGGATTTTATACCCAAATGTCCAAACCAACATTTTATACGCAAAGACCAGCATATTCTTGCTAACAACCAGAATAGCGTATTCAAATTTCAACACCAGCATTTTCTACCCAGAGAGCAATGTGTTCTCACCAAAGATCAGCATGTTTTCTCCAATGAACAGAATACTCTATACAAATGTCAGGACCAGGATTTTCTACCCAGATATCAGGTAAAATGGAGTGGGAAGGAGATAAAGCAAGAAGAAATAAGCTACTTAAGGTTTGGAGTGGGATTTGCAGGGACTAGATTGCAACTAATTTGGAGATTCATAGTTGGAAAAGATAATATCCTGGTTGATTTCTAAAAGCTCTGGAGTTCTCATTAAGTCTTAAAGTAATATCAGCAGCATGTTACCCTGTCTGAACGATGTACCTTTAAATATATACATATATATAATTGATTTCAGAGAGGAAGGGAGCGGGAGAGAGAGAGATAGAAACATCCATGATGAGAAAGAATCATCGGTTGACGACCTCCTGCATGCCCCCCACAGAAGCCCACAACCCAGACATGTGCCCTTGACTGGAATCAAATCCGGGACCCTTCAGACCGCAGGCTGATGCTCTACCACTGACCCAAACCAGCTAGGGCTGGGCAATTACTTTAAATAAAATCTTTATTAGGGAGACTATTTCTGGCAGCCATAATCTGCTTTGACAGCTAAAGACAGGCGAAGGAGTGGCCCACAAGTGTCCAGTAGCATCTTATACCAGATTACAAGGCCAGCCCTCTACTAGAGATCAGTTAGACCAAAAGGAAGAAGTAAGAGATTGACAGGAATTATTTAGGGGTGTGGCTGGGCTAATGTGGAATAGAGTATAGTGTTTTTTTTATTCCATAAGATGTCCAGTTATTCTCTGACCTCAGAGAACTCCAGAATTCTTACTATAGCCTAAAGTACTATTGGTTAACATGTCTTTCTAACTGAACAATTGCTATTTTGTGTTTGTTCTGTTTTAGAAAGCAAGTTAAAGCAGCCAGCATCAATTTCCAGAGGTAGGAGAGGGAGAGAGGTATTTTCTTTGGATGTCCATCAAAATCAGGCCTCCATCAGGGACATGGTAGGACACAAAAGGGAGAGAGACCAGCAGGAACTGAGTTGTTCAGGGTTTAGTTTGGAGCTTGCAAAAATTGTTCTCAGCTAGAACGGACAAAAAGTATGGTTTTCTGTTTTATTCCAATGTATCCTGAATTTAAAAATTACCATAAAGTTCACAATAAAGCTCAGAATGTTATTGCTATCATATTATTCCTACTAGACAATTTACAGTTTGTATTTATTTTCTTTTAGAAAGTCCGCTTCAAGGAGCCATATTCTGTTATAAATGAGAAAGGGAGAGATGGCTTTTCTCTGGCAGGTTATCAGTCTCCAACTCCTAAAGTCCAGGACCAGGTGTGCATCAGAGATCAGGTAAAGCAGAATAAGAAAGAGATAAATGGGAAATAATGTGCTGGGTTTTAGACATTCTCAACAACTGGTAATGTGAAGTGTAGTCAGGTGCAAAGGTCCCTGGTCTAATGAACTGTATCAGTCAAATCAGTTCTGTGATTCAGAAGGCTGATAAACCATGTTTAGATTCTTCTTTTTGTTGTTAATCCTCACTTGAGGATATTTTTTCATTGATTTTTAGAGAGAGTGGGAGGGAGGGGGAGAGACTGACAGAGAAACATTATGTGAGAGAGCCACATCAATTGGTTGCCTCTTGCATGTGCCCTCACTAGGACCGGGGATCGAACTTGTGACCAAGTATGTGCCTTTGACCGAAATTGAACCTGGGACCCTTCAGTCCACAGACTGATGCTCTATCCACTGACCCAAACCAGCTAGGGCTGGACAATTTACTTTAAAAAAAAAATCTTTATTAGAGGAACTATTTCTGGCAGCCAGAATCTGCTTTGACAGCTCAAGTTGGGTGAATGTGTGGCCTACAAGTATCCAAAAGTATCTTTTACCAGGTTCCAAGGCCAGCCCTCTACTAGAGATCAGTTAGACCAAAAGGAAGAAGAGATTGACAGGAATTACTTAGGAGTGTGGCTGGGCTAATGTGGAATAGAGTATAGTGTTTTTTTTATTCCATAAGATGTCCAGTTATTCTCTGACCTCAGAGAACTCCAGAATTCTCACTATAGCCTAAAGTACTATTGGTTAACATGTCTTTCTAACTGAACAATTGCTATTTTGTGTTTGTTCTGTTTTAGAAAGCAAGTTAAAGCAGCCAGCATCAATTTCCAGAGGTAGGAGAGGGAGAGAGGTATTTTCTTTGGATGTCCATCAAAATCAGGCCTCCATCAGGGACATGGTAGGACACAAAAGGGAGAGAGACCAGCAGGAACTGAGTTGTTCAGGGTTTAGTTTGGAGCTTGCAAAAATTGTTCTCAGCTAGAACGGACAAAAAGTATGGTTTTCTGTTTTATTCCATAGTTTCTTGAGTTTATAAAATTACCATAAAGTTTACAATAAAGCCCAGAATGTTATTTCTATCATATTACTCCTACTAGACAATTTACAGTTTGTATTTTCTTTTTTTAGAAAGTCCACTTCAAGGAGCCATATTCTGTTATAAATGAGAAAGGGAGAGATGGCTTTTCTCTGGCAGGTTATCAGTCTCCTACTCCTAAAGTCCAGGACCAGGTATGCATCAGAGATCAGGTAGATCGGAATAAGAGAGAGATAAATGGGAAATAAAGTGCTGGATTTTAGACATTCTCAACAACTGGCAATGTGAAGTGTGGAGCCTGGTGCAAAGGCCCCTGGTCTAATGAACTGTATCAGTCAAATCAGTTCTGTGATTCAGAAGGCTGATAAATCATGTTCATATTCAACTTTTGTTGTTATTCCTCACCTGAGGATATTTTTTCATTGATTTTTAGAGAGAGTGGAAGGGAGGGGGAGAGACAGACAGAGAAACATTATGTGAGAGAGCCACATCTATTGGTGGCTTCCTGCTCGTGCTCTACCAGGGCTGGGGATCGAACCTGTGACCAGGTATGTGCCCTTGACCGGAATCGAACCCAGTACCTTTCAGTCCACAGGCTGATGCTCTACCCACTGAGCAATACCGACTAGGGCACCATGTTCATATTCTAGGAATAGAATCAGACTGTTTTAATTTACTAAGATTACATTACAGCTTTTGCTGAAGCTAGTGGAATTACCTTGTGGTAATTGCCCTGACATGAATAAAGTAAGAAGAAGTAGTAGATCCTAAATTACTTAAAATTTGAGGAGTTTGTGAGACTATTCTGTATATGGCTTGGGATTAAAAATTAAGGCCTACGGAGTTGAGCTAAAAGTGTCACTTCTTGTTCAGATCAAAATGTATCAGAATATCTTCACCTGATAGCATTTCCCTGGAGTTCTCATTGCAGCCTACAACATTATGATTAGCATGTTACCCTGGTTAGACAATTTCTTTTCTGTTTTTGTTTTTTCTTTAGAACATGTTTTTCGAGCAGCCGTCATCTTTTCTGAGAGAAGTGAGAGTGAGAGATGAATTTCCTCCGGAGTATCATCATTATGTTAACCCTCAAGTCCAGGACCAAGCCTCCCCTGGAGATCAGGTAGAACAGAAGACTGTGGGGAGGATGTCACTTTTCAAAGGAGTAACAGAGACAAATTAAGATTTGGGCTGGAGCTTATCAAGGTAGCTTATATGTAGGATACATAGATTGGAGGCTTCTAGAGTTAGGCTAACAATATCATCTTTTCAGTTATTTCAAAATGAGCCCCTTCTAAAGACTGCAGATGAGAAAGCATACCTTTGTCCAGGGGTCCTCAAACTTTTTAAACAGGGGGCCAGTTCACTGTCCCTCAGACCATTGGAGGGCCGGACTATAGTTTGAAAAATACTATGAAAATTCCTATGCACACAGCAGCGGCAAAAACACCCGGTGGGCCGGATAAATGTTTTCGGTGGGCCGCATGTGGGCCGCGGGCCATAGTTTGTGGACCCCTGCTTGTGATTTGAGTTAACTGAGAGACAGGATTTATATAATTGGTTAACAGTAAATTGTTTTTTTAAACTCAAGTCCTTTAGCCTATTTATTTGGCCTTATACATCTATAATAATAAAATCATAGTATGCTAATTAGACTGGATGACCTTCCAGACAAAGCCAGGGCTACAAGGGAAGCCTGGGTCCCGGGTGCCTGCTGGCGGCTGGAGAGAAGCCTGGGTGCCAGAGGGAAGCCGGTGCCGGCAGCCGGGGAAAAGAAGGCCTACTCTTGCACGAATTTTTTGCATCGGGCCTCTAGTTATTTTATAAATGCTGAAGGGAGTCTACTTTTGATCAACAAATGCAGGATACCAAACCCAGGCATCCAGTTTGCAGACCAGTTATGATGGCTACAACAAGCTATTTGCTGCCTCAGAACTTCCTGAACTTTACTAGTGTTTGTGCATGAATTATTGGGGACACCAAGTAGGAGTACTTGTGAAAATGACACCAACTTGTCTCCTGGATTTTCCTTGAGAAAATGCTAGCAACATTATAAAAATACTAGAGTCCCAGTGCACGAAATTTGTGCACTGAGGGGGAGGTGTCCCTCAGCCAGGCCTGCACCCTCACGCAGTCCAGGACCTTTTGGGTGATTTCCACCTGCCAGCTTAGGCCCACTTCTCGTTGGGAGTGGGCCTAAACTGGCAGGAGGACATCCCTCTAGCAATCCGGGACCCCTTGCTCCTTACTGCCCACCTACTCGCTGTTCCTTACTGTTCAGCTCACTGCTCCTTAGCACTGCCATGGAGGCGGGAGCGGCTCCCACCACCACCACTGCGCTTGCCAGGTGTGAGCCCGGCTTCTGGCTGAGTGACGCTCCCCCTGTGGGAGCAACTGACCACCAAGGGCAGCTCCTGCATTGAGGGTCTGCCCCCTGGTGGTCAGTGCGCATCATAGCAACTCGTCTTTCTGTTCGTTCCACTGTAATGGTCACTTAAGCTTTTATTATATAGATTGCCTTGTTGCTTTATCTTCTTTTAACTATGCTATTGCAGAAAGAAAAAGTGCCAGAACAATCTGGGTTTTGCTTTAAAATACTCCAGAAAAAAAGTGGGAGAAGAGATAGATGAAAAAATAAAACGTTGCCAATTATTGAAGCTGGGTGAAGGGTATCTTGGGATTCATTATACTCTGTTTTTTCCCTATTTTGATGTGTGTCTGGAAATTTTATATTAAACACACACACACACACACCCCTGTTAAATTATCCTACCCTAGTGTCATTATTCTGGGATTGTCACTGAAGTCTACATTATTGTCACTAACCCATCATTTTTGCTTATACAATTAGTTTTGTATTTTGTTATTTCTTTAAAACTACTATACCAAGCAACAACTCCCCCCCCTTTTTTTTTTGAGAAATGAGAGTTTGAAACAGGAATTGCTTCTGGAGTGCCATTGGCTTGTTTCACCCAGAATTCAAGACCTAGGCTCTCCAGAGAATGAGTAGAGAATGCTCTAATAAGGAGTAAGTAGCAGAGAGTAAATTGCTTCGGTTTTGTCTCAAGATTGACAGGGCAGTGTGGTAACTGCTCCAGGGGTTTAGTTTTAAGGTCAGTAATAATGGACAAAGATATAATATCTTCTTGTTTTGTGATGTATCACACCATTCTGACCTATTGAAACGACTTCAGGCCTCTTCACTGAAGCATTCACTGTTGCCCTGGCATGATGCTCCTGCTTGGAAAATATTCAGTGTTTATGAGATCTTTTAGCACAGGAACTATGAGCAGGCCTCACGTAATATGACAGCTGAGATATGGAGAAGGGAGTTATTTCTGGAGTGCCATGAATATGTCGTACATTAAATCCAGGATTCAGGCTCTGCCAGAGAGCAGGCAGAGCAGAGTAAAAAGTAAGCAGCAGAAAGTAAATTAGAGTTGGATCTGGGCTATGCTACTAACAACAGTGATGATGATGGTGATAGTGTTGTCTCTTAATAATATTAATAATATTAATATTATGACTGACAGTTTACATTCTTAAGCTAAAATTGATCTAGAACCTTATGTCCATTGTCTCATTTAATTCTCACAATAACTCTGGGAGATAGATTTTATTATTACCCTTGTTTTATAGTTGAAGAAACTTTTGATTGCTTTGTGGACACTGTTAAGGTCCAAATAGTAGCCAGAAGTATGTCTACTTTTATACCTTACTATATCATATTCTTCTGACCTGTTTAGATGATCTCAGGGCTATCATTGCAGCCTGTAGTATTTTCACTACCATTCTGCCACTGCTCATACATTTGGTGGGTGCTTTTGTATCTTTTTAGAGTTTATACTCCAGGCAGCAGCCATCTGTCGGGACAGCTGAAAGGTGGCGCGATTTGCTTCTGGATGGCCATCAGTATCTTCCAGCCAAGCACCGGAGAGAGGCTTCCAGCAGAAGGCAGGTAGGAGCAGTAGACTGTAAACAGGAGTACAGGCACTTACTGCACTGCGGGTGGTAAGGCTGAGCACAAAGCAGATTCTTGTTTTATATCATAGAGTGTAAAACCTATCCTGACCTAAGATTACTCTAGGGCTCTCACTGAAACCTACAGTATACTCAGGAGCACTTGTTGCCTATTGGGAAAACTACATGTTATATGTATGTTCTTTGTGAAAGGTGTATTTCTGGTGGCTATTCTCTTTTATGGTGTGAGAGGAGAAGAAATGAGTGGTTTCTGAGGGGGAGGGGTCAGGGGGATCTTCCAGCCAATGGCCAGGACTAGATCTCCCTCATAAGCTGCTAGAGCATATGGCAGGGTCACCAAGAGATAAACTATTCAGAGTTTGGGCTGGAGCTTGTTAGGGTTTTGTTATATTGTTAAAGTTTTGGTGTTTTGAGTGAAGATCAATGGTTTTTCAAGAAAATATTAAAATACCCTGGCCCTAGTAAGATTTTTCCATGGCTTAACTGAAGTCTATTAGAATTTTACCACTGTCTGGATAATTTCTATCTTGTGGTTTTATCTTGTTATTTTAAAAACAGCCTCAGGTAACCAGCATTGTTACAATATATGAAAGAGATAAAGAGAAATTTCCTCTTGGCTCTTTTAGGAGAGCAAAAAGAAAAGGAGGCACAAAGGCAGAAAGTAAGATTTGGGCTGAGGTTTTCCGAACTAGACTGCCACTCTTTTGGGATTTTTAGTTTGGGTCTATAAGGTTGGCCTAAGGGTTTGCTGTCATGTTTTATTCTGCATCATCATTTATATATGCTGAACTATGCTGGGCTCTTTCCTACCTCAGGTCTTTTGCATATTTTCCCCCCTCTCCCTGCATAGTCTTTTTTTTTTTCTTCACAAAGCTGGTCCTTTCTTATCCTTCAGGTTTCAGCTAAAATTTCACCTCCGTAGAAAAGACTACCTTGAGCAAATTATCAAAAATAGGTCTCGCCTCTTCTTTGGTTTTTATTTTAAATCCCTGCTTTCTGTTTCCTTCTCAGTACAAAAAAGACTTTGTTATTATTTACTTATTTACATCTTTTCCACTGGGCTGTAAGCTTCCGTATGGGCAGCCGTTAGCACAATACTGGTACCTGGTAGTCTCTTGCTAAATATGTTTTGAATGAATAAGTCAGTCAGTCAAACATTTATTGAGCACCTGTTAGGTGCTAGCCATTATTTAGGTTCTAAATATCAAAGATAGCATGCTGAAGAAGACACAGCACTCAATTTCTAAACAGGAGAGACTGAGACATAAGCAGATGCTTATGAAGCAACGTGGCTAGTTGTAGAGAAGGCATTAGGGCATTATCTAAGCACAGAAGAGGGGTACCCAACCCTGACTGTTCAATGGAGGGTGTGGCTTTGTAGTCACAGCCTCCTCTTGTCCTTCTGCCATCCAGCCCTGAAAATCCTCAGCCCTGATCAGTCCTTTTTCATTTTAGATTCCCAAATAATCGAGCCTCATGGAAGAAAACACTTTATTCATGTAGATTTGAACCACATTCATACTAGCATTTACAGTCCCAGCTGGGTCCCCAGTACTGCTTAGCATTTTTCTTGCCTGCCCCTCCGATAGCCCACACTGATAATTCTAATCCTTAAACACTTCTTAAAGTTCTTGCTGTTCCCCGTACTCTCTGGCTTTCATAAAGAAAATTGAAGCCATCACACAAAACTGCCTCAGCCATTTACTTTTCGCTATTCTGCCTATTCTTACTATCTCAGAGGAAGAGTTGTCTCTCTTTGGACCCATATTCTGGATTCTCCTGCTACCTTTACGTCCGTGTCCAATTTTGAATGTTATATAAGACTTTGGTTTCTGTCAAAATCCTCTAAAGAATGTTGCATCCTTTTTGTTTGCAGCAGGCATCACCTGGCTGGGTTCAGACTCTCAATAGTTTCTCGCCTTCTATGAACAGTGACTTCAGTGTTCAGTTCTCAAAGCCTTCGTTGTCCTCCTCTAGGTCCAGCCCTGTACACACACAGCTCAGTGTGACTCTGGGATGTGTGCCAGTTCATACACGGAATTAAAGGATCCACTTTTCTAGCTCGCTCCCCTTCAGGATACCCACCCTCTACACTCCCCAGATCCCACTGACGACAATTTTTCTTACAATCAATGAGAGAGAGAGAGAGAGAGAGAGAGAGAGAGAGAGAGAGAGAGAGAGAGAAATCTGTCGTGGGCTTACTCCTTTACCAGTGCTGGAAGCCTAGTTTTTCTTTCTTTTTTGAAAGCAGAAAATAATTTCATTTTTATTGTAGCAAAAGTAAATCCAAACAGAAAGAAAAAAATCCACAAAAATTCCAGAGAGAACCATCATAAGCCTTTTGCTATTTCTCATTTTCCTATAACAAACAAATGAATCACTTTAAAAATCATAGCCTTATTAAGATATACAGTCTAGTCTTGTCATTCACGGTAGCTATGTTCTATATAGTTGCCTCAGACACCAAATTAGTGAATTCTGAACCATTGCTCCTAGGGAAGATATAGGTTAGGTTCCTGGGAGCATCTGATCACATTTCTGTTAGCTGATCAATACATTACCTTGTTGTATATGAATTGTTGTTTAAAGACCCCTTATTTAATATAGTATATTGTTGATTCATTGACATTGAACTCGGGGCTAATAGCACTGTGGCCTATGCCTGAATGAAGCTTATCTGATATATGTATATTCTCCATAAAACACATCATAGCCTTTTTATGCTTAGGAATACTAGCTACTACTGTAGCACTGTGCTTGGGGGCCATTTTAAACAGCAAAATCACCAACAAAAAAGCAAAAAACTTGGCACTAATTATACCTTGAAAAGGATACTTGTTTACAGTATCAAACTTGTTCAGCCTCAGCTGGTAATGTGCACATCTGGTGACTCAAATTTTTCATAGCTCTGTGCATGTCTGCAAATGACCACAAAAACACCGTGAGTATTGATTTTGGAATTTCAAATAAGTTTCAGCAAATAGGTGAATTCATAAATAAGGAATATGTGAATAGGAGGATTGACTGTAATTTACATACTCTACAATTCACCTATTTAAACTGTACAATTTTGTGTTTATAGCATATTTAAAAGGTGGTACAAGCATGGCCACAAACAATTTCAGAACATTTCATCACTCTGAAAAGTCTTATACCCATTATAGCCTTTTTCCCTCACCTCTACCCCCAGCCTTAGACAACTACTAGTCTACTTTCTGCCTCTATAGATTTGCCTTTTTTGGACATTTCATATAAATGGAATCATGCAAAATATGACCCTTTATGACTGGTTTATTTCACTGAACATCATGTTTTCAAAAGTTTATCAATCTTGTAGCATGTAGCATTACTTCATTCCTGACGATTGGATAATATTACATTTTATGCATTTAGCACATTTTATTTATCCATTTATCAGTTGATGGAATTTGGATTGTTTCCATTACCTGGCTATTATGAATAATGCTGCTGTGAACATTTGTGTACAAGTTTTTTGTTGAGATATGTTTTCATTTATCTTGGGTATATACATAGGAGTGAAATTTCTAGGACATAATGTCACTTTATGCTTAACTTTTTGAGGAACTGTCATACTGGTTTCCAAAGTGGCTGTACTATTGTTTATTCCCACCAGCGGTATATGAGGGTTCCAGTTCTCTGCATTCTCACCAGCACTTGCTATTACCTGCGTTTTTAAATTATAGCTATCTTAATAGGTGTGATGTAGTATCTCATTGTTATATTTTCCTGATGGTTAGTGATGAGCATCTTTTCATGTGCTTATTGGCCATGTGTATATCTTCTTTGGAAAACTATTAGATTCTCTGCCCAGTTTGTAATTGAGTTTTTTGTCTTTCGATTATTGAGTTATGTGAGTTCTTAATATATTCTACATACAGGTTCCTTTTTAGTTATATGATTTACAAATGTTTTTTTCCCATTCTGTGGGTTGTCTTTTTACTTTCTGGATGGTTTCCTTTGCAGCCACAAAAGTCTTAATTTTGATGAAGACTAGTTTATTTTTTCTTTTGTGGCATTTGATTTTGGTGTTCCCATAAGAATTTTATGTCTTTTACATTTAGGTCTATGATTCACTTTGAGTTAATTTTTGTATGTAGTGTTAGAATAGGGGTCTAACTTTATTCTTTATCATGTGGCTATCCCGTTATCCTAGCACTATTTGTTGAAAAGATTATTCTTACCCATTGAATTCTCTTGGCACTCTTGTCAAAAATCATTTGAGTGTGAATATAAGGGTTTATTTCTGAAAAGTCATTTCTATTTTGTTGATCTATATAATTTATCCTTATCCTGGTGCCACACGATCTTTGATTACTCTACTTTTGTAGTAAGTTTTGAAATTGGGAAGAGTGAGTCCTCCAACTTTGTCTTCTATTCCAGGATCATCTCAACTATTTTGGGTCCCTTGCATTTTCGTATGAATTAAAGAATCATTTTGTTAATTTCTACAAATAATCTAACTAACATTTTGATGGTGATTGCATTAAATCAGTTTGGGGAATACTGCTATCTCAACAACATTAAGTCCTCCGAGCCATGAATATGAGGTGTCCTCCCATTCATTTAGATCTTAATTTCTTTCAGCAATGTTTTGTAAGTTTCTGAGTATAAAATTTACACTTTCTTTGTTAAAAATTTATTTCTCAGTATTTCTTGATGGTATTATAAATAAATTTTCCTCCTTAATTTTGTTTTCAGATAGTTCATTGCAAGTATATAGAAATACAATTGATTTTTGTATAATGATCTTGTATCCTGCAACTTTCCTGAAAGAGAAATAATCTTTAAACTAAAAAGATTAAAGTAATTTTAAGCTTTTATTTCTAAAAGTTAGAGATCATAATTTGACTCATGATGTCCAAGTAAGTAGACCAAGTTATGTTATAAGACTTCCTGATAATGTGGGAGAAATTAGCTCCAGTCTTCTCCCTCTTTGTCAGTTGTTTTGTTAAGATATTTTCAGTCTCTTATTCTTAAGAGAGTTGTATAATTGAAAATGCTTATATATTTGAGACATTAAGGGAGCTGGTTTTATATCTTGGATTCAATCCCAAGCACACTCATGATAGAATGATATTAAGTGACTATATCAGAAGAACTTTCATTCTGGGCATTTTGATTTGTTATTAGTTCATCCATGTTTTTGACTTGAATCTTTTTCTTTGTTTTTGGTTTTTTGTTAATCCTCACCCGAGGATATTTCTCCATTGATTTTTAGAGACAGTGGAAGGGAGGAGGAGAAACAGAGAGAGAGAAACATCGATTGGTTGCCTCCCACAAGCACCCCAACCAGGGCTGGGGATCGAGCCTGCAACCCAGATACGTGCCCTTGACTAGAATTGAACCCAGGACCCTTCAGTCCATGGGCCAACGCTCTGTCTGCCGAGCCAAACCAGCTAGGGTCTGAATCTTTTTCTTTGGTTTATTGTTTTTATTTGGTTAATTCAGTCTGAAACTGCTTCCTTTCATTCTTTTTAAAATTTTATTCTTTTATATATATTATATGTATATGTATTTGGTTTTTTATTCAGTTGAGCTCAAGGTTGCAGGAGAAAAGAATCAATAGATGGAAATACCAAAAGTGTGCAAGGGGCTAACTTTTAGCAGTTTTGTCACTTTGTGTGACTGGACTTTTGAACAGGTTTATGATAAATATCAATCAGGATGGAACACTGAATTCCAAACTCCACTAGGACTTCAGTTTGGAGTAAATCAAGAAGAAGACAAAAAAGAGGTATGTAATGATAAATGCTTTTGGACACCAGTGTTTCTACTGTAACAATATATGTGAAATTAGAAATAATTTGTTGTGCCCTAATAATTAAGAGCTAATACTAAAAATTTCATAAAGGCTAAGAAATTACTTGAGTTATTATAATATGTTAAACTTCTAAGCTCCTAGGATTTAGGGTACCTTGATGTGAAATCAGAGATATTATCCTACTGAATTTCTTCAATTAGTGATATTTGCCACAATAACTTATTTAAAGGAAGAGTTTTCATTTATGGCTTCCTTTTTTCCTCCCCTTTCAATCCAAAGTTAGTGTAAACTAACAGTTTTTAACACTGTCCATGCACCAGTATCAGATGTGGAGCTTTTTTCAGATATATATATTTTTTTGGTATCTGAAAAGGTAGGTTTGGGGCATCTGTATTTTTTAAAAAGTGTCACTGATGATTGTGCTATATCTTCAATATTGAGAACTGCTATTAGACTTTTAATGTTTTTACTAAAAGGTTACAAACATGTCTGTGTGTATACTATTGCTATTTGAGTAGCTATGTCCTTAAAAGAGAATATATAAACCCAGAGATACGAATGTATCACACATCGTAGTAGCACTTGCTTTTGTTATACCTGTTCCATTGAAAAGTATGATGCTCTTATATTCCTCAGTCCTTCTCTGCTCCCCACCACGTTAGGCTAGGCTTAGAGTGTGGTTTTAATTTTGAAAAGTTAGTGACTACTGTTATAAAATACATCTCACATTCTTTCTGTGGCCTGGCTTCTATGGTACTTACTACTTGGTTATAATAAATATAGTATATATTTTATCCTACCAAGTATAGTCATTTCCTCAAGTGCCATTAACAAGGGACTGTACCAAGGGCAAACTAAATTAGTGCTTCTTTCTCCAATTTGTCTGTAACATATAATGGCCATGTGCTTGAAGATATAAAGGTCTTGCTATATGTGATATCCTGAGCCACCGTAAATAGAAGGAAATTAAGGACTTAGTTCCATGTGGCTTCCATATCATATCGTTTTCTTGTCTAAGGCACAAAGATCATTTCCTTCCTTGGAAAGTCCTCTGAGAGCAGAATCTTAACAATTTTAACTTCTTTCCTTTAGCGTCAAAAGCGGTACCTGAGATATAGGCGACTTTTCATGGATATTGAAAGAGAAAAAGTAAAAGAACAACAAAGGCAAAAAGAATGCAGGAAGAGAATTGAAAAGTGAGTTTTTTGATCCTCATTGTGATCCTTAAATTACTAGTTAAGGTGATTTTAGAAGCTAAGTTTTAGAAATAATCAGGTAGTGGTTTTGCCTTCTGAGCCATAGTGGGAACAACTATTTTTGATCTGGATGGAAGTATTAATAGATGATTAAGGGCTATGTTTTTAAATAGTGATACTTAAGCAGAAAGTACAAAGAGTTCCCACTTACCCCCTGCTTCTTCTATTGTTAACATCCTGTACCACAGTGGTACATTTGTTACGACTGATAAACCTATGTAGACGCATTATAATCCATATTTTACATTCGGATTCACTCTTGGTGTAGTAGATTCTTACAGTTTTGACAAATGTATAATGACATGTATCCATCATTACAGCATCACACAGAATAGTTTCACTATTCTAAAAATCCCGTCCTACAGCTGTTTATTCATCTCTCCCTCCCCCAATCCCTGGCAACCACTGACCTTTTCACTGTCTCCATTGTTTACTGCCACAGAGTTGTAATCGTGCAGGATGTAGCCAAAAAGCCTGTTCAGTTGACTCCTTTCACTTAGTAATATGCTTTAAGGTTCTTCCAATGCCTTTTCATGGCTTGGTAGCTCATTTCTTTTTAGTGCTGAGTAATATTATAGTGTCTGAATGTACCACAGTTTATTTATCCATTCACCTACTGAAGGACATCTTGGTTTCTTCCAAGCTTTGGCAATTATGAATAAAGTTTCTATAAATATTCATATACAGGTTTTATGTGGGCATAAATTTTTAACTCCTTTGGGTAAATACCAAGGAATGCGTTTGCTGGATTGTATGGTAAGAGTTTGTTTACTTTGGATAGAAATTGCCAAGCTTTCTTTCAAAGTAGCGAAACCATTTTGCATTCCACCAGCAGTGAATGAGAATTCTTGTTGTTTCACATCCTTGCCAGCATTTGGTGTTTTCAGTGTTTTGGCTTTGGGCCATTCTAAGTATCTAATAGTATCTCATTGTTTTAATTTGCAATTCCGTAATGACATATGATGTGGAACATCTTTTCATATACAGTTGACCCTGGAACTATGTTGGGGTTATGGGCACCAACACCCCCACACAGTTGGATATCTGCATATTGCTTTGACTCCCCAAAAGCTTAACTACACTCATATCTATGGGAGATTGGTTCTAGGACCCCCCTATGGATTCCAAAATCTGTGGATGCTCAAGTCCCTTATTTATGGTATGGCATTGGCATTGGCATTCACGGATTCCTAACTCTAGATTGGAAATACTGTTTCCATCTGCAGTGGTTGAGTCCACACATGCAAACCTGGGGGATCCAAAGGGCCAACTTTAGATTTATTGGAAAATATTCAAGTATAAATGAACCCACGCATTTCCAACCCATGTTGTTTAAGGATCAACTGTACTTATTTGTCATCTGTATATCTTCTCTGGTGAGGTCCCTATTCAGGTCTTTAGCCCATCTTTTCATTGAGCTTTTTTAAAATTGAATTTATTGGGGTTACATTGGTTAATTAAATAGGTTTCAAGTGTACAATTCTATAATACATCATCTGTATATTGTGTTCTCACCACCCATAGTCTAGTCTCCTTCATCCCCATTTATCCCTCTCTTTACAGTCTACCTCCTCCCACCCCCTTTCCCTCTGGTAATCCCTATACTGTTTATAAGGTGTTTTTGTTTGTTTGTTTGCTGGTCCTTCACCTTTTCCACCCAACTACCCCCCTGAGAGCTGTCAGTCTGTTCTCTGTATCTATGAGTCTGTTTCTTTAAAAAAATACGCACATATGTTTTTATTGAGAGTGGAAGGGAAAGGGAGAAAGATAGAAGCATCAATGAAACACATCAATATCAGCTGTCTGCCTTCTGCATGCCCCCTACTGGGATGGAGCCCACAACCTGGGCACATGCTCTCACGGGGAATCAAACCGGTCACCTCTTGGTGCATGGGATGCTGCTAAACCAACTGAACCACCTCAGCTGGGCTAGTCTGTTTCTACTTTTGTTTGTTGATTTATTTTGTTCATTAGATTCCACATTTAAGTGAAATTATATGGTTATTTGTCTTTCTCTGACTGGCTTATTTCACTTAGCATTATAACCTCTAGGTCCATCCATGCTGTTGTGAAAGGTAAGATTTCTTTAACAGCATTCTAAAGTAAACATATATTAGCTTTCTAAACAGGAACCGATGAACACTGCTTTACTTATCCAGTTGCAATAAGAATCAAATGATTGTTTTCATTAATTTATTTAGCAGATATTTATTGAGCATCTGTTAATTAGTAGACATGAAGCTAGACTTAGGGGGTACAAAAAATGAAAGACATGATCCCACTCTTCAGGGATCTTACTGACTAATTGGGAGGCAGATAAATGAACAGGTAATGACAATACTATATATTACGTATTACAAGATAATGTAGCATGTGGTCAAGAACATGGAGAGAGATGTATTCAAGTCCCTGCTCTGCTGCCTACCAGCTGAGTGACTTTGGGAATGTTACCTCTGTGAGCCTTAGTTTCTTCTCTATAAAACAGGGATGATGATGGTATATGCCTCATAATGTTGCTATAAGCATTAAATGAGGTAACATGTAAATGTGCTTAATACGAACCTGGCACATACTATGTGCTCAATAAATGTTAGTTGCCAAATATTTAAGGGAAAAAGTTATACCCAGTTTTACATAAATTATCCCAGAGAATAGAAAACAGGGAATGCTTCCCAAATAATTACAGAGGTCATTATAACCTTAATACCAACCTAACAAGGACATTTATAAAAAAGAAATTACAGATTAATTTCTCTTATAAAAACCTCAAGTAAAATAAACTATTGTTTGTAATATCATTAGAAGAAAAAAATTACAAGACTATGGAGAGCCCAGAGACTGTATTTTGAACCCCAAATTGGGGGTATGGTATAGCAGGACAGGAAAGACTTCCTGAGCTGAGTTTTGGAGAATTAGAAGCCGTAGTGTGAGAGAAAATGGTAATTGGATTGGGGAAAAGCATACATGGGAATTCTAGGCAAAAGGCGTAGCTTTGTAAAAGCATTGACTCTTGAGAGAATGTGACACTTCTGACATTGATGGGATTGGGGCTAATATAATGGCAAGAGGTAAGCCTTAAGGAATAAGGACAGACAAGATCGTAAAGAGCTTTGTATCTCATGACAAGGAATTTGGATTTTATCTTGAAAACAGGAGCCATATAGAGGCATAGTGGGGAACAGATAAGATGACTGAAACTATGTATTAGGAGATCATTGAAGTAATACACTTAGAAGATGAGAGATGAAATTAAATTTTAAACAAAGTCCCGTTACAGTAAAGTTCTTGCTGTGTGTCAAGCACTTTACATAATTGTCTCTAATTGGTACACAATCCTGCAGGGTAGTGGTAACTACTGTTCCCTGAGTGTTTACAGTGTGCCAGGCACAGTGTTGGGTGTTAGAGGCATTAGTTCATTTCCTCACTTCAGTAACCTCGTGAGGTAAATTTTACTCTTTGCCTTTTACAGATGAAAAAAAATGAACCCTAGAGAAGTTAAGAAACTTGCCTAAGATCTTACCTACCAATGGTAGAACTGGGAGTCTACCCCAGATTTATTTGACTCCAACACCTAACCTCTTTGGATCTGTAACACAGCCTTTCAGATAAGCCAGGGCCAGGAGGCAGTGAGGAGAAGGCAGTTTTAAGAGCGTACGAGAGAGAATTGATAAGATTTTGTCAGAGAATTCAAGCGTAAATTTTAGGTTTATGGTTTAGGCTACCAGGTAAATGGGGTGCCATAAAACAGATTTTCCAGGAAGGAGGTAGGTAGAGGTGGGTAGTATACATGTAGTTTGGAGCGTATTGGGTTGGACATGCTTAAAGGAGATCCAAGTAGAGAGTCTAGTAGGAAATAATTCAGTTATTTTTAGTAATGATTTTAGAAACCACTAAGAAAGAATGCTGTCAGAATCAGGAAACAGTAGACAGGAAGGTTGAAAGAAAAACAGGATCAGCAGGCAAAGATTTAGACCATGCCAGATTAGACCTTAATCCTGTTCTGTCAAAGAGGAAGATTTCTTCCACTTCCTTGAGAAGTTATTTTTCTAACAGGGCACCTCTTTAACTCCTGAAATAAATCGTTTTCTTAATCTTAGAAGCAGAATTCCTTTTAACTTTGTAAAAGATTAGTAGTATGGCCTTATCATATATGACTGAGTAACAACAGTTCTTGAGTTGTTGAAATTATAAGAATACTAGAGGCCTGGTGTACGAAATTTGTGCACTTGGGGGCGGGGTCCCTCAGCCTGGCCTGTGCCCTCTTGCAGTCTGGGAGCCCTCGGGGGATGTCAGACTGCCACGGAGGCGGGAGAGGCTCCTGCCACTGCCGCTACGCTTGCCAGCCGTGAGCCCAGCTTCTGGCTGTGGGAGCGCACTGACCACCAGGGAGCAGCTCCTGCCTTGAGTGGGATCAGGCTGAAACTGGCTCTCTGACATCCTCCAAGGGGTCCTGGATTGCGAGAGGGTGCAGGCCAGGCCAAGGGACCCCACTGGTGCACAGTCAGGGCCAGGGAGGGATGCAGGAGTTTGACCACCCGGGGAGGGACCTTGGGAGGGCTCCAGGGTATGTCTCAGTCCAGTTTGGCTGGACCCCAGCAGCAAGCTAACCTACCAGTTGGAGCATCTGCCCTCTATTGGTCAGTGCACATCATAGCAAGGGGTTGAGTGGCCTTAGCATATCATTAGCACATTACGCTTTGATTGGTTGAATGGACGACCGGACACTTAGCATATTAATGGCTTTTATTATATAGGATACTTTTAATGTAGTTTACCTGTGATATTTTATTTTTAGGAGTCTCTTTAAAATGTAAATATTGATGTCTATTTGTTTCATTGTGCAAACACAGGGATAGCAATATTATATTAGTCCCTTATAACAGTTTTTAAAATCATAGTTGACATTCAATATTATATTCATTTCAGGTATACTACATAGCGGTTAGACATTTATATAACTTACAAAGTGATTTTCCCTGGTAGGTCCTTTACCCACCTGGCACCATACATAGCTATTACAATTTTGTTGACTATATTTCCTATTCTGTACTTTACATTCTCTTGACTATCTCGAAACTGCCAATCTGCACTTTTTTTTTAAAGTATTTTTTTTTAAATATATTTTATTGATTTTTTACAGAGAGGAAGGGAGAGAGATAGAGAGTTAGAAACATCGATGAGAGAGAAACATCAATCAGCTGCCTCCTGCACATCTCCTACTGGGGATGTGCCCGCAACCCAGGTACATGCCCTTGACCAGAATCGAACCTGGGACCTTTCAGTCCACAGGCCGATGCTCTATCCACTGAGCCAAACCGGTTTCGGCCCAATCTGCACTTCTTAATCCCTTCGCCTTCCCCCTTCCTGCCTCCAGCCCCCCACCCATCTGGCAACCGCCAGTTTGTTCTCTGTGTATATGAGTTTGTTTCTGTTTTGTTTGTTTCTGTTATTTAGACTCCACATGTAAGTGAAATCATATGGTATTTGTTTTTCTCTGACTTATTTCACTTATAATAACCTCTAGGTCTATTCATGTTGTTGCAAATGGTAAGATTTCATTCTTCTTTATGGCCAAGTAATACTCCATTGTATATATGTACCACGTCTTTATTCAGTTGCCTGTAGATGAACACTTAGGTTGCTTCCATATTTTGGCTATTGTGTATAAAATGTTCTTCATTGCCTTTTGTTACAGCCTTTGTTTTAAAGTCTGTTTTGTCTGATATAAGTATTGCTATCCCAGCTTTTGTTGTTGTTTCCATTTGCATGAAATATCTTTTTCCATACCTTTATTTTTAGTTTGTGTTTCTTTTTCAATCTGAAGTGGGTTTCTTGTAGACAGCATATATATGGGTCTTGTTTTGTTATCTATTCAGCTACCCCATGTTTTTGATTGGAGTATTTAATCCATTCACATGTAAAATGATTATTAATAGGTATGTATTTATTGCCATTTTCTTTCTTTTTAAAAAATATATTTTTATTGATTTCAGAGAGGAAGGAAGAGGAAAAGAGAGATAGAAACATCAATGATGAGAGAGAATCATTGATCGGCTACCTCCTGCATGCTCGCTACTGGGGATCGAGCCTGCAACCCTGAGCCAAACTGGCTAGGGCTATTGCCATTTTCTTTATAATTATGTTCCTCTTTTTTTTTTCTTAAAGCAGTCCATTTAACATTTCTGGTAGTACTGTTTTGGTAGCAATGAGCTTCTTTAGCTTTTTTTTTTTCTGGGAAGCTCTTGATGTCTCCTTTGATTCTAAATAAGAGCCTTGCTAGGTAGAATAATCTTGGTTGTAGGTCCTTGCTTTTCATCTGTTTGAATATTTTGTGCTGGTCCCTATGGCCTGCAAAGTTCCTGTTGAGAAATGAGCTGACAGCCTTATGGGACCTACCTTATTTATAATTTATTGATTTTACTAGAAGTCTGACGATGGTTTCAGAATACCTTTAGCATCCCAGCAAACTACTATAATTATATTCACGTCAGTGCTCTGGAAAAAAAGCATATATTGACATGTTGATTTCTGACCTAGTTTAATGTATAAGTAAAAGATATATTTATGCAAGAGGCCTTAAAAGACATCAGAAAAGATTAAAAACTTGTTTATAAAATGGTTATTTATAACAACTTTTTTATGTATCTGTCATTTTTTTCTTTTTTAATCCTCACTCGATATTTTTCCATTGATTTTCAAATGAAGTGGAAGGTAGGGTGGAGACTTGGGGGGCGGGGGGAGAGAGAGAGAAAGAGAAACATTGTCATGAGAGAGATATATCGATTGTTGCCTCCTACACACACCCTGACCGGGTCTGGGGATTAAACTGCAACCCAGGTACCTGCTCTTGACCTGGAATCAAACCCGAGACCCTTTGGTCTGTGGGCCAACGCTCTGACCACTGAGCAGGGCATCTTTGTCATTTTTTATTTTATGATCCTTTTGAAACTACTGCATGGCAATAGTTCTTAAACCTGAGAATCTGACCAAAGCTGTGGATTCTTTTCCCAGAAAAATATCATTGAAATACTACGGTGGAAATGTCAAATTGGCAGGTAGTTAATTGGTTTGACTCTCAGGGGAATAGTCTATGATGGCGCTGTAGCTTTATGAGTTACAGGTGGTAGTGGATGGTAACTGACAACAGCCAATACAACAATAGCCATCCAGTGTGAATGAATCAAAATTATACCTATTTTTTTTGTCAGATTGGCAAAAAACATGTTTCTTGGTGTGCCTCAGAATTTTAGTAATTAGTTTATGTGTGCCATAAGATGAAAAAGGTTGAAAATTGCTGTGCTAGATAGATTAAATGACCTATACGCCATTAACCTTAGAGAGAGCTGTTTCAGTGGAACAATTCATAGGTCTTAAAGCCATATTGGAGTGGGTGAGGACATCAGGAAATAAAGACAAGGAGAAGGGGAGAGGCTGATTCCATTATTTATAGTAACTGCCTGTTATTAAGACCTAAGGTGCCAGTATTTGAAAAACAATGCTGATCTGCTTCCTTAACTCTTAGTTTAGTGGTATAAGGAATAATTGGTATAGGGCCGTGGTCAGCAAACTGTGGCTCGCGAGCCACATGCGGCTCTTTGGCCCCTTGAGTGTGGCTCTTCCTAAGCCTTAGGAGTACCCTAATTAAGTTAATAACAATGTGCCTACCTATATAGTTTAAGTTTAAAAAATTTGGCTCTCAAAAGAAATTTCAATCGTTGTACTGTTGATATTTGGCTCTGTTGACTAATGAGTTTGCCGACCACTGGTATAGGGAATTATAAGTGATTTAGCTTTCCTGTTGTCATTCACTTGGTTCTACTTAAATTTCACCAATGAAAGCCTCAATTTCATTAATTATCTACAGAAAAAATATTGTTTTATTTGCCTTTTTCACAAGGTAAGTAGTTATTGAACTAAGCAAATATGAATGTCCTCAAAATTCTTTTCTTTACTGGCTATCTTCGGAATAAAATCTCTATGTAAGTAGATCCCAAGCCAAGAGCCACTGTGACCTTTTAACTTTAGTACTCTTTTAGAGAGCAAGGCAACGTATATTTTCAAGTCAGTTGTGAATGAGCATGTGCCTGTTTTGACCTTTCTCCCACATCACCTTTCTCACATTCCTGTGTCACTGCCTTATATGTCTTTACTTCTTAATCTAATAAAAGGAACACCTTAATTCCCCTGGAGCAATTAGCCTGCTATTAATGGATAGCTCAAAATTTTCAGTAGTCAGTGATTTATTAAGTGTGTGAATTGATTTCATACTGCTGTTCAGAAAATAGTAACTCATTTGTTTCAAAGTAATTTTTAGAAACTAAAATTATCAGCATATGTTTATAAGTTCTAGTCCTGAGTTAGTCCTTTTTCTTAAAAGCTCTTTACTTAGGTTTCTTATGAATCAATGAGCTACTCATTTCCTCTCTACTTGTAGGTGATTTTAAAAATAAGTGAAATGATATTCAAGAAACTGCACATATTTAAAGTATAAACTTAGATGTTTTGACATATGTATACATGAAACCCCTACCATAATCAAGATAGTGAAAATATCCCTCATCCTCAAAAGTTTCCTCATGCCCATGATAGCCCCTCTTTCCGGCCCCTCTCTGACCTCTCCTCCCCTGGACCACTGGTTTGCTTTAGGTCACTATAGATTAGTTTGCATTTTCTAGAATCATACTGTGTGTGTGTGTGTGTGTGTGTGTGTGCGCGCGCGCAAAAGGCTAATATGCAAAGTGTCCCCTCAGGAGTTTGAGTGGGAAACTGGGAGTTCGATGTCTCGCTATGACATGTGCAGACCACCAGGGGGTGGCACGGAATGAAGGAGTGCCCTGGCCAGCAACTGGAAGGCCCCGATCCGCCCTGATCACTGGCCAGGCCTAGGGACCTTACCCGTGCACACATTTCGTGCACCCGGCCTTCAGTACACACACACACACACACACACACACACACACACACGTTCTTGTGGCCCGCTCCAATTATTCCACATTATTATTTTGAGATTCATCCTTACTGTGTGTATAAAGAGTTCATTCCCTTTTGCTATTGAGTAGTATTCCATTGTGTGGATACCACAATTTGTTCATTCATTCACGGGTTGGTGGACATTTGGGTTGTTTCCCGTTTTGTGCTGTTACAAATAAACAATCATGTACACATCTTTCAAAATATGTTACCTTTTCTCTTAGGCAAATAACCTGGGAGTGGAGAGTATGATCATATGATAGGTATAAATTTCATTTTTTTTAAAGAAACTGTCAAACTGTTTTTCAAAGTGGTTATACCATTTTATATTACCACCAGCAGTGTAAGAGAATTCAAGTTTCCTTACATCTTCACCAATACTTCATATGGTCAGTCCTTTTTATTTTAGCTATTTGAATATAGGTGTGTAGTGGTATCTTATTATGGCTTAGTTTGCATTTCCCGAATGACTAAAGTTCTTGAGCATCTTTTCAATTGTATATTGTTTTTTGTTGAAATTTCTGTTCAAATCCAAATTTTTAAGTTAGTTGTCGTCTTATTGTTGAGTTTTAAGAGCTTTTAAATTAATTTGGATGTAAGTCCGTTATCCAATATACGCTTTGCAAAAATTTTCTCCCAGTCTGTGACGTGTCTTTTCATTAAGAAAAAAATGTTTTTATTGATTTCAGAGAGAGAAAGAGAAAGGGAGAGAGAGAGAAACATTGATCAGCTGCCTCCTGCATGCCCCCTCCTGGAGATTGAGCCTACAGCCCGGGTACGTGCCCTGACTGGGAATCGAACTGGTGACTACCTGGTTTATGAGACGACGCTCAACCAGTTGAGCCACACTGGCCAGGCTTCAGTGTATTTTTCATCTCAAAAGTTGTAGTTTTATTGAGATGTTTGATTCATTTTTTTCATATCTTAACTTTTGAATATATAGAATATAGTTGTAATAACTGTTTTAATGTTCTTATGTGCTAATTCTAATAACTTGTCAGTTTTGCATTGGTTTTGATTGCTTGATTATTCTCTTCATTATGAGATGTGATTACCTTCTTTTTTGCATGCCGGGTAATCTTTGATTAGATGTCCATCATTATGAATTTTACTTTGTTGGTTGCTGGATATCTTTATATTCTTATGAATTTTCCTGAGCTTTGTTTTCAGATGCAGTTAAGTTACTTTGGGGCTTTGTTTTTACAGTTTGTTAGGTGTGTTTGGAGCAGTGCTCGGTCTAGGACTAATTATTATTCCCCTCAACTGACATAGATCTTCCTGAAAACCACCCAGTGCCTGTGCATGATGTAGTTTTTAAGTGTGACTGGCGGAACAGGCACTGTTCGCTGCTCTGTGTGAGCACGAGGCACTGTTCCCTGATACCCTTTTAGATGGCTGTCCCTCACCTCAGGTCCTTTCCTCGCATGCATGCACAGTAGTCTGCTGGGTGTTAGAAGGAGACCTCTGTAGCTCTCTGAGTCCTCTCTCTGAGCAGCTCTCTCCTCTCTGCTATTCTGTCCTGTGAACTCTGGTTGCCTTTGTATCCCTGGACTTTCACCTTCATCTCCTCAGCTCAGGGAATCCACTACATTCTACCTCAACTGCTTTGCCCTGTACTGCTGCCTGGAAACTTTGCAGTCAGTAAGCTTGGGCAGTTACAGGGCTCACCTCATCTGTCAAGGATCATTGTCTTTCGTTGCCTGATGTCCAAAATTTTTGAAAACAATCGTTTTTTGTATTTTGTCTAGTTGTTTGGTTTGTTTGTTTATTTATGTACTAGAGGTCTGATGCACGAAATTGGTGCAAGGGGCTCGGCCCCGCCACCACGGAGGCCACCTTCTCTGCCTCAGCCCCCGCCTGCCACGGCAGCTGCTTCAGCCCTCACCCACCACCACCTTGGCCCTCACAGCCCCAGCTTCATCTGGAGGGTCGTCCAGAAGGATGTCCGGTCTAATTAGCCTATTACACTTTTATTATTATAGATTTGGTTGTGTAGGGTGGCAGGGAAGGCCTGGTTTCTGGACCCTGTTACTCTATTTTTGCCAAAAACAGAAGTCTTGTCTACTTGTAGTTTTAATCTGAGAAAGCTCTTGTACTTGGATTCTTATAGACAAACTAGAGGCCTAGTGCACGAATTCATGCATGGGTGGGGTCCGGCTGGCCCACCCCAATCTGGGCCCATCGGACCAGGCCAGCCGAGGGGAGGGGCCGTGGGTGTCTGGCCTGCCAGCCCTGCCCCCTGGTCCAACCCTCAGTTGAACTCCTGGTTGAGGGGACAATTTGTATATTAGTCCTTTATTATATAGGATTCTTGATAGTAACCTCTCATTTCCATCTGAGAGGCTCTTTCTATATACATGAGCTGTAGGGTAAGCTCAGATGAGTCAGCAGGAGTTTTGGAAGCTGTTTTAGGATATTAAACTCATTTTCTGACTCCCTTAGTTCTGGGAATTTCCTGAGTTATTTGGACCTAGAAGCTAATTCTAAATAACGATTTTATAAAATTCCTAACCATGTTATGATTTTATTCTCAGAATTAAGAGAAAGAAAGAGCAGCAACGTTATGCTGAAGAGCAGAGGATATTAAGAATGAACTTTCACGAAGAGCCATATTCAGGGGAGAAGATGAGTGAGATGTTAGCGCAGCTACAGCTCGAGGAAATGAAAGAAGCCAGAGAAAAACACCAGCAACGAAGAGAAAGGGAATGCCAAAGGTACTTCCAAAATCCTTGCATGGAATTCTGGATCTAGAAGAGACTTGGGGAAGTCAGTGTTCTTCTTTTCCTTACAAGAGTTGCCTGTGTCTTTTCATACAACTTCACCAAGTACCTCTTGGGAATAGCACTGTGTATTCCTATTTCTCAATACAAAGAGGAAGAGTCGAGCACAGAGGTGCAGAATAGTTTTAACCGTTAAAGCTGGTAGTAAAATGGGGACTCGTGCTCATTCTCTTTCTAGTGGTTCACTGATCATACTGTGTTTCTCTAGGTATCTAGAAGCTTTAAGGGTCCAGATCCAAGAGAAAATGCGGCTGTATAATATTACTTTACCTCCACTGTGCGGCTGTGGTCCTGACTTTTGGGATGCTCATCCTAATACCTGTGCCAACAATTGTATTTTCTATAAAAACCACAGAGGTAAGTTTCTTAAAGGAATGGTTAGGGCCTGGTGGCAATTTTTTAAAAAGTAGTGATTGTAGTAATTTAGCATTTATTGAGTGCTTACTATATATCAGAGGCTGTTACAACCCCTTTATAAAACCACTCTGAGGCTATAAAAATAGATGATAGTGAGTTCTATTTCTCTTTGAGATCTATTATCATCCTTTCTCCATTTATGCTGGGGAAATGGTTCCAGCTTACTCTACTGTAGGTTCCAGGTTCTTCTGTAAATGAAGAATGTTAGTTTGCCTTTATGGCCATTAAGTTAGGCCTCTGTCTAGTTGAATTCCCTGTTATCCAAAGACTTTAATGTTATCTAACGCAGATTTATGACCATGTGTATCCACGTTAGACTGCCAGTTCTGCCAGGGAATCCTGAGGAAAATGAGGACCAGTGTAAACTCTGTCTTCATCAGGAATCCCAACTGGAGGAAATGGAGTCCTTTCTATTGTCACTAATGTTTCTGTTTCCTGTCCATCCTTAAATATATTGGTTTACACACTGTGATGATTATGTAGGCTTGATGCGCGCACTGAAATTACTGCAAGTATATACATTCCTAGTGCATCTGTATGATAGGAGTTTCTTATCAGTTCTGTGAGTTATATTTAAAAAACACAGATCGATGCCTGGCTGGGGTGGCTCCAGTGGTTGAGCATCAACCTAGGAACCAGGAGGTCAGTGTTTGATATCTGGTCCTGGCACATGCCTGGGATGCGGGCTCAATCCCCAGTGTGGTGTGTGCAGGAAGCAGCCTATCTGTGAGTCTCTCTCATCACTGATGTTTCTATTTCTCTTTCCCTCTCCCTTCCTCTCTGAAATCAATAAAAATGAAAACCCTACAGATCTGATGATGCCATTCCCCTATTCTCAAATCTCTAGGTTTTTACATTTGGTATATTTTCTCTCTGGCCCCAGACAAGACTCTCCAGCTTTATCAAACTTGCTATTGTTACACCCCAATACATGTCACATTTTTTGTTAGACCTTTGGAACCTCACACATTGATTCCCTGCCTAAAATGCCTTCTTTCCTTTACTCTTATTAAACCTCAGACCATCTAAAATGTCCACTTCTGGAAATCTTTTCCATCCTCTCTTAGATAGTTTTAATTCATTCCAAACTTCATTATGTGGTGACATTTCATGTATGTCTCTGGATTGGAATTATTGCACTGCAATTATTTTTGTCCATCCTCTCCATTCTCTTTTCTATCCCCATGGTGAGTTTGGCATGTAGTAAGTACTCAATAAATATTTACTCAATAGGTAAAGTTAATACCTATGAGACTGGGTGGAGAAGCAGTAGTAATAGGAAAGAGGTTGGGAGAGTTGTTTAAAATATGACTTCATTCATCATGGTTCAAACCTTTATTTGCAGCATATACCCGGGCACTATATTCAGTCATCAATTCCTGTGATAGAGGGACCTTGATTCTTCGAGCTGCCATTCATAATTTTGCTTCTGCCTACAGACGGACTTTGAAAAATGTATATTCAGAATCTGAAATCAACTGTTAGTATTTCAGCCTTCACTTAAAATCAGTTCTCTGAGAGATTGTTTAGGAAAAACTGTTAACGTGTATAATCTGGAAAGGAAGACTGTCCCACGTAACAACAGTCTCTGCAATTATATTGGAACCATTGTTTCAGTCTCCATCTTGGGACCACGATGGAAAGTTGACTTCCACACTTGCCTCTTTGCTGTGAACCATGTGGAGTTTATTGTTTTAAAAATGATCAGTCAGACCAGTAAGATTTATCTTACTTTGCTCTGTTCTGATCTGAAGAGATCATGAGAAATCTTTGAGATTACCGTGTTTATTGTCTTTCTAAAACTGTATCTTTGAGTCTTAACAAAATTGGAAATGTCTGGAAGAAGCAGAAAAGAAAGATGATGAAATGAGTTTCCAACCATCAGTGGCCATCTAGATTCCTGCTAGCTTTTCTAGTTGTGTATAACAATTAGAGATGAGAAGGATTTGAATTTGATGCACTTTTTTTCTAAAAATTTCTTTGGGGGTTTTTTGGTGTGTGTGTGTGTGTGTGTGTGTGTGTGTGTGTGTGTGTGTGTGTGTGTTTTATTACCTCTTTCCCCATTCAATGAATTGGGCATACACCTTTTTAATTTTATAATTTTCATTGCCAAAAAAGGGAAAATAAACCCTCTGTCTTTTGAGCATCTTCTTTGTGAAATAATTGTGTGACATTTCAAAAGTGCGTCTGAAGTCAAAGTGAGTAAAATCCTGCCTCAGTTCCCAATCTTTTAAAAATTTGCTGAATGGCATACCTACAGAACAGATGACATAAAAATTCCTATAGCTAGTATTAATTTGTTATATCTTTTTTTAAAAATACATATTTTATTGATTTCAAAGAGGAAAGGACAGGGAGAGAGAGAAACATCAATGATGAGAGAGAATCATTGATCGACTGCCGTCTGCACACCCCACACTGGGGATTGAGCTCGCAACGCAGACATGTGCCCTTGACTAGAATCAAACCTGGGACCCTTCAGTCCCCAGGTCAGCACTCCATCCATTGAGCCAAACCAGCTAGGGCGATTTGTTATTTCTTTATAATGCTTTTTGACATAAAATATGAAAAGGTTTAATATTGTCAATTAAGAGCATACTGGCAGTTTCTTTTTCATACTTTCTCTAATGATCATTGTTGAAGAGCATTTAGGTTATGTCTCAAAAACACCTAAACATCTAGCCAGGTCATGGAAAATAAGGATCAAAATGATCTGTGTGACAAAACTTATTGGTTATTTAACTAGATTCATCGTCCAGTTCAGTCAAAATCCTTAAGTAACAATATCCTTGATTCAGCCTTTAAGAGTTGTATTTTTTAACAGCTTTATTGAGATATAATTCATAGGCCATATGATTCACCCTTCTGAAGTATACAATTCAGTGGTTTTAAGTATATTCTAGAGTTGTTGCAACTATTACCATTATCAAATTTTAGAACACGTTTGTCACTCTAAAGAGATGCCTCCATGATCCAGCAATCCTACTTCTGGGTCTATATCCAAAAGAATTGAAAACAGGGTCTTGAAGAGATATTTGCTCGCCCATGTTCATTGCAGCACGAATTCACAATAGCCAAGAGGTGGAAGTAACCCAAGTGTCCATCTCCAGATGAGTGGATAAACAGAACATGGTATAGACATAAAATGGAATAATGTATTCTTCAGCCTTAAAAAAGAAAGAAATTCTGTCACATGCTATAATATAGATGAGCTTTAAGGAACCATAACCTAAGTGAAGTAAGCCAATCACCAGAAGACAAGTACTGTATGATTACATTTATATGAGGCACCTAGAGTGCTACAATTCAGAGACAAAAATTAGAATGGTCATACCCAGGAGCTGGTGGGAGGGGAAATGGGAAGTTGTTTAATGGGTAGTTTCAGTTTTGCAAGATGAATAAGTTGTGGAGATCTGTTTCACAACAATATTTTGATTAGGGAGTAAGGCAAGGGGTTTTTACGAGAAAGGGAAGGGGAATAATTACGTTAATAGAAGGAAACAATTTTTGTGGGTGTTAATAAGCTAAGAGATTGCTAAAGGTGCCAATAAGCTACCATAGTGGTGATAATTCTGAAAAATGTTTTTAATTTTCAATTCAGTAGTCATAACAACTATGAACAACTGTAAACCTACTTTTGTCCCACCCTGTACAGCCAGAAGTGGAATTGCTGGGTCTTAAGACAGTTCCATTTTTTATTTTTTAAGGAACCTTTTTACTGTTTTTCATAGTGGCTGCACCTGTCTGCATTCCCACCAGCAGTGCACAAAGGTTCCCTTTTCTCCACATCTTTGCTAACACTGGTTTATTGATTTATTGATGATAGCCATTCTGACAGGTATGAGGGGGTATCTCATTATGGTTTTACTTAGCATTTCCCTGATGATTAGTGACCTTGAGCATCTTTTCATATAGCTATTGGCCATCTGTCTGTCCTTTTTGGAGAACTGTCTATTCAGTTTCTCTGCTCATTTTTTATTTAATTGGATTTTTGTGTTTGAGTTTTTTATAAGTTTTGGATATAAACCCCTTATTGGATGTATCATTGTCAAATATCTCCTTCCATTCAGTAGGCTTTAAGTTTTGTTGATGGTTTCCTTTGCTGTGCAAGGTTTTTTAGTTTGATGTAGTCCCATTTGTTTATTTTTTCCTGTTGTTTCTTGCTCAAGGAGATATGTCAGGAAAATATTACTAAGAGAAATGTCCGAGATTTAACTGTTTATCTTTTCTTTAGGGAGTTTTATGCTTTCAAGTCTTACAATTAAGTCTTTAATCCATTTGGAGTTTATTCTTGTATACAGTATTAGAAGGTGATCTAGTTTCAGGGTTTTTTTTGCATATATTTGTTCAATTTTCTCAATGCTATTTATTGAATAGGCTGTCTTTACTTCATACTAGGTTCTTCCCTTCTTTGTCAAATATTAATTGATCATAAAGGTGTGGGTTTATTTCTGGGCTCTCTATTCAGTTCCATTGATCTGTATGTCTTTTTATGCCAGTACCATGCTGTTTTGAGTACTGTATCCTTGTAGTATAATTTGATAGCAGATAGTGTGATACCTCCAACTTTGTTCTTTCTCAAGATTGCTATGGCTATTCATACTTTTGTTTTTACATAAATTTTGGATTATTTGTTCCAGTTCTGTGAAAAAGGCTATTGACATTTTGATAGGAATTGCATTGAGTGTGCAGATTGCTTTGGGTAGTGTGAACATTTTAATGATGCTAACACTTCCATTTATTTTCTTCAGTTTCTTTCTTCAGTATCTTATAATTTTTCAAGTATAGTCTTTTACTTCCGTGGTTAAATTTATTAGCAGGTATTTTATTTTATTGGTGCAATTGTAAATGGAATTGTTTTCTTAGTTTCCCTTTCTGATAGTTCATTATTAGTGTTTAAAAATGCAACTAATTTCTGAATATTTATTTTGTATCCTGCTACTTTACGTAATTCATTGGTCAGTTCTAGTAGTGTTTTGGTGGAATCGTTAACGTTTTCTCTATATAGTACATGTCATCTGTTAATAATGACAGTTTTACTTCTTTCTTTCCAATTTGGAGGACTTTTATTTATTATTCTTGTCTGATTGCTGTGGCTAGGTCTTCCCGTACCATGCTTAATAAGAGTGGTGAAACTGGACATTCCTGTCTGGTTCCTGTTCTTCAAGGAAACGTTTTAAGATGTTGATGGTTGAATATGATGTTAACTATAGGTTATTATATATGGCCTGTATTACTATGTTGAGATGTACTCTTTCTATTCCCACTTTGCTGAAAGTTTTTATCATAAATGGGTGCTGGATTATGTCAATAGATACTTTTCCTGCATCTATTGCTGTGGGCATATGATTTTTTTTTAATCCTCAATTTTTCCATTGATTTTAGAGAGAGTGGAAGAGATAGGGAAAGACAGAGAGAAATATCGATGTGAAAGAAACACATCAATTAGTTGCCTCCTGCACGCACCATGACCAGGGCCTGGGTTGGGGAGGAGCCTGCAACCAAGGTACATGCCCTTGACAGAAATTGAACCTGGGACCCTTCGGTCGCAAGCCGATGCTCTATCCACTGAGCCAAACCTGAAGCTGTGTGCCTCTTACTGGACGTATGATCATATGATTTTTAGCCTTCATTTTGTTTATGTGGTCTGTCATGTTAATTGATTTGTGGATATTGTATCAATCTTGCACCCCAGGAATAAATCCTACTTGATCATGGTGTAATGTTTTTGCTGAATTCAGTTTGCTAATATTTTATTGAGAAATTTTGCATCTATATTCATAAGGAATATTGGCCTATAATTTTCTCTGTAGTGTCTTTATCTGGTTTTATAATTCAGCTAATGCTGGCCTTGTAAAGTGAGCTTGGGAGCCCTGGCCAGTGTAGCTTAGTTGGTTGGGCATCATCCCGTTCACCAAAGGGTTGCCGATTCGATTCCCAGTCAGGGCACATGCCCAGGGCACAATCCCCAGGAGCGACATGTGGTATGTAGCCGATCATTGTTTCTCTCCCTTCCTCTCTCTCTAAAAATCTAGTGATAGGTTTTACTGTGGACAGTGAGGTAAGGGTGGGACAAGTTCATTCTGACTTCAGCACTGATCTTGTCAGAGTAGATGCAAGTTCAGGAAGTCACAGTGGACTAGGAGGGCAGAACAGAAGAATGGAGGAAAGTATGGGCATACGTCCAGTAAGAGGCACACAGCTCCAGAAGAGCTTGGCTGTGCTGTTCCCCAGAGGGACTTTATCACTTACAGGATCCAGGCTAGGAGATGGAACATATATGTGATAGAAGTAATGCCAGAATGTGGTGGTGGCAGAGGATATTTATGTACTAGTTTTCCTGCAACAACAAAAATCAGAAAGCTGATGCACAACATATTTTCCTGCACATTCCAACCTAAACAGCTTGCACAAATTGCTCTAATTTAGTCAACTCTGTCCTCTCCCTTGCATTGTTCCAGTTTATTACTTAATTGTCCAGGCCTCACCCTTGCCTTTTATGATGGGCAAGAATAAGATTGCCAACTTTTATTTTTGGAGAGAGAGAGAGAGAGAGAGAGAGAGGAGAAAACATCCATGCACCCTGACTACAACCTTTTGGTGCATTGGGCAATGGCTCCAACCAACTGAACCACACTGGCCAGGTTGATTGCCAACTTTTTTTACTACCCACTGGGTGAAGAGTCTAGAAACTGCTGCTTTTATGTTTTCTAACCATGTAAGGTGTGATAAAGGAGGTAGCAGTTATTACTTTTCTGTGTTTATTTATATAGATTCTGGTTTGGGAAGCAAAATATTTCTTTTAGTTTTCCTCTAAGTGTAGCGAGCATAATTTATTTTCTTTGTGTCCCATTTTGGGTATTTTTTTCATGCTTCTCAGAAAAAAGATTTGGAAGATTGGAACTATTATCGAAGATAAAAGCAAATGTGTTCCTGGCATGTTAGGCCCACTCTTCTGGGTGAAAGACTTTGAATATGTTGACTTAGATTTTTAAAGCTCTCAAAGTATAAATGAGTGGTCTATCTCCGGTCTTGTTCTCAGTATTACTGACCACTATTAGAGAGGTTTGCCAAGGAGAAGTCAAATTGATCCCTTTTGTTTAAGACAGTTTGGTGTTGTATTGCTTGGGTCATCATTCCTTCCAGGCTCCCACGATGAGATCATCCTTGGTAGAAGTTAACACTCAACTCTTGCCTTAGGTTCCTTTCTCACCCGCCAAAACACATAGAACAATCCTTAATGGATGGAACTATTGGACATTGTCATCATCTGAACCCACATCCACCCTTACATCACTAAAAATGAGAGAAGCCGACATTGTGCTTCCTTTTTTTAAAATTAAAAAAGCATAACTAACAAACATGAGGACATTGTGCCTCCTAATGTGACACAGTATGAAGTACACAGTGTCTTCTGTGAAGTGGTTTTGTCCCTCCAAAAAGTTGAAACTCAATATTATCAAACCTTTAAGCAGTTTTCATTGGGTTCTGGGACAAAATTAAGTCTCACTGCCCTAGGGAATCCATTGTATGTAATAAATTAATCTCTAGTCATTTAGAATAGAATGGTACTAGTTATGTACCATACTTGGGAGAATTGAGGAAATTGTCATTCAAATAATTTCCTCTGTTCTCTGGTTTAGATGAAGATAATATGTAAAGAGAAAAGCCTTAAGGATCCCATTTATAGGAATGGGGAGAGGGAAACAAATTATACCACAAGAAAGCAGATAGCAAGAAAATGTGTCATTTTATAGGAAAACTGATCCAAGTTCTTTAACAAGTTAATGGCTTGAATTTTAAAAATGGGGAGGACTTATGGCTAAGATGACATAGGTAAATGTGGTAGTCACTTCCTCCCACTATCACATCAGAATTACAACTAAACTACACAACCATCATTCTGAATCACCTGAAATCAAGCTGAATAGAAGTCCTACAACTACAAAATTAATGAAGCCACATCAAAACTGGTAGGAGGGGCAAAGACTTGAAAAGGCTGGTCTAGTACCCAGGTGTGGTGGGTAAAAATTGGGAGGGATATCTCAGCAGTGGAGGTCCCCCATGAGGAGCGAGGGGGTCCTAGGCCCACATGAGGCTCCCCAGCTCAGGTTCCAGTGCCAGGAAGAAAAGTCTCCATAATTTCTGGCTGTAAAAACCAGCAAGGATTGAGGTTGAGGGAGGCTGAGACTGCGGGAGTGCCTGGCAGTTCCTCTTAAAGGGCCTGCACACAGTCTTACTCAGACACTCCCTCTGAGCTCCCATGCAGGGGCAGCAGCTTGAAAAGCATCAGAGGCATACGGGGAGGAAGTAAATTGTTTGGCATCAGGGTGGGGCCGCTTTTTCCTAGACAGAAGTGTTGGCAGAAGCCATTGTTCCTTTGATGAGCCCTTCCCTCACAAAGCAGTCAGGCGCCATATCTGAAATTCCATCATCCTGGATCACACTGTTTCCCCCACCCTGGCGATTCCCTGAGGCCCCGCTCCATCCAACTTTTAGGCCCATACAAACTGCTTCCAGTGGCTTCTCCATAGGCTGGCCTGTCTTGACTCATGCTTCACATTTTCCTAAAATCTCACAAGTAGCATCTGGCTTCGGCAAGCTCTATACCTCTTGATAAGGCCCTAGGCCTGGAACCAGCAGTAGCCAGCCTTGGTTTCATAGCTTGGCCTTGCCTGGACACCTCCAAGCCCAGCATAAGAAGCAGCCTTCTGTAGATTGCTTCTGCAGGTGGCCCCAGGCAGAAGACAGGCAGTGGCTGACTTTAGACATTCACCTCTCAGGGGGCCCCAGAGCCAGCGTACCCAGTGGATAGCTTCAGACCACATCAAAGCACCAGCACCCAACCACCTCCACAAGTGACACACTTGGGATGGACCCAGTAGATACTAGAGCACTGCTAAAGTAAGTTCTGCTCTGTGCAGTGGGGCCCCTGCTGATCAGCCTGGGTAAATCCCTCCCATTGATGTGCCAATAGCAATCAAGACTTAACTGCAATAGGAGTGTGTACAGCCCACTCAGGAGGCACACATTGAGTGCCCAGCTTGGGTGATTGGGGAGGCTGTGCCACTGGACCCTTCAGGACACTTCCTACATTAGGCCACTCTACCAGGCCTGGGAGATGCAGCAGCTCTACCTAATACATAGAAACAAATACAGGGGCCTGGGAAAAATGAGGAGGCAAAGAAACACGGCTCAAATGAAAGAACAAAACAAAACTCCAGAAAAAAAAAAACTAAACAAAATAGAGACAATCTACTAGATGCAGAGTCCTAAATACTGGTTATAAGGATGCTCAATGAACTTAGCACCTCAACAGCATAAGAAAGGGCTAGTCAGAAATGAAGAATATAGTAACTGAAATGAATAATAATTTACAGGGAATCAACAGAGTAGATGAAGCCGAGAATCAAATCAGTTATTTGGAATATAAGGAAGCAAAAAACACCCAATCAGAACAGCAAAAAGAAAGGGAAAAAAAGGATAGTGTAAGGAGCCTCTGGGACAACTTCATATGTACCAACATTTGCATAATGGGGGTGCCATGAGAAGAGAAAGAGCAAGAAATGTTTTAAAAGTTTATTTTTATTGATTTCAGAGAGGAAGGGAGAGAGAGAGAGAGAGAGAGAGACAGAAACATTAATGATGAGAGAGAATCATTGATTGGCTGCCTTCATGCACACTTCACACTGGGGACCAAGCCCACAACCTGGGCATGTGCCTGCAACCTGGGCATGTGCCCTGACCAGGAATTGAATCGTGACCTCCTGGTTCATAGGTTGGCGCTCAACCCCTGAGCCACACTGGCCAGGCAGAGCAAGAAATTGAAAACCTATTTGAAAAAATAATGACAGAAAACTTCCCTAACTTGATGAAGGAAACAGACATAGAAGTCTAGGAAGCACAGAGAGTCCCAAATATGAACCCAAAGAGGCCCACACCAAAATATATCATAATTAAAATGCAAAAGTTTAAAAACAATCTTAAAAGCAGCAAGAGAAAAGCAATTTGTCACCTACAAAGGAGCTCCCAGAAGCCTGTCAGCTGATTTCTCAAAAGAAACTTTGCAGGCCAGGAGGGATTGGTAAGAAATATTTAAAATGATGAAAAACCAGGTCTACAACCAAGATTACCCTGCAAAGCTATCATTTAGTCTCGAAGGACATATAAAGAGTTCCCAGATAAGAAAAAGCTAAAGGAATTCACCACCACTAAACAAGTATTATATGAAACTAGAGGCCCAGAGAGCACAAAATCATGCACAAATAGCTCGCTTCCGCTTGCCTCAGCTGGCCGCCCTGCCCATCGTAGCTCGCTGCCCTGCCCTCCACCGCTCGTAGCCCTCCGCCACTAGTAGCTCATGCCCCGTCCTCTGCCACTCATAGCTCTCTGCTGCTAGTAGCTCATGCGAGAGCCGCTGCTCATTTGATCGTGACAGTATTACGGCGTCATGGCCACAGGCCTTTTATATAAGAGATGTTAAAGGGTCTTTAAGAAGAAGATTAAAAAATATGAATAATAAACTGGCAATAAAAACATATCTATCAGCAATTGAATCTACAAACAAAGTAAACAAGCTGAACAGAAACAGACTCATAGATACAGAGAACTTTTTGTTGATTGCCAGATGGGAGAGGGGTTGGGGAGATGAGCAACAAAGGTGAAGGGATTAAGACAGTGGTTGCCAACCAGTGGTCCGCAGACCAATGGTGGTCTGTGAGGTCCAAAAGGTTGGCGACCTATGGATTAATAAATACAAATTGATTGTTACAGAATAGTACAACATAGGGAATATAGTCAATAATATACTAATAACTAAGTGTGCTGGATGGGTGTGGGATTTATTGGGGTGATCACTTGTTATGTAATGTCTGGTCACTGGGGTATACACCTGAAACTAACATAATGATGTATGTCAACTGTAATGGAAAATAAAAAATGATTTAAAAAATATAATAGCCCTGGCTGGTGTGGCTCAGTTCGTTAGAGTGTTTTCCTGTACACCAAAAGGTGGTGGGTTCAATTCCCAGTCAGGGAATGTGTGGGAAGCAACCTATAGATGTTTCTATCTCACATCAATATTTCTTTCTCCTTCTCCTTCCTCTCTCTAAAATCAATAAATAAAAATTTAAATAATAGTAAAAATAAAATAAAATAAAAATGGGAAGATTTTGATAGACTTATAGATATTACAATCACAGACTATAATGAATGGACCTTGTTTAGATCCTGAAGTGAAAGAAAACAACAGTCTGAAAAAGGTATCTTGGAAGCCATTGGGAATTTTTAGGTATGATGATGGCATTAGAGATGTATAAGAAAATATCTACAGATAGATATGTCCTGAAGCACATATGGATGAAATTAAATTATGTTTGAGATTTACTTTAAAATAATTGAACAAAATAGATGAAATAAGTAGCAAAAGTCTAATGCTAGTGAATCTAGGTAACTGGCAGGTCTGAGTTTTATTCTATTTGCTCTATTTTTGTGTGTATGTGAATTTTTCTTTTAAAAACCATGGGCCTGAAAGAACCTTGTTAGCATTATAACTTACCCCCAAATAATAGGTTTAGGTAGTAAAGGAATATCCCTTAATTGTGGGACTTCTGACATGGTAGTTATCATCAGGTGGTGATTAGAACCCAGAAGCTGCAGTATTTTGTGGCCTTTCTATAAGAAAGACTGATTAAATAGAAATTAGGTTCATTCCAGCAGGCCAGGTCTGTATGGAAGTTCACTAACATAGCTCACACCCTAAGTAATCAGAGAGACACCTTGAGTAATCAGCTAGGCATTCAATCACCTGGCTTTATAATCTGGTGAATTCCCAGGCATATAAAGGTTGAGAAGATCAGGGGTGAAAGACCATGAAGAACATCCTATCTAATAATAGCCAAACATGGTAACTGACCGTACCTTCACTATGCCTCCCATTGGCTAATCAGCGAGATATGCAAATTAACCGCCAACAAAGATGGCGGCTAATTTACATACTGCAGGCAGGGCGGGGCAGCGCCAGCCGCCATCCAGGCCCCTGTGGGCGACCCCAGAAACCTCTTGCAAGCCCAAGGAGCTGCCTGCCTGCTGCCCAGGACCGGATTGGTCCCGGGCCGCTGGTGGGCCCCGGAAGCCCCAGAAGCCGCCAGATATGGCAGTAACTCTATCAGTAAGCACTCTGAAAGTCAGTGGCATAAATGCACCAATTAAAAGACAGATTATGAGGGTGAATCAAAAACAAAACCCACTTTAAATATAAAGACACATATAGATTAAAAGTAAATGAACTAAGCTGCAGCCTGTTTTGCTCAGTGGATAGAGCATTAGCCCTTGGACTGAAGGGTCCCAGGTTAGATTCCAGTCAAGGGCATGTACCTCAGTTGCTGGCTTGATCCCCAGTCCCTATCAGAGCATGTGCAGGAGGCAACCAATCAATATGTCTCTCCCTTTCCCTTCACTCTCTAAAATTCAATGGAAAAATATCCTTCAGTGAAGATTAACAAAAACAAAGTAAATGGATTAAGTAACATTAAAGTGATTATAAGAAAAATATATTCCAAATTTTGTTAGTTGTATAATGGTTATGTTTAAATTATTAATACCTAAGAAATTGGGTGAAGGGTACATATAATATGCTGTCGTATTTTATAGTTTTTTTACATGTATGAGATTTCAAATTAAAATATTAAAAAATTAAAAATTAAAATATTAATTGAAATGTATCTGCATTACATGAAAAATCTTCTCCTAATTGTGTCTAGCATAATTTATTAAATTGTGCTAAAATTTATAAGGGTTCAATTAAAAAATATCTTAATTCTAAATGATATAATAGAAAATATATAATAGTGCAGTTATAAGCACTTATCTGAAAATAAAAATTTAAAGAAGTGAATTTAAAGAAAGGATTAGCCAAAGAAAATATATGCACAACCCATGGACACAGACAACAGTATGGTGATGGCCAGAGAGAAGTGGGGGGCAAGAGCTGGGTAGAGAGGGCAGAAGGGGGGAAATAGGGACATCCTATATAATAATAATAAAAGGCTAATATGCAAATGGACTGAACGGCAGAATGGCCAGTTACTATGATGCGCACTGGCCACCAGGGGGCAGACGCTCAATGCAGGAGCTGCCCCCTGGTGGTCAGTGCACTTCCATATGGGGAGTGCCACTCAGCCAGAAGCTGGCTCATAGCTGGCCAGCGCAGAGGTGGTGGCAGGAGCCTCTCCCACCTCCGTGGCAGCACTAAGAATGTCCAACTAACGGTTTATGCCCGAACCCTTGGGGGCCTAAGCCTTCAGTCCGACATCCCCTGAGGACTCCCTGGCTGCTAGAAGGATGTCTGACTGCAAGCTTAGGCCTGATCCCCAGGGGAGTGGGCCTAAGTCAACAGGTGGACATCCCCAAAGGGGTCCTGGACTGCAAATGGGCGCAGGCCAGGCTGAGGGGATCCTCCCTACCCCCCCACCCCGAGTGCACAAATTTTTGTGCACCAGGCCTCTAGTTAGGGTATAAAGAACAAAATAGTAATTTAATAAAAGAAGCTTTGAAATCTTAGGGTGAATTGGGAGTAAGAGAATATTTACATGGTTCGGTTCAGCGATGGGAAAAGTCACTTATATTTCTATATTCCCTAGAGTCTTCTAGAGCCTGGTGTGCTGCAAGAATTTTTAAAACATGCAATACCTGACTCTGTAGAAAGAGGTACTGATCTCTTTTCCCTTAGATTGTCAAATAAAAAACAACAGCCAACACCATATCCATCTGCTGTGAATGAATAAAAATCTTACCTATTTTTTGGTCAGATTGGCAAAAAATATATTTTTTTTTGGTGTGCAGAATTTTAGTAATTAGTTTATGTGTGTCATGAGATGAAAAAGGTTGAAAGTCACTGTTCCAGAGATTGAAAAATTGCTCTTTGTTGTTAAAGTTCTTTCTTGCTCTGTTTTTCAAAGGCCCTGCTGCTAGGGGAGAGTGTATGCAGTGGTTAAGACCACTGTCAGGTTTAAATCCTGGTTCTACTACATTTCAGTTGTGTGACCTTAAGCAAGTTACTTAGACCCTGTATGCGGGCATCATCTGCAAAATGGAAATAACTTAGTACTTACTAAGCAGAGTTGTTGTGAGATAGTATGTGGTTAGCATAGTGCCTGAAACATGTTAAGTACAAAGAGACAAGGCCTTGATGCTTTCCTTGGTTAGCCACATGGAATCCTTGATGTTTCGGATATTTTAGCCAGGAGTGAGTGAGGTAGGTATGGGTACACATCCAATTTGACCTTCTGTATTAATGCCTAAGAGAAAAAGTTTTCTATGTCCCTAAGTTATGATGACATTGACATTTGATTTGATTTGACTCATTGTTCCATCCTACACTGAGCCTTCTTACCACTAACATCAATTTTTTTTTTTTAGAAGGGGGAGAATCAAGGGAAGAGAGTTCCTAGTTGCCAAATGGATCGGTATATCATTTAAATTGCAAATTAGAACGCCTTTTGTTGCTCAACCAGAGGGCGAGATGATGCCTACATTTGAATTCTTCAGGCTGAAAACAGGTAAGTACCCTCATCCAGCAGGATCCACCCACTCCATCACATTGCCAAGATTGAGTAATGGATGGCTGAGCCAGAGGAAGGACATGCCTTGCCCTGTTTTCCCAGGTGGGCTCTCTGTTTTTACTAAGGAGTTGAAAGCAATTGCCATTAGAGCTGACAAGCACATTTTTATCTGTCACTCATTAGGATTTTATATCCCATGCATAAAACTTGATTGTTATACAGCTTAGTCTTTTAGGTTCAGGGTCAGGGAGACTTTTTTCATAGAAGGTAACTCCTTTTTCTTATCGTACAAGTAACTTGGGTCAGGGATAGTAGATAAAGGGGGACCAGAAACAGCTGAGATTTGACTACACAGACAAATGCAAGGAGCAGGACTGAGACAGATGAACAGTGGAAGATCAAGGGAAAAGAGAGTTTGCAAGTAGGGTTGGAGCTTGAACCAACACCATAGGAGTCAGTAGTTTAGCTAGGCATATGTCTCTGAAGACTGCGGATGGGTTTGTTGTTAGTAGATTCACATTTAGTGCCTCACACTATAGTGTCTTAAAAGGAAGTCTAGAAAGTATGACTTTCACGTAGTGGCTTAGGCTGGGAAATCCATTCATGAAGGAATATAATCTGATGCGGGTCAACAGTGGTATCTAGAGACTTAGTAAATGCTTTGCTAAATATGTATTTTTTTTACCTATTACATTTTCTGAACCCCTTATCTACCTCTTCCTCTTGATCACTGGCAAAATGGAAATGTATAGATTAATAGCTGTTAATGAAATTAGTTTGACCCCAGAAGTGAGATGCAGTTAGATCCATACAACTTTATACCTGGCCTATGGAGGCAGCAGGAGGTAGGGAAGTTGTTTAGGCTGTCGCATAGTTCTGCTAGATGACATACAGGAAATAGGTTGTGATGCTCATTTCAAGACACACTGTTTTGAATTAATGGGGCCAGTTGTCCCAGTTATTCTTGTGCCTCATGCTCCTTGTGCCTGCCAGGAGCCCTTCCTCCGCAGAGCAGTGGGAACTGTAAGCTTTGCCAGGTAGGATAATATATAGGGACGTCCTCTGGGGTTGGTTCTAAATTGAGCATTGCTCCTACATGAATCTCTGGATTGAGTCTGGCCTTTCCTTTGGGACTCTAGGGTGCTGGGTGCTAATAACGTTTGGGTCAAGAGAGTCCCTTAGGAATAGCAGGCCTTTTTTTTTTTTTTTGCCTGAAATACCCATTCACTTCTGAGTGTTGAAGTTCTACTCACCCTTAAGGCAAAGTACTACTACTCCTCCATAACTTAGAGTTACCTGCCCCATGAAAACCTACCTGAGCCTGGCTGGTGTGGCTCAGTGGTTGAGCATTGACCCAAGAGGTCAGGGGTTCAATTCTGGGTCAGGGCACATGCCCCAGTTGCAGGCTCGATCCCCAGTAGGGGGCATACAGGAGGCAGCTGATGGATGATGTTTCTATCTCATTGAAGTTTCTATCTCTCTATCCCTCTCCCTTCCTCTCTCTCTCAAATCAATAAAAAAAGAATTTTTAAAAAACCTACCTGATTTCTCTCAATCAGAAGCAATAATTCCTCTTGGCTAACCTGGTACACTCGTTGTAACTCTATGTAGCACATATTTTTGTTCTGCCTTCCATGATAATTGTTTATATATATTAAAGGATAATTTTCCTAAAAAGGTAAAATCACGACTCTCATACAGATATTAAATGAACATGTGTTAAAGACTTTTTAACTCATTAGGGAAATAAACAGATGTTATAACTGATTCTGAAAAAAAAAGGAAAAGGAAAAAACCTCATATGGTTAAAAGAATGTTGAAAGTCCAAATGGACGCAAAACTGATCTTTTCCATAGTTATTTACAATTTGAAGAATTGTAAATTAGATCAACTATGGGCTAAAATCAGACTTCTCTGGATAATGCATAATTTCCCACTGAAGCATAAAATGTTTTCTGTATCCTTTCTTGTTTTGATAAAAATAGTTTCAAAGAAAGATAATTATATATATATATAAGATAATTATATATATATATGTTATATATATATATATTGATTTTAGAGAGGAAGGGAGATGGAGAGAGAGATAGAAACATCAGTGATGAGAGAGAATCATTGATCGGCTGCCTCCTGCACACTCCCTACTGGGGATTGAGCCCGCAACCCAGGCATGTGCCCTTGACCAGAATCGAACCTGGGACCCTTCAGTCTGCAGGCTGACGCTCTATCCACTGAGCCAAACAGGCTAGGGCAAAGAAAGATAATTCTTGATCACAAACTAAGTCTCATTAGATTGGATCTGATTATAAAGGTGAGCATACAGGTCTTCTTAAGTTTGTGTTGCTGGAAATTTTCATAAGAAAACTCAGATTTGACTTTTTAAATACTTGTTAATTAACCGAGCTGTGTATTCATTTATAGTTCATCTATTTGCAACCTGATTGAATTTTTTAATTTTGAGGCTTGTGTGAGCATCTTAAATCTCATTCTATGCAATAAATAGACACGGTCTTGATTAGACTTGAAGGACTTAATAAGGCGGCACAGGATTTGGAAAGAGACTGACGAGTTTTCTGGTTTTTTTCTAGAGATGCCTGGGCATCCCCTTCCCCCCAACTGAAGCTCTGTCATTAGAAACTGGGAGGAACCTCTCCATGTGCATTAGTAGGAAGGAGCAAAAGGTTCAGAAACAGTGCTCAGTAAATAGAAATGACTGGAGCTCAGGTTGGCATAAAGGGGAACATTTAGATGATGTTTAGTTCTGAATGAGGGAGGCTTGGGCCTGAGAGTAAGATTTCTCAGAAGGTTGGTCTAGAACAGTGATGGCGAACCTATGACACGCATGTCAGAGGTGACACGCGAACTCATTTTTTTGGTTGATTTTTCTTTGTTAAATGGCATTTAAATATATAAAATAAATATCAAAAATATAAGTCTTTGTTTTACTATGGTTGCAAATATCAAAAAATTTCTATATGTGACCCGGCATCAGAGTTAAGTTAGGGTTTTTCAAAATGCTGACACGCCGAGCTCAGAAGGTTTGCGATCACTGGTCTAGGATCAGAACCCTCCTACTCAGGAATTTCAATCTGGGACTTGATTTCTGCATCTTGTAGCCTGTTCTTTGGGAATGCCAACAGTGGACTAGGAACCAGAACTAAGGAGTTTTGTGAGAAAATTCTAGGGTGAAGGTAGTGCTGGGCCAAAGGAGATGTAAGAGTTTTTCCAGATCAGTGTCTGCCTTTGCTGCCATAGACATCTAGGGGTAGCAGGACTACCTCCAGTCCTTACTGTGTGGCCCTGGGTTGTTTACTCAGACCTTTAATCTTCCTAGTAAAAGTCTCCTCTTAAAGACCTTTCAGTCCTTTCCTGTGGAAAAAAAATCATAGGTCTTTGAAGTCACGTGCTTCTGGTTTCTAAACCTAATTTTCAACTTCATTTGTCCAACCTGTTCTCCCTGTTTTATTGCTCTTGCTTCACAAAGTTACAATAAAAAGGTATTCCCAATTATAGACACAAAACAGTGTAAGGCAGGTAGGCAGTCCCATAGTTACCCTAGGTGCTGAGAAGGAAGCTGATTGCCCTTGGGAGAGCTGGTATCTCATCTCGCCACCATCACTGTGGCTCAGGTACCAGTTCTCCTCTGTAAGCCTACATGTCCTTGTCTGAGGAAAGAGTGTTATCTCTCCTCGCCATCCGGAGGTGAAGAGGAAGTTAAGTAAGAATAACTTGGAAGGCAGGGAGTATCCTGAAATCTGCACTGATGAGGGTGAGTTAGGTGTTAACTGGAGTTAACAAGGACAGCTGACCATGCTGCTGCACTGCATGCTCTCAAGGGAAAAGATTTCTATTTAAAAGGTAAGGACCCCCTCCCCCCAGCCCCCTGTTTCTAGAATTATCACACTGAGAAGTACTAGAAGAAATTGAAAAGTTGACAAAGGGCCTGACCGGTGTGCCTCAGTGGTTGAACATTGACCTAGGAACCAGGAGGTCACGGTTCGATTCCTGGTCAGCGCATATGCCCAGGTTGGGTTGCAGCTCAGTGGGGAGTTGTGCAGGAGGCAGTCAATCAATGGTTCTCTCTCATCATTGATGTTTCCGTCTCTCTCTCCCTTCCTCTCTGAAATCAATAATAATAATAATAATAATAATAATAATAATAATAAAAACATTTAAAAAGGTTGACAAAGGGCTGCTTTGCCCCCACTCTTTACAAAATTTTTTTATAAAAGAATTATAAATCTACAGGAAATTGCAAAAATAGTTCAGATAGGTCCAGTATACCAAGCTGACCGTGGTACAATGTGTACATATAGTTCTATGTGTGACATTTTCTCACATGTGTTGATTCTGTAAACACTACCACAATCGAGACAAAACTAATCCATTGCCACAAACATTTCCCTGATCGTACCTTATAGAGCAGTGATGTCCAACCATGATCATCCCATGGCACACATAAACTACTAAAATTCTGCAGCACACCAAAATATAAATTTGTTGCTGATCTGACAAGAAGTAGTATAATTTTGATTGATTTACAAAAAATAATAGTAATTACCCTTTTTACTCCAAAGTGACTTTTTAAAAAAATCAGGTGCCACACTTGTATATAAGGATTTCTGGTACCAAGAATTAGCCAATCACACGCAACCTCATTATACGACATGACCAATAAGGTGAAACTCTATTATCTGACCTATTTATGGTTCAAGACAGGGCATTCACACTCGATGGCTATTGTTGTGTTGGCTGTTGTTGTTGTTTTTAATATATTTTATTGATTTTTTTACAGAGAGGAAGGGAGAGGGATAGAGAGTTAGAAACATCGATGAGAGAGAAACATCGATCAGCTGCCTCCTGCACACCCCCTACTGGGGATGTGCCCGCAACCAGGTACACGCCCTTGGCCGGAATCGAACCTGGGACCCTTCAGTCCTCAGGCTGACACTCTATCCACTGAACCAAACCGGCTAGGGCCTGTTGTTGTTTTTTAATGTGACAATCTAAGGGAAAGGAGGTCAGTGTCCCTGACTAAATAGTCAGGTATTGCATGTTTTAAATATTCTTGCAGCATACCAATTGAAAATAGCAGCTTTAGAGCCATACCACACCCCTCCCCATCTTTTTTCCACCTCTATAATTTTGTCATTTCAAGAATGTTATATAAGTGGAATCACAGTATGATCTTTTGAGATAGCTTTCTTTCACTTAGCATGATGCCATTGAGATTCATCCAGTGGTTGCATCATCAATGATTTGTTTCTTATATTGCTGAGTAGTATTCAATGGTGTGGATGTAGCACAACTTGTTTAACCATCCTCCTATGGAGAGACATTGTGGTTGTTTTGAGTTTTTTGCTATTACAGGCTGCTATGGACATTATGAACAGGTTTGTATGGACAGATATTTTCATTTATTGGGACTAAATGCCCAAGGAGTGCAACTGGGGTTGTACCATGAGTGTATGTTTACTTTTTTAAGAAAGTGATGATAGCATGTAGTTGGATCGAGTTTTTATTCCTCTTTGCCAGGCGGGCTGTAGCAACCAGCTTTCCTTTTAGCCTCGGTTGCTACCCTTGGCGGGGTGGGGGAGGGCACCTCATTACTGCTTGGATAGTGGGAGTTCTGGCTCCCTCCTGGGCTTCCACTGACACCACCCAGCATGGGAGGGAGCAGGTGCCTCCTTCCTGCTCCCCACATGACCTCCACTAACCCATGGTGGTGGGGGTGGAGGTGGGGTGCTCATTGCCACTGGAAGATGGCGTGTAAGTCCTGGCTTCCTGTTTGGAGTTCTCTGACACCCTCCTGAAGGTGGGGCTCAGGGGACAACTCATCCCAGCCAGGTGCAAATGGAAGTCAAGGCTGATGGCAGTGGGGTGGGGCAGATGGAAGTGTTTTCTGTAGTGTTTCTTGTTCCTTTAGCTGGATACAGCCAGCTTTTATTGGTGTTTTTTCTTTCTTCTTGTTTGTGTGATTGGCACTTGTAGATTGCTCGTTTCTCCAGCACCCAGTCAAGGGGAGGTGAAGCAAAAGTAAACCCAGCCCTAGCCAGTGTGGTTCAGTTGGCTGAGCATTTCCCATGCACCTCGGAGTTGCCAGTTTGATTCTGATCAGGGCACATGCCTCAGTTTTGAGTTCAAGCCCTGGTCAGGATGCATGGGGGCGGGGGCAGCTGATCAATGCCTCTCTCTCACATCGATGTTTCTCTCTCTCTCCTCCTACCTCTCTCTCTTCCTACCTCCCTCTCCCTCCCCTTCTCCCTCTCTTTTTCTCTTTCCCTCTCTCTCTAAAACACTACTTTGTCATTCCTTAGGTCTGGAGGCTCCTCACTAATCTGCCTTCTCTCTACTTTTGCAGAGTCTTCTTTTTTTAAAATATATTTTTACTAGTGTCCTGGTGCACAGATTCGTGCACATTGAAAGGAAATTAATTAGAAGAAATATTTTATTGATTTCTTACAGAGAGGAAGGGAGAGAGATAGAGAGTCAGAAACATAGATCAGCTGCCTCCTGCACACCCTACTGGGGATGTGCCCACAACCAAGGTACATGCCCTTGACCGGAATCGAACCTGGGACCTTTCAGTCCGCAGGCTGACGCTCTATCCACTGAGCCAAACCAGTCAGGGCAGAAGAAATATTTTAATATTGCTATTCACCCTTTCTCTATAATAGAAGTGTCAACCAAATTCATGATCAACAATGACAGGTAGAAACACACATGTGCGATTGGTGCCAGTGAGAGCTTTCTATGTATCGCACACACGAGTCAACTTAGCCTTTTATAAATATAGAATAAACTTGCTTAATTAGACCTGCTTTCTGATTTAGCTAAACTTTTCCAGGCCAGTGAAGCACCCCAACTTCTCTTTCAGGTAATTGTCAGCAACACAGCAGTAAATATCAACACGAAGCAGATTATTATTGTAGATCACGCAGGGAGAACAAAAGGTAAAGTATTTAACTGCAGCAGTGTTTGACTATATTCTGTGCAATGGGAAAACCTGAAGTCATTTTCAAGTTCCACCATTTCTTACTTCTTTTCAGTCAGTCAAGTTTCTAAACTTTCTAAATCTCCATTTTTCTGGCTAATGAAAAGAAAATGGGATTCTACCAAATCTCCTATCTAACTACTCCAGGACTTTTGTGAGGATCAAATGAGATGAGGCATGTGAAAATGCCTCACAAACATTTGATTAAACTGTAAAATGTTTATACCTGGCTATAAAGCAAGTCATGTTCCTGGGCTAAAGAAACTCCAAGGAGGCTAGTCGCTAGGGAGAGAAAGCTGGGCGTTGCTATGTGATGTCATTACCCGGTGCCCACAGCGACCGTTTCAGGGCTGTGCTGTGGGCCACATTTTGCATCATGGGGTCTTGGCAGCATTGGCTGCGATTTGGTGGGATGTCACTCTGGGGTGGTGGCAGGGCCTGTGTCCCACTTGGGGGAAGCCAAGTGTTGGTTTGTCAGTGCCTGGTCAGTGGTGCCGTTTATTTTTAAATGGCCAGTGCGCATCATATCAGCTCCTGCGCTGAGCATCTGCCCCTGCTGATTAGTGCACATCATAGCTACTGGTTGGACGGATGGACACTTAGCCTTTTATATATATAGATTTCAGAGAGAAAGGGAGAGGGAGAGAGAGAGATAGAAGCATCAATGATGAGAGAGAATCATTGATCGGCTGCCTCCTGCACACCCCCTACGGGGGATCGAGCCCACAACCTGGGCATGTGCCCTTGACCGGAATTGAACCTGGAACCCTTTAGTCCACAGGCTGAAGCTCTATCCACTGAGCCAAACAAGCTAGGACCAGAGTTTTTTTTACGTTGTGTATAATGCCAGGGTTTTTAGTATTTAGCAAGTAAATTAAGGAGAACTGCATCTATTCGATCTTGGCCTAGAGCCAGAAGTCTGACAAAAGGCTTCAACATGGCCATTTCTCCCCTAAGAACATAAATCTGATTATGTCTCAACCCTCCTTAAAAACCTCTTTGTCTTAACACCCAACTGTCCCAAGGATAAAATTCCAACTCCTTAACATTGGCTTTTAAGGCTCTCGACTGTCCCATCCTAAGTAACAGTGGCCATACCTTCTGCAGCTCCTCACTGTGCGCAGGTGTCCCCAGCTCCACAGAGTTCCTCCTGTGGCATTTAACTGTCCCCTTCCTCCTCGTGTTTGGTGGTGCACACACTAGGGCTCATGCGCTCTGCTGGTCCTGCTGTTCTCTCTTCCACGGGCATGCGCCTAGCTCTCCTTCAAATCTGCCTCTCACGTTTCCTACTGTGACGCCTTCCAAACACTCCCAGAGTTAGCCCAGCAGTACAGACATACCTCTATAAGCGATTGCTTGTTCTCCTACAGCTCTTTGAGGTGGAATTATGTCTCTGCGTGGCTCTGTCCCATTCAACTAACTAAATTCTTTGAGGTTCGGGCTGTGCCTGTCTTATTCATCAATGTACCCTCAGCACCTAGTACTGTGCCTGGCACATAATTGGCACTCAGCAAGTATTTGTTAAGTGAATAAGTGAATTGTTACTTTCAGATACTGGAGCAACGAGAAATTGTCCTCAGCTTGTATGCCTAGGCCACCAGAGGCTGCCTTCCTTTTAGCAGTATCGTATATTGCTTTATATACCACCACCACCACCCCCCCTTCCCTCCCCCCACCCCCCCGAACAAAGTGACTTCGGGAGACTGTAATAAATTTAACCACTTGCCGAATCGACTCCTCCCTTCCTGAGGGCTGGCTGCTTCCAGGTTGTCCTCATTATTCCTGCTGCTGCCACTGGTTGACCATTTGGAAGCAGGGCTGCCCCCCTTGCTTGGCTGAGAATGGTCTCCCATTCTTCATGCCATGGGACCCATCAATCCAGTCTTAAGGAGATGAAGCCCCTATTTGTGACCAGTTATATCAATGGCAGGACTCTCTTTGCCAAGCCCTTCTAGAACATTGTCTTTTATTGAGAAACAAGGTCTTTTTGGATACATGGTCACCTTGCTTATCTATCTTTTGACGGTGTTAGCTGGAAGGAATTTAATAACAACCCTTAGTAAGATTTCAACATCTGACACACTTGAGATAATAATAGCTTTGCTCGTTTTATGACACTTCACTCAACCCATACATTCACCCTTGTCAGCTTGAAATTCAACATGTGTTACCTTGATGCTTACAATAACTCAGTGAGTGAAGTTGTGTATGTGTACACATGCATACACAGATACCCACATACATGCACCTATGTGCACACAGGATATTAAAAATTTAGCAGGTCAAACCTGTTATATAATGGCACTCACTTTTAAGAACTCTGATCCTGTGACCCCCTATATTTTGTTCTCACTTGTAAATGGCCATTGGTTTCTATCAATTGTCATCAATATCTGATCCTAGTATCATATACAAGCTCATGAAGACGTAATAATTGCCCCATTTACCAAACCTAGTTAATGTGGCCAGGCCCTTTGTACACATAATGTTTAATTCTCATAGCCATTCTGCAAGGTATATGTTATCCACATGCTACAGATGAGAGAACTGAGGTGCAGAGAAGCAGTGTCTGCGCCAGGGTGGACTCTGCCTCAAAGCCACCACTGGCCTCTCAGTAAAAAAAACAACAAAAAAAAAACCTAATATGAAACTGAACCTTTAAAAGGTTAAATAATCTCTATTTCTCCTAATATCCCACTCCTACCCCATTAATCAAGGGCCTGGGTCTTGATTCTATCATGAAAAGGTGGACTATTCTCTGGTTAGTAAGACAGAAGTGGGAGGCAGCGGGTACAGACTGTTCAAATAGCGATGCCTGTGCGTGTGGTGAAAGTCGGGGTTCTGTTGCTTAATGGCTTATTCTCCTGGCACTTAGCCTCATAGACTTCCTCAAGCAGTCACGTCCCTGGGTCCCTGGGTCCCTTTGAAAAACCCAGGGAGGACACTTGTTGCCATGTCTGAAAGGCCTAAACAGACACTGGCTGCCCCAAACTCCTGTGGACGGTCAGTAGGGCTTGCTAGTAGTAGGGCCTGATACTCAGTGGGCAGACAGGCCATTAACAGCCAGCGCCCGTCTTACAGGTGTTTGATACCATGAAACCATAGTAAGCGTTTTTTGAAAATTACAGGTCTATTCACAATAAGAACGGAGGATCTTTTCCTTTAGTTTCGGATTCAGGAGCTCATCCCTTCCCTCATTTCCTTCAGATACTACTGCCCACACCCTGCGGGGTTTGAGGAGGTGGTGTGAAAGGGATGGCAAATAACAGGTGAGTCAAGAGTGGAGAGCTTGTGTAGGTGAGTGAAAGCATCTGAGCCACCTCGTCCTCTTTGGCACGCCCCGGAGCAGCAGGAAGCAAAGGGGTTTTCCCCGCTCACCCATAGGGCCCAGCGAGGAGCACTGGTAGGAGTGGCCCAGTTGTCATCTGGCCCAAAACATAGATTAAGGGCTGGAATGCACAGGAAGTAGCTGGGATAAGGCAAGGTCTGTCTCAGGACTGGCCCTGCACCCAGCAGCTTGTTGGCACTCCATGAGCAATAGCCATGCCACCATGAGATGAGAGACAATTCTTTTTTAAAAAATATATATTTTATTGATTTTTTTACAGAGAGGAAGGGAGAGGGATAGAGAGTTAGAAACATCGATGAGAGAGAAACATCGATCAGCTGCCTCCTGCACAGCCCCTACTGGGGATGTGCCCACAACCAAGGTACATGCCCTTGACTGGAATTGAACCTGGGACCTTTCAGTCCGCAGGCCGACGCTCTATCCACTGAGCCAAACCAGTTAGGGCAAGGGCATATTCTTATTTTGAAAAAATATTTTTATTGATTTCAGAGAGGAAGGGAGAGGGAGATAGAGAGAGAAACATCAATGAGGAGAGAGAATCATTGACAGCTGCTTCCTGCATGCTCCCCACTGGGATCAAGCCCACAAACCGGGAATCAAACTGTGACCTCCTGGTTCATAGGTCAACGCTCAACCACTGAGCCACACATGGGGGCATATTCCTCTTCTTCTTCTTCTTCTTCTTCTTCTTCTTCTTCTTCTTCTTCTTCTCCTTTTTCTTCTTCTTTTTTGCCTTTCTGTGCATTTATTGTGGTGGGTTTTTACATTTTTAAAGAAGGCATGCTTTTGGGATAAGAGGAAGCACATGCATTGTAGAAATGGTGAGACATAAAAGCTCAGATGCAGCCGCCACTGTCAGCTCGAGGGCCACCACTTCTCTATGTCACAACCTGGGCTCATACAGATTCATCATTTTCATGGTGTGACCCACACCACCCACATGTCAGGAATCACAAGAACCACACATTCACCTACTCTCCAGGAGTGGAATCGGTCATATGGTTTGACCGTTTGATTTTTGTTCAAGAGTCTAAGAAACTGACTTCCAGCCCTAACCGGTTTGGCTCAGTGGGTAGAGCGTCAGCCTGCAGACTCAAGGGTTCCAGTCAAGGGCATGTACCTTGGTTGCAGGCACATCCCCAGTAGGAGGTGTGCAGGAGGCAGCTGATCGATGTTTCTCTCTCATCGATGTTTCTAACTCTCTATCCCTCTCCCTTCCTCTCTGTAAAAAAAATCAATAAAATATATTTTTTTTAAAAAGAAAGAAAGAAACTGACTTCCAAAATGGGGGCTCCCCCTCGGGGGTTCAACGTGGAGTAGCAGTGCCTGAGACCTTGTGACGTGGCTCCTCTAAGAACCTGTGCTCAAGTAGGTGCAGGGCCTTCCAAGACGTTTAAGAAAACTGGCTCCCAAGGTGCAGTGATCAGAGGACGCTCCAGACATGGGCTGGAGGGCCCCGCTAACGGTGTGTGTGAGAATTGTCTTTCATCTGAGTACAACCAGGTCAGCAAGGTCCCCGCTTGCCCACTGAGTGTAGAAAGCCTGGATGAGGACATAGTCTTAATGTCTCTCTGAGCATTCCCGCCCCAGACAGACATGGTCTTCTGAGAGGCCCAAAGGCAGCATCTCCAGAGGGCAGTGAGATGAGCAGTCATGAGCCTTATTCCTCGGCTTTTCTCTGTCTGAGATGGGAAGATGGGTTTTCCATATTATTGGAGTCTGGATGGCAAGCCTGGAGCCCTGGCGACGGCCCCGCCCCTTCGCCCGCTGATGCCCATGCGCTCCTGTGTAGTATCAAGTAACTGCAGCTCATTTGTATTCCCAGCTTTCTCCGTCCTTCAGCCCCCGAGACACAAGTAGCTGTCTTCCTGAGGATATTAGCTAATCATTCTAGTTTGCTCTCCGCCCCTTAACCTGCGTCCACAGAAGCCTAATGCCTGTTGGATGCTACTGACTCCAGAGCTGGTCTGGACAGCAAGTGTCTCCTGGACTCGTCTCAGCAAAACAAGACGTGGAGTCCCCCTCCCCAGATGGATGAGAATAAAGGACTGTCCACAGTGTGCGGTGTATTAAGGAATAAGTTAGCGGCTGTTAACTGCGCTCTGCCTTTGGTGTTTCTGTAACTTCCATCATCTAATATTGGCTCCTTGGCCCCTTCTTCTTTCCTCGCTATCCCTTTACCTTCTGGCCTCTGCTTTGCTGTCTTTATTTCTGCCACTGACCCCCCGCTCCCCCCTCCCCCCACCACACCCTCCTGCCATTGCCTGGCATTCACAGAGGGCTTTACAACTGGCTTGCCCTCTCTTGGCTGGTAGCAGCCAAGCTCATTATTATCCTGGGTCCTAACCTGTTTGGTGAAGTTGTTGCTCCACTTCCCTGACCTTGCACTTAGGGCCTGGGCACTCCCAAGAATTAGGGACAGGGTGGGGTCCGGGCTGAGAGCCATTTGCACAAACACGTGTCCTATTAACAACTTTGTTCTCAGGGCGAATGCTTCCCTCTCCACCCCTCTGTAGTTCATCCTTGGGTTCATATTCAAAGACCCACAGTATCTTCTTTCTATAGATGGAAATACCCTGGAAATGTCAGGCTAGAGGCCAGAAGAGGATGCTCAGAGCAGAGAATCCTGTGCCCAGACGGGCCTTTCGCTGGCTTCCTCTGGGCTGTCGCCTCCGGGGAGAGCGGAATGGCTGTGGCCCTGTCCCCGGGAGTGGATGGGGAGCCCAGGCTCTGAGGGGCGTGGTGGGTCCTGTCTGGAGTCTGAGGGACAGGAAGCTCCTGTCCCGCCCGGGAGGCATATTTGGGACAAGTATTGTAGCTCCGCGAGATAGCCCTGCGCTCCGCACTTGGTGGGATAATGATGGGACCACCCACCGGTGTCAGCTCTAGCCCTGGGTGTGCCTCAGTTTCCCGTCCGTGTCGGGGCCACCTCTTCTCGGGACAGGAAGGCGCCCCGAGAACAGCTGAGACAGACTGGTGTGGGGTGTGACTTTCGGTTCCCTGTTGCGGGTTGAGTGCGGAGCGCAGGGCGGGCGCGGCCCCAGAAGCTCCGCGCGCCGCGGGCCCCCAGCCCAAGGCGAAGCAGGAGAAAACCGGGCGCTGGCGCACCCGCCGGAGGATGGGCAGTCGCTCTGCGCCCGCCGGTCTTCAGGGCGGATCGGGGCAAGTGGGCGGGGGCTCCGGGCCGGCGGCCGCGGGGCCGGGGCGGGCCGGCCGGCGGGGCATTTAAACCCAGCTGCTGCGGGCCCGGACGCACCGCCCTGCACCCTGCGCCCTGCGCCGTCCACCTCGCCGCCGACTTCGGGCACCGGCAGGCAGGATGCGGTCCTCCTTGGCTCCGGGCATCTGGTTCATCCGCACCTTCTCCAGGGACAGCTGGTGAGCAGCGCGGGGGAGGGAGGCGCGCGGGGCTGGGACGGCTTCCCCTCCGCGGGCCGGGAGCCTGGCGCCCAGGCTCCTTCTGCGGCGCCGCAGGAAGGTGAACCTGAATGGCTTGCGCTGACACACACACACACACACACACACACACACACACACACCCCACATACCCCGGGCGGACCTTCAGGGCCCCTCACGTCCGTAGCATTGGGGCCCAGACGAGCCCGGACACCGGGATGGTGGAGTTGCTGAAAAGTGGCGCTTGGAGTCGTGGACTGTCCCTTTCGGTCCCTTCCCCCTCGGATAACACACACACACACACACACACACACACACACACACAGGCCAGACCTCAGCGGTCCTGGGAGCTGGCCTCCAGGGGCTCCAGGCCCCGAGGACTTACCAGGGAGGGCTTATCTCTCAGACCGCTCAGCTGGGTAGTCACCCCAGCAGTGGGCAACCCCAACAATGAGTGAGCCACTTGCACAGCAGCTTTCCTCCTGACCAAGGGAGGCCCAGACGGGCGTGTGCATGCGTGTGTGTGTGTGTGTGTGTGTGTGTGTGTATGTGTGAGGTGCAGAGCTTTCAGCTCACCCACTGGAGCAGTGGAGCAGTTTGTTTGGTCTGCGGAGTATTTTTTTTTAATATCGTTGGTTGCCATCATTTACAAATGATAAAAATTAACATAGCCAGATTCCTGGCTTCTCTTAAAAAACAGATGAAGCCATACCAGGCCTGAACTCCCAAATTATATTACTAGGACTTAAAGGTTCCCCTTAGATGGGGGAAGTGTTCAGAACATGACCAACTCGGTCTAGTTTTAAAACGTAAAATCCCACATTCCTGACCCCCTTGGTCCCTGGGCTGGTTGGTCACCTAGGCGCTTTCCTATTGGCCACCCTAGGCGCTTTCCTATTGGCCACCTTAGGGGCTTTCCTATTGGCCACCTTAGGGGCTTTCCTATTGGCCACCCTAGGGACTTTCCTATTGGCCACCCTAGGCGCTTTCCTATTGGCCACCCTAGGCGCTTTCCTATTGGCCACCTTAGGGGCTTTCCTATTGGCCACCTTAGGGGCTTTCCTATTGGTCTTTCCTATTGGTGACAGCCCTCATTACTTCCAGCCTTCTTCACTCGTATACAAGACTCATTTGGTCTTTTTGAGTTTGGAACTATTAAGATATATTTTTCAGAGAAAGATAAAACCTGCTTCTCATAAGGATATAAAAAGGAACAGATGTTAAAGATGTTATTTTATTCATAATGAGGGAATCAGAAGATGTTATAATCTAGGACAAAGAAAATGTAGGGAGGGCTTAATGGGGAGTTACTGTTTAATGGGGACAGAGCTTCAGTTTGGGAAGATGCAAAGGTCCTGGAAATGGATGGTGGTGATGGTTGCACAACAATATGAAAGGGGTTAATGCCACTGAATTGTACTACTACACTTAACAAGGGTTAAAGTGGGCCCTGGCCCGTGTGGCTCACTGGTGGGAACATCCGTGTTGCTCACTGGTTGGAACATCAGCCCACACACCAAAGGGTTGAGGGTTGATTACAGGCTGAGGGGTCAATTCCAGGTCAAGGGCATGAACCTGTGTTGCAGATTCCATCTCTGGCCCTGGTTGGGGTGCGTGCAGCAGGCAACCTATCTATGTGTCTCTCTCACATCAATGTTTCTCTCTCTCTCTCTCTCTCTCTCTCTCCTTCCAAACATCAATGGAAAAAATATCCTCACATGAGGATTAACAATAACAATAACAACAACAAAAAATGGTTAAAACAGTAAATTTTATGTTATATATATTTTACCACAATTTAAAAAAAAAAAAAAGAATCCAAAGAACATGCCCATTTATAAATCAGGAATATTGAGGCAAAACTAGTATTTCCACAGGTTGGGAGGGGAGACTATTGAAACTATCAGTTCACAGACATATTTTGTATGACTTAGTTTCCGACCCTGTTGAAATACAGTATAAACAGCCCGTGATCAATGAGAGGCTCCAGTCAGATAAGCTGAGATGAGTCCTCTAGACCAGTGGTTCTCAACCTTCCTAATGCCGCGACCCTTTAATACAGTTCCTCATGTTGTGGTGACCCCCAATTTCATTGTTACAAATTGAACATAATTAAAGCATAGTGATTAATCACAAAAGCAATATGTAATTATATATGTGTTTTCCGATGGTCTTAGGCGACCCCTGTGAAAGGGTTGTTCGACCCCCAAAGGGGTCGTGACCCACAGGTTGAGAACCGCTGCTCTAGACAATGCAGTTTTCCAGTGAATCACAGAAGTGTTTCCTGTAGCTTCCCCTGCTCTGATAACAAATAGTCACAAAGAAAGACCATTCTAAGCTCATAAAATAAAGTTTGTCTCATTGGATTTGATCTGATGATACAGGTGTAGCAAGAGTGCTAATTTGTAATATCGGCCTTGGGAAGTTTGCTTTGCTGGAATTTTTTATAAGGAACCTTAGATTGGACTTCTAAAAGCTTGTTATTAGTGACTGTTCTGAAATTAGGGAGCTAAGCCAAGAAACGCCATAGGTTTTACCTGCTGTACCTATACATTGGGCAAAGTCTTCCTTTGAGGTCCCCCAAATATCCTAAGGCTCCTGGGCTGGCCAGGGCGTGACCTCCCTTATTTGCATATAAGGGAAAACAGTAAGCCAATTTTCTTGGGAGGGTTTTATTAGTCTTGGCTCCATACAGTCAACCGTAGTTCCTTAAAACAGGCTGATTATATCTAATTAATTGAGCATCATTGTTAATTACGACATTTCAGGGAAGGCCTTGGTTTCATAACCAATTTTTCTAACTATGCTGTGCTTTAAAAAAAATAGGACAAATTCTTATTGAACTTTTGAAAATAACCGTCTTGCTATGAAAAGCAAGAAGACTCAACAAAAGTTTATGAATTCTGGGGAATCAGGTAGCGAGAATAAGATATTCACAAATGTTTCATTTCGGTTTACTAAAACAGAGTCTACTAAATTGTTATGGGCTACATACAGCTTAAGAAGAAAGAGAAAGGGCTGCCTTATAGATCCAGAAAACAGAACAACATCAACAATATTCAAAACACAAACAGGGAGCATCCCTCGCCAGTTTATTCACTCCTATGCGGTTGCTTCTTGTTCGCTGAATTGGGTTCGCAATCCCACAAACCTGTCTGCTTCTTGACTAAAGAGCTTTGAAAATTCCTGACTTAGTCCATTGGTATGTCCTTAAGGGTGTCTAAGCAATGCCATCAGAAGCGTGTGTCCAAGAGCAAGTTACTGATACAGCACTTTTCTGAGCCAGTTCTTGATTGTTAAAGATAAGACCTTTGACCTATAGGTAGCTGGCTGCAGAGCCTTTAGGAAGCATCAGAGTAGAACAAAACAAAAGCCCTTTGTAAATGACAGAGACCTAAAAAGGAGCAGGTTAACGTACTACTGATAATTTTCAAAAGTGAATGATCTGAAGAGCTGGCAAGGGCTGCTTTATTGTTCTTCCTGAAGTATGCAAAACAAAATAGAACTACCACCCGCCCCCCAAAGAAACCTAGACAATAACACCTGATTGATAAAAAATGGATGGACACAATTTTCATAGAGGAAAAAAATCTTGAGGTATATAAAAATCCTGAGACATAATTTACATAATGTACCAAGGATATTCCAAGAATATCAACTAAAGAGACTCAGTACGTAAGCCTGGAGTGAATCCTGAACATTTGTATTTAATAAAACTCCATAGGAAAGTCTGATGTACGTGCATGCCCTGGTGAAAACCACTGACCTAGAAGATGTTAGACTCAAAGAAGTGAGGTTGCAGCCCAGGGAACATTTTAAACCCAACCCAAATCATGACTGGTAACACTATACCGCTGTTATCAGGTAACGTGTCAGCAGGATGCTGATCCATCGAAAAAAACCATGGACCAGAGAGGGCACTAAGAAATCTGTAGAAACCTCTCACACAGCATATGATTTCTGAAATATTAATATAAATAACATTTCCCTTTTAAAATTTAACTTAGAGAAGGTTGAGCATCTCGTCTGGTTTCACGGTTATTTCCATGCGATTGCTCGGCAATAACATATGAAACACACCTGATTAGTTCTAGACCCTCTCTTTTTAAAAGGTGAAAGAACTGCTCTTTGTGGTTTCCCAGACGTCCCCTTGGGCATCTCAAAGTTAGTTTTAGGTTCAAAAGATATCCTGAATGCTTTGTTTGCTTTGTGTTTGTTTAGGATTTGGTTGGGGGAAGACAAAAGTGATTAGGAGGCTGGAATGTTTATCATGAGAGCTAAGAATCAGCCCTTGCCCCACCCATTTGAAAGTGATAACATTACGTTGAAAAATAAACATAGAAGGGAACATCGTAAAGAAATAGCTCTTTCCTAAGAGCCAGCATCTCCCAGATTTAAGGCAGACCTGGCCCGGAATCCTTTCCGCACTATATGCCCCGAGAAGCTGGCTTTCCTCAGCCTCAGTTTCCCCATCCATAAAAGCTGGGTTCCAGAGGACAAACGTGGTATGTGTCCATTCTTGACCCCCTGTGCCTAAGGGCGGGTGCGCGATAAACGCTCTTTTACTTCTTCCCTCGTGGATGTAGGTTTGGACTCCTATCGAACACTCGGTGTTAATATAGTTCCCACCGTAGGCACATGATGTTGAGATTGGAGGCCTGCAGAGATGACTAGGACATGGTCCTCCCTTCTCGGAACGAAGGCTAAGCTGGAGAGAGGGTGTGCACTCCTGTTATCAAATTTACTGCTTCTGCGTGTCCCCAAGGAGGGCATTCTAGGTGAATGGAGAAGCAGGCGCAGCTAGACCCAGCGAGGGTGGATTGGGCCTGAACTCTGGACTCCTCGCCTATAAAGTGAGAATACTGGAAATTCCTCCCTGGGAAGATGTGAGGGTTAAAGGAGGTCGGTGCCCCAGGTTCCCAGGCCAGCGACAGGCTCCCATTGGGCACCGAGTGGGCGCTGATTATGGACTATCCCTCCACTTGCTTCCTACTAGCATCAGGCCTCGTTTAGTTGTAGCTCACTGCAAAGCTTCCCCACCCTCTGTGGGTAGACTGAGGCACAGAGAAGCTGTGCTGCTTGTCCAGCGTCGCACAGCTGTCTCAGGCTCCAGGTCCTAATATATAAAGTGGGAAAAAACAGTGTACCTATTTCACAGGGTCTTGGTGGAATTAAGTAAGTCATTTAAAGCACTGAGCCCTCTTGTGTGGCTTGCGGTTAGCATTGGCGGGTGCTGTGCGCTTCCCCGGAGGGAGGGGTTCCTCCTCATTAGAGGAAAAGGTAGCGTGTGACTCGGTGGAGCTGGAGGTACTATGAGCCGAGGGCCTGGAGCAAAGACCTGGCAGTGAAGGTGTTGCCTGTCTATTGAAGGCCAGAAGGTGGAGCTGAGAGGCAGGCAGCACGGGTTTCTGCCCCTCCTCCTAGCGGGTTCATGGCCTTTCATAGTCCTCCCGAGCTCTGGGCCTGGTCAGGGCCCTGCCTTCTGTGGCAGGTCTGCACAGACATGTCTGCAAGCTGGCAACATGGGCATCTTGCCAGAGAGATGCCCGGGGCTGTCCTTGTGGGGCTGGGCCCATGTCCTGGGGCCCTGTGAGGGGAACAGCTCGGGACTAGGAGAAGAGAAGCCTGGGGAGGAGGGACCAGCAGGATGAGCAGGACTGGGGTAGGGGAGGCAGCGGAGCAGGAGCTGTGACTCCGCCTGGCTATGCCCCACACCTGATTCTTCCCATGTGAGCTGGAGAGGCCGAGGCTGGCGGGTGGCTGCTGCTGGGATGAACGGCTCTGCCCTTACTCAGCCAAGGGCTCATGTTGCCGATCCATTGGCTTCTGTTTAATCCTACAACAGTCTCGTGTGGCGGGAGTTTATCATTATCTTCTTTATAAGAAGATCAGACTGAGGCTTAGAGAGATTAAACAAGTTGCCTGAGGTCACAGTAAGCAGCTGAACCAGAACTTAAGACTCATCCTCTTTTGGTCTGAGTTCTTTCCCTATTTTTCGATGACTCAGGGGCCCCAGTGCTGCCAAGATGGCTTTCTTTCGTCTTATTTTCCTGGTCACGGCAAAGCGGTACTAGGTGAGGGCGGCAGAAAGGGCTCCTTCAGACGAGCTATGACGGTGAAAGGAAGCTCTGAAAAGAAAGGAGAGGGCCTGGAGCAGGACCCCGAGCTAAGCACCGTGTCCTTGTCCCTCTCCTCTGCCTCTCAGGGTCAGGGCTGAGCCAGGGCGCGTGACCCTGCGGCTCCCCTCCCCCCGGTGTGACTGCTGCTTCCCCAGCGGCTTCTGCTTCCTCTTCCCGCTGCAGTTTTCTCTTTCCCCTTCAGAGCAGGATGGCGAGCACCTTCCCAGGCCCCATGGACTGGTCCAGAAGGCAGCGAGGGTTTGGATGGTCTATCAGTGGTCGGCAAACTGCAGTTCGACAAACCGCGGCTCTTTGGCCCTTTGAGTGTGGCTCTTCCACAAAATACCGACTTCTGCGCATGGGCCATGAAGTTTCAATCGCACTGTACATGCATGCCCACACGTGATATTTTGTGGAAGAGCCACACTCAAGGGGCCAAAGAGTCACGTGTGGCTCGTGAGCCACGGTTTGCCGACCACAGGTCTAAGTGGTTGGCCGAGGCCTTATTCCTTTCAGTCACGCTGTGCCAGTGGGCACCGAGGTCGGACTGGGCTGTCTGAGTCACACCAGAACTGGGGACACACAAGAGGTGGAGGCCCTGAAGCCCCTGATTCCCCCCCTCCGCCCCCCAATCTGATTACCCCACATTGGTGTTTGTGGGGGAGTGGGAGTAGGTAGCGTGACTGCTCTTATTTTGGCCTCTGGCTCATGCCTGGTCCCCTGGATCCTTCATGCTCAGGAAGAGTGGATGAGGGTGAGGCCTGGGGACGAGGGTGAGGCCTGGGGCGAGGCCTCCATGGAATCCCGAGAGCAAGGCTGTCACCTTAACCCCCTGAGCAGGACATCGCTCTGCCGTCCTCAACACGGTTCTCTCTGTGCTGTTCGCTTAGCCTTTCTTTAAAAGGACGGACGTAACACCTGTTGACCATCTCTTCCCAACCCTCCCAACCCTCCCACTCTTCCCGACTTATTCCAGCTGCCTGAACAAAACCTCCAGCCAGAGCTTAAAGCCGTGTCTTTTCATCCTGTCTGAATGCGCAGGGTCCCTACTTAGTTCCCTTCTCCAAGCAAAACAATCATGTTTTCCTCTTCCCTGAAAAAGATCATTATGTTACCTACTCATTCTTCTATAGAGTCCCGGGCTCCTCGTGGCTACTAGCCGAGGTCTGCCTCCTGTGCGAAGGGTTTGGGGGGGTCAAGTCCTGAGTGATCCTGGCCTCTCTGAGCAAGCGCCCCGAGTCCCAGGAAAAGGAACAGTAGACGACTCATTGGGCTGGCTCTCTGCTCCAGGAGGACTCCATGTCCTCAGTGCCCGGAGGCCCTCCCAGACCTGGACTGTCCCTGTTCCATCTTGTGCACGGAAGGCCTGGCTCCGGACCCTGCCCTGTGGTGTCTGTCCCAGGCTGGCCTTTCCCTACATGAAGTCTCCAGTGGCAGGGCAGGATTTGGCAGGGGGTGGAGTGGTGGCGCTGTCGCCACTGGCCTGGTTCTTACAGTGCCCAGCACTCTATCCTCTTCAGGCCTGCAGAGTCCTAGAACAGGCACGTCCACGGACAGGCCACCCAGTCTATTTCCCCAGGGCAGGTGCCAATGGCACCTGCAGCCACAGCCAGGAGCCACGTGAGAAGCCCTAGGCGTCTAGTAGCAGCCCCTGTTAGGGCCGGGAGTGGAGGGATTGATTGAGGAGGGAGTGTAAGTCCCCACCGGCCTTATAGGGGGGAGGGACTGTCAGCAATGCGGATGCAGAGCCAGGAAGGGGGATGCAGGGAGTGGGGGTGACCGACTGGGTGGCCACTTGGGAAAGGGACCTCTTCCCACCATCTCCTAAGGCCAAGGTCCCTCTGTTCTGCTGTCCCTTGCTGTTTTCTGGACTGGTGCTGGGTCCTTTGGGTGGTAATAGATCCTTTGTTTTTATAGTTGTTTTTTTTGTTTGTTTGTTTGTTTTTCTGTTGCTGCTTTGTGACAAGTTGGCTCCTATCTCAGAAGCATTCCCAGTGCAAAGTCATCCCGTGGTCGATAAAGCCGATATCATGCTCCCCCGAGCGATATGTTGGACTGTCCGATAATCCTTGAGACAGCTGTCCGCCTCTATTGGACTGGGTTGCCCGGTACCCAGTGCCAGTATGGCAGGTGGGACTCTAAAAAGTGCCGCTTCTTCATCGCTTCTGGGCCTTTGGGCGAAGATCAAGTGTAAACGTGCCGCTTCTTGCTAACAAAGCCAGCCCCAGTCTGGGGACCTCACCACCCAGGTGCATTGGTCCTTGGCCTTTGTGCCAGGCCAGGCTCACCATGGTGCCAGGCTGCCATCCTCCGCCCTCACAGCCTCCCTGGGGCAGTGAGGTGAAGCCCAGCTGTGTGTGTTTGCCCCCTGCTCCTTTGGGGCCTCTCGGTTCTGCAGGCAGGGCCTGTGAGAAGTGAAACCGGTGGTTGCCCGCGCTGCAGGAGCGCGTCAGCTGTCTTTCCTGCGGGTTACTGTGAGTGGCAGCCTTGCCTCCGCTCAGCCCAGCCCTTACCCTGACAGATGTCCCCGGTCCCCTTTGAACTGGGGCACGTTGGCCTTTTTCTCAGAACAGTGGCCAAAGTGGAATGGAAAGAGGGCTGGGCTAAGAGGAGGCCTGGCTCCAGGCTCTGCCCAGCCAGCTGTGAGACTGAGCTCATCCCTCCGGCACGCCGAGCCCAGGCAGGAAGTCCCAGAGGGGGCCGGTGCCAGGTCCAGCATCACACCGCGCAGTGGCGGGCCTCCTGCCCCCTCCAGGGCGGGAGCTCTGCCAGTCGGGATGGCAGCGTGCACCTCTGCTGAGCCCCTGTGTCTGCTCCCAGGGCACATGGCAGGCCCCGCAGGCTGAGTCTGCCCTGAACCATGGCAGGCTCCCCGTAGGCACTGGAACCTGCCCCGAGCAAGGTGAGGGCACTGGCGGTTCAGCCAGCCCAGGTGTGAATACTGGGGGAGTGGGGCAGAAGGGGAGTCCTGGCCTCCAAGTCCCCACTTCCCAGGGAGTCCAGGGGCTGGAACGCCCATCACCCGGAGGAGTGGGGTGCCAGGCCCACCCCCACTCACCTCCTATAACAGAGCAGCACGGGGTGTTTCAGCCCCTCCAGCTCTTCTTCCTCATCTGAAAGTTTAAAATACCAGCAGCTGCCCAGCTGGTGTGGTTCAGTGGTTGAGCATCGACCACTGAGGTCACAGGTCAATTCCTGATCAGGGCACATGCACAGGTTGCAGGCTTGATCTCCAGTGTGGGGCATGCAGGAGGCAGCCGATCAATGATTCTCTCTCATTGATGTTTCTACCTCTCCTTCTCTCTTCCTCTCTAACATCAATAAAAATATATTAAAACATAAAAATAAAACACCAGCAGCTGCCCCGCTGGGTGTCAGGAACTCATACGACCCTCCGTCGTTGGCACCACCTCACTAACCTGTCAGTAACCCGACGGGAAAGGTGCTGATCTCTGCTTTTCACATGAGCAAATGGGGGTGAGGAGGGAAGCCAGGTTTTGCCTGACTCCCCAGTCCTTGCTCTTTTTTTCTGCAGAGACACAAACTCCCAGAGATGTAGCTCTGAGGGTTCCCCGTGCTGAAGCCGTGTGCCGGGGAGGGGCTGGCAGAATGGAAGAGGCAGTGAGGAAGCCTGCCATGGGCTCCCCCCAAATAGTGCACAGAGCAGAGCCTCGGGTGGTGTCCAGGCCTCTCTGATCTAGAAAATGCCAGCCCCTTCCGTGCCTTCCCATCCCTGTCACCACATGGCCCCACATGACCTGTCCCCTGCCTCCTTCCAGCTTGGCTCAGTCCCGCCTTCCACACGCCCTGAGCCACCTGGAGTTCCCCCAACAGGCGGTGTCATTTCACGCTCTGCTTTTGCACACGCACTTCCCTGTCGCTGGGCGCGCTGCCTGCCCGGCTCTGGTCGACCTGGCCCCCCCCTGCTTGTTTTTGAAGAGTCAGCTAAAGCCTGGCCTCCCACCCAGCTGGCCTCGGCCCTCCTCCGGTGCCTCCTTGCTGTGCATGGCCGCCCGCCTGTGTCGCGCTGTGGCCCCAATTCTGCATGTGCCCCCTGACCCGTGAGCACCCGAGGGCAGAGATCTCTGCTGCCGTTTCTCTGGCATGTTGCTGGATCCCTACCCAGTGCCTGGCACGTGGTAGGCACACGTGTGGACGTGGGTGGGAGAGTCAGATGTCAGAGTCGGCATCACCGTGTCCGGTGGTGGCAGAGCCCCTCCCCCGCGGTCCGGAGAGGAGTCTAGATGAAAAGTGCCTGGAGCGGCGACGGAAGGACAGCAGGGACACCGGCAGGAGAGAGCCCAGGGAGGCTGCCTGGGTCCCTGCTCGGTGGGCAGGTCCTGGCGCTTGGGATGGAAGCAGCGTGGTGGTGGGGAGGGGGGGTGGGAGGAAAGGGCGGCTGGCCACCAAGCTGGATTGTCAAGCCCCTCACTGGCTCTGAGCAGCTCCTCAGAGGGCTCACGTGTCTGCCGAGTGGCAGCCTGGCTCCATCGCTGGCAAGGGCCTCCCTGCTGGGCCCGTGGGGGGGGGGGGGGGGGCGGAGAGCAGTCCGAGCCAGCGCCTCGGGGGCCTTTCAGATCCAGGGGAGATGTGATTTGTCACCAGGGTCAGTGGCAGCCAAGATAGGCTCCGCTGCAGCCCAGAGTCTTAATGGTGACACCACAGGGACCAGGGACCAGGGTGAGAGCAGTATTGGGTTCACCTCTCTTTGAGGCACATGTGGTTGGTGCCTATCCCCACATGTAATTGATGAGGAAACCAGGGACTTGCATCTGATACACAGTCAGAGGCCTCGCCCGAAGTTTTCAGCTTCTTCCCGACCGGGCAGCCTCCCAGGCAGGGCGCTGGGTCGGGGCTACCTGTAGGGCTGCAGCTTTCTTCCATCCGTCGCTCTCTGAAGGCCAGCTGGGCACCCTCTCCAAATTCCCCTCAGATTCTGCAAGCCCCTGACTAGGAGTCATGAGCCATATGCCAATGGTGGAAACATTTCTGCTTGCTGATGCCAGTCCCAGTGACAGTCACCTTGGAGTAACGCCTGGTTCCCTGGAGAACCCACACGCCCTTGGGAGCTGGGAGCTGGAGGGACAGGCTGTAGGGGAACGTGAAATCCAGGCTAGATAGTTGGAACTCCGTTCTCAGCAGAATGGAGAGCCCTGGAGAAGTGTAAGCGGGTAATGAATGAAGCAGGGCACATTCCTTTTAAGGGTGAATTGGGGCCCAGCTAGTGTGGCTCAGTGGTTGAGCGTTGACCTATGAACCAGGAGGTCATGGTTTGATTTCTGGTCGGGGCACATGCCTAGGTTTCCGGCTCGATCCCCAGATGGGGGCATACAGGAGGCAGCTGATCAATGATTCTCTCTCATAATTGATGTTTCTGTCTCTCTCTTCTTCTCTGAAATCAATAAAAAAAAAAGTAGTTTTTAAAAAAGGATGAACTGGGGGCAGTGGAGAGAATGGAGACAGAGAACCCAGGCAGGAAGCTCGCGTCCAGGCGTGCATAGAGAAGGGCCTGGGAGCCCACCCTAAATCCAGGCTCTGCCTAAATCCCCTTCATGACACAGTTAGAAGACGTGAGTGTGGGTTTTGGAGGTAGATTCCAGGAAGGGCGGGTTGAGTCCCAGGGTCCAGCCCCTTAGGTTCATGGAGCTGAGGGATGCAAAGGGCTTCAGGTCCCTCCCAGCCTTCTCCCCCTCCCACCCCCTCCCCCACCATGAGATCTTTCATGGACCAGAGCTTCGGGTCTTTCTGAGTGCCTGGTCCTTTCTCCTGGGCAGGGAACCTTCTGCAGCCTATTTTCCATGTGTCTCCTGACTCCAGTTGCTGACTCAGCTCAGCTGATCTCTGCTGGGGAAGCAGACAGTGACTCAGGGCACCGAGGCCCTTCCCAGGCCGCGCAGCCGGGCGTGCACGGAAACTTTACTGGTGTTTGGCTGAACCGTTCTTTCCATCCCAGACGCAGCGCACGGGGTGAGAAGAGGGGGGTGAGGGGGCACATGTGATGTGTGAGCCACAGATGGAGAGAATGACCCTGCTGTCCAGGGGGAGGCGAGACTGGGACCAGGAAGAGCACGTGGTTCTGTCAGCAGCTTCCCCCTGGAGCCACGTTTCCGTGTATGGTCTGGGCTCTGCGGGGGCAGGCCGCAGGGGGCTAGTTCCGCTGTGTTCTGAGCTCACAAGGAGTATTGAGTTCACTGTGGACATGGACCCTTCTCCCCTCTTGGCCTCCCATCCGCTCCCGTCATTTCTGGTATTTTAAACACGATTTTCGCTCCCTGCCCCCATCTCTCTCACACATGCATCCAGCCAGGCACCCTGACCTTAGTGAGGCTGAATGAGTGCAGAGGTGACAGAGGTGACAAGAGGCATACTGGGTGCTGGTGCTGAGCCAGTGCTGTTGGAAGCACTCAGAAGCAGGGACCAGGAAGACCGGGATCCCTGAGCACCCTGGCCTGGGACCTGTCTCTGCTCTCCCTATGGCCTCTGCCCAAGACTCTTGCGTCCGGAGGGAGCCTGAAGGTAGAGAGTTGGTGGTGCTGAGGCCCGCGGCTGTAGCGTGGGCATAGGCGGCAATTTGGGTCCCATCTCCCTGCTAACCCAGACGCCCACCTTTCCCTGCAGGTACCGAGGTTTCATCCTGCTGCTCACCTTCTTCATCTACACGTGTTATCACATGTCCAGGAAGCCCATCAGCGTGGTGAAGGTGAGGCTGGCTAGCGGTGGGAAAGATGCAGGAGATGCTAGAGAAGTACACTCTAGGCAAGGGGCCCGGGACTCGGGCCAGGACCGTCCTCCTTCTTACCGGGCCACCGAGCCTGCTCCTTCGCCTGGCGGCTCCCTCTGTTAGTAGCCCTTCTGTTGCAGAGAACTGCCCTAGCACTGCTGTGAGCAAGGACGCCGGGCTCTGTGGGCTCTGCCTTCACTGAGGGTCCGCTGTGGCCACCTGTCCCTATACCAGGTCCTGCAGGGGAGGTGCCAGAGGCCAGAGCAGAGGCCGGTGGGGAGGCAGTGGCGCTGGTGTGGCCGGGGAGGGAGTTGCTTGCTCCTCTCGGGCTGAGGAGGCTGAGGGGCCCCTGGCCTGTGTATCCCATTGTCTGTCCAGAGCCGTCTGCACCAGAACTGCTCAGAGGTCATCCAGCCCCCCAATGCCACCCACAGTCCCAACGACACCACGTGGTGCAGCTGGCCTCCATTTGGTAAGAATGGGGCCAGTGACTCCCCCACCCTCCCCAGGAAGGGGGTCCAGGGCCAGAGAGGCCTTCCTGCAGGGGCAGCCGAGCAGCGAGCTCAGCTTTCTGTCTCCCCCTCCTGCTTCCAGACCAGGACAACTACAAGGAGTTGCTGGGCGCCGTGGACAACGCCTTCCTGGTGGCCTATGCCATCGGCATGTTCATCAGGTGAGAGGGGCAGAGCCGGTGTGGGTGGTCCCGAGCCGCTGCCGCCCTCGATTCTCCCTCACCCGGCAGCGGGTCAGTGAACGAGCTGCCAGCTCCCCTGGTGGAAATGAGACCGAGACTTCTGCACGTGCGCGCAGCCACAGCCATTCTCGTTTCCCTGTGTGGTCACTCCCACTTCTGGTAGCTCTTTTCCTGGAAAGCCTTTCCCAGGCGCTCCTTCTGACTCTGCACGGGGTGGCAGGGTCCATGGTGTGGCTGGAGTGCGGTTTGTTCTGGACCCGAATCCTTTAAGGGGGAGCGCTAGACGCAGAAACGGGCAGGAAACCCTGTCCTGTCCTGGGCCGCCATTAGCCAGGCAGGCCTGGTGTTTGTCACCAGGAGCCCGGCAGGTACCACCTCCAGCAAGCGCACAGCCTGACGGGACCAGCAGCAGCCGGTACACATCAGTGTGGTGGCTCCGGGCGCGCCGGCGGCTCCGGGGTGGCCACTTAGTCCAGGCCGGGGTTAGAGAAGAGGGACTAGGAAAGGCTTCTTGAAGGAGATGCTGTTGACACCAATGCAGAGCAGGGGCGTGGCGGTGGAGAAGAGGCGAGGCAGGAGGCTAGCATGGGGAAAGTAAGGGAGAGGGAGGTGGCATGGTCAGGGCTGGGGTGGGGGTAGCAGCTGGGGATGGGCTGGAGAATGAGCCATGTGGGCCAGGCCATGGGCACAGGAGAGCGTTGGAGGGTTTCACTCGGGGTGTCGTGTTCAGATTTACATTTCAGACAGGCCACTCCGAGTGGGACGAGAGGCAGGTAAAGGGAGGGCAAGGCTGAAGGCCTGGTTATGCTAGGAAGCAGATGGATGACAGTGCAGCTACACTTAAAAATATATATATATATTTTTTATTGGTTCCAGAGAGGAAGGGAGAGGGAGAGAGAGATAGAAACATCAGTGATGAGAGAGAGTCACTGAACCGCTGCCTCCTGCACACCACACACTGGGGATCGAGACCGCAACCCGGGCATGTGCCCTGACCGGGAATCGAACCGTGACCTCCTGGTTCATAGGTCAAAGCTCAACCACTGAGCCACACTGGCTGGGCGCAGCTACGCTTTGAGGAGCTCTTGAGTTAGAAGAGCAGTAAATAGAGGTGGAAAGACGACATGCTGGAAACTAAGAGTAGGATTGGTGGGTTTGGAGTTTGAACGTGAAGGATGGGAAGAAGAGGCAGGGAACCGAGATGGCTCTGTGGTTTCTGGCTTGAGTGGCCACGGGCGGTGGTGCCATTCCCTTCGATGAGGGCACCGGGTAGGGCTGGGTAGGGTGAGGAGGAAGAGTTCAGTTTTCGAGTGTTGAGTTTCAAGTGTTTGGGGGTCTCCAGGCCAAGATGTCCAGAAAGAAGTATCTGGATGTGCTGGCCGCCCTGGGGGAGAGAGTGGACTGAAAAAACTCGGTGGTAGTTACCACCACGAAAGTGCTGCAGGAGAGGCTCCCAAGAAAATCAATGAGGAGGCGTGGTCAGCCAAGGGGGAGGGGCTGAAACCCTCAAGAGTGGCATCGAGCAGGCCAGGGGGAGAACAGGAGTGTGGTCAGCAGTTTCAAATAAAGCAGAGAAGCCTAGTGAGTGGAGGGCTGCGGGTGTCCCTGGCTGTGGCAACCCAGAGGTCACTGGTGGTCACCTTGACCTGAGTCGCCCCGCCCAGTGGGGTGTTGAGGGGAAGAAATGGAGGCAGGGTTGAGGAGTGCAGATAGCGGGACCAACCACAAATCTAACTCTGTTCTCCAGTGGGATTTTCGGGGAGCGGCTCCCCCTTCGTTACTACCTGTCAGCCGGAATGCTGCTCAGTGGCCTCTTCACCTCGCTCTTTGGCCTGGGGTATTTCTGGGACATCCACGTGCTCTGGTACTTCGTGCTCATTCAGGTATGAGCCTCTGTCTTGCTCTCTGGCCTCTGTTTCCATCTCAGGAAGAATCTAGTCCCCCTCGGCCGCCCCAGGTCCATGGCCAAGGTAGGCCCTCGCGCCTCCTGCCCAGCCCACTGTCCCTCTGTGATGCCCCAGAGGGTCCCACCTCCCAGGGTCATGCATTTGCCCCCTCAGTAAGTCTGCACGGAGCACACCCGGGTCGCTACGGTGCCGGAGCCTGGGTCTCTGCCGCAAAGGATCTTGGGCCTCTGATGTCGACCCTCCCCAGACTGGGATGGGTCAGAGCAGGAAGTGGGCAGCAGCCGGGCCTGTCCCACCTGCCTGCTCTCTCCCTGCAGATCTGCAATGGACTCGTCCAGACCACAGGCTGGCCCTCGGTTGTGACCTGCGTGGGCAACTGGTTTGGGAAGGGGAGGTGAGTGTGACAAAGGAGTGTGAGCAGGAGGTTCCCCGGGAGGGCGGGGGTAGTGCGGAGGTCACCGGGCCCCTCACGTAATTTCAGGGTACACGATTAGAAACGTGCCTCCGTTTGGCCAACTTGCATATGCTGAGTGAGATAAACATGTCAGTGACAAAAGCAGTATTGATTTTCTATTGATTAGATTTTAACCCATAAAACAGCAACTTTAATTATGCTTTTCCTCATAATAAATGAATTTCCATTTCTCCTAAAGGCAAAAAAGAAGCCTGTAAAACTGTGGGTTTTTTTTTTTTCCTTGAGCTGGCTTTTCTTTTTTTAAACATATTTTCATTGATTTCAGAGAGGAAGGGAGAGAGAGAGAGAGAGAGAGAGAGAGAGAGAGAGAAGAAACATCAATGATGAGAGAGAATCATTGATTGGCTGCTTCCTGCATTCCCCACACTGGGGATTGCAACCCAGACAAGTGCCCTGACCAGGAATCAAACTGTGACCTTCCTGGTTCATAGGTTGACGCTCAACCACTGAACCACGCCAGCTGTGCTGGAGCTAGGTTTTATGCCAAAAAAGGTTGCTTTCGGGCAGGACTTCTCACCCCGGCACTGTTGGCATTTGGGGCTGGAGGATTCTTGGTCATGAGGGCCAGCTGTGTATTGTAGATGCTTAGCAGCATCTGCCCACTAGGTGCTGCTAGCGCATCCTGAGCTGTGACAGTCAAAACTCCCCGGACATGGCCCCTGGCCCCTGGAGGTTGAGGCCCCGTGCTTTAGAGTTACAGCTACAGGAAAGGGAGAAGAGGGGGTGGGAGTCTTGACCCCTGAGGACAGCAGAGCTCCGTTGACAGGCCCTGTGTGCTGGCTCAGGTCTGCAGGCCTGACTGTCCCTCGTCTGATCTCAGCCTTCCCTCCTCTTTCCCTGGCTCGGAGGCTGTAGGCAGCCAGCTTTCTGCATTTGGCCAGGGCAGTCGAGGTGAACCCTCTGCTTCCCTTTTTACTTTTTCTGCTCTTCTCCCCTCGCGCTCCTCATCTTCCCTCACTCTCCCCCTCCTCCCTTCCCTCCAGGCGGGGGCTCATCATGGGCATCTGGAATTCCCACACCTCCGTGGGTAACATTCTGGGCTCCCTGATCGCCGGCATCTGGGTGAGCGAGCGCTGGGGCCTGTCCTTCGTGGTCCCAGGCGTCATCACCGCTGCCATGGGCATCGTCACCTTCTTCTTTCTCATCGAGTGTGAGTGGACCCTCCCTCCCCACGGGGCCCGCAGCTCTGGGAGAAGGCAGCTGGCTAGGGGAAGATTCCTGCTCACAGAGCGGGAGGACCGGATGTGGGACTCAGGATAAGCAACCGCTCGGAGCCTCCGTTTTCTCATTTGTCAATGGGACCAACAGCTTGTCCATCCCGGGCCTGGTGAAGGTTTAGGCAACACAGGAAGTTAGAATGGCTGCTGCTAGTTGGTGTTTGGCAAATGCTGGCTGAGTGAGGGGGGAAGGGGAAGGGCAGGGGTCGGGGGGAGACAGGACACTCCCACATTCGCTGTTCTCATCCCATCCCTGACAGCCTGAGTCAGGCAGCCCAGGTAGCAGGGCCACCTGTAGCAGGTGAACGGATGTCCCGGAGGCATTAGTGACAGGGCAGGTGATGGAGAGCCGGGCCTAGCAGGTGGGCTCCACGCCCCAGCCTGGCTCCAGCTCCCTCGTGGGGCCACTTGGGGGTGGGGACCAGTCCCAGTGCAAGGGGTGGGCCCGGCCTGAGGAAAGCTTCTTAGAAGGTTTTTGTTTCAGACCCAGAGGATGTGGACTGCACCACCCCTCAGCACCACGTGAGTGTGCGCCCCCCCACCGCTCCCTGCCCTCCCACTGCACCCCCAGACAGGGTTGGGAGTCAGAGGAGGAAGCCCTGAGCCCAGTTACCGCACAGGCCCCATGTCAGGCCCTTGGATTGGCTCCTTGCAGCCCGGGGAGGGGGAGGCTCAGGCGGTTACTCCAGTCCTGAGAGGGACCCGCACCTCTTCCCGCTTCGGAGCCCCTGCCTCTCACGAGGGTCACCCCTCCAGCCGGCAGGAGGGGGCACATGGACGTGCCCACAGCACGGTCTCATCTCTGTTCAGGGGGAGTCGGAAGAGAAGCAGGACAGCCCTGAGGACCCGGGGAACAACCCCTACTGTCACCAGGAGAGCAGCCTGGAGGCGGCCGCCGGATGTTCCAAGGAGCCAAGCGCTCAGCCCGCTGCCATCAGCTTTTGGGGGGCGCTCATGATCCCGGTGAGAAGCCGGGGGAATGGAGAGGAGAGGGGCTCTCTAGGTTTCTCGTAGGATGTCAGGAGAGGGGGTTGCAGGGCGCTCTGTGGTTTCCAGAGGCTTGTCTGGACACAGCGTTGGAGCAGCGCACACATGGCTCTCACTGACAGTGGGTGTGGCTGGAGGTGCTTTGGGTGGTGGGGAGTGCAGGGTGCTGGGAGGTGCTCAGCTACCCCGGGGGCCGCACCCTTTTCTCATCGTGCCCTCTGCTCTGCTCCCAGGGTGTGATCGAGTTCTCTCTGTGCCTGCTCTTTGCCAAGCTGGTCAGCTACACCTTCCTCTACTGGCTGCCCCTCTACATCTTCAATGTGGGTGAGTTCCGGGGAGAAGCGGGGAGGAAGGGGGCTCTGGTCGGAGAGGAAACCATTGCGTGATGCGTGTGATTCCAGGATGCAGGAAGGATCTCGGCTGAGCCTCTCGGAGGGCAAAGGGCAATTTTTATTTATTTTTTTAAAAAATATATTTTTATTGATTTCAGAGAGGAGGAAAGAGGGAGAGAGAGAGAGGAACATCAATGATGAGAGAGAATCATTGACCGGCTGCCTCCTGCACCCCCACACTGGGGATCGAGCCCACCACCCGGGCATGTGCCCTGACTGGGAATCGAACCGTGACCTCCTGGTTCATAGGTCAATGCTCAACCACTGAACCATGGCTGCCGGGTGCGATTTTTATTTTTAAATGCAAAGATGAACCTTGTATGCTACCCCTCAGGCCCTGACTCCAGCCACCCTTCCGTCCTTGGGGCTGAGTTGGGAGTTAGGAACTGGAAGCTCTGATCTGTACCCCCGCCCCCCCCAACGTTTCCATCTTTTAGTGCAGGAGAAACCCGCCTCCAGGCTGCTGGGCGCATAGGCGGGCGGGATTGGAGGGCTCTAGCAAAGGTCGGCCTTTTGAATGCTCCCGCGGTCCCTTGAGATTCTGCCAACCCGGGGAAGACCTGGTGAGCCGCCCCCACCGCTTGTAGCCTGGAGGGGAACACTGTTCTCTCCAAGGGGCTGCCGGGAGCCTCATGGGACTCGGCCCTGTGCCGGGTCGGCTGCACTGCCCAGCTCCTGGACCGCTCTTCCTGCCTCTACCCCGTCCAAGGATGGACAGACGAGGGGTCACTTTTGTGGTCGAGAAGAATGTTTATGTCTGCCTGGCCTGGGTCTTCGCTATTCCCTAGGTCAGGTGGCTACTCCACCAAGAAACAGACTCCTGGTCCTGGCCAGGTGGCTCTGTTAGTTGGAGCTTCATCCATACACCAAAAGGTTGTGGGTTCCATCCCTGGTTGGGATGTATACAAAAGGCATCCGATCATTGTTTCTCTCTCACATCAATGTCTCTCTCTCTCTCTCTCTCTCTCTCTCTCTCAAATCAATAAACATATCCTCGGGTAAGAATTGAAAAAAAGAAACAAGCAGACCCCTGTCCCTGAGCCTCAGAGCTCCGCCAGGGCCAGGCCCTCACCCAGGCTGCGCTGCTCCCACAAGCCCCACGGGAGGGCCGAGGGCCAAGGCTGCCTTGCCATGTACTGTACTGACTCCAGACAGGACACCGTGGGGATCAGTCAGAGCCAGACTGCAAGCTGTAACTTGCCCCACAGTTCCTCTCTGAGGGGCCTCTTGCACAAATAGAGGTGGAGCCTCAGGCAGCTGCGTGGACAGGGAGGCTCTTTGTTTTCTGGCCTCGGTGCTGACTTATGTCAGAGGATGAGTCAACCTTGAGGGCTGGGCTGCAGTTCAGGCTTCCGGAGATTCCTTCCCTAGTGCTTGGGCAACGCTGGGTCCTGAGGTTTTCCCGTGAGCCTCCTCCCTGGCTGATTCTCAGCGGAGATCGCATTGGGATGTGACGCCCCCTGGTGGTGTCCTGCCACTCAGCCTGGAGCAGAGCAGGCACCAGCTGGTTGGGCCGAAGCGTGAGAGGTTGATCCACAGGGGAAGGTGGCCTGGGGGGTAGGATGCCTAGCCCAGATCCCAGGGCTTTTGGGGGAGGGCTGGTCTGAGAGGGCAAGGCCATCCTGCAGGGGAAGAAGGCAGAGCAGGGTTGGGGGCCCAAACTTGTAAATTCCCTTTGGCCCATCACTTCCACTGGTTCTCACTCCTCCCTCTGGAAAAGGAGGCTGTGGGCTGCACTGTCACTGTTCTTTCTGGCCGACACCCCGGATGTCCGCCCTGAGCCCTCAGGCCTGACCACGTGGTTGTGTTTCCACAGCTCACTTCAGTGCCAAGGAGGCGGGGGACCTGTCTACCCTCTTCGACGTCGGTGGCATCACAGGTGGGGCCTCCACGCTGCGTTCCCCTTTCCTCCTGTGGGGGTGCAGAAAGAACGTGACCATCAGAGAAAACTAGGGCTCCTGCCCCACGGGGAAACACAGCTCTCATGTGTGGTCTTCCCCTAAGCAGTGGGCACAGAAAGCATGTCAAACTCGTTTCAAGGCATGTGGCCCGCCGGCCGCGAGTTTGACATGCTTGTGCAGGGAGGACTTTACAGGGAGACGGTCTGCTGGAGGCCCAAGCCAGCACCAGGCAGTGATGGGGCTGAGCTTGGGGTGGGCGTGGGGGGGTAACCATGTGGGTGGGGGGCTGGGGTCGTGCCCTGGGCAGCAGTGAGCGGGCTGGTTTGTGTTCCAGGTGGCATCCTGGCGGGGCTCATCTCTGACTACACCAATGGCAGGGCCACCACCTGCTGCGTCATGCTGATCTTGGCCGCCCCCATGGTGTGTATGACCTCAGGGCGAAGGGTGTGTGCATATGTCCCTGCGTGCGGCTGCTGACCGGGGTGTGCACCCGGACACCCCCAATGCTCCAACCACTGGGGGACATGTGTGCGCATCCCTGGGCACAGGAGAGAGACCCAGACTGGGAGTTCAGAAAGGGATTGGTGACTCTTTGGCTTTGGTGGCGAAGGGGAGACCAGCTGATAAACTTCTTTTTTTTTAAACCCTCACCCGAGGATATTTTTCTCATTGATTTTTAGAGAGAGTGGAAAGGAGGAGTGGAAAGAGAGAGAGAGAGGAACATCAATGTGAGAGAGACACATGGACTGGCCACCTCCCGCACGAGCCCCAAAAGGGGGGGTGGGGGAGGGAAAGGAGAGTGGGGGGTGGCCATGGAACCTACAACCGTGGTACATGCCGTTGACCCAACGCCCCCAACCACTGAGCCAAACCGGCCAGGGCTGATCAACTTCTTGGCCAAGGAAAGAACAGGAAATGGAGGTTGGATATGAGAGACTTTCAGGGGAAAGGAAACAATAAATCACCAGACGTCAGACACCCTCATCCTTGGGATGTTTAAGGAACCGTGAGACCTGGTATGAGAAGGAACAGGAGTGGGGTGACCTGTTGGATACAGGGCAGCATAGGGTTGTCCCAGACTTCTGGGCTCCCGTCCACCACAGGTGGCCCGTGGGAAGCCTGGGCGTGACGCTGCCTCTCCCTTCTTAGTTGTTCCTGTACAACCACTTCGGCCAGAGCGGGATTGCCAGCTCCATAGGTGAGACACTGCGAGCCCTGTCGGGCCTCAGGAGGGCACTGCCTTGGGGGTGTCACTGGGGGGCACGGGGAAGCAGAGGTGCTCAGTCTGATGCCAGGGGCTCCTCTTTTCTAACCGGCTCTCTGTTACACCTCAGTAATGCTGATCATCTGTGGGGCCCTGGTCAATGGCCCTTACGCACTCATCACCACTGCTGTCTCCGCCGACCTCGTAAGTGGGCCACCTCCCGGCGGCCAGGGGTCACTTGGGGGTCTTGGTCGGGGCTTCTGTCTCCTGGTTCCTGTTCCCCACAGCCCTTTCCTCCCTTCTTGGCCGGTTCAGACAAGGACCTCAAAGTCCTTCGGAATCCCCCTTCCTCTGTTCTGAGTGCCGAGGCCTGTCCCAGGTCGGCGGTGCCCCTTCAGTCCCGGCGCCCGGTGCTGCCTCTCGGTTCGGGCCTCACTCTGCTCTCTCTCCCCAGGGGACACACCAGAGCCTGAAAGGCAACTCAAAGGCCCTGTCCACCGTCACGGCCATCATCGACGGCACCGGCTCCATAGGTCTGTGGCTGGCTCCTGGCTCCTGGCAGCCGAGCACTGAGCCTTGTGTTGGGCATCCTCCTCGGCCCGCTGCCGTCACGTGGGCGGGCCCAGGGTCCCTTGGCGGGAGCCCTGCCCTGACACTACGCTCCACAGGTGCTGCTCTGGGGCCTCTGCTGGCCGGGCTCATCTCGCCCACGGGCTGGAACAACGTCTTCTACATGCTCATCTCTGCTGACATCCTGGCCTGCTTGGTAAGAGTCCTTGGGGTGCACCGATGGACATGGTGGGGTGTCCTGTCCTGCTAGGCCAGAGCCCTGGAGGCCCAAAGTATTGTCCCCGAGGGGCTCTGGGACAGCAGCCCTTTGCTAAGAACCACGTCCCTCCCACGGAGACCCCTGCTGAGGGAGGCTGTGTGCCAGCCCGTTCCCTCCTGCCAGCCCACTGCTGGTCACAGCACTGGGGACTGACCACTGCTCCCTTCCCTCTGTGCCCCCAACTTCCCGCAGCTCCTCTGCCGGCTGGTGTACAAAGAGATCCTGGCCTGCAAGTCACACCTGAGCCCAGGCACCGGGTGAGTCCTCCGGGGAGCGGGAGCCCCGCCTCCCACCTCAGTTCAAACCCCTGCCTTCGCCGAGGTCGTAGCTTCCTCGCTGGGGGAGCAGCAGGGCGTGGGACATCGCCCAGGACAGAGAGGCCGAGTCCAGGGGCACGGCGCCCCGTCGGAGCCCAGCTCCACGCAGACCTGGATGTGTCCCGTGAACGCCCGCCCCGCCCCGGCCCCACTAACCCGCCCTCTGTTGTCCCATGTGTCTCCGTAGCTCTTGTCTCGCCTTAACCCACACGCAGTAGTCGTTCCCTCAAGCCCCATGACTTTTGTGAGTATTTCCTTCAAGTCTGTAGCTGATCATGTGCCAGCAGAATGGGTCCTGCATGCAGAGCCTCCTCCTTCCAGTGATTTTTTCCCCCAACTTTCTCTTTCTTCCTGGGGGCCAGTTCCAAAGGCCGTCCGTCCACCCACGCAGAGCATGGTGCTTGGGAAGTGATTCCTGAGGCCTGAGCTGCCACCAGGGTCGCAGCCTCCTCGCTGGGGGAGCAGCGGGGCATGGGACGGCCCCCAGGACAGAGTCCAGGGAAACAGTTTCCTTCTGAACTCAGACCCGGGGCTGCCAAGTGCTCCGCAGGCTCAGAAACCAAGTCCCTGGGCCCCGCCTGCGGTGTGCAGCAAGAAACGGCTGCCAATCAAAACCTCTGGGACACAATCGAATGCGTGTAGCTGACCGCTGGTGCGCGCTGTGGGTTACTAGCAGCCAGTGGTGGTGGGTGCGCAGGCTGCGCGGACAGGCTGGTGGCTGAGCGGGGCTCTGCTGGGGCTGGGGGCTCTGCTGGCCTTTCTGGCTCCGCCGCTGAGCAGGAGGCCCTGCTATCGGGAAGCTGGCAGAGCTGTGACCTGGTGGGGATGGGAAATGTGGGTCCTGGTAACCAGCATGCCGCGTGGGGAAGTGCTTCCCTTTAGGGCGGGTGCCACCCAGGTTCCGGGCGGGACACTGAGAGAGGAGGCATTGAGGACCTCGTCTGTCGTGCCCTGGCCTGGAAGAGGGGGTGGGGGGGGTGGGGGGTGGGGGGGATGGCCATAGGGCCAGCGGGTCTTCCAGCTGCCAGCCCACGAGGAGATTGGGGGATGAAGGATCGAAAAGAGGCAGAAAGGGGGAAGAATGAATACTTAGGAGGCTCTAGCCTGGAATAGCCTGGCATCAGATCCTTAGCTTACCTCCCAGCCACCTTGAGAGGTAGACATGCCCGTTAGAGACGAGAGAACAGTGGCCCAGGGATCGGATGTGCCTCGGTGTCCCTGGTGTGTGGAGTTTGCGCTTCTCCACATGCTGGTCCTTCTCTGAAAGGCCCGTGTGGGGGAGCAGAGTGATGAGCTAGGGCAGAGGAGCTCTGGCGGGAACCAGGATCCCTGGGCAGCCCGCCTTCTCCGCTCTCGTTCTCCGAACCTCCCGGTCCTCACGTGAAAAACGGAGCCGCGTAGCCCCAAGTACTTGCCACGGCTGATCCGAGGCCGAGGCGACCTGGGATACGCGATATTGCTTTTAAAGCTGCCAGCTGTGGTACAAATATCCTAAGGTTTTAATTTAATCTGGCTTTCTGTTCCCCGCTGAAGAGGGGAGAGGGAGCCCTGGTTACAGAGAACGGGGATGAAGGCAATTATGAAGGGACCCCAGGAGCCCGCCCTCCCTGTTCCCACCGCTGGGGCCGGAGATGATTAAACGGTCTCTCTCTCTCTCTCTCTCCCGCTCTCTCTTCCTCATTCAGGTATAAAGAAATATGAGGCCCCGATTGGAAAAGAATCATGGAGGGCCCCAAAGTGCTCCCCCTGGCAAGACCATTGAAACTGCCGGACGCTGAGACAAAGCCTCTCGATCTAACACCAGCCCTCCCAGCACTCGGGGACCCTGAGGGGCTGGGGGAGTCTCCGTGGGAAGAGGCCGGCCAGGCAGAAGGCGTCTCCATCCTGCAAAGGGAAACACCTGCTCAGACTCCTGCTGGTTCAGATCCCAGGACCGAGACCAAGGCTGCCCAGGGCCAAGGCGGGAAAAGGCACGTCTCTCCTTCCTGTGTAGCATTGGACCTCTGTGGTCAGCTTGTACCTACAGATGGGATTCTGACCCGGTTTCAGGGCAGCCCAGCCTCTCTTCGTCCCTTTGTTCACAAGCCATTTATCGCCATCTGAACCTGTTCCTAACTCCTGACCCATTGGGTTAAAGCACCATTGCTGTATCCAGGGTCAGGACTAGGGGGAGGTGCCGAAGGCATCATTCTTGGGCCTCCTTGGCCTCACCCTTGTCCCAGCCTCTGTGTCTCGAGTAGAGACCACACATCAGGGCAGTGCTGTGGGGAGTGGGAGCCAGGACTGAAAATACCAGTGTGTATGTGTTGTTTTTTTATATATATTTTTATTGACTTCAGAGAGGAAAGGGGAGGGAGAGAGAGATGGAAACATCAATGATGAGAGAGAATCATTGATTGGCTGCCTCCTGCATATGCCCCCTACTGGGGTTCAAGCCCGAAACCCGGGCATGTGCCCTGACTGGGAATCGAACCATGAACTCCTGGTTCACAGATGGACGCTCAACCACTGAGCCACACCGGCCGGGCCCAGTGTGTGTTTTGATTAAAATGCCAGTGTTTTGATAAAGAAGTGTCAGTGGTTATTGAGTGCTTCCTGGATGCCTGCTCTATTCTGGGAACGGTGTAGACAGCGGACACAGGAAAAGGACTTGCACCTGCGCACAGGGACCAGGGTAACAAGTCTGGGCCACTCAGGAGCCGTTACCTGTGCAGCTGCCTGCAGCTCTCGGCCGTGGCCTTTTCTGCCCTTGGGTTCTGGGTGGACCTGTTCTGCCCCTTCAAGGCCTGGCGTGCGCCAGGCCAGGCCAGCTCGCAGCGTTCTGTCTGACCCCCGAAGCCGCCTCTCAGCACCAATACAGGCTTCGTGTGCTGGCTGTGCAGGTGCAAGGGCTCCCGTGGGCTCTGGGGTCAGCGTCCTGGGGCCTCCAGGTTGTGTGCTGGGCTGGTCACAATGGTCATTCCCAGAGGAGACACTCATGACAACGTTGATGACCGATGGGGCAGGCCGGGAGCTTAAAGCCCCACGTAAGACACCACCATTGCCTCGGCTGGGACACGGGGCCAGTGCATTAGCCGGATGCAACTTCTCAATGTGAAATAGGCAGTACCCACCCCAGTGAAGACATACACATGGGTCTTAGAGTGGCCCATACTCTGGCTTTGAAAGCAGGAGGACTGAGTGGGTGCTATAAAGATTTACCTGACATCATCCCTCAGGGGCCGCTAGGTGGTGCCCTCACCCCGCGGTAGAGACCAGCGTGAGCCTGGGCTCCGTCTATCCCTCAGGGGGGACCAAGGAGCAGAGGTTTCTTCACTCGCCAAATGCCAGCTTGTTTTCTGCTGCAGCTGCCCACGTGTCAGGGTAAGGGGGGGGGCGGGCGGGATCTTGCTCCTCTCTGGCACTTTTGAGGTCTTCTCTCCACCAGCCTCACTCGCTTTCGGCCTGTTTCATCATCTAGAAAACAGTAACAACATTACCTGCCCGCAGAGCGCAGGTGTGAAGGGAGACAAATGGGTATAAGACACTGCCCGCCCCCGAAGAGCTTGTCTGGTGAGGGGATGAGACAGGAATAGGAACATGCTTACAAACGACACAACACGAGAGAAAACACGAGATCGTAGGGCCTCCCAGTGAGCCCAGCCCTGAAGGGAGGGGCTGGCGGGAGGTGGTCCCGTGGCAGCGCAGGAACAGGTGTGAAAGGCACGGGGAGGAGGAATGGTGGGACGGGGGCTGCCAGGTGGCTAAGGTCATGGGGGGAGCAGAAGAGGGAGGCAGTTAAGGTGATACTTACCAGGCCCCACGTGCGGGGCAGGGCTGGGACATGACAGGTACACCCGCTCCTGCCAGCAGGTAAGGGTGGCACCAGGGAGAGGCCAGCGTGGGAACTCGGGGCCCGGCCACTCGGGCTGGAGGTGGGCGTTTGGGGAAACACCCGGGACCTGGCCTTCCGCACTGTCTCCTGGGTCCCAGCCCCACCTCCGCCCTGGGCGCCGGCTGTTCCCAGAGGCCTGGTCCCCGCCTTCTCCCTGGGCCTCAGCATTCACTGGGGGCTAATGCAGGAGCGTTACATTAATTAGTTATTCATTTAATTTAACTTCACATTTGGTCTCAATTAAGCTTAAAGTGTTCTTCCTTATAGATGTTACAATAGCACTTGTAATTAAAAAGCAATAACTCTTCGCATTTCTCCTTTAGCGATCCACTGGGAGGCCGGGCTGGCAGGGGGCAGGGGAGGGAGGCGGCAATGGAAAGGGAAGGGAAGGGAAGGGAAGACGCTCTGGGTAGATGCAAGCTCGGGGAGGCTGCCACTGAGACTGACGTTGGGGGAAGGAAATTCTTCACATGCCCAGAGTGTGGGAGTGGGAACCGCCAGAACTGGAGAGCGATACTGGAGATAAAGAGGTGCACTTTGTATAACGAGGGGTGGGCTTGGGAGAGGCTGGAAGGTGGAGGGTGGAAGGAGGCACCCCTTGGAAAAGGAGGATGGGTGCATGCATTGGTGGGAGGCAGAGCGGTGCCCCATCCCCCCCGAGCGGTCATACCCTAACTCCCAGAACCAGTGAACCCATTGTCTTAGGAGGCAAATGACACTGCAGATGTGAGGGAGGACTGTGAGGTCGGGGGGGGGGGGGGGGGGGGCACCCTGGGTTTTCAGGGCGGGGCCCAAGGTAATCACACGGGCTCCTTAGACACCAAAGAGGGAAGCAAGTGTCCAGTGTCAGATAAGAAGACGCTGGCTTTGGAAGAAACCGGAAGGGCGCATCGGAGGAGGAACGCGGGCAGCCTCCAGAAGCTAGAAAAGGCAAGGAAACAGATTCACCCCTAAGGCCTCCAAAATTTTTATTTTAGCCTCGTGGAACCCAGATTTCTGGCCTCCAGAGCTGTGAGATCATAAATCTGTATTGTTCTGAACCACAAAGGTTGTTGAAATCGGTTCCAGCAGCAATCGGAAACTATGACGTGTTCTTCGTGTAAAACGAGGGCAATATCCGTTTGAAGACAGGAAAACTGAAGAAGTCCCCAAAGATGAAAAACAGTGCCACGTGTCACTCCTCCGAGTTCTCTGACAGCAGGAATGGGGCTGTGTGCATTGCACATCCTTACGATACCCGACAGGATGATGAAAACCAGGAAAAGGAACTTTATCCTTCTGTCCACGGTGTTGGGCACTGGTTTTGATCCCTGCTGTCATTTCTTAGGCCCCAGGAAACTGAGGCAAGGGTGCGTGTTGGGGTGGGGATTTCGAAACATTTTTTCTTCCCTGGAGCTACCATGATCTGCTGGAGACAAGAGATGGAGAAACAAGCACATTCGTGGCTTGTGGCTTTGATCCTCCCATTGGCATCTCTGAAAACAAACAAGTATAATTTTGCAGGGTGGACAGCGCCTTAGAGAGAGATTGCTGTGCAAGTCCTTCTGACAGCTCAGCCTAGGAGCTGCCCATGTGTATCGCTAAGCAAGAAGGAAGTCAACATCTAACAGAGCAAAGACCTTCCCCAAACCCATGTGATCAGTGAACTTGTCTCTGAGGCCCCATGTGGTGTTTAGCGGCTCTGCCTGGATTCCTGGCCAATCTCCAAGGTTCTAGATTTTCCACTAGACTCAGTGGCTTCTCCTCGGTATTTCTGTCAACGGGATTTGCATCTCTTGACCTTGGCCCCTCCTTTCTCTTTGTTTTCATTTTACGGAGTAAGTCCTCTGTAGACGTGAAGAGCTTGGCTGGAGCCAAACTGTCTGCCTCCTCTTTAAACCCTGGCTAAGTGGCCTCGAGCAGAGCACCTCCCCGCGCTGGGCCTGCTCCCCATCTGTGAAATGGGGACATGAAGAGTGCCTACGTCATAGGGTTGCTATGAAGGTTACAGAATACTTACAAAGCACTTAGAGAAATGTCTAGCACATGTTTGCTAAGCATAATACAAACTGTGACTTCTGCATGTGAAAAATGGAATATTTCCAAATACTGGGATGGAAATAGAGATCAGGGATTGAACTCCATGAACTATAGGACCCCTTCCAAACCTGGGTTTTATGCCCATGAGAGGATAATCAGCATTTTTTTAAAAATTCACTCCCATGTGGTTCTGGTTCCCAACATCTGGAAACTTGCTCCTCCGTTAAGTAACAACAGCCACATCCTTAAAGGTGTAGGCCAAGAAGTTATGATTAAATGCTTAGGAATTCCGTAATGAAGCTTTTATCATTTTGGGGATATGGATTAGGGAAACGGTGGGTACACATAGCTAAGAAACAGTATTAACCAATGGAAAGATAAGGCGTTTGAAACCCAAAAGCGATCTTTAAACTATCTGAGAAACGAGGTATGGGGGATCCTGGCGTCCAGTTCGAGCCCCTCTACTGACCAGCGTATCTCTCTGCCGGTCTCTCACGTCAAATTGTGGCAGGTTTTTTACACATTGAATTAAAGTCAAAGTAAAACAGAAACACTTCAACTGCAACAGCAATGACATAGTTTATTTTTTTAAAAAAGTTTGTCTTAAAGAACACAATGAGAAATGGAGGACTTTATGTTAGAAAATATTTAAAAGTAATTTGGGTGCCCTCCTCCCGGGACAGAGTTAGGAAGACTGTCTAGATGCCTCCGAGGCCAGTTCTCAGATCGGCTCACTCTACCAGGACCGATGCTATATACCCAACAGCAATGCGAAGGGTTGAATGCAGGGCAATGGGAGTGTGTGCAGCAGGCGTGGGTAGCTATGCAGACCCTAGTGACTGAACATCGGTACAATGATTTTGATGACTTTATAAATTAAATATCTGATATCGGGCATCAGTAGAGAATGTTAGCTTAACTTTCATTTTTATGAGACATGTAAGGAACTTGTCAAGAAATTACCTAGGGCTTTTTACTGGCTTGAGATTTCTAAAACACAATACACAGCGCCGCCTAGTGGAGAGGACACATGTCTGCACGGGGGGTGGGGGGAAGGAGGTGCCCCGCTAACTTAGCTTCTGTCTGGACAGAATTGTAAAAGGCTATGAATATAGCCTGTTCTCTCACACAGAAGCCCTGATTTGCTCTCCTCCTCTACCTTACAAACAGTAGGGATCACTGCAGTCTCTTTGCCACGGGATCCGACTGGGTAGGCAGTGGTATAGCAACACCTGCTCCATGGCCATTGATCAAAACATGGTGACAGGGGACATTAAGATAACCCCTGCATGCCCTAACCGGTTTGGCTCAGTGGATAGAGCATCGGCCTGCAGACTCAAGGGTCCCAGGTTCGATTCCGGTCAAGGGCATGTACCTTGGTTGCAGGCACATCCCCAGTAGGGAGTGTACAGGAGGCAGCTGATTGATGTTTTTCTCTCATCGATGTTTCTAACTCTCTATCCCTCTCCCTTCCTCTCTGTAAAAAATCAATAAAATATATTTAAAAAAAGAGATAACCCCTGCTTTAGCTAAGGGACAACCTCCAGGGAGGCCATATGCACAAGCGGTGCCCTATCAGACACTGCCGGTAGGGTGCCCACGTAGACCTCTCCATGAAATTCATTCTGCGCCCTCCCAGCCTTTTACTTCTTATCCCAACCCTGTGCAGTTTTGGGAGGTGGTTGAATACGACTGCTTTGCGTATGAAGGTGGAAAGTAATCTGTCATTCATTTCACTGTGGCCGGTAGCTACGGACAGGATCTATAGAAGGCAGGCTGAGCTAAAAAAATATATATATACTTGGTTCCAAGTATGATTTTTGCCCTTCACACACAGCCTGCCATTTACATCTGTGAAAATAACAACAACTGGCCGGGAAGGAAGTCAATTTCCAACCTTCACACATTTTTCTCCACAGAAGTAGTCGCCCAAAACGTCGTAACCGTTATCCATTGATCTAAAGGTCGGACAACTTTGCTGGGGAATAAGAAAGACGGAAACCTACACGTTTTCCCAGACTTGCGTTTTCAGCAAGTCTCTCGGGAGAAGGTGCCAAGAGGCAGCCTGTGCTGTTGGGAGTCACTGGGCTGGCTCAGCGACTCCGCACGGACTCGCCAGAAACTGCCGGCTTCGGTGGGATGTCCAAAGGAGCCACCCGGCCCCACTCCCCTCAACATTTCCACATCCACATCCTCGGTTTCCCTTCAATCTGCTGGGGTGTGTGTGGGGGGGGGGGGCGGGGGGGGGGGCGGCGAGAGATATTTGTTTCTTTTCTTACCTAAGGACTCTAGGCCAGAAGGAAACCATTTCCTTTGAAACATTCGGTGGCCAAGCTATATCTCTGCAAAGTTTTTCCAAACTGAATATGATAGAGACAGTTCAAGGGCAGGGATACTGCGCCTGGTCCTCACCAGCCCGTGACCCCCAAAGTCACCAGTTCTCTCCACTCTTAGTTTGGAGCTGAACCCCCACTGGGTGGCAGGGCTGGGTGACAACAGGATGCGGGAGGGAAGGCAGAGGAGTGGCCCTGACTGCCTCCTCTCAGTCCAAGTCCACAGAGCTCAGCTGTTTTCAGTCCAAGATGGGCCTGGAGGGGGTGGGGGTTGGGGGATAGCACACCTGCGTGCACCCTGGGCACTATGTGAAGTTGGGCACGTTACTTAATCTCTTTACGCCTTTATTTTTGCTACTTTAAATTGGGGGTGATAATAGATTGTTGTTAAAATTAAGTAAATTCCATTTCAAAGGAACTAGTGTACTGCTGGCGTATAGCATGTACCCAGTCAACATTCTCTTTCCAATGTGTTTTCTGATTCTTTAAGCCGGGAGATTCTTCTTCAAATGGCTCAAGGGAGTCAGGATGAGATTCAAAGTGGAGCCAGCCAGGGTCCCTCTATTTAGTGACACATTCCACTTGGCCTAGGATCTGAGACAGGTATGAAGTTATATCTGATCCTGGGAACACATCCCTCACCAGCTTCGGAGAAAGGGCTACCAAGATGAAACAAATGACGATAACCCCAAATGGACTCACTGGTGATTAAATAAGGCACACAAAGGCCACCAAGTCCTGGAAGAAAGAGAATCCAGAGATACATAGCAGCAAGACAAACACTCAACACTTCCACACCCTTTCACTAATCCCCCACGTAAACCCGAAATGCACAAATACTAGATGTGGGGAGCTGTGGTGAGTTTGCAGCAAGAGCCAGTCCTGGGTTGGTATGTGGGCTCTCTTAGAGCAGAGGGAAGCGACACTGTTGCCGGAGAATTCTGTGGCCGGACACACACAGAGTGGCCAATAACACCACCTGAGTAGTTTTCCAACTCATCACAGTAAAGTCACCTTTTGAACGCTGGGTGCCTTTCCTTCCCACATGACCCCAAGCTTACGTCTAAGGATTGTGTGCGTTATCAAAAGGACCAAATTCTCTCACTTACTGGACAGCAGGAGCCAAGCCTGCCTTTTCCTGAAATACCCTTATTGCCGTCCTGGTTGAAAATCTCCTCTAAGCGGATCAGTTACTATTTCCCTTACAGATCAGATGGGAAACCTGGGTACAGGTGTTAGGAAGAGTGCAACATCCCTCTCAAGCTGGTCAGAATCTACCTCCAAAGAGACAATTTTTAAAAATATATATATTTTTATTGATTTCAGAGAGGAAGGGAGAGGGAGAGATAGAAACATGAATGAGAGAGAATCACTGATTGGCCACCTCGAGCACGCCGGGAATCAAACCGTGACCTTCCGGCTCGTAGGTCGATGCTCAACCAGCAGCCCCGCGTCTGGAAGCCAGGACTCAAGGGATCTGTCTTAGCAATGAATGGATTTCCCCTGATCTTAAGGCACGAAGGCGATCAAAACAAGGCTCCAGCCCTAACCGGCTTGGCTCAGTGGATGGAGCGTCGGCCTGCGGACTGAAGAGTCCCAGGTTTGATTCCGGTCAAGGGCATGTACCTTGGTTGCAAGCACATCCCCAGTAGGGGGTGTGCAAGAGGCAACTGATCGATGTTTCTCTCTCACTGATGTTTCTAACTCTCTATCCCTCTCCCTTCCTCTCTGTAAAAAATTAATAAAATATATTAAAAAAAACCCACAAAAAAACAAGGCTCCAACCAGTGCCCTTTTGCTCATGAGTAACATCCAAGTGAGGGAGAGGATGGGGTCTTAGTTCCGTGAGCAGCGCTCAGTAGGACCTCAGTGGTTTGGCATAGATTGGCTCCAGGATGTGATGAGTTAGGACCAAGAAGAGAGCTCCGAGGAAGACAGCTGTGAGGCAAGCCAGCAGGACGTAGCGACCAATGAAGAAGGCATCCACGATCTGGAGAAAGAAACATCACAAAAGAAGTTACTGTCCCTTCAGCACCCAGCTGTGCTCGTCAAAAATCGCTGGTGACTGGGCCCAGAGTCTGTTCGTATGTGTGACTTCCAGTAACATCCTGCCCTGGGTCTCCTCTGTAATTGGTCAAGAAAGAACATTTTCTTAACGCCCTGAGCCGGAAGTGCAAGATAAGGAAAGAATGAATGAAGTACAGGAAACAGATGGCTTCATTTAGGAGATCTGTAAACACAGTGAAGACCCCGGACAAGTTCTTTATGTCCTGGAATCATATGTGATGGTATCCAAAAGCATTTGTGAGAAGCTTGCTTGGTCTTAGAAAGGCTCATTTTTGTTAACTTTTTATTAGAGAGAATTTTAAACATGCATAAAACTGTGACAGCATAATAAATCCCACATACCCCAAATCCCAACCCCAAAATAACACATTGCCAACTGTGGAGGGTTCATCTTCAAAGTGAAAAGGTGACTCTTTAAAACGTTCATCTGAAGAGTTCTGAACCCTAACATTCATACCCAGCATTCCCAGGGTTAGGGAGAATGGCCATTTACCCGAGATACTAAAGCACTAAGGGGATAGGTAGATCATGTGCCCCAATCATACAGGTGGCTGCTTGGCAACCAGTCATGCTTGAGGCCCCAAAGCTGTTAGTCTTCGCGGACAAAAACCTATAATTAGCGTTAGCTCTACCCACTGGTCTCCTGTCCGCTGCCAGCGCTCTACTCTCTCCAGATCCAAATGGTGGTGCTTAAGTTTGGGCAGGAAAAAAGAAATTTAATCTATAGCCCTAATGGAACAGCTACACAAACCAAGAGACTGGGTGACTTCACAGATTCCAGAAGCTTTGAGAAGCCAGTACCTCGTAGAGAATCCCAAATATTTAAAAGGTGAGTGGGGTACACAGAACAACACTGCAAGAATGTCCACAGCTTAATTTTCAAAAATTGGGGATGTGTTAGATTACATGGCAAAGCAGAATTAAGGTTGTAAGTGGAACTAAGCCTGCTAATTAGCTCACCTTAACATAGACAGGTTAGCCTGGCTGACAGGCGGGCCCAGTGTAATCACAAGGTCCGCATAAGTACAGGAGGGAAGCCAAGTCCGAGAGGTGTTACCTTCCTGACTCTGAAGAGGGAGCGAAAGACCCCCGGCCAAGGGTGACCCCCCGAAGCAGGAAAGAGTCAAAAAACAGTCTTTCCGAGAACCTCCAGAGAGGGATTCAGCTCTTCCAACCCCTTGGCGTTACCCGAGTGAGACCGATTTTGAACTTCTGGCTTACTTTTAAGATAACACATTTGTGTTGAAAGCCACTGAGTTTGTGGTCATTTGTTACAGCAGCCGTCGGACAGCGACAGTACAGGGGCCACTCACCAAGCACCTGTCAAGTCCGAATACTGCTGCGATCGCTGAGACCCAAAGACACTGCGAAGCAAGGGCTGCTCCGGAGACACCCCCACAGCCAACGCAGAACAAAGGTCAGTCTGATCAAACAGCTTTAACACAACTTTGACCTTGGCTCCAGTATGAACAAGTCTCCCCCGGGCTACATGTTTGCTCGTTCGACACGTTTCACTTTTTAATTAGCCAATTAGCAGGCCTTGGGTGGAGAAGGCCCAGGCCATGTATTATTGATAGGTATTGAGCCAGGCTGCTGCCGGACCGGCTCTCAGAGCCCGAAGATGAGAACTCCAGGCCGCTGGCCATGCGGACGAACATCTTCTGCTCAAACCCCGTGCTCCTCTCCCGGGTCTGCAGGTCATATGACAGGACAGAGGGAGTGACTGTGAACAGTGCTTGCTCTGTGCCCTCTCCCAATATTGGTATCTGCAGCCGTCCAGAAATCAGCAGCCTTCATCATGCTCCCTCTTTAGGTCAGGGAAGCCGAGGTGGGAGCTACCCCAGCTCACACACAGTACTCACACCAGCAGAGTGGTTTGAAACGCTGACCAAAGAACTTAGCACGGATGAAAATAATTCCTTAAATTTTGTGGTATTATTTCCTGGGAGTTTTCAGAACAATTCTCCCCCCTTTTGCCATGATTAGTCCTAGGAAGAGTTGGAAATACAGTGGGGCCTTGACTTACGAGTGTCCCGACTAACGAGTTTTTCCAAGATACGAGCAGTCTCTCGGCCGATTTTTTGCTTTGAGTTGACAGAGTAATTTGAGTTAACGAGCTCCTTAACGAGCTCTGTCACGGAACGAATTAAACTCGTAAGTCAAGGCCCCACTGTATGTGCCAATTTTGGTTCAGAATGATATAATTTTGTGTCCTGTTGTAAAATGTCAAAATAGTTACTTATGAACTCTCTGTGATGGCCCCTAATAGTCTTGAGTCCCCAACAATGAAAGTTTTGAAGACAGAGCTCAGCTTCAATCCTTGCTCTGACTCCTTCTATTTATGTCTGACCTTGGGCCAGTACTTTTACCTCTTACAGCCTCAGTGTCCTTATCTATAAAATGGGGATAGTAACAGTACCTACTTCATGCTACTTCGGGTCATCCAGGGGTTTAAATGAGATCATGCAAACAACGTGCTTATTACAGGACCTTGCACACAGTAATCCCTTAAAAAATGTTAGCTATTATCACCATTCCTGCTTAAGAAGTTACAGTGGAGGTTGAAAGAAGCTGATAGAAGGAATAATGGGACATAAGAAGCCAATACCATTAAGATGGCAGGGGTCTGAGAGCAGCTGTGCAGGAAGAAGCCAGGGCCCCAACCAGGAATGAACCAGAAGGGGGAGAGTGTCCAGGGATGGGCTATGAGAAAGATGTGAAATCCTCTCTGAGAGGTGGTGCAAGCAGGTACGGTTCCAGGAATGAGGACCAAAGGAACGCCCGGAAGACTGAGTGGTGAGCTCATCTATTGGAACGGCTTCCTCACTACTCTTCTCTATGAAAGGTGTATTCTTCACGTCAGAAATGGAAAAATTCAAACACACGGAGGCAGAAAAGCGTGCCGCTCAGCACCTTGGGGGCACGGCAGAAGGTTAGGCCCAGGGTCCGAGTTTCTGAGCCCAGGCAACCTGGAAGGGACACTGTGATGTCAGGAGCAGGTCTATTCCTATTCTTAACTCACTTTTCCTCTCCCTGCCCCACAGCAGGAGGTGGGTTTCAGACGGTGCTCATTCATCTGGATGGGGACTCTGAACAGGATTCTATTCCTGGGTGAAGGGCGGGGAAGCTAAACCTCCCCCGAGCTTTCCTCATTCTCACTTGAACTTTACAAATCTCCTAGCCCTGACCGGTTTGGCTCAGTGGATAGAGCGTCGGCCTGCGGACTGAGGGGTCCCAGGTTCGATTCAGGTCAGGGGCATGTGCCTTGGTTGTGGGCACATCCCCAGTGGGGGGTGTGCAGGAGGCAGCTGATAGATGTTTCTCTCTCATTGATGTTTCTAACTCTCTATCCCTCTCCCTTCCTCTTTGTGAAAAATCAATGAAATATATTTAAAAAAAAAAATCTCCTAACACAGCTCAGCCCACCTGACATCAGGGGACGCCACAGGGCAGGAGTGAGGCCCAGGCCAAGAGGAACAAGAGTTACAACTTGGGAGGCAAAATAAAAGCGACCGTCTTACCTTCATCTCGACCTCTGGGGCTGGGGTCTCACTGGCGCGGGGGAAGAGCAACAGGACTGCCGTGATGAGCAGAGCACCGAGGAATACCAAAACCACGGAGAACCTGGGGTCAAAGGGCAAGCGTTACAGCACGGCTTACGGTTTCCTCTCTGTCAGTCGGGCCCGATGGGCTCTTCCCTGGGACCGGCTGTCCACGCTGCCTGTAAATTTAGAAATGTTTTCATCCCAAAGCCCTTCTTCCATCGCGGTACCAGCTGGACGCATTCCTGTTCATTCCGTCATTCTAAGCTTCCAAGAATGGGAATTGCGCGTTTTCCTTTTTGCCTCTGCAGAGTCATAATCACAAAAAACCAAAGTGGCCCCTCCCTCACCCCAGTGTCCGTGTTTGTTTTGAGAGCAGAATACTCGAGCAAAGTATGTGACTCGCTGCTTTACCCCCGGCAGTGGCCAGGGAGCACAGAGCCACAGTGTTGTGTCAGCTCATAGCCTCTATCCTGAGGCTGGTGCCTGATGGAGAGCCGGTCATTATCAGGGTCCCTGGGCCCAGGCCTAGAGCTTAGGGACTGGACCAAGCATCGGCCACAGGCTGAACAATGAAGAAACTCACACATGCACAACCCCAACGCTTGGTGCTTATGACACAAGGTGCAAATGTGCCAATAGTTACAGAGAGGATCTTCTGAATTCTAAATGTGTTATGGGCACCGGCGATTTTGCTCCTCATTGTTTTACCGTGGATTCCCGGGGGGAGAGGGCGCCTTACCTGGTTGCACCGGAGGCTCGGGACAACACCGCACACAGCAGCAGCGCCAGCACCCAGACCAGAGCTAAGACGAAGACGCCGGTGCCCACGCCGAGCACAGTGCCGGCCACCTGTGGGGAGAGGAAGCCTGAGACCTGCATTCACCCCAGCCCTGGGCCAGGGCAGGACCAGGTGTCCTCTCAGCCCCCAGCCTGCCCACCTTCTGCGCACTCCCGGGGTACATGAAAGCACTCAGCCAAATACAGAAAAGTCCAAACTCATAATATAAAAAGATGTCGATATGCATATGTACATATGTATAAGTAGGAATAAGTCCAACAAAAGATGTACAAGATTTTTATAACAAAACTTATAAAATTGTATTCAAAGATTTTTTTTTCCAAAGACCTGAATAGAAAAATAAAACAGACCCGAATGGAGACATAACCCATGTTCCTATTTGGGATGGTTCAACTTGAATAGATCTTAATTTTCCTTAATCTATCAATTCAATGCCATTCTCACCAAAAAAACCCTCAAAATAATATTTTTTGTGTGTGGAACTCGAAAACCGATCCTAAATTCATATGGAAGAGCAAAAGCCCAAGAATAGCAAAAACAATTTTAAGAACTAGGATGGAAACTTGCCTTTCTTGTTACCAACTGCCACAAGACACATTATAAAACCAAGGTAATTAAAACAGTGTGATGGTGGCATAAAGACACATGGACCAGCAGAATAAGATAGAGAACCCAGAGCCAGATCCAGGCATTTATGAGAGCTTTGTTCAGGACAGAGTTGGCTTTAGGATTCAGTGGATTTCATAGGTGGTGCTGGGACAGATGATTATCCAATCAGAAAATAATAAAATTAGATCTCTACTTTAAATCATGCACAGAAACCAATTTTAAATGGAAAGTAATTCATTATAAAACAGCATATGTTTAAATATACAAATGTTCGGGCTGACTACCCTAGAATACGTAATGAAGTACAGCAGTCAGATGCTTGCACCTAAACTTAGAATCACCATGAGCGGAAAAGTACAAAATGCAGGCTGATGCAGGTGCGTTGGATGGCAGCTCAAATACCACGAGCTGGGCTGCCTTCAGTTATGTGAATTTTCTAGAGTGATGAACAACTCCTGTTAAAGTTCCAAACCACAAATAAGTATCATTTCCCCTTGATTTACATTAGAGTTGCATTCCTGGAAATTTTAACTATGTTCCACTCTGCCAAAAAATACATTATGTTTGTCCAAAAAAATAAAGTTAGATTTAGGCTCCGATGATACATGAGTATCCTGTGGGACACTCCAGAGTTGTACAGGATGCAGGACAGTTCTTCACAGCGAGGGCTGTCTGTGCATCGCAGAATATCGAACAGCCCGGGCCCTGCTCTGTAAACCCCCAAAGTCACAATAATACTCAAATAGGCCCCCATACATTCCAAAATGACCAAGGAGACGTACCACCCCTTTGGAGAACCACTGTTCTGGAAAAACACACGCACAAAGAGACACGGGCAAGGATGTTAGTTTATCATACCAAAACATCTGGAAAAACCTAAATGTCCATCAATAAGAGAATAGATGCAATATTACATACTCATACTGAACACGAAATGAATAAACTTGATCTATCTGTATTGATAAAAATATATCTCAGAAATAATGTTGAGTGACAAAAGCAAGCTGCAAAATGAAGCCCATAGTATAATAATACTTGTATTTTTAAAATGTACAAAAAACCCAATACCAATATATATTGTTTATGATATACTATATACTATAAAAGTATAAAAACATGGGCATGGATAATGCATAACAATTTCAGAAGAGTGTTTGCCTCTGGGAAGGGAGGGAGGAAGGGGAATGAGGCCAGGAAATAGATCAAAAGGGATCTGAACTAAATCTGTGATGTCTTATTTCTTTAAAATATACAACTTAAGCCGATGTGCCAAAATGTCAATGTTTTTTTATCTAGTTGGTAGGGCATAGGTATTTGTTATACTACCCAGTGTAATACTATTTTTGATAATTTTCAACAATTTTTTAATTTTAAGAGGTAACTGGAGGCAGGGTGCATATGAACTGAGATCAGAGAACAGAGATTTGTGACCAGTTGGGATACTATTGCAGTTCTCTAGTTGAGAGATGTTGAGGGCCAGAACTCTGTCTTAGCTGTGGAGATGGAAAGGAGTCTAGGTCTAGGGTGAAGGCATCAGAAATGAGGCAAGGTTGTTTTTTTTTTTTTTGCTCAGCAAAAGAAAACATCAACAAAATGAAAAGCCAACCCACTGAATGGGAAAAAATATTTGCCAATGACACATCTGATAAGGGGTTGATATCCAAAATTTATAAAGAACTCGTGCAACTCAACACCGAAACACAAACAAATAATCCAATTAAAAATGGGCAAAGGACCTGAAGAGATAATTCTCCAGAGATGATATACAGGTGACCTATAGACATATGAAAAGATGCTCAATATCACTAATCATCAGAGAAATGCAAATTAAAACCACAATGAGATATTGCCTCACACCTGTAAGAATGGCTATCATCACTAAAACAACGGACACCAAGTGTTAGCAAAGATGTGGAGAAAAGGAAACCCTGGTGCACTGTTGGTGGGAACGAGGATTGGTGCAGACACTATGGAAAACAGTATGAGCCCTAGCCAGTTTGGCTCAGTGGATAGAGCATTGGCCTGCAGACCAAAGGGTCCTGGGTTTGAATCCGGTCAAGGTCACGTACCTCGGTTGCAGGTTCCTCCCCAGCCCGGAACCTGGTCAGGGCTCGTGCAAGAGGCAACCAATCGATGTGTTTTTCTCATTTGGATGTTTCTCTCTGTCTTTTCCTCTCTCTTTCACTCTCTCTAAAAATCAGTGGAAAAAATATCCTCGGTGAGGATTAAAAAAAAAAAAAAAGAAAAGAAAACAGTACAGAGGTTTCTCAAAAAAGTAAAAATGGAACTGCCTTATGACCCAACGATTCCACTTCTGGGTATATATTGGAAGAAACCTGAAACACTGATTCGAAAATACATGCAACCCTATGTTCACTGCAGCATTATTTACTATAGTTAAGCTATGGAAACAGCCCAAGTGCTCATCAGTAGATGAGTGGATAAAAAGGTGGTGGTACTTATGTACAATGGAACACTACTCAGCTATAAAAAGGAAGGAAATCTTACCTTTTGCAACAGCATAGATGAACCTGAAGAGTATTATGCTAAGTGAATAAGTCAGTTAGAGAAAGACAAATACCACATGACTTCATTTATATGTGGAATCTAAGGAACAAAACAAACAAACACAAAATAGAAACAGACTCATCGATACAAAGAACAGACTGATGGTTGCCAGAGGGGAGAGGAATTGGGTTACTGGCTGAAAAACGTGAAGGGATTGAGAAGTACAGATTGGTACTTACAAAAGAGTCATGGGGATGTGAAGTACGGCACAGGGAATATAGTCAATAATATTTCATAACTATGTCTGGTGCCAACTGGGTACTGGAAGTATCAGGGGGAACAATTTGTAAAGTACCGTATATGACTGCCTAACACTATGTTGAATACCTGAAATTAATACAATAATGTTGAATGCAAATTCTAATTGAAAAAAAAAATTTTAATTAAGAAAAAACAGATGATGCAGGTTTCCTGCTTGGTTGACTGAGCTCTTGGTACTACGCTTAACAAGATACTAGTTAAGTTTAATTTGCTGCTGTTTTGGATATTACTACACACAAAAACCTGTAAGACTCGGACCAACTCGAACACCTAGAATACAGGGCAAATGGTAATGGAAGCCCATCGTTAGAAATACTGCCCATCAGTCTGCACAAAATCTTAGGAGTTCGTGAGATACTGGGTTCAGTATATGGTCTGGCTTTAAAGTAATGAGATAAATATCCCCAAACTCTTAGAAGAATGAAGCTCAACACTTTATAACCAAGCTGTACATGTCCTCACTGAGTGTGAAAAGGAAGGGCTGGATGGAGCACAGGGTGCTATTGCGGGGAAGGAGTGAGCATGCAGTCACTTTACCTCGGCAATTCAGTGTGTTTTAATGTGAATAATATATTATTTCCCACACTAGAATAGATACATTATTGAATAAACGTTGATTTAAAATAACAAAAACAACAGCGTTTTCACTTAATGTCCAGGGCCTTTTCAAACCTTTTTTGAGGACTGATGGTCTAGCCAACCTGGGTCCCAGGGGAAGTCCATTTACTGAATGTCTGTGGCATTTAAAACAGGTAGATTGGCGATGGAATAAAATAGCCGGTCTAGCCCTGGCCCGTGTGGCTCAATAGGTTGGACCACTCGCGGCCAGGTCAGCGCCCCGCCTCCCGCCCCGCCTCTTCCAGCCTCCTCTGGCCCAGCCTCCTCGGCCCAGCTCCCTAGGCTCCAGCCTCAGCCGTTCTCACCTCCGCCATCCTCTCCGCTGCAGGAGGCCCCACTCCTCACCTCCTCCCTCCTCCTTCCCACACCTGGCCGTCCCACTGGTTTCAGCGTTGGTCTGCTCCTAACGAATCACAAAAGGGCTTTCATCCAGGCTCAGCCAGATTCGCTAATCAGCGCCCCTCTTTCAACGTCCAGCTTCCCCTCATTTGCCTACGCTCGCCGTGGCTCCAGGCAGCGTGGTGGGCGGGCACGTCGCACCCCGTTACTCCCTCCGATTGGTTGGAGACAGGTCGGTCCTGGGACCCCCGCCTTAAGCTCCATTGGGTAGAAGCAGTCCAGGCTCCGCGCACGCCCCACCACGCATTGTCTGTCAATCACACCATCCCCTAGGTAACCTGCGGGCTCATTGGCCAGTCGCGCCTGAGGGCGGGTTGTAAGTCGGGGAAGAGCTTCTTTCCCGCCACCCCTCGCTGTTACTAGGGGAGACTTCAGTGTCTTGCGGAGGTGCGCAGGGTTCCGGCAATCCTTTCCTTCAGGTCCAAGTGCGGAGATAGGTACAGCCGCCTGGACATTAGTGCCTGTTTCGGGGTCTGAGCTGCACCTCAGTTCCTGAGCCAGTGCGCGCCGGTGGGCAAAGCAGACGTGGCCTCAACAGGGGGGACAGGCCCAGTTACTGAGGGTCCTTCATGCTCCCGGAGAGAACCGAGTACGGCGCGGTCGCTGTGATAACATCATGTTTTCACGTAGTCTCCCCTCGCCTTATTTTATGTGGCCGTATTCTTCCGTTATTCTTATGAAGTAGACTGTGGCGAGGCTCATTCTCCCCCCGGGAGAGCACTGGGAGGGGAGGCCACGGCCGGTGGAGTGAATCTGCCGTGGCCACACCTCCAGGCCTCCGTCCCCGGAGCTGACACACGCTTTCAGCCAGCGGCTCTGAATCCAGCTGCGAACTGAATTGAAACTTGCCATGATTCTGTCGCGAGGCTGTAACTTGTTAGACCCAAAGATCCATAAACCAGACTAACTAACCAAAGGAAGTAGGACAGAGCATGCACGCTCCACTGCCGAGCCCGGCAGGGAAAACAGAAAGCAAAACAGGACCACATGTGAGAGCTCTAGGATTCGAACCCTCGACCGCACACACCGTTCTGAAATATCATGAAGCAAACGATCCAATCCTGGGACACCACATCTTTTGATTTAGGGCATCCAATGCTGAATCACAGCTTTATGAGTGAGATTGAAGACGATGGTTGAACGCCACTGAATGTACGTCTTAAATTTATTCTACTTTAAAAAAAAAATATCGTTGAAAGTATTACATATGCCCCCGCCCCCCCCCCAATATTGACCTCTTCTTGCCCGCCCCCGCCCCACCCCCCCACCCCAGGCCTTCACAATAGTCTGTGTCCATGGGTTATGCATATTGATTGATCTCTTTCCACCCACCCACCCACCTTCCCCTGCCTTCCCTCTGAGTATTCTACTTTCAAAGTTTCATTTACAGTCATATGCACAACCACTGATTTCTGATGTGTTTAACAACTTGACCTTCCGTGGACCAATGAGGAGCTCTGTGGTTAAGAAAGCCATTATTTTGATTAATTCATTTGCTTGGAATTGAGTGTTAACCGTAGCTAAGCACTGGTAGGAACTGTGAGGATTACAAAAGAAATACCGTGTGACTCCTGCCTTAGTAGCTCGTGGTTTGCTAATGAAGCAATTGGAAGATGCTTTAAAGCAAGATATAACAAAGGGCCAGACTTATAGTTAATGGCTCCAAATAATAATAAGGCTTCATATTTACAGAGCATTTAGTAGTTTTCAGAGCACTTCTTCACTTGTATTATTTGGGTGAAATATTGTTTTGGTCAGAGTTAATGTGGCTCTTCATGGTATAGGTAGAACTAATGCTGTGCCCTGGCATTTGGGTAGGAATGGGAAAGGTGGAACAGAGGTGCAAGGGAGACCAGGGAGAGAAAATAGTTTGAGCAAGAGGCTGAGATAAGAATGAGCACTGAGTATTTGGGAAATAATGTGGAAACTGGTCCAAGCCAGAGTGGAGACAGATAATGGAAAATAACATTGTGTGGACCAACCAGTCAGGACCAGTTCTGAGCCCTTAATGTTTTTGGGGAAAGTGTTCAACATTAGAGTGTGGGATAGTTAATAATTTCTAATGATCAAACTGACTTAAGTTAAATTATAAATTAAGAATAGGGCATGAGCCCAGCCGGTGTGGCTCAGTGGTTGAGCATCGACCTATGAACCAGGTGGTCACGGTTTGATTCCCCGTCAGGGCATATGCTCAGGTTTCAGGCTCCATCCTGGTGTGGGACATGCAGGAGGCAGCCAATCAATGATTCTCTCTCATCATTGATGTTTCTTTCTTTCTCTCCCTCTCCCTCTCAGAAATCAATAAAAAAATAAAATAATAATTTAAAAAATAGGGCATGAGTGAGGAGGCACTCCAAACTTCTTACAACTTCCTGACTAGATATAGCATTTTGGGTTTTCTCTCTTATAAGATGGTATCCTCCCCTCAGACGCCACTTTTAACTCACTCCTTAACCAGGAAGAGGAGTTAGTTTTCTGATTAGATAATGCTATCCTACCCTCTCATTTAAATTGAAAGAAGTGCTGTCACCATACCACTCCATCTTTTGCCATCTTTTAATCAAAGTTCACTCTAAAGAAAATTTATTATTTGACTATCCAGTCTTTCTCTTTTAAGAAATTGTCTCCTGCCCTAACCGGTTTGGCTCAGTGGATAGAGCGTCAGCCTGCAGACTCAAGGGTCCCAGGTTCGATTCCCATCAAGGGCATGTACCTTGGTTGCGGGCACATACCCAGTAGGGGATGTGCGGGAGGCAGCTGATCAATATTTCTCTCTCCTTGATGTTTCTAACTCTTTATCCCTCTCCCTTTCTCTCTGTAAAAAATCAATAAAATATATTTAAAAAATAAAAATAAAAAATTGTCTCCTGTATGCCGTGTTACACGGTGCCTCTCCACATTGCTCCACATCCCTGCCATATATGTATCACTCACAGTGTACTACCTGTTCAGTGCACATAGGTGCCATATAGGTGTACATTTCTTTAATTACAATTTTCTCTTAAACAAATAAAAAAATCCAAGCAACGATAACTATAAATACCACTATCTAATTTCCTCTCTCTCAAATGTGTAAAGTCATTGTTGTGCTGTCTGGTAGAGAGGTAGGGTAACAAAAATGAGGTTATTGCCCTAGCCGGCTTGGCTCAGTGGATAGAGCCTCAGCCTGTGGACTGAAGGGTCCCAGGTTCGATTTCTGCCAAGGGCACATGCATGGGTTTCGGGCTCTATCCCCAGTAGGGGGTGTGCAGGAGGCAGCTGATCAATGATTCTCTCTCATCATTGATGTTTCTCTCTCTCTCTCTCTTTCTCCCTTCCTCTCTGAAATCAATAAAGAAATATATTTTAGAAAAATGAGGTTATTAGGGTAATGGAGTACAAGAAATGATTGCAGGGCAGATAAAGTTTTCTTGTTCATTTTATGGTTGTCATAACTTTTTCTGACAGGGAGCCCTGAATTTTTGGTATACATTTTCTTATGTGATTATTTTTGCATTTCTGCAGGTACATTCTGAAAACGTGCCTAAAACTTAGTAATTATTGGTATTTAGCTGAGACTCAAAAGCTGCCATTATTCTGCTAAATTAGGAAACTGAGTAAACAGAAATCCTCTCTCCCTCCCGCCCCCAGTCATATTGTCAGTAGTTACTGATTTTCCAGGTCACCCAAAATTACCACCATGATTTTCTAGATTATAATATTCACCTTATGCTATAGAACCGGGGTCAGCAAACTATCGTGTGTGGGCCCAATCTGGCCTGCCATCTATTTTATGTATGCCCTGCAAGCTAAGAATGATTTTTACATATTTAAATGGTTGGGGGAAAAGAAAAATATGAAATTACATGAAATTCAAATTTCGGTGTCCATAAGTCAAGTTTTTCTGAAGCACCAGCATGCTTGTTCATTAGCATATTGTCTATGGCCGCTTTCACTTTACAATAGCAGAGTGGAGCGGGTAGTAAAGAGACTGTATGGCACATATGACTACAATACTTATTATTGGGTCTTTAAGAAAAAGCTCTGATCCTTGCTATCTTAGAGACTGCTAGTGAATCAGACCCCATGGAATGTTGGAACTGAAACAGACTTTGGAAATCATGCAGTGTTAATTTTTTTTTAAATCTCACATGGATAGAGATAATATCAGTGTGATTGATAAAAATCTCACCTTCTTGCCTAAAATCACATAGTCAGTAGTAGTAGACCTGTTCTGTTGACTCAAGGTTTCTTTCATATATGTTGTTTCTTCCTTGGGGTGAGATAGGTCTGGAAGCAAAGAGAGTCATCAAACATTGTCCTGATTTTGATCTGATGTCTCATCCAGATGAATACACTGCATGGTAACCAATTGATGGATACTTGGACTTTCATGATTTCAGCCAATATGTGTTGTCTTCTATTTCCCATTTTTCTCATTTCTCAAAAGGTGTATGGCCATCATGAAAAACTTTCTTTTACTCACTTTCTCTCTTTTCCCAAATCTGTCTCCTTCATCAAAGGAATTCAGAGGTGGCTGATTTTCTGTTCCGGTTTAAGGTTCTTAAGGGAAGTGAGGATGGTTAGAAAGGCATAGGATGCAGATTTCACTCTGCAGTCCAGGGATGGGCCATGTGTGTGGAGAGGGGAGCGGGAGTGTCCACAAACCCACTGGTGAGTTTAGTGTATATACCCATATGTGGGTTTTTCTGGGGAGGGTATCCATAGCTTTCCTAAGATTTTTAAGAGGCCATGACCTCAAGAAGATTTGGAACGATAGATATATAAAAGATGTATTTGGGGGAGACTGCTGCTCAGAGGTGTGGTGCGGGAGACTGATCTGGGTTCTACGGTAAGACCTCAGCTGATATGCGGGAAGAGCTCTTCGCCCACTCACATCAGCCCACCTAAGTTTTTTTTTTTTACCTTCTCTGCCACTCATAAAGGTGATAAAAATTCATCAGATTCACAAAGCGGTTGAAGTCAGATGGTGATGAAATCCCAGCATAATTGTCACCAGAGAACGTTCTGATTAATAGAAACTGCAGAGGAACTAATTTTATGAAAATAGCAAACGGGATTGTTTTAGCTGAAGCAAGCTGGGAGAGCGGGTGCTGATGCAAACAGCTCCATTGTGCGGTGCTGACAGCTCCAATCTGGCCGTTTATTTATTAAATGTCTTTCCGCTGTAAATTATTAAGCCTGGATTCTGCGAGACGAGGGAGCAGACAGAATAAGACAATAGAATGGAAAGCAAACCTGGACAGCTCCCTTCAGCATTATTGCAGCATGGTGTCATGTGAAAGCCTCTGCCTCCCTGGTTTAGAGAAGTAGGATGAATTCCCTCTTTCGTGGGGCTCAGAAATGGACAAGACAAGTAACATGCTTTGATTTCTAAATTATTTGCCAGTTATCACAAATCAAAGTGTCCTTCAGGGAAAATTTAACCAGTTGGCTCAACAAGTAGGAGTCAGGTATTTTGTCTATTCTCTGAAAAGGCTGTTTTGCCCAAACAAGGAAGAACTTGGTCTACCTTAACATTAGCAAGTACCAAATGAAATGTTTTAGGGTGCTCAGTCACCAGAAAATTGGGTTCATTTGGCCTATTTGATAGCTAGAAAGGTCTTTCATGCTGGGAAGGAGTTCTAAGATCTGTTTTTAAAACTGAAGAATGGAAAAGGCCTGGTGGACAGACAGTGGAATTCTGATTATGCGCATCGTCATTTGAAACGCTGGAGTCCTGGTAAATGGGGAGGGGGGGGGGGGGAGTTGGTTTTTGTGAATCTTAGGCTCAACGTTTAACCCTCTTTCTGAACAGCATAACAGAGGACAGGGGGCTTCACTTTTTGCCAAGCACCACCTCCTTATTTGCTCGGGGCCGGTAGTCATGTACCATTTATGGAAGCTTGAGAATAGGTCATGCATTCATCATTTGTTTATTCGTTTGACAAATATTTGTACTGAGTATTCCTGTGTGCCTGGAAAGTGGGGATAAAGAATGAACAAAACAGCCCTGCTCTCATGGAACTTACATTCCAGTGGAAGGAGCCAGAAAGTCAACAAATAAATGATCTGCTGGTAAAAAAAAATCTGCTGGTTTCAAGTGCTATGAAGAAGAAACGTGGGGTTCTGGAATAACGATGGATGAAGTGGCATGCAGGGCGGGGTATTATTTTATACAAGTGAGGAAGGAGGATCTCTCTGAATAGGCGAAATCTTAGCAGTGACCTGAAGTGAGAGAGTGAAGAGCCGAGGACCAAGTGAGCATGAAGGCCCTGAGAGGGATGTAGGTGAATTCCAAGAGCCGCAAGGAGGCCAGTGTAGCTGGAGTGGGGAGGGAGCCTGCAGGGGCCTTGTAGGGCTGTAGCTTTCTTCTGAGTGACATGGAAGCCACTTGAGGAGTTTGCACGGAGGAGTGACATTATCTGACTTGCCTGCCAAAAAGCAAAACCAGAAGGAACGTGCCAGACACCAGTTAATGCGGTCTCAGGTCAGAATGGGGCTCGATTCTTGTAACACTAACTAGCTTAGGTGATTGCTTCCCAGTATGTGAAGCGGAAGGCTCATTTCTCTGCATCTGTGGGGTGGGTGAGGGTTCTCTGTTCTTTGTAAACAGCGTCTTCCCCTGGAGGGTGCCACGGGTGGTGACACAGAGGACTTTAGATCCCTTCGTACGCCTACAGTTAGAAGGAGGATATGAGGCATCAAACAGCAGAGAATCTGTTAGCACTGGCCCTGCCCAGCGCTGGGTTTGCAGCTGGCCAGTACGAAGCTCTTGCAGGAGAAGGCTTCTGCGAGTTCCGATTTCCTCTCCTCTGCGGAGCAGGAGAGGACTGCAGCCCTAGAGGCAGGCACTAGGCAGCTGCTGGGAGGATATATATGGCAAACTCAGCTGGAGCCTATGCAGGAACATTTGGTAGATGGGGGAGGAAACTCATGATGTTTTATGGGGAGTGAGAGAGTATTAGGAGAACCATGGGGCTTCTGGATTAGCAGATGTCTGGAGGCATCGCTACAGCCTATGACAGGCCCGAGCCCCATGCTTCCTTACAAGATGTCAAGTTCACTGTGTCCAAGAAGCAGTTGAAAAATGCCTCCATTCATTCATCTGGGGTCACACCAATGAGCACGTTCAGTCTGTTCTCTCAGGGTATTTCAGAGCAGAGTCAAGCGGAGGCTTGGGTAGTGTAGTCTTGATCGTTGAGCCCTGAGTGGAAGGAGATGGCCAGACCCACACTTAAGGGTTTTAAACGATGGATACAACTCTGATTTGAGCTCCCAGCTGCTGAAATTGAAAGGTTCTTTTTAGAGATTGGTGTTGACTGAAAGTCCACTGTGTCACCATCCTTGGCACTCTCCAGGAGAGGATGCTGTTTACAAAGAATAGAGAACCCTCAGCCACCCCACAGATGCGGAGAAATGAGCCTTCCACTCCACATTGGTTCTGGGATTGAAAGACCAAATCCTCAGGAAAGAGATTCAGAGCTAAATCAGGGCTAGGAATATACTTCTCTCAGCAGTGCACAGATACCTGGGGATGGCCCAGCTTGAGAGTACAGCTCACAAATATTCCATGTTTGATCACTGAAGACCACTGTCCACAGGGAGGGGAAGAAGCCTTGAAGATTTCAGTTCCTGGAATTTCTGCCTCTGAACCGGTTTTTGCTTATCTTAGGAGTACCATCCAAACTATTCCGAATAGAAAGTGCTAATGAATGAGTTTGCTACACCAAGTCAGAGGCCCTGAGGGTAGTAGATGTGATGCTAGTTAATCTAATACATAAATGATAATAAATGGAATTGCTTCTTTGATTGCTTTTCCAGCATATTCCCCTGGTTGAGACAGGGGAGTCAGAAAGGACATAGTAGGGGACAAGAAGGAGAAAGGAAGAAGTGATGAAGGACAGGTGGCTGGAGGAATGACAACAATGAAGCCAGATTCCTTAAAGAGAAAGGAAGCACAGTGTGGAGTTGCTCTGGTGGGTGGTCCACAGTTGAGAAGGATGGCCATTCCCAAATGAGTCATTTCCCCAAAGCCTCTGTTTCTGGAGATGAATGCGCACTGAGTAAACTAGATCTGCCTGGCCCCTTGATCATGCTTTGACCTAAGGAAAAAGGGCCTGAGGCAGTTCACTTCAAACACTAAATATCTACCATTCACTGAGCAGTGTTCTAGAAACGCAGGAGCTACAGTCCCTTTCTTCCAATTGTCCACACGGTACTGTTTGTGACAAACAAGAATAACACCCTGTGTGATAAAGGCCACATGAGAGGTAAGTCTGGGGGATTTCATAAGCACAGGAGAGGAAATAGAGGGGTCAGGGAAGGTTTCCAAGGTGACACTTGAATAGGGTCTTTATGAGTGACTGGAAATTAGCCACAGAGAGTAAGGAGGAGAGGGATTCCAGGTTCAAGGAACAGCACATGCAGGCTTCTAGGGCTGTAAGAGAGAGAAGAATAGGTGATAGGCGAGGAGTTCAGAGTGTCTGGTGTGCTGTGGGCTGGGGCTGAAAGCGTGAGAAGGGGGAAGGGCAGCAGCAGAAGCCAGGGGGCATTGGGATAGTGTCATGAGACTGGCATCATGTGAGAAGGACATGAGACAGTATCTTTCAGATTCTGATGATCCACTGAAAGATTTAACAAGGGAAGGTATTTATAACTTGTATATATAAAAATAATCTATCCCATAAGTCTCTTATATTTATCTGGTTATCTAGCCTTTGCATAAATTATGTTCAGGGTTGGGGTGTTCTCAACCTCCCAAAGCTGCCCACTTCATTGTTGGGTGACTGTAAATTTTACAAAATCTTTCTTATATTGAGCCAAACTCTGCCTCCTCATAATTTCTACTCACTGTGTCTGGCTTTGCCATTTGTAGCAACACAGGAAAGACCACTTTAAAAATATTTGAAGATACCAATGCAACCTCCCGTTAGTTTTCAGTTTCCCAAGTTAAGCACCCAGAGTTCACTCGTTCTTTGTTTACTCCATTGTTTCTAGGCTCGTTACCACCACTGTCACAGCTGTCTGCATTGTGGTTTATTAAAGCATCTTTCAGAATCTGGCACTAGAATTGCTCATAATACTTCAAATAAGCTCAAAAGACACGGAGTACGGCGATGCTGTTACTGCTTATTTGAGCTGGACACTCTATGACCATCAGGAACTCTTGTCTCCTTACTTTGTTACTGGTCACATCCCACTATTTGCTTTTAAAGCTTTTGATGAACTGAAGCTTCTAACTCTTCTGCACACTAATTATTGCCAAACAAAATCTCCACTATGTATGTACAGTTTACTTTTGAGGTTTAAATATAGGACTTCATATTCTTTAAACTTGACCTTGTTAGTTTTCCAGACTACTAGATTTCAGCCTATTAGATTCATTTTTAAAGTCTTTTTTTTTTTTTTTTTTTTTTTTTTTAAATATATTTCATTGATTTTCTACAGAGAGGAAGGGAGAGAGATAGAGAGTGAGAAACATCGATGAGAGAGAAACATCGATCAGCTGCCTCCTGCACATCTCCCACTGGGGATGTGCCCGCAACCCAGGCACATGCCCCCGACCGGAACCGAACCTGGGACCCCTCAGTCCGCAGGCCGACGCTCTATCCACTGAGCCAAACCGGCCTTGGCCATTTTTAAAGTCTTGATTCTCTTTTCTATGACACGAGTGGCTCTCCTTGCACATTTGATAAACATCTGTTGTATGTTTTAATCCAAGTCACTAATAAAAATGTTTTCTAGGACAGAACTTGGTAACACTGGAGGTCTACTTCCAGTCTGGGTGTGTGTTCACACAGCTTGAGTTCCACCTAATGACCCATTTTACATTATTCATGAGTAACTTTGAAGATACATTATACTTGGCATTTCTTCACATTCAAATCAATCAGTGTTTATTGTTGACCTCCTTTCTTCTAGGTTCTGTGTTAGGTGCTGAGGACATGAAAATAATCAAGATGTCATTCTTGTCTTAAAGAGCTTTCTATTTAGCGGAGGTGACAGGCCTACATACACCAGCTACAAATCAGTATGTGTATAATTAAATATGTGTTACCTCTGATCTGTATTAGAGTTATATATACCTTTTTCAATATAAAACATAATAGGTAATAGATAGTATGCATTATATCATACTGTGCATTAATAGTATAAACAAAGTATACAATGATACAGAGCAAGGGGAGATTACTTCTTCATGTGGAAAGGAGAAAGGAGGGCTTCACGAAAGAAGGAACATCTTAAATGGCCTTGAAAGATATCTAGGATTTGGGAAAGATGAGTGGAGATTGGAGGTGGGAAGATATGCCAGAGTGAGGAAATGTGACAAGCCAGCCACGAGGTAGTGAATGTCTTCAGAAGGTTCAGGGACGCAAATAGTCTCTTGTGGGTGGAGTGCCAGGTTCAGGGAAATGAATGGCAAGAAATAAAACAGGGTGCAGAGGGTCTCCAGTGCCATGGTGAGGAGTTAAGGCTTTATCCTGTAGGTGAAGAGTTCAGCCAAGTCAGAAGTAATGAAACAAGAGAATAAGTAGTATGGTCTGACATACCAGCTACATGACTCTGTTGACAAGGAAATGAGTTCAGCTTGGCAGACTTACTCTTAGTGAATCCACTGTGGTTCTAGTATTAACTGACCATTAAGCATCTGTCTAATGAGCACCTCAATCCATTTGTGGATATGTATTTGTGTGTTTTGTACCTCCTTCAGCTTCTATGTAGTTCTTGGCTGCTACTTTGGCCTTTTAGACTCTTGCCTTTTTTGTCTTTATGCATTTGTTCTGCATTCTGTTGGTCTATTTGTTCGCCCACAGCATGCTCTGACCTTTACTATTTAATGTGTCCTCTGTCTCTGGTATCTAAGCCATAGCAGTTCCTACCCTCAGAGCTAGCCTGGCCTCCGCTATGGATTGCTCACCTGCATTCATGTTCCCCCATCTGCCATGATCTCTGCATTTTCTGTTCAGCCTTGTTCTAACCTGGTTTCATCCTTTGTGCTACTATCTTTGCCTCAGTTCTTCTCTTCTAGCTCCTTGACCTGCAAGTCGTACCTGTTTGTTCACTTCTCCTTTTTAGGAGCTGAATGGGGTAGTTGGAAAGACAGGACCAACACACAAGAAACTATGTTAAAATTGATTGGCAAATTGGATGTACTGACTAAAGAGTAATGTGAATTTAGAGTAAAGATTGAATGGAGAAACTCAAGGACCTTAAGAGAAACGGTCCTTTTGTTTTTAAAATAAATTTTATTGATTTTTTACAGAGAGGAAGGGAGAGAGAGTTAGAAACATCGATACATCGATTCAGCTGCCTCTTGCATGGCCCCCACTGGGGATATGCCCGCAACCCAGGTACATGCCCTTGACCAGAATCGAACCTGGGACCCTTCAGTCCGCAGGCCGACGCTCTATCCACTGAGCCAAACCGGTTAGGGCCTTAAAAGAAACGGTCCTTTCTAGTCAACTCTATTTTTAAAGGGCTTGGATTTTTAGACAAACATTTCTTTGGAAGCAGGAGGGGAAATATAGGGTGGAACTTCCTCCGGACTGCCCTATGATTGGCTTCAAAGCTGCCTGTCTTAGAGAAGCTCCCTTGTCTGTGTTGTCTAGCGGTTGTTGCCACCAGAGAGGCCTTACCCGCCTCAAGGAGAGAGCAATTTAACGCCATTTCCAACTTAAGCACCATATCTACAGGGCGTGAAATTAGTTCCAGCAAGCAGCAAATTTGCTGCTAATAAAAATATTTAGCGATTCACTTGTCTTTAAATCAGCAGAATATTCTTTTACTTGCATCGATGCTTGTTTCTCCCAATTCTAATATTTGCTAATCAAACTAGCATTGTTTAGCTAACGCTGCGAAACTGCAAGTTCTCCAGATCTGCATAAATGTGGGTTTCCTGAGGAGGAACTTTTATCTCATTCTTTTGGTCAGAAATAGGCCTAGATGCGCTTTGGCTCACGGAGATGGAACACTCCCTGCTTTGGTGGTCTTGGAAATAAGGTTTCATTCTCTTCCATCTGTCAGTGTTATCTCCTGAGTCATTGCACGTGGGAATCTGGGGCGCTCAGAGAGAACACGATTTTTATCTCCTGTTCATACACAGCTCCGCTCTGTCTCCGTGCCAAACTCATTTTAATTTCTCTTCTGTCTCTTTTAGCCTCTGTCTACTCAGAGGGAGGGTAACCTACATACTGAAGAGATATTCTGGGCATTAAAACTTCTTTTTCATTTATTCAACAAATGTTTATTGGGCACCCACTGCATGCATTCTCTGCTGTAAGGTCCTGTTTGGATTAGAAGGTTCCAAGAGGCCTCGTGGGATAGCTAGGTGAGAGGCTGACCTGGCAGATGACACCTCTTCTCCGGGTCACTGGAAGGGTGGGCTCCTTGCACACCCACATCGTTTGCTTTTCCTTAGGGCACTCATAGAAGGAAAGAGAGCAGCAGGCAATCTCTTTCTCATCACTCAATTGGTCTAAGTGTCTAGACAGGTCACTTGTTTCAAAGTCCAAATAATTTAAAGAGAGAGTGCAGTGGCACCCTGGGGACCCTGTCTTCCACCCCAGGGGGGCCTACTGTATCATTTTTCTTCACCTCCTGGTAGAAACGGGTTTTGAGCATCCTGGCAGGAAATCAAGATGCAAGCAGCTTCAGACATGCACAACCGTATCCTTTTCAGAAATCAGCCAAGACGAGATGCTGAGGAAAGCAGGCCTCTTGGTTAAGAGAGGGACCTCTTAACAGGGAGTTAGAATCAAAGACAAAGTAGACCACCTAATACTAACTTCACTACTGCAGATACTGAGAGGGTAGATTAGAGCAGCGGTCGCCAACCTTTCGGGCCTCACAGACCACCAGTGGCCCGTGGACCACCGGTTGGCGACGGCTGGATTAGAGAAAGAAAAAGACATCAGGAAATGACACTTGACGGATCAGCAGGAGGCGTAGGAAAGGGCAAGCCCTCTAGATGTAGCGGTAGGAGGGACAGGGGTCTGGGGTTCATAGCATCTGGGCTCTCCTCTTGGCTTTTCTCTCAGGTACATGACTCTGATGAAGCCCCTTGTCCTCCTTGACGTCAGTTTCCTCATCTGTCAGATCAGATGAATTTTACTTCCTACCCCACATCCTCTAACTACAGCATGAGAAGATTGGGATGGTGACTCTTTCAAAGGGACTCACCAGAGGGGTCCTATGATGAAAATCTGGATTTCTCCTGGAATGGACAACACAATAGCATATACATTTAAGTTACATAAAAGCAGGGTTTTTCTTTCTTTTTTTTTTTTTTAAATATATTTTATTGATTTTTTACAGAGAGGAAGGGAGAGAGATAGTTAGAAACATCGATGAGAGAGAAACATCGATCAGCTGCCTCCTGCACATCTCCCACTGGGGATGTGCCTGCAACCCAGGTACATGCCCTTGACCGGAATCGAACCTGGGACCCTTCAGTCCGCAGGCCGACGCTCTATCCACTGAGCCAAACTGGTTTCGGCTGAAAAGCAGGGTTTTTCTAACGGGAAGGGATGGATATGAGACCAAATGAACTGGAACCACTTGCCCTGAATGAGATGTGTAACCCCCCATCAGGCTGTAGTCTCAGAGTTTCAAGTTTTTGTTATACAATGTGGGTCAACTGAAGTTCCTAGGGCGTTAAGCCTTGATGATTTTATCTTAGCTATAGAGTAGTGGGAATCATCAGATATGAATGGTTGGGAAAATATGAAAGTGACCTGAAGAATATGCTTTATCAATTAAGTACTTAAGCAAGAACCAAAATCAAGATCAAGGGTGGAAACCCTAAAGCAGCAGTCGCCAACCGGTGGTCCGTGGACCACTGGTGGTCCGTGAGGTCTGAAAGGTTGGTGACCGCTGGTTTAAGGAAACCTTTGGAGCAGCGGTCGTCAACTTGTGGTCTGTGGACCGCTGGTGGTCCGTGAGGTCCAAAAGGTTGGCGACCGCTGCCCTAAAGAACTTAGTAATTAAAACAGAAATAAAAACATTCTCTTGTCCTGGTCCTGTCTTCCTCATCTGTCAGCATGTAACCAAGGAAGACTTTCTGGGAGAGAGTATACAAGGAAAGCATGTGGCTTGACGGATGCGAATTGAATGTTGACAAGGGCAGCTGGGATGTTGTATAGCAGGGGTCCTCAAACTACGGCCCGCGGGCCACATGCAAATACAAATATTGTATTTGTTCCCGTTTTGTTTTTTTACTTCAAAATAAGATATGTGCAGAGTGCATAGGAATTTGTTCATAGTTTTTTTTAAAACTATAGTCCAGCCCTCCAACGGTCTGAGGGACAGTGAACTGGCCCCCTGTTTAAAAAGTTTGAGGACCCCTGTTGTACAGTATTAGGCCACTGGGGGAGCAGGGGACATGAGAGCCAAATAAAGGAGCTATGAGAAAAACTGGAGAGAAAGGAGGGGGCTGGCAGATGGGAGCCCTGGTGTCTTCTTGTGAGCCCCTTGACCCTCCAGGCAGAGCTGACATAGGCTGGGAAGAGGAATAATGGGGTCAGAGGAGGGGTGCAGTCTTTCTCTACCAGGAATCCTGGTCCTCTGGCCCCTCCCAGCTGCTTCCCAACTCAGTATCCTTCAGGTGAGCTAATTGCTTCTCCATGTCCCATTGCAGCAGCCTTACCTCCACCTGCTACAGTCCTCTTGTTGTCACCCAGAACTGGGTCAAAAGTCAAACAGGCTCTGAGGATGGATTAATGATGCTTTAAAGTGTCTGGTTCCCATCTGTTTCTTGAGCATTTTTCATAACAGCATCCATCATAGGTCAGCCGTTAGGTTTCCCTGAGTTCTTCTGAATTATGCACATACAAGGTGGAACCTTAGCTGTGCTTCTGCAAAGTCTCGATGAACCCGACCCTAGGAGGTTGGTAATTCCAAACCTAGCTGAGCAGAGCATACAATCAGGGATCGTTAGTCAAAAAGGCCTCCGCAGGTAGAATGAATAATGCTCAGAGGCATTAAATCTCTCTGTCATCTCAGAAAAAGGGGCATGGCTACGCGTTGGTTCATAAAATAGACTGGTCATTTGCAGAATTTCTAAGGGGTAAGGTTGCTGATCTCATTAAAAGTAGTTATCTCAGGTCCTGGCCGGGTAGCTCAGTTGGTTAGAGTGTCGTCCCACTATGCCAAGGTTGAGGGTTCGATCTCTGATCGAAGCAACCAATGAATGCATAAATAAGGGGAACAATGAATCTCTTTCTCTCTCTCTCAAATCAAGAAGTTAAAATTTAAAAAGTAGTTATCTCAGAGATCATATATCAGATATTTGATTTCTGTACAAGGAAAACTTAACCAACATCCTAGCCCTTAGCATCAAGGATTTGGGTTGTTGAAATCAATACTGGATTCTGCATATTAAGGGGAGGAGATATGTATAGTGCAGAACAGTTCAAATAAATGCCTTTGCAAGGACATCCCATTCCAGAATTGGAAGGTCATTTGAAGAGTGTCAAAATGAGCAATGGAAGCAATTGTAGAGGTTACAAAGGTAGCATGGCATCTGATGAGAATACAGGCACTCGTGTCAAACTGCCTGGCTTTAACTTCTTTCTCTGCCCTGAACTAGCTGTGCGACTGAGCAAGTTAGTTTACCTCTCTGTGTTTTTGTTTCCTCATCTGGAAAACCAGAGATAAGTTACCTATCTAACAGATCTGTTTAAGGAAATAGATGTTAGATATTTACACCTTTAGTAAATGATTCATGACAGATATTTGTGAAGCCCTTCAAAATGAGACATTCTATTTGTATGAGCCCTCTCTGCTTAATGTAACAATAAAACTTAAAAAAACATGCCAATTGGATTTACTACAAATTTCTGCTGTTTAAGCTTGGGTAGGCCTGTGCAGCTGCTGAGCACTCTCCTACCCATCCTTTGCCGACTTTTTTAAAGTGAAATATCCTCAATGTTGTTCTAAAGCATGGTTTCTTAGCCTCATCACAATGAACATTTTGGACAGCATAATTCTTTGTTGTGGGGAGCTGTCCTATGGATTATAGAGTGGTTAGCAGCATCCCTGACCTCCACAAGATGCCACTAGAGGCCTGTAGCACCTTCTTCCTCTTCTCCAGACATTGCCAAAGGTCTCCTGGGGGGAGAGTGGTGGGCAAAATCGCCCTGGTGGAGAACCACTGTTCTAAAGCTTTTCTGTCTTTTTTAAATTTATTTTTTATTTTTATTGATTTCAGAGAGGAAGGGAGAGGGAGAGAGAGATAGAAACATCATTATTGAGAGAGAATCATTGATCAGCTGCCTCTGGCACACCCCACACTGTGGACCGAGCCTGCAACCTGGTCATGTGCCCCAACCGGGAATCAAACTGTGACCTTTTGGTTCATAGGTCGAAGCTCAACCACTGAGCCATGCCAGCCCGGCAAGCTTTTCTGTCTTCCTCACACTAAGTACCTCACCTTCAGACACATACGTTCAGTTGATGGTTATGCCTCCCATTTTCTTTAGAAAGAGATCATCTGATTTAGGTATTTTGAATATCCCTTTCTTCCCATCCAATTTCATCTGGATAGTTCCCCATCCTTTCTCTTCCCCTTTAGCCTGGAATTGTCCTCTTTTTCAAAACTGATCATTGCATCATTCTTTTATGAAAGTCCCCCACAGGTGCTCCAGCCCTCACCTCTGTCAGCCACCATTTCTCTCTGCTCCTTCAGTCTTTGTCTTTGTTGAGACCTCACTTTTGTCTAAACACAGTCTCCACTGTTTTTTAAACACCTTAAGTACTTAGTTATTCTCCCTAAACTACTAACCTTTTCCCCCCCTTCATTTAATCTCATGTTTCTCTGAAAAAGAACTAACAACAACAACTAAAGTTGGTGGAGTGCTTACTATATGCTAGGCACTGGGGATAGACTCAACTGCCTTAGCCCTACATAATTTTTATTATTTATTTATTATTTATTTATTTTTAATTTATCTTTATTTAAAGTATTACAGATGTCTCCCATTTGCCCCCTGAACCCTGAACTCATCCGCCTTATTCTCCCCATTGACTCCCCTCCACCCCGAACCCGTCCACCCCACATCATTTTTAACCCTGCTTTCCCCTCCACTCCAGGGCACTTATCTTCTCAGTGACTACTTAAATACCAAATCCAATGGCCTTTTTTTACTCTTCAATTCTTTTCTTCCTCTAAAGCTCTTAACACTGTTGACCGTCCCTTGGTTGAAACTGTTTCCTCCGGGGGGACTGTAATTTCTCAGCTTTGATTTGATTAGTTGACAGTTGGGGGAATTAATTGAAGTGATTTTTAAGACCCAGTTGGTGACACAATCTTACACATTTAAGATCTTCTGAGCTTGTCTGCCAGAGATCTGCCATCAGAATACAGTACTTGAGCTTTAGAAGCCAAAGGGGGTGGGGCCAAAGGGACCCCACTGCATAAAGGTGATCTTTATCTTCTCACTAGCAGTTCACTTTCTCAAACTTTGCTCTCCCTCCAAGCACGACCATATTCTAACCCAGGCTTAAAACCATGGGATAATTTTTTTCATTTTTTGTTTGTTTTCTGCTTCACTGTCCCTTGCTCTCCACCTTGGTCCCCAGGTCTTGCTTCTGTGACATCACTCCAATCAATCCATCTTCTTATTTTCAACCCCACCAGCCACTCTTCTAGCTCAGGACTTCATTACTTTTTCAAAATTAAATTTCTCTTATAATATTTAGTCTGTATTTTCTAGACAGCGTTATGCTTCTACTGTTTGATTAAACCTCACCACAACTTTGACATCGTTATTGATTTCTTCCTCTGGAAGATGATAGTTTAATGTCTGAGCCTCCTAATTTAGTTAGTATATAATTTTGGTGGAATTGCTATTCAGTACTTATAGTATTATGATGACTATGGAAATATTGTCTGTAGGTAAGCCATGTTATATTCTATAATTACATTTCTTATGTGTTTTATTTCTTTAGTTAATATTGATGCTCTAAAAATTTGCTTAGTTTTATATGTACCTGTCACCAACTCTGACCCCATTTTTAAAAAAATGAAAACATTTACATTTTATTGGGGTCATTTTTCCTGTCACATACTGAAAAATCACATAAGCTTTCAAATATATAACCTTTCCCATACACAGATATAGTCTCTCCCACACACATATGTCCAGATAGATGGTTGTCCTTATACCCAACAAGAACACTAATCTCACATACATTCTTAGAGAAAGGGTGACAACAATTTATGGTTGTGTAATAATACCATCCAATCACAATAAGGCAAGGAATGAAATCTCACCTCATAAGACTTAAAAGATAAAAGAAGTTGGACCCAGCTGGTGTTGCTCAGTGGTTGAGCATTGACCTATGAACCAGGACACGGTTCAATTCCTGGTCAGGGCACATACCCCAGTTGCAGGCTCGATCATCGGTGGTATGCAGGAGGCAGCCAATCAGTGATTCTCTCTCATCATTGATGTTTTTATCTCTCTCTCCCTCTTCCTTTCTCTCTGAAATTAATAAAAATATATTTTAAAAAAGAGAAAAGAAATTCGTGATTAACACTGAGCTCTTGGTTAGCATTCTCATTGGTGAAAGTCCCCAAGGGATTTATTTTTTAATTGATTTTATTGGGGTGACATTGATTAATAAATTATGTAGGTTTCAGGTGTACAATTCTAGAATACGTCATCTGTATAATGTATTGTGCGTGTTCATCACTCCAAGTCAAATCTCCTTCCATCACCATTTACCCCCTTATACCCTCTTCAACTTCCCCTCACCCCCCTTTCCCACTGGTGATCACCATACTGTTGTCTATCTATGAGTTTTGTTTGTTTATATGTTTTTTGGTGTGTGCTTAATCCCTTCACCTTTTCTACCTAGCCCCCTGCCCCCCTGCCCTCTGACAGCTATCAATCTGTTCTCTGTATCTATGAGTCTGTTTCTATTTCATTTACTAGTTTATTTTGTTCATTAGATTCCACATATGAGTGAAATCATATGTTACTTGTCTTTTTCTGACTTTTCAGGTAATCTGAAATTTCAGATAATTTCAGGCTTATTTCCAGGTCTATCCATGCTGTCCCAAAAAGTAAAATTTCCTTCTTTTTTATACGGCCCAGTAGTATTCCATTGTGTAAATGTACCACAGCTTATTTATCCATTCATCTTACTGATGAACACTTGGGGGGCTTCCAAATCTTGGCTATTGTAAATAATGCTGCAATGGCCCTAGCCAGTGGATAGAACGTCAGCCTGCAGACTGAAGAACCCCAGGTTTGATTACAGTCAAGGGCACATGACTGGGTTGTGGGCTCGATCCCCAGTAGGGAGCATGCAGGAGGCAGCCAATCAATGATTCTCTCTCATCATTGATGTTTCTAGCTCTCTCTTCTCCCTTCCTCTCTGAAATCAATAAAAATATATATTAAAAAATAATAATGCTGCAATGAACATAGGGTTGTATATGTTCTTTCAAATCAGTGTTTTGGTTTTTTTTTCAGATAAGTGCTCAGGAGTGGAATTGCTGGGTCTTACGGCAGTTCTAGTTTTAATTTTTTGAGGTAACGCCATACTATTTTCCATAGCGGCTGCACCAGTCTGCATTCCCACTAACAGTGGCTGAGGGCTCCCTTTTCTCTACATCCTTGCCAATACTTGTTTGTTGGTTTATTGATGGTAGCCATTCTGACAGGTGTGAATTGAAATCTCATAGTGGTGTTAATCTGCATTTCTCTGATGATTAGTGACGTTGAGCATCTTTTCATATGTCAGTTGGCCATCTGTATGTCCTCTTTCTTTTCTCTCTTTCTGGAATTCCTGCTAGTTGGATTTTGAAACTTCCAGATTGGTGCTCAAATATTCTTATCCCATTTCTTCTCTTTTCCATTTTGTTTTCTTTTTTTGTTCTATTTTCTGTGAGAGCTCCTCAACTCTTTTCTAGCTTTTCTATTTAACATTTTATGTTGGGATATTTTAATATTAAAAAGCACTTTCTAGTTCTCTGGTTTTTTTTTATAGCATCCTTTTTTAAAAAATTGAATACTGTGTTAGTTCTTGATTCTCTTAACTTTTAGTTACTATATTTCCAAAGTTTTCTTTCTTTCTGTATCTGTCTCCTCAAAATTCCTTTATTTTGACTTCTAGGTCTTTCATGCTATAAAGATTTACCTCAAGTTTTTAGTGATTATTGAAAATTTGCTCTAAAGTAATATTTGAAAATGAAATCCTAAAGAGAAGATAGAGATTCTCTTTGTGTGTGTTTGTGTAAGCAGGGGTGGGCAAAATAGGTTTACAGTTGTGAGTATGTGAAACACAGAGTTTATTCTTGTATTATATTTATTAATTATATTGTATTATTAATTTGTATTACAACTGTAAACCTACTTCTGCCCACCCCTGTGTATGAGTGTGTGTGTGTGTGTGTGTGTGTGTGTGTGTGTATGAGTGCATGTGCTTGGTCTTGGTGACTAGTGGGTCTTATGGCAGAATGATTGGGCAGGAATCTGGCCATTTAGTTGGGGAATCCCAAACATAAGTATTGGTTAGCCTTTTTTCTTAAGCTGGTAAGTTTCCCAAGAAAGGAATTCTGTAGTGTTCTGCCTGAGGAGGTGAGTATAAGCTTGGCTGCTGGCACTTTGGGAGCCTGGCCAGGGAAGGGAACCATGTGATCTCACCATTCAGCATGTAATCTTTCCCTATCCCTCCTGGTTTCAGAATGGCGCCTCACCTCCACCTTTAGCAGTAACTCTTGTCCCTGCATGTGAACACCGTCCAGTTCACTCTCTCCAGGGAGGTACTGTCATCTGCTGGGCTTGGAGGGGGGCACTTTGGGCAGTTACCTAGTTGCCCAATTACAGCCTGACCCCGGTCTGGGGCCTTCAGAGGCACCTGGCGTTTCCAATCCCAAGTCAGATTTGCTGACATCTCCTGCCTGCTGTTGTCTTCCATAGTCTTTGTCTTTGTGGGTTCTGGTCCTTACTGTTCTTTTATTGTCATTTTAGCTCGGCTCCATGAGGGAGCACAGATAGACAGCCTGTCTAACCCACCATGTTTAACCAGAGTCCTAATTGCTTTTGACTGAGCTCTTCCATCAGCCGCATGCTCATCTGTTTTAAGGCTGTTTCTGCTTCAACCAGTCTATGCATTTCTGCCAGATTAATCTTCGTAAAGCACAGCTCTAATCGTATAACTCCTCAGTTAAAAACTCTTACTGCTTTCCAGTTTTACTGTAGAATCTTAATGTTAGAAAAGACTTGACAGGTTCTTGGGACTAGCTCCCTGCCTGATGCACAATCCTCCGCCTGCAGTGATTGGTCAGTGGGCCTCTAACTGAGCATCTCCAGGGAAGAGGAGCTACTCCTCACCAGGTCGTGCTTTCTATCATTACATAGGCCTGTTTGTCAGAAAGGTCTTTCCTGTATGGAACTGCAGTACCACTCCTGAAACTTCCAGTTATTAACCCAAATTCTGACCTATGGATCCTCAAATTAAGAGCCTAATCTCTCCTCCACATGATAGCACTTTATATAATTGAATTATTGCTACCAATTGTGCCCTCTTAGATCTTTTCTTCTTCCAGTAAAAATCGCTTGTTCCTTCAGCCATTTCTTTTAAGATATCTCCTATTGAATAATGTCTGAAACCCCAAACTCCTATATTTAGGGCCATCTATGACATTTCTCTAACTTCCTCTTACGATGCCATCTCTCATCTACTTTTGTCACGCACTCTAGGCACACAACTTGCCTTTTCTCTTCTCACATCCTCTTCTTTACTAGTGATACCATTCTTCTCTTTCTGTTAAAGTCATTTGCATCCAAAGATTAGTGCTGATACACACCAAACTGTTAAAATAGTTAGTTTTGGGGGATGGAGTGGGATGGGCAAAGGGGGAATATTGATTTCTTATTTCATACAGTTTTTTAAAAAGCACTAGAGTTGTTGATCATCTTTTAAAAAACTGTTATTCAATGTATTTTTCAAATACGTTGAAATTAATTCAAAAAGTCTATCCATCAGTTGCAACCCATCTCAAAATTTGTATGGCAGAGGAAACCTTTGATTCTCCCTTCTAATTTGAGCTTCCCTTCTCTGAACACCCATAGCATTCAGGGTAGCTTCCTTATTACCATTACCATGTTACACTTTATATCAGTGATGGAGAACCTATGACGTGTGTCAGAGGTGACACACAAACTCATTTTTTTTGGTTGATTTTTCTTTCTTAAATGGCATTTAAATATATAAAATAAATATCAAAAATATAAATCTTTTTTATACTATGGTTGCAAATATCAAAAAATTTCTGTATGTGACACGGCACCAGAGTTAAGTTAGGGTTTTTCAAAATGCTGACACGCCGACCTCAAAAGGTTCGCCATCACTGCTTTATATCATAGATATTTGTGTGCAAGTCTTACCTTTTAACCAGGCTGCAAACTCCTAGCATTCCATCTTACTCATTTTGGAAAAGCCCTGCCTTTCAAACATACTTACATGTTACATGGCAGGAGCTCAATGCATTTTATTGCAGGGGTGGGTTGGTGAATTCACATTATAATTCACTTATGGCCCTTCAGACATGGTCCTCTATGTTTCTTTGAATGGACGCTTCAGCCTCTGGGCAGCCACTGAGTCAGCCTCTTCCCAAGGCACATGCACTACTGCATCAGCTTTCTCTCTCCTTAGCCTCATCTGCATCAGTGTCTGGGTGTGAAGCTAACCCAGAGACCCATGTAGACCCGGAAGAGGACCAAAGAAGATTCTAAAGATGGAGCGGGGAGGCCTGGTTGGTGTGACTCAGTTGGTTGGAGCATTTGATTCTCCGTCCAGACATATGCCAGTTGCAGGTTTGATCCCCGGTTGGGGTGTGGAAGGCAACCGATTGATGTTTCTCTCTCTGAAATCTATAAAACAATTTAAAGAAAAGATGGAGGAGGGTGTATGGAGAGGAAATGGGCTGGGTCAGGGCCCAGGGAAGTGAATAAATTTCTGTTACAGAAAAATATCAAGCAGGAGAGTTGAGGAGAGGAGAAGCTCCCGGAAGGGGAGTAGAAGGCAGAGCAAGATGCCCAAGTCATCTGGCATCTGGCTCAGAGGCAGACAAAGCTGCTCCCCCAGATGTAAGCAACCCCCACCCCACAAGTGCCATAAAGACCTCTTGCTCCATCTGGTCCTGGAATGAATGGGAGAATAGGATCTATATCTCTGTCGATTCTCGATTCACTGGCTGTTCCATGCCTGAGGTAGAAACACACTTTCTGTTTTTGTTCCCCGCCCCCCCCCCTCCGCCCCACTTCTCTCTCTGTCTCTCTCTTTCACACACACACACACACACACACACACACACACACACACTCACACACTCCTTTACTTCCACCTCCCTCTGCTGAGTGGGATGTAACTACTTCTCACGCTCCTTGCAGCAAGGATACACGTGGACCAGAGAGGGCCCGGCTCCCTGATCCCTGAGGATGCCCCTGGTTACAAAGGTAAAGAAACGTAAGTCCTTGCCCTTTGACCTCCCTTGCTTTTTCTGAGTGCATTCTTTGCTCACCACTGGCCCACAAGTAGAAGATGAACTCCAGGAAAAAAGTGAACAAGAGAGGGAACAACTTTCATACTGCCCACAGGCAGATGTTTTCCTTTTTGTGGTTTTACATTTTAGACTTTGGGTGACCTAACTGAGGTGATCTTGCTCCTCATTTCATTGTATGCTTTCATCACGGGTCTAGAGAGACCGCTCATTGGTTTACCGAATTACTTTCCCCTCTGTTTCCTTTCCCACGCCAGAGGCTCTCATCTGGTTATTTAATGTGCTCCTTGAGAGAGCTCTCTGGAAACAAGGTCGGGGTTGGGGGGCTGCGTGCAGGTTTATTCAGGATGCCCTTTCGAGATGCATGTGGAAGGGAGTGAGGACCACAGGATGGGACTGACGGTGAAGCCGATCCCCACTGTGGTTGCAACAGAGGACGCAGCTGAGCCCACAGAAGCTCTGGACCTGGCATGACCCTTTAGGGTTTTCCCAAATGGAAGCAAGGGGCACCGAGCCTTTGTATCTTTTCATCAGCCAGCCACTGACCACTCCCCTTGAAGGGGCACAACCTTAGGTAGGGCATTCCTCTGAGCTGCAGCCTTGAGCCTCAGCACTAATATCCCTGCACCTGGGGCGGGTGCATTGGCCCCGATGAAGGGAATGGGCGGGGGCGGGGGGGGGGGGCGGGGAACGCCCCTGTACCCACTACAATGTTTATTTTTTCAATCCGCTTTCCACCTATTTATTTATCTGCATATATGAAAAGTGTTTTTGCTTTGTATCTTTTACAAATTTACATAAATGGTGTTGTGCTATAAGTGTATTCTCCGTCTACCTCCATCCCAACTCCGTTTTGGAGCCCTACCTACTTACGTTGTTTTAAGTGGATCTATTTTATTTCTTCTTGCTACTGCAAGAAGTTTTGTCACTTGTAGTTACCACAGTTTACCCTTCCGTCCCCTTGCTGATGGACACCCAGGCACTTCGTTACCGCCATCAGCAAGGTGGTGGACATTGTGTGCTTCCCTGTGAGTTTCTGCAGGGGCTGTGTACCCAGAGTGGCAGAGCTGGGCCATTCTCTATGCATTCTTCCTTCCAATAACCCTACCGAATGCTCTCTCAAATAGCTGTACCACATCAACCAGCTTTCCTGTTTCTCTACATCTTTGCCAGCACTTGGTATTATCAGAACTTTTCATTTTTGCTAATTTATTGGATGTAAAGTGGTATCTTATTTTTCTTTTGTGTTTTTCATATTATTTGTGAAATTAAACATCCCTTCAAAGACTTGTTAGCCTTTAGGATTTCCCCTTCTATGAACTACTTATTTATATACTTTGCTTATTTTTCTATTGCTTTCTCTTTTTTTTTCTTACTAATTTGTTGGGATTCCCTGAATCAGGACCCAGAGTGTCTGACTTCCTAGGCCAAAGTTCTCTACTTTACCATGGTTACTCATACTAGATTAACGTACAGTTCCTTTTTCCAAGAGGAAAACTGTTCTTTCAGACATCTAGTATGGACCTAAATTTTTATATCACAACAAAAGTTGCAAACAAAAAATAGGTATGACTTCCCAAATGTTTATAGCTTTTTAACAACTAAGAATTAATTAAATGCTAACACATTTCTTTAAAAAAATTAACAGTATTAGTCCAATTAAACCATAATATCATTTTCCCTAATCTAAATCCCTGACGTGGAAGGGCATGGAACCCTGATGCTCAGCCATAGGTTTTGTTTTTTAAAAAATATATGTTGCCCTAGCTGGTTTGGCTCAATGGATAGAGCGTCGGTCTGTGGACTGAAGGGTCCCAGGTTCGATTCCAGCCAAGGGCACATGCCTGGGTTGCGGGCTCGATCCCCAGTAGGGGGCGTGCAGGAGGCAGCCAATCAATGATTCTCATCATTGATGTTTCTATCTCTCTCTCCCTCTCCCTTCCTCTCTAAAAAATCAATAAAATATATTTTAAAAAAATAAAAAATATATGTTTTTATCAGTTTTTAGAGAGAGGAAGGGGGAGAGAGAGAGAGAGAGATAGAAACATCGATGAGAGAAACATCATTGACTGGCTGCTTCCTGCCCATGCCCTACTGGGGATGGAGCCCATGGAGCCCAGGGGTATGTGCCCTGACCAGGAATTGAACTCGTGACCTCTTGGTTCATGGGTCAGTGCTCAATCACTGAGCCACACCAGGTGGACAGCCATGGGTTTTTTTTGTTTGTTTTTTTTAACTTAGTTTGCCTGGTGCTGTGGGCCCCACGTTCTGCTGGATTAAAATTTCTGCAAAACTGTTGTTTGTTGACAGCCCCCTGGTGCCATTTGGCTGTCATTTGCCACAAAGGCATCACTTAATGAGTCTGCCTCTGTCTTTTGCACTTTCAAAGCTCATTTCTTCAGAAGGCAAGGGGACTAGTCATTCTTGTGAAACCCAGCTTTCCAGCGTGGACTGGGGTGGAATGCACTCTGCAGGATGTAATCAAGGGGTCCACATGGGCAGAATTAATCATTTCTAGATTTTGGGTCTTTTAAAAAAAAATGGCCAGATTTTCCTCTTTGGGGAGGAGGTATGAAGAGGGAAAGAAATACCGAAGAATTCAACTGTGCGCTGTGAAGGCCTCATCCCTGACAAGTAGTTAATCTATTTGTTGACACTGAGAGGAGAAGACACAGCAGGAGAAAATTAGAAAAACACTCAGCACCAGTTGCTGCCTTGGTGAATCTCATCCAATTATCTACCAGGACACTGCTGGGTGTGCTTCTTTATTATTGTTGTTTTAATTTTATTCTACTCTCTATTGTTTGTAGTACCATTGGAAAACTTTTTTGGATTAAACTAATCCTCCTTGGAATTTATTCTTTTTCATTTGGCCCATTGATGTTTTTATTTTTATTTTTTACTTCTGTGTTCATAACACTTGGAAATCAATGTAGGATTATTATTGATTTATGTATTTCTTTATTTACTTTCTTCCTGGAATGTAGCACTGGAGATTCTACATGTAGATTCTGTAAAGAACTTTAAAGAGTATCATTCGTTGTAGGAGAAAGAAAATAGTGTAAACCTTTGAGAAAAGTGTTAGCTACACTCTTTTTTTTGCTGACAATGTCCCTTTGTCACTTTGAAGAACTGGGGTAAAATATTCTCCCAGTGAGGAAATTCTATCAGTTTAGATCTAGCTAGCCTCTGGGGTTCCAAAAAGAGATGTTTTCTTCCTGAGGGACTCACTGTATACTACTTAGATTCTGGTTCCGTCTTAAAGTCACTGGCAGAGATAAGAGACTTGGGCATATTCTCTATATAGGCCAAGACCTTTGAAAATGGCCCTACCTTTCACGGCTCCATCCCTAGCTGGAACATACTGGTGTAGCCCCCTATGGGTAAGACTTTCTGGCATGTGGGTCCGTGAAAGTCCCCTGTCCTCATCCAGCTCATGACACAACCTCATGGCCACTACTCCAACCCTTCGGGCCCCAGGGAGGGGTGCCATATAAAACATAAGACAACCAGTCAAGTAAGAATTTCAGATCAACAGCGAATGATTTTAGCATGAGTTTGTACCAGACATCACAGGAGATACACTTATGTACACTTATACTCTGTCTCCACTCTCCTTTGCCACACACACCCAGCATTGGATTGTCCCTCCTCTTGCCCCATTTCCCTTTGAGCTTCTAACCTTTAGCAGTCTTGGATTTCTTACTTTTTTTAGTCTCCTCACCTCCAACTGTGAAGCCAGGCTCTCCTCTGCTCAGGGCAGCTGCTGGCATTTGCAAGCCAAGACAAGAGTGCCAGTGGAGGCCTCGGCCAAGCACCTCCTCCTGATTCCTGTTGGTAGGACTGTTCTGCACGGCAAGGAACCTTGTGTCCCTTGGCCCCCGTCCCAAGATCTGTCCACACCCTCTGTGCAGGGGCATACCCTCCACGCATTTCTCTCCCCCTCCCCTCCAAACAGCCATCCCTTGGCTGGCCTGGTACCTGGAATGTGACCTAGACAGGGGAGCAAAGCTCCTTTCCTTGCCCCTAAGGAGGGGTGGACCTGGAGGAGAGCCAGTGTGGGCTCTTCTGAAGTTCAGGGTCAGGCAGGGACCTGGTGGTGGGTCTAAGGTGGTGCTGCCCACCGTCATCCTGGAGAGCTTGTGTAGTCATCGTCTTGGCCTTGTGGCCTGTATTTGCCAGATTTCTTCGTCCTCCCTCAGGAGGCTCTATGAAGACCAGGTATCTGAGTGGCTGTCCTTGTTTCTGCGTTTACCCCTTCCCCTTCTTCCTCAGCCTCAGACACAGTCTCCCCTCCTCTCACTGCTGCAGGATTTAGGAGTTCCTTTTCCTCACACACGCATGGGTGCGGTCACCACATTTAATTCAACAAAATCTTGACAATGAACAGTTTTGATTTAGTATTACTGGGGCTGGGAGGAACAGGTAGGATGGAAAAGTGAGGGGTGGAGGCTATTGTTTTGGAGAGAATTCAACCAGTTGTTTTCACCCCCTTCTCCTCCACCCCCTGCTTTGGGCTGAATTCAGTGTTATTTCAAAACCGGTTGTGTGCATAGACACACCCAGCTTCTGTAATCCCTCCTCTCCCCGAACAGATAAAGTGCTGCCAGAGCTTCCAGCTTCTTTCTCCATGACGACCAAGCCCCCGTTTCCATCTAATCCCGGCTGCTCCCTACCCCGACCCCCACCCTCCGTGTGGGAAGCCCGGTTGTTTCCTTTCTCTGTCCTCTTGGCTCTTCTCTCCCTCTCTCCCCCTCTCTGGGGAGTCTCTCAACAAGCGTCACAGTTTGGTTGGCTCCTTCCTTTCTCCTTATCTGCCCTCTGCCTTCTCTTTGCTCCTTTGCTTTGGCAACTCTCAGCTTTCTTTTGTCTTAGCTCTTCAAACACATTCCTTTCACTGCCCCCTCAAGCTCCCATTCCTACTCCAGCCTCTGCCTGAAGGATGCAGAAATGCAGAGAAGGGAGGGCAGAGAAAGGGCCCTTTCCTTTCCCTCTGTCCCCTGCTGTGCCAGGCGCTGGGATTTCCATCGGGAAAGATGAGTCTGGGGGCTCATCTCAGCCGGGATGGTCCAGGCCCTCAGAGTTTGCAGAACAGTGCCTGCTCTGGAACCTTCCCAGGCGCCCCAGCCAGTCCTCCTCTGCTCACAGACAGGTTTTGCATACAGGTGAGCAGAAGGACCAAGTTAGAGACCTGGACCCTACACCTTGCCTGGAGTGTGGCCCCAACTCATTCCATGGGTCTCACTGACAGGCTTTCAAATGGTCTCCATAGCTTTCCCCATCCCAAGGCCTTCCTACTGTAATCAGTGGTCATTGTGCAGCGTAGAAGGACACCCGTCCATCCCATAATTGTTATGGTCCAGTTCTTTACAGTGCACTAGCATTGTTGCCCCAGTATCTCACTTGGTCCTCAGGATAATCATGTGATTTTGATTTTGCAGATAGGGAAACTGAGGTTCAGAGAAATTAAACACATTATCCAGTATTTGAACAAAGAAGTAACTGGTGGAGCTGGGATAAGAATCCAGCTTGTCATACTCCGAGTTCATCACACCTTCTCTTTAGAGCTCTGTGCAAGGGCACGGGGAAGGGTAGGAGGCTAGGGCACAAGGCAAGGTGTTAATAGGAGGGGTGAGTTACAATTTCCCCCTTCTGCCACATCCCCTCATGCCCCATTTACATTGTTACACAATGCTAATTTGTTCCGTTCTTGTTCGTGTCTCTTTATAGATGTTTTAGTTATGTCTGCCCCATATGTGCGTCTCGTTTTTTTCTTGGACTCTGAGCTTCTTGTGGGCACTTTCCACTACATGACTCCCGTGGGTCAGGACGGGCTTCTGCACATGGTCCCCAGTGTGTCTGACTTAGGGGCGTGGGAAAACAATGCTGGCACTGCCTACCCTGCAGCAGGTAGCAACCCAACCCATTCTCTTGCTTTCCCATCATCTGCTGCAGCCAGGCTTCCCAGCCTCCTTGTTAGCCTCTGTGAGAAATCAAAGTCTCAATAATCAAATCAAGCCTTGTAAATTCCCCAGAAGCAGCTCCAGAGCACCAAGGAGCCCGCCAACCCCAGACCCAAATCCATGTCAAATTTCATAGATATAATTTAAGCAGGGATCAAAACCCACACTAACCTAGTAACTAAGGCTGCTCAAAATGCAGAGTTTATAGTCCATCTGCCTCTCTGCTTCAGGGAGTCTGTATTAAATTTATTGCAAAGTAAAACAAATAAAGCCAGGCAAAGGCAGTATGGAAATCTGCATACTCGTCAGAGAATTAGCAGCCCTCGCCGGTTAGGAAGGCTGCTTCTCAATTTGCATCTCTAAGGAGTTGTGACTGGGCTGGGGGCTGGGAGGTTCAGGGCAGGATGGAGACTCTCCGCAGGCCTGCCCCCTGCTGGCAGATTGTTGGACTGCAGCCCTTGGACCTTTGTGGCAGAGGGCAGGGTGCTGCACCCTAGGGGCCCCAGAGAAGAGAATCTGCAGCTGGAATAAATGTTGGGAAGGTGTGGCCGTGGAAGGGTAGGTAGTAGCGAGAGGAGAAGGAAAGACACTGTGACGAAGAGAACCTAAGACTTGGGGGTAGGGAAGCAGGGAACTAGGGAGGGCTTGAGGGAGATGGAGGTGGAGATTTAGAGCTGCCTCCAGTTATACAAACCATAGACCATGACTTTCATGACTCCCCTCCATCTTTGCCTTCTCCCTTGCTCTCCACAACCCACAAGTCACAAAGCCCAGGAAATGGTGGACGTGCAGGCATTCTTGCCGGTACTGTTGGCTGTTGATTGTCTGCTCCACACGGTGTGTGACCCCAGTAAAACTGTGCCTTGTTTTTAAGGCTGGGCCACACTCTGTGTCCAGGAATTTGGGGATCTATGACATACTTCCCAGGGAAGCTCCAAGAAGCCCAGCCACTCGCCAAGATATTCCCATTATTCTTCACGATAGACTCAAATGGCATACATACATATCTTCATACTGTAATAATTCACTGTATCTATTTATAAATCAACCCCATCCCCTAGAACAGTGGTTCTCAACCTACCTAATGCCGTGACCCTTTAATACAGTTCCTCATGTTGTAGTGACCCCCAACCATAAAATTATTTTCGTTGCTACTTCATAACTGTAATTTTGCTGTAATTTTGTTATGAATCGTCATGTAAATATCTGATATGCAGGATGTATTTTCATTGTTACAAATTGAACATAATTAAAGCATAGTGATTAATCACAAAAACAATATGTAATTATATATGTGTTTTCCGATGGTCTTAGGCGACCCCTGTGAAAGGGTCGTTCGACCCCCAGAGGGGTCGTGACCCAGAGGTTGAGAACCGCTGCCCTAGAATGTAAAGTCCTTGAGTTTCTTAGATGAGGGCAAGGGCAGGTGAGAGTCATGGTCATTCTCAGTATTTACTTGCTCCTCTTTTCCTGCTTCTCCCAGTCCAATACCTGAGACAGAGTAGGCTCTGAATAAGGATGTGTTAAATGAGTGAATAAATGAATAAGGTGGCACAGGATGGTGGTGGTTTGGTTGTATGGTTTATCCAGAGACCTGGGTGTCACTCCTGACTTCCTATTTCTCTCCATCTCCCTCTCCCTTATTCTTCAACTGCTCCATGACATTCTATCTAGTCTACTTCCTCAATGAATCTCAAAGCTTTCTGCTGCTTCTCTATTCTCTCAACAGGTTAAAAGCATAGACTCTAAGGTCAAAAAGACTCCCCCCAGAACCTAACTAGCCATGGGAACCTAACTGAGCCCAGTGTCTCTATCTTTGCTTTTTTTCCTTTTCTTTTGTTCTTTCCAAGGACAACATAGCACAGAGTGAGAGTACAGATACCCAAGCTAGACTGCCCTGGATTTAATCCTGACTTTGCCATTTAGCTGAGTGGCCCTGGGCGACTGGCTTAATCTCTCTGTGCTCAGATTCCTCATCGATAAATTGGAGTTAATAGAATCTGTTTCTTAGGGGTGTTGTGAGGATTAAAAGAGCTCATATACTTAAGGCATTTAAAGCAGTGCCTGGCACACGGTTACCATTAGCTAGCTCAATAAGCACTACAGTGATTAGCAAAAAGCAAAGAGGTTTTGCAGAGCTGAAGGTGAGTGTCTGAAGAGGACACTCTGAAAGGCCAGGAGGACATGTGTAAATGACAAAGCAAAGCATGTCCACAAGGAAACATGCAGATGTGCCGAGAAAGAGTTCCCTGGCGGGGTGGCCAGGAGGCTACTGCTCCTCGGTGTGTGCAGAACCCAAGTTGGTATTTTCCCAGCAGAACCAGAAACACCAATAGTGTGAGTCCAGGTTTCAAAAGGTACAGCAGCTTCTTGGTCTTTGAGATCTTTGGGGGCCAGTTGGCCTCTGAAAGCTCCTCCAGCTGGTCCCTCCTTAGCCTCCGGGCTAACGCTCTTCCTCGGACCCTCCAGGCTCCATCCACAGGGAAAGTGCCCAGCTCCTCCGACAGAGCGTGCTCCTCTTCCCTCTGGGTCTTCACACAGGTACCCTGTCCTGGGCACTCTTCCCCACGCTTCCCCTGCGGATCCTCTGGAAACTTCCCCTATTCCCCTAGGTTGGGTGAGGTGCTCCTGCTCTGAGCTCCTAGCGCCACCGTGTCCCTCTCCTTGTATCAGTCTGCTCGGGCTGCCATCACAAAATACCTCATACCAGGGGCTTAAAGCAGTTTACTTTCTCACAGTTCTGGAAGATGCAAGTCCAAGATCAAGGTGCCAGCAGGGCTGGTTTCTGGTGAGGATTGCCTTTTGGCTCTGTCCTCATGTGGTCTCTCTGTGCTTGTGTGGCACGAGAGCACGCTGATGTCTCTCCCTCTTCTAAAGGACACCAGTCCTATCACATCAGGACCGCGCTCTCGTCCCTCAGCTCAGACCTCAGCCTGTCTCCCTGGCTGAGGATCCTCTGTAATCCCACAATGCCTGCTCACGGCACAGGCTCAGTCGATGTGGAATGAATGAGTTTTTCAATTACTTGTGATGCTAGCAGGAGCTTTAGAAACATAGAACATTCAGTGTGATCTAGTTTAGGTGCCTGGCAGGTGGATCCTTGCTAGATGGTGACAGAAGGAGCACCGATGTCAGGTTTGCCATGTTCTCTTTCTCGATCCAGAGCTCTTTTCACCTGGAGAGAGAGTTGTCAGATCTCTGCATAAAACTGGTGGCTCTTTTTCAATCCTTGCCTGAATTTCCTTACAAAGAAAAGGTCTTTGGTCTTTCATTGACAAGCAGCAATCTCCCTCACTTTGTCTCTTCTGGCCACAAGGCAGGTTTCCTTGTCCTCAGGAGCTGCTGAGGCACTTGAAATGTCCCTCTGCCCCCTTCTGTCTGTCCCTCTGCCCCCTCTGTCTGTCCCTCTGCCCCCTCTGTCTGGGTCAGGCAGCAGAACCTGGTCTGGCGGCGGGGCTCCCCTCACCACAGGCTCTGACTCTGAGACCACAGCCCAGGTCTGTGGTCCTTGGACTCCTGCTTCTCTGCTAATGGATTTTGTTAACTGTCATTTGCTTATGCAAATCTACCTTGTTCAGCATTAAAATGAACCCAATTATAAAGTAAAATTTCATGATTAAACCGCTTAATGAGGGACATTAAGCGACCAGAAAGGACTGATTCGTAAAAATTTCAGTCATAATTACAAACTATTTCTGAAATGTGACTAAGTTCTAGGTTTTGCTTTAAACAAACATATACTTGCACATTTTTATGTACGTGCTGCACAGACACACGCACATACTCTCACACCTGGTTTCCATCTTCTCACTGTGGGACTTGTTCTTGCTCCGTCTCTGGGTCTAAATTTTCCCCAAATAGAGGAAATTCCACCAGCCATCAGATCATGTCTGCAAAGTTCTTGGAAACCTTCCAAAAGAAATGGCCACTGGGTCGAGGAAGCTGGGCGGGTAGGAAAACAGAAGAAGGTGTAATGGTTTTAATAAAGTCTCTTTGCCATCTTGGTGATTGATTGATATATTTTGGCATTTGCTTCCCAGCTCGGCTGTAATCAATAGCAGTTACCCACTGAGGAGCAGGAAAGGGTGGGGCTGTGGGATGGGGCCCGGTGACTGCAGTGCTGTGGCCACCAGAACCCGGACCTCTCTGTCCCAGAGGTTGCCCTTCTTGACACCCACCCAGGCAAGGGGGTGGAGTCCAGAAACTTGGACGTGGACGAGGAGAGATGGCATCCACCTAAAACATTACCCTCTGGTGCTTGAAAGGGGGCCAGTCACACGCACTTCCCTCATCACTTCCACAATGAGAGGGTGGGAACCCCAGTCTCCTGGGCTGGTGCAGGGACAGGATGAAAAGGATCTTTAAGGGCAATGGGGTGATGGTATGTTTATGGTTCCAGGCTACATCGATATCCAGGAATGAAGCCAACTTGCTTGGCAGCCTATTGCAAGGTCTGGCAGTATAATGTAGAGGTGACTTTAGCATAGACTGTGGAGCCAGATGCCTGGGTTCAAAGCCCAGAGCTGCCATTCAGTGTGTGACATTGGACAGGTCAGTTAACCCTGCTGTGCCCTGTTCCCCATCAGTAAAATGCAGATGATAGCAGTACCTATTGCCTAGGCTTGCTGTGATAGCTGTGAGAGTTAATCTGTGTAAAAAACTTGGCACTGTTCTGGCATATAGTAAATGCTATCTGCATGTTGTTGTTATTACCCGATGGTGGTGGATTCCTGGGCTGGCATCCATGATTTATGGGTGGAAACGAAGGGTACAGTTTCTCTAATCAAAAGGGTCATCACAGCGTCTGCCTTCTGCTGTTGAGCACACAGGGCTCAGGACCCAGCATCTGTTAAATAATTCTCATAGTACATCAGCCCATTAGCTACAGGATTTCTCAACCCTTTTTAGATTAATTTTTTTCCAAAAGCTTTGAAAGAAGCAAAACCCAGGTTTAGATGTGCGAGACAGTTTCAACCGACGTGACAGTTTCTGTGTGTGAACGTGAACTCGGTGTTGATACTTCAGCTGTGTAGCCAGTACTGTGCAGCGTCATGGAAAGTAGCCTTTGTATAATGGACATTCCCTGTCTTTAACAATGCACTCAAAACAGAAAATGATTTGTTTAAAAAAAGAAAACAACCACTTGCCATTAAACATTGTTGTTGAAAACTTATTTATTTTTGAAGTGTAGTTGTTGTTTTTTTCATCATGGGTGCATTTTTCGTTTTTAGAAATTTATTCGAGCATGTGAAGTGACTTGGGGCTCATTTTCTCTCCAGCTGTGGAACTGGATGCCATGGCCAGTAGAAGTTGGAGATTGGCAAGCAGGTAGTAAGGAGCCCAGGTTGGGGGTTCCATTACAGACTCCTGAAAGGCTAGAACTAGAAGGGACCCTAGAGGTCCTCTGGCTCATCTCCATGTTAAAGATGAGCCCAGAGAGGGGTGATGACTTTCACAGTCTGAACTAGAACCCAGGTCTCCTGATTTCAAGCCCAGTGTTGGTTCACATACAATGAGCTTGTTGCTGGCGCCCTCCCAGCTTTTCATCAGGCTCTTCCCCCTTTTCAGATCTCCCTCTGTTCTCAGGCTTGTATATGAGGCTAAGTTATTATTTGACAAGTCAGTTTAAGTCACACAGATGCCCTGAGTACCTACTTGGTGGTAATAAGCATGGCATTGGGTTTAGGTTACAAAAATAAGATGTGGACCCTACCAAGGAGATTGTAGTAGGTGGTATTGTGCCCAATGACTACCTTTGCCTGTGAAACGATTATGCTTATCTGTGCCATTGACATCAAGCTTGATCATGTGACTTGCTTTGGCCAATAAAATTTGAGCGGAAGTCACTTCTGAGTAGAGGCTTTCAGGGACATTTTGTGGCCCCACCCACATTTTCTCTTTCTGTTTGCCAGGAGAGTGGCATGTCCAGAGGAGTATGCCTCTAGGCCTCTAGCTGGGACCCACTCGAAGAGAGGACACTGAGGTGAACCAGAGCCCCAACCAGTGTGTAGCATGAGAGAGAGAAATCTTGTGAGTGAGTGACTGAGATCTCTGGTTATTTATCCTGTAGGTTACTACCCTAAGCTGATGGCTGTAGGAAGGTCACAGGGTAGTTGGAGAGATGGGTTATTTCCAGCTGAAATAGAGTGATGGATGCTTTGCTAGATGTATATACAGAAGATTCAGTCTACGGCCATACCACCCTGAACGCGCCCGATCTCGTCAGAAGATTCAGGAGCAGGCCAAAAGAGGTAAAAAGGACTCTCTGAGGAAGAGGCCTCAGGAAAACCTTCCTAGAAGAGGCAATAGCTTAGAAGGGTTTTAAATATGTTTTTATTGATTTTTAGAGAGAGAAGAAGAGAGAGGGAGAGATAGAAACATCATCAGCTGCCTCCAGCACGCCCCCTACTGGGGATTTGAGCCCACCACTGGGCATGTGCCCTGACCAGGAATCAAACTGGCGACCTCTTGGTGCATGGGTCAAGGGTTGACACTCAACCACTGAGCCACAGCGGCTGGGCATTAGAAGAGTTTTAGAGGTTGAAGGGAAGTTCAGCATGTTGGGGAGGTTTTTTTATTGAGCTATTCTAGTCAGGGAGACCAGCAAGCACAGACACGACATATCAAGATATGTTTGAGAATTGCCTGTCACATCCGCAAGTGTAGTCCAGGATCAGGTTTCTCAGTCTTTGAAAGTTTTTGACTTCCAGCCACTCTGTCAGATCCCCAAGGGGTATGTGTAGACATTTATTTTGGTCAGAGCTTTGGTCCCAAATCATCATCTGATCCCATATCCTGAGGAGCTAAGCTGGGCTGTGTGTGAGCCACAGGGACCCCTTTTTAAGAGTTTAATTTTTATTTTAATCAAAGAATACATAAACATAGTTTGGAAACCAGCAGTTGCCTTGCCCCTTCACACTCCCAAGTCCTTTTCTCCAAGGCAGTCACCCTCAACTCTTATAGTTCATTTCTCTTTTGTGTATATTGCCATGTTTTTAAATAATACGCTTACACTATTTCTTGATTTACTAATTTTAATTATATATTGACGTTCTACCATGGTAGATGAGAACTTAGTTCTCCCACACCATTCTCCCCGAAATCCAACCCTGCACTTTCTGTTTTTGTATCTCTCCAACATAAATTTTCTTTTTTCTTAAATTGATATTTGGGTTTATATACTAATGACTATGCAAATATTATTAACTCCCAAGTCAATAGTGCACTGTGCTCATGTCTTCTCTTTAGTACAATCTTTTATTTATCCTGAAGTTAACAGTTGCCTTTTTATTGATCTGGTATCAATAAAAATGTACTTATAATTAATTCTTAAAAAATGATTCAGCACCTCTACTCCATACTTGTCAATGCGGGGCTCCATACATTCAAGCCCATCTGTTCCATTTCTTTCCCCTACAGTTATCCCTCTAAGAACTTTCTGTTTTTCTGCTCTAACCTGGCACTGGAATACTGAAGAGCTGTCATCCTGAGGCTTCCCTGTACCATCATTTTGAATATTTCCTTTATTGACCACCTATGCTGCGTGCTCTATTTCCCCAATTCCCTATCTTCATTATTGGATTATCACCTATCTTTACTAAACCCCAGCCTCTAATAACTTCTTAAGAATGAGTGCTTTGAGAAGTTATTTTATTGGGTCACTGACTATCTGGAAATATATACTGTTCTATTATGTAACTGATACTTTATTTGGGTATAGAATTCTAGATTTAAAAATATTTTAAGAATTTAGAAGATATTTCTCTGCTATTTTTTAATATCTGATGTTGGCTTTGAAGAAGTTTGATGTTGTTCTTATTCTTGTTTCTTTTACCTGTTTTCTTTCTCTTTAGAAGATTTTAGAAACTTCTATTTATCCTTCAAGATTTAAAATGTCATAATGATAATGATAATTGGTATATATCTTTTTTCATTGTTTGTACTGGGCTAATCAGGAGACGAATGTCCTTTTTTTTCTCTCCTATTTATTTATTTTTCCTTTTGCTTCACCCATTGGAAAATTTCCTTAGCTTTATCTTCTAACCTTTATGAGTTTTTGAAAAAATTTAATTATATTTTTAATTTAAAGGAGGCCTTTTATTTAATTTTTTCATTTTCCATTGTAATCTCTTCTTTTTTAAATGAATGTAACCTTTCCTTTTATTTTTTGAATTAGTGTTATTGCTCATTTTGAACTTTTTTCCTTGCAAAATTTCTATCCACTCATATCTCCTTCGGAAAAAGATTATTTGCCCCCTTTTCATGTTTGGGGCTTTCTTTAAATACCTGATGATTCTTGACTGTTTATTCATATTTAAGAATGGCACTAACAGCATATTTTGGAAGCTTATTTGTAAGTGGCAGAGTTTGTTGACATGTGGGCTTCACTGGGATGATCAGGTGGAACGTGGATCTTTTTATTGAGGGAGCTTCAGCTACCACTAACTGGAGTTCTTGCTGGGGCTGTCCAGTTCTTTAAAGAAGAATCTTCCAATTTGCTGGTTGGTAGTGCAGGGGAGTTGCTAGCAAGGCCAGAGAAAGGACTAAAGGGTCCCACAGGTCAGCATGCAGACCTCTCTTTGATTCTCTTCACCCTCCACCCTCCACCATACTTAGTGTTCTTATTCAGTTTCTCCAAAGAAAATAATCTCTTGCTTCCTACAGGATAGAGGGGCATGGCTGACTGGCTCTGTGGCGTGGGTGGGACCCCTTCTATAAACAGCCTTCCCACCAGTGCCCCTGGTTAGCTAGTGCTGGGTGCCTCCGAGGGCTGACCTCAGGGCTCTGCAGAGTGGATCGACCCTCACACAGGCCCTTGGCTTGTGACTTCTCTCTGTTGAGCCATTTACCATTCTCCTCTCTTCATTCTAATAAAAAAAAATTGTGAAACTCTGTAATCACTGTTTTTCCCCTCTCCCGTTCTCCTCCTCCCCTAAATATATTTGTATTGATTTCAGAGAGGAAGGGAGAGGGCGAGAGAGAGAGAGAGAGAGAGAGAGAGAGAGAAACATCAACGATGAGAGAGAATGATTGATCGGCTGCCTTCTGCACATCCCACACTGGGGATCAAGCTGCAACCCAGGCATGTGCCCTGACTGGGAGTCGAACCGTGACTCCCGGCCATGCTGGCCGGGCCCCTCTCCCATTCTTGTCTTTGGTTAATACCTTTGTAATTTCCAGAGGTTGGGCTGCTAAACCACAGGCCTTCCCAGTGAGATAGCCACTAATGTGAGAAGGTAGACGGGCAACTGGGTGTCGTTCTGGGTCTCACAGTTCCTCAGCTTCCCCTGTAAGCTCCTCTTCTTCATTGTCCCTTAAATACTGGTGTTCCTCAAGCTTCTGCGCCCTGAGGACTCTTGTCCCTTTAGTGTAAGATGGAAACCAGGGGCAGGTCCAAGTCCGCTCATGTGCTGGCTTTGGTGCCTGGACTAGAGAGGAGGAAGCAGAGGAGAACAAGAAGGCATGGCCACCCTTCACCGGCTGCTCAGTGGCCCTGGGCCACATTTCCTTTGGTCCTACCTTGGTGCTTGTCTGGCCTGAAAATGCTTTTCCTTGACTCCGAATAGGAGGGGCTCTCAGACTGGCCACATTATACCAGCCTCGTGGGAGGGCAGAAATGTAGAGAGCACCTGTTTCCTGGTCCAGTTCTGTCATCCTAGGTGTTGGAATTCTATTTGTGAGCAAACAGGCTGGATCCTACCTGGACCTAATAATCTAGTCCTGGGAAGATAACAACAGGAACAACAAAATAAAGCACTCCACTCCCCATAGAGCCTGCTTTGTTTCTCCACCATCCATGTGCTTCTTAACCAACTGCTAAGCTCCCGTGTCTTAGGACTGCAATGGGAGGGGCGGGCAGCAGGGAGCTGCTGAGTAGGTGGCCAGCACACACGATGCCATTTCATGCCTCCGGGGTATTTTGCACATCATTTTCATCTACATCGACTTCCATCCTTGTCATTTTGGCAAATTTCACTTATTTTTTTAAAACTGGTCAGTAGCCCTTTCTCTGCAGTCTCCCCTGACCCACCTGCCCTGCTATATAATCCACAGCATCTGGGGTAGGCGCTGCTTCAGGTGCTGAAGGCACGATGCAGGAGACCTGTGCAGGATGTGGGACACATGAAAATGGGTTGAAACCATCCCCCTCCCCCCCAAACACACACTTAGCTTTGGTCTTAGGCAAGTGGATTAACCTCGTTGAGCCTCTATCTTCTCATCTGCGAGGAGAGGTTAGTGAAATCTCCCATGAAGCGCATGGCAGGGATAAGGGCTGCAAGGGCTGAGCTGGAGCAGAGAGCTAGTGCTGAGAGGCTGGCCCAGGGCCTTTCTCCTTTAAGGAGCTTCCAGTCTAAAGAGGGGAGAGTGACAACCACCTGGGTACATCTGGCAATTTGTCATGAGTGCTGAGATAAGGGTAATGAAATACATGCCACCGATTCATGAATCAGACTCCACCAGACTGTGGGCTGCTTGAGGGCAGGGCCAACGCTTCTATCCTGTTGTTGCTGTGCCCGCACCACCATGCACAGTGCCTGGCACAAGTAGCTGCTCAATAAACATCTGAGCAAATAAAGTGGGAGTGACTCCTGCCTCTCCCTGATCATGATTAGATGGTTAGAGCCCTGCTCAGCATGGCCTCCTCCAGCCCCCCAATTGTTCCTATCTCAGTGGAGGGAAAATGTGAGAATCTTCTCTCCTCACTAGAGGTGGATTTTTTGAAATGTTATCACAGTTTGGGGCCTGAGAATCACCCACCCCTCTTGGATGATGGGGACACAAGGACACAGGGATGTCTTGTCCAGTGTCTGTGGGAATGGCCTCTCTTGTCCCCCCCTCTCTGTGCACAAGACATCTAGACCTTACCAGCCTCGCCTCCTTTCCAAACGAGTCCGTCTCCAGAGAAGCAGAGGTTTTCTCTCTCTGGCCCTGACTTGAAATGAAACGACTTAGCCCTCAGACAGTTTTATGGTCCCTCGCCTTCCATTCCTCTTGCCGAGTTATCATGCCGGGGAGAGCCCAGCCCAGGCTCTGATTTATACAGCTCTCCAGGCCCCTGTTGGATCTGGAGTCTGGAACAATAAGACAGGGCTATCCATCACCCTCTGCTCAGATCTCCCTGGACTCATTGGCAAGGAGGGAGGGGCGGGTGGCGGAGAAGGCAGCCTCGGGGGTCCTGCCCAGAGAGCATTTGTCACATTGATCGAATGCGAGGCGGGAGTGGGGTGGGGAAGTGGAGGCTTTTTATCTCACCCCAAGTCTCCCCTGTGGCAGCAGGGACACAGAAGAGCAGGGACAGAAAGGGAATTAGAGCTCAGAAGGCTGATCCTGGCCAAGGATACCTCTTACCTGCTCCCAATCAGAATGCAGCAACCACTGGTCCAACTGTGTTTGATCTCCCCAGGTCAGCCATCCTGTTTGTGCATCATCACCCCTTAGCACCCAGCACAGCACCTGGCACATAGTAGGCATGTGACAAAATCGATGTTTGTTGACTGACCAAGCCTCCCTTTCCTCCACACCCCAGATCTCAGGGTGGGGGTCATTCAGAGAACTCCTTACACATGTATGCATGCTTCCTCTCTACTTGTGGGCATGTGTGTTCTACATTTTAACTTGTGACGAATGCTCACGTGCGCCTGCATGCTGCACACATGTCCACTGGAATCCACTTCCTGAGAGTCTGGGTTCTTAGAGTGGGTGACCCAAGGGAAACCCTGACTTTAGCTTCTGTGAGGCATTTGATCATCTACGCCTGGGGCTGGGAGAGGTGGCGCAGTGCCAGGAGGGAAGGGGTGTGCAAGCTCCCTCTAAATGGCCCTCAGTACTCACTGAGTCCAGGTCGGCCAAAGCAGAAAGGGGGTCATCATCTATACACAACGAGTAGTGGTCCCTGCTCCCAGGAACTCCCTGCGGGGGGTAGGGGCGCACTTCCGATGAAACCAGTTCTGCTGAGGACAGGCCCCGAGGTCTGAGAACAGCGACTCTCCGACCCTCCGCTACCTGTGCAGCGGGAAGGCTGCTGCTTTGTGCATGCCACTCTGGCAGCGAGCTAAGACCCTGGGGACAGCATTTTGGCTGTCAGGAAATTAGAGGCTTTGTTCAAAGCCAGGAAGAGAAAATCAATGCCCAAATCTGGGAGCTGAAGAAAAAGGAATTCAAGGGCTGCTGCATGGCTGTGGCTTTGTTGTGTCTTTCTGTTTTCGTGCTGCAGAAGTGATAACACGCGATGGCCTAAGCGTGGTATCTCCCAGCTCCTGGGAAGTTGGCTGACCTGAGGAGAAGTGAGGGGTGGCTAATGAGTCATTAGCAGTCTTTATCAAATTAGGATTATAATCCATCTCAACATGCAGAGGGAAATGTTTCAAATTATCTACTTTCTTAATTGCAACTCAAAGATTTGGCAGGAAGTGATCATGAGAGATAACGTCTGGAAATTGATGGATTGCACAGATGTGTGTCTATAAGCTTCCAAAACTCTAATAGCTGGAGAATTCATCCACACACACACGTGCATATGCTCACACAGATATTGTACGTACAAACACCCCGCTGTACATATCGATTCAGGATACTACCCAGATACATACATACAACACACACACACACACACACACACACACACACACACACAGAGTTAAGTCTGTGCACAGTAAATCAAACCATTGACTTAAGCAATCCAGATAGGCTGAGGTTGCTACCAAATGCTGAGACACTGGGAAGGACAAGGTAAGACTTAGCCCTTTGCCTGTAAGAAGTTCAAAAGCTGCTCAGGGAGCGAACACATTCATACCTGAAATAGAAGAGCATGCACAGAGCCGCATTCATGTGCATATTCTACAGCGGAGACGTGAACGCACAATTCAGAAGGATGCAGGACATGGATGTCCTGAATTAAGTAGACTTTCTGGAGAGGAAGAGTTTTCACGGAGTGTGAATATTCCTCTGTGCACTGTGATGGCAGCCAGTGGGAACGATGGCAGGAGAAGATGTGCTGTGTTTGTCTGTTGAGAAACCTGCACCAAGCATCGACACTGTGTTCTGTGTTCGTAGAACTTCCGGGGAGTGTGGGACTGCTTTGGTGAGAGAATCCAGGCCAACTACGATTTGCTGTATTAGAACAGAAGAGATTTGAAGCTCACCTCATCCTTGTCCCTTCTCAGCCTCAGCTTCTCTACCTGTAGAATGGGAATGGGATCTGCAGGCCAAGATAGACTTTTCTAGATCTCTCTTGGTCCCTGTAAACCTGTAAGATCTCTGTGATTCAGGAATTGTAATTTATTCATCCTTAGAGCCTAAGGGCCTAGCATGTGCCTGCCAGCCTAGATGCTGAATGGGAACCAACACTGGGACATTTTTAGAGGCTATTGGTGTATATGTGTGAATGGGTGAACTAGTGAATGAATGAGGGATGGAGGAAGGGAGTGTTCGTACTTTACAGGGAAGCTGTGCAGAAAGAGGTTTAGAGTGTGGGTTCTGGAGGCAGGGCGCCCAAGTCTACACCTGGCCACAAGTTACTCCCTTATCTGAGCCTCACTGGGGATGCATGTTGAGCACTTAGCAAATAATCAATACATATTAGCAATTATTGTTGTTGGCCCTCTGCTTTGTTCTCCCTTGCTAAGCCAACCAGGCTGGACAAGTTGGGGATCTTGCTCTCTTATTTGGTGACTCTTCCTCCCCATCCCCTAAACATGATAGGACAGGACCCACTTCTCCTTTCCCAGAGTTGTTGCTTGATCCTCCAAGCCCCGCTCTAGCGCTGTAGGTCCCAGCCACCAGAATGAAGTTGGGAGACCAGCCATGCAAAATCCTCAGCTCAGGAGGGCTCATGCAGCATCAGAGGCAACTAATGTGGATAGGGCTCATCCCTGCAGACAGAGAGGAGATGGTCCATGGGAGGAGCAGAAGGATTCAGGGCAGTTCTGTGAGAGATGGTGATGCTGAGGGCTGAGAGAGAATGTGAATAGGGCCAAGGGAGAGCACAGTGACAGCAGGGGTGACAATTGTGATGGTGATGAGGGGATTGAAAGGAGATGGAGGACTAGGGGTTCAGGGATGGATGCTCTAGTAGAGGTGGGAGAAGAGGTCTTTGTGTTGGGGAAAGTAGAAGTTTCAAAACCTCATCTAACTCTGAGGGTGGAGGAGGAGAATTGAGCAACCCTGTGCCCTGAGGGAGGGGCACTGAGTGTACCACTGGCCTCCGCACCACCCTCAGCTGGTCATGGGTGGCGGAGGCGCCACGCAGAGTAGGCTGAGGAGCTGGGGAGCCAGTGACACAGGATAAATGATAAAGGTTTCAGCATGCACACAGAGTTTATACCAGGGCAAAAACAGAGCCCAGAAGAGAGGTTTTGATAAAAATCGATTGCAAGTTGCATAGTAATTTTAAATTTTCTAGTAGCCGCATTAAAAGGTAAAAGAAAAAGTGGAAAAAATTTAATAGCCCATTTTTATCTAAGTCAGTGTAAGCAGAATATTATCATTTCAATATCTAATATACAGGGGTAGGCAAAAGTAGGTTTACAGTTGCATTGTGATGTTCTTTTGAGTTAATGAAGCTATTGTAATAATCATAACCTGTATATCTTTTCCATACAAAAAAGTATAAACTATAAACCTATGTTTGCCCACCCCTGTATATAAAATAATTATTAATGAAAAATTTGGTATTCTTTTTTAAATAAGAAGTCTTCCAAATCCATTGTGGACATTACACTTGCAACACATCTGTTTGGTCCAGCTGCATTTCAAGTTCTCAGTGGCTCCCTGTGCCTAGTGGCTGCTGTGTTGGACAGCACTGATTTCTATCTTCCTTTCTTTAAATTGCGTGGCCAAACTCTTGGGATGCCATTTCCCACGGTGGCACTTTTTGGAAACCATCGTAGCATTTTATAGTCTAAATACTCTGTCTCTCAGTATCCCTCTTTCTCAGCCCTTTCAAACTGGCTGTGATGCTGCCACCCCTTGCCAGGGCCTGGGAAGAACTGCAGACTCAACCAAAGTTCTTCTTTATTTTCTGCAGCTCACGGGCCTCTCATCTGGAGGCAGGGCAGCTCTCTTGAGTGTGTGTGTGTGTGTGTGTGTGTGTGTGTGTGTGTGTGTATTGGGGGGTTGAAGGAAGTAAGGCATGGTGGGGGGACAGTGATTGAAGAAACTTTCCATATGTACATTAGTACCATAAGAAAGGCTTTTTAAATGGTTTTGGGGACTGTATTCCTCCTATATTAGAGAAGCTGGTTAGAGATACAGTATGACCCAATTGGTCGACTGTCATGTGCCCAGAGGACAGGTTGCATCCACCATGCTTCAGAGGGTGGGAGTGGAATAGGGGAGCAGAGAGGCTTTCTCAGGGTGAAAAATGAATCAGAGGTGGACAAGGGCCTGGACACCTGACTCCAGCTCAGAGCAGAATCCTGGAGCCCCAGCTTTTGGAGGATTTACAGTGTCTGTGTTTTCACACTGTGCAGTCCCTCACCCTGTCTGCCGGGGTGTGCCTTTACGAATTTAATCAGAAACAGTCTTCTTCACACGTCCCCGGCTTCCCCAGCACCACAGCCCCACCTGGTTCTGGGGTCAGGAAGGAGGCCTGAGGTAGAGGGTTGCATTCCCGCCCCTTTCTCCATTCTGTGCTCCCATGCTCTACTTCCAGGCTGCAGCGCCTGTCACAGCATCCTCAGTAAGCACTGTCTCCTCTCCTCAGGCCAATTAAACAAGTGCCGTATTAAAGGCGCAGACAAGTGCTGTGGAAGCCTGAGGTAAGGGCTGCTAAATCCAATGGCTCCATTTATTAGCGAGTCTCCCGTGTGCCAGGGACGGTGCTGAGATCCGTGCCTTCGTCATTGGATCTAATCCCCACAAGCTCATGAGCTGGAAACTTATCATCCTCGTTTCACAAGGGCAGAAACTGAGACTTGGAGAGTGTCGGTATCTTTCCGTGTCAGGGTGAAAATTTGAGCCAGATCCATGTGACACCAAAGCTGGGGAAGCCAAGGAAGGTTTGAAAAGAACCGATTTTTGAGCTAAGTCTTAACAGCAGACATAATTGGAGAAGATAGGGAAAGGGGACTGAGAAGTCCAGGCTGAAGGAATGGCACCAGCAAGGGCAGGAGGGTTGAACTACATGGGGTAACAGGCATACTGAGCTCTGGGGGTGGCCAGAATGGAAGTGCCCAGACCGCTCAATTGCAGCGGCTTTGACAAAATAAATAAAATTTATTTTTTAGAGCAGTTTTGGGTTCACAGAAAATTGAGCAGGAAGTGGGGAGATTCCCATATTGCCTCCTCCACTGTCAACATCCCCACCAGAGTGATACCAGTATACTTGTTATAATTGGTGAATCTACATTGACACATCACCCTTAGTCCATAGTTTACACTAGGGCTCACTCTTGGTGGTGTACATTCTGTGGGTTTGGACAAATGTATAATGGTGTGGATCTATCATTACAGAATCATGTGGAGTATTTTCACTGCCCTGAAATCCTCTGTGCTTTGATTATTCATTTCTCCCTCTACCCTCTACACCTGACAACATGGATCTATCACCTCCATAGTTGTGCCTTTTCTGTAATCTCGTATAGTTGGAATAATGCAATATGTAGACTTTTCATTGGCTTCTTTTGTTAGTAATATGCATATAAGTTTCCTCCATGTGTTCCATGGCTCAACAGCTCATTTCTTTTTAGTGCTGGATAATATTTCATTATCTGGATGGACCACAGTTTTAATTATCTGTTCACCCACTGAAGGATATTTGGGTTTCTTCCAAATGTTGGCCCTTATAAACAGAGCTGCATCTGTGTGCAGGTTTTTAACTTTTCAACTCATTTGGGCAAATACCAAGGAGCGAAATTGCTGGATCATATGGTTAGAGTTTGTTTGGTTTTATAAGAAACCAAAGTGGCTGTACCACGTTGCATTCCCACCAACAGTGAATGAGAGTTCCCGTTGCTCCACATCTTCACCAGCATTTGGTTTTGTCAGGGCTTTGGATTTCATTAATTCTAACAAGTATGTAATGGTATCTCATTTTAATGTACATTTCCCTAGTGACAATATGATATGGAGCATCTTTTCATATACTATTTGCCATCTTCTTTGGTGAAGCGTCTATTCAGATTTCTGCTCGTTTTTTAATTGGGTTGTTCATTTTCTTATTGTCAAGTTTTAAGAGTTCTTTGTATATTTTGCAAATATTTTCTCCCAGTCTGTGGCTTGTCTTCTCATTCCCTTCACAGCTTTTAAAATACTGATATCCCAGGCCCTTCTCCAGAGCCACTTTCTCTAGGGGTGGAACCAGAAACCCCGAACTATAAAGATTCTCATTCAGGAAGTCCAAGGGCCAGGCATGGGAGCCTCTGGAAGGTAGAGCTGGGAGGTATCAGCAGGAATAGAGATTAGCCCGAAAGGTAGTTCACGGCCAGGTGAGGAGGAGGTATTGAATGCCGTGCTAAGGAAGGTGGCATGCAAGGCCCTCCTTTTCATTATAAGGTTCAATAAACATCTTAGGCTAGATCTTATAGGCAATGGAAAGGCACTGAGGATTCTGAGGGGGAAACCAAGGCATAATTCTACCTTTGTTTGAGGAAGAACATTCTGGTGATAGTGTATAGGAAGTATTGAGGACATTGGAGACATTAGACCAGTTAAGAAATCATCAAAATATTCCTGCTGACTGGTGATAGTCCTTCAACAAGGACTGGACAGTGATGGAGAAATAAGTTCCACTCAGTTCAACACAACAGGTATTTCTTTAATATGTTTTCTGGACTGAGCACAGTGCCAGGTTTTAAGGACCCTGGGCTGAAATAAAATATTGTCCCTCAGCCGAGACCAGTTTGGCTCAGTGGATAGAGCGTCGGCCTGCGGACTGAGGGGTCCCAGGTTTGATTCCGGTCAAGTGCATGTACCTGGGTTGCGGGCACGTCCCCAGTGGGAGATGTGCAGGAGGCAGCTGATCGATGTTTCTCTCTCATCGATGTTTCTAACTCTCTATCTCTCTCCCTTCCTCTCTGTAAAAAATCAATAAAATATATTTTTAAAAAAATATATTGTCCCTCATCCTCAAGGAACTCACAGCCTATCAAGATTCATAAAAAATAATTAAGTTGAGAAAAAGGGAACTGGTAATTAATTAGATAGTGTCCCCTGCAAATTCACATGTTGAATTTGACTGTGACTGTATTTAGATATAGGGGCTTCAGGGGATAAAGTTAAATAAAGTCGTAAGGGTAGGGCCTTAATTCAATAGCTTGGTGCCTTTATAAGAAAAAGAAGAGACACCAGAGGAAAGTGTCTGGTTCACAGAAGAGAAAGGCCACATGAGGACACAGCAAGAAGGTGCCATCTGTAAGACAGGAAGAGAGGTCTCTAGAAATCAATTTTGCTAGCGCCTTGATCTTGGACTTCCAAGCTCCAGAACTGTGAGAAAATAAATGTCTGTTGTTTAGGCCACCTAGTCTGTGATATTTTGTTACGGCTGCTGGAGCAGACTAATACAAGTCTTAAATTTTTATTTGTGGGGTGACGTGGACAGTATTAGCCAGGCCATTGTTTGTACATGTCTAGAGCTCAGAGGAGACAACCTGGGCTGGTGTGGACTGCTTACACTAAAGACAAATCAAATGCAGACAAAGTGAGAAGGCGGCCCAGAACTAAGCCTTAGAAATACCAGCATTTAAGAGTGATGGCTAGGATTGGTAGGAACTGCTGCTTGGTTTTCATGTTGATGTGTCGGTGACTTATGTGACATGTGGCCCTTCTCCATCCTCTTCTTCATTCTCAGAAGTATGATGGGGAGAGATTATAGGGTATCTGAAGTGAATTCTAGGCTCACTGACAGAGCCATTTAGGTATGGAACTCATGGAGTTTGACATATTGTGAATTCATTTGTTCATTGATTGTTTGCTAGCTTGTTTTAAGTGTTGGATTCTTGCATTATTATTATTAAAGGTTTTATGTATTAGTGCTTTGTCTTCTATTAGAATGAAAGCTCCTTGCGGTCAGGAGCTGAGTTTGAACACCTTTGCTTCTGCTCTTTATCCCTAGCACGAGCACACAGTATTTTAGATGATCATTTTTTTAAGCTATTGCAAATTACAAAATAGTCAAAACAAGATACACTTTAAGAAATTACTATGTGCATTTTAAAGCACTAAAAGGGTATTAGTAGAAATCACAGTGTTTTAAAGACTCCACAATTTAACAGCTCATGGCAGTGGATCTCCTGATTCAAGAAAGATTTGGACACCAAACTAGATTTCAGAAAATGAGGGGTGTGAACAGTGGGAATCAGTGATGCATGGCTGTTGCCTGCAATACTATTTATGGCTCCCTGACACCTCTCTGATGGGGTTAAGTATTTACATTCAGCCCTGATTCTCCCCTCTGACTCTGCAGGCTACAGCCACCCTCTGGGAGACCTGGGAAAGAGAGAATACCCTCTCTGCAGGGGTCCCAGGCAGGGGCAAATGGATCTCCCCTCCCCCTCTTGCCTCTGAAGAGGTCTTGCCTCTGGGAGTTTATGGCAGCCTGACCTCCAGCCTTTGGTTTGGAGAATCTGGCCGCTTCTGAACTACATAAAAAGGGCAAGTGCATTCATTATTATTATATTATTATACAATGTATAATATATAATAGCGATTATGCTGTCAGGAGCCAGAGTCTCTGACCACAGATCAGAGGCTGGGGTGACATAAATCCACCTAGTTAAGTCTTTGGAGATTCTATGCGAAGGTGAGAGGATCCAACTTCGTCTGTAATGGAGAGTCTCAGCGAAGAGTTTCTTCTACAAGCACCTTTGGAGTTTAAATTTGGGGGGGACTGGGAGGACCTGGACAAACAGTATTTAGTATCTGGGATGTGATACAAAAAAGGTCATAGTTGCCTCCTCTGAGCCATAAAATGCTAATGGCTCAACCCTGCTGGTGGTGATGGGGGCAGATGAGGAGTCGCCCAGAGGCCTGGGAAGAGGGAAGGGGCAGCCTTCAACTTCTGGGGTCAGATTCTTCACGGAAAACCTGGCCAGCTTGGGTTTCACTTTCTGCTTCCCTGCTTACATCGGTGTCTTTGTCTCGGCTTTATCCAGGCCCCCTGCCTGGTCTGAGGTCAGAGGATCAATGGCTGCCTGACTGTGGCTGGAATGGCTCCTCCAAGGGGAGGGAGCCCAGAGCACATTTCAAGGAGGCAGAAAGGGTCTTCTAGTCCCTTTATGCCGACGGCCACGTGCTGAGTTGTGAAGCGAGCAAGCCAGCATCTGAAGGTGCTGGGTGCCTGCACCAACACTTAGTAGGACTATAATCTTTTGGAATGAAAGAAGGCACATGCTTGCACTGGTTTTCCTCTTGGAAGGCACTTATGTGAACGTCCTCCCCAGAGTAGATGAAGCCACCCCAGCAGGCCCAGGCTGAAACAGCCCAGCTGGTCTCCCTCGGCAGCCCAACCCCCAAAACCTGGGACTTTTTAGGATGAAAACAGCGGTGCTCCGAACAGGCTTGTTTGGTATTTGCAAAGAGGTGATTTACTGATAAAGCCTCTGTACCCTTTTAGCTCTTCCTCTGCCCCGCCCCATCACACAAGTCTCCCCCTCTGGGAACCAAACGTCCCGGGAAGCCCGCAGCAAAAAAAGGTCTTAAGAATTGGAATAACTCGCCAGAGTTTCATCTGAACACCTTTTCTGGGGCTAGGGTAACGAAAATTATTCAAACACAGTTATAAAAATGAGGCCAGCCTGGCAGGGATAGGGTGAGTGGGGGTGGGTGGGCGGAGTGAAGGTAGAGGTAAGGATTTCTTGCCAGTTTTGAGTTTTGTCATTTCTGAGTTTTCTTGGGGTCCGCCTCTCTGTCCGCTCAGTACAGGATGTCTTAGAACTCTTCCTGAGGAGGACTTGGCATGGGGGCAGGGGCAGTGTTCCCGAGGTTCGGGGGGTCCTCTGCGTTCCCACGTCCGAGGCAGCCCCCCAGCCTGAGGCTCTCTGTCCCGCGCTGTGTTGCGCCTGCCCGCAGGAGCAGGCCCGCGCCGGGCGTCTCGGAAAAGCCTCCAGCAGAGGGAGACACTCCGGCGGCTCCTCCGCCTGGAAAGCGCCGGGCCGAGCGGGTGGGGGTGTGGGGGTGGGGAGAGGGGGAGTGGGGAAAGGAGAGGTGGGGGGGGGGGGGGGGCGGGGGCGGGTCCCTGAGCGCTGACGTCCCGAGCAGTGCTGGGAAGTATAGGCTGTGTTGTCACGCCGGTGTCAGTCTGATGAAGATTGGCATCAGGTAAGCTGTCATTCATTTCCATGTCAGAGCAGCTTCTGCAGGCGGCGCGGCTGCGGGCGGCTGCCTCGGAGCGCGCGTGTTTTATTCCGGTCCCCAAGCCGGAGTATTATTCATTGCGACAGGGCGAGGAGGAGAGCGAGCGAGCGAGCGAGGGAGGCAGCGGGTGGAGAGAGGGAGGCGGCAGGGAGGAGGGAGCAGGGAGCGGGGAGGGAGCGCGCAGAGAGAAGCTGGGGAAGCGCCGGCGAACGCGGAGCGGGCGAGGCTGGGGAGGAGGCGGTCCAGCGTCCGGCCGCCCAGCGCGCAGCCCCGCGGTGGCCGCTGCCTAGCCTTTGAGGGCAGGGGCCGGGCGAGCATTGTCCGCGTGGGAGGAGGACCGCCGGGCCCGAGGCCCCGTAGCGGCGGGCGGGGAGCTGTGCGGGGGACCGAGAGCAGGGAGAGCGCGCTGGCCAGAGCCCTGTGCGGCGGGCTGGTCGGGGCCAGGCGCTCCTCCGGCGAGGCGGGCTCCAGGTTCGCTTTCTCCCGGCTCGGGGCGCCCTTTGGGCCGGCGCTGCCGGCGCCACCAACCTGGGGCTCCTTTGAGCGGCTTGAAGCGGGAGCAGCCTCGGACTCGGGCCGGGCGACTGAAGTCAGAGCCACCGCCTGACTCGTCTGGCCTGGGCGAGTGGGCTTTGCAGGCGAATCCGGGGGACTTCGGAACACGAGTCTGGAAACTGGGATTCCCGGGGCCAGTTTAGGGAAGCCGGCCCTGCAAGGAGCGATCATCTGTAGGGTTACGGGCTTTGGACGGATTGTTGGGAGACCTTGGAGAGGTGGTTGAGGCGTGGGGCCCACTGCGAGGTTGGGAGTTAGAGTCCTGGATCGAGCCCTCCAGGCGTGAGTTCGTAAAAGAGGGGATGGAAAGCGGAGGGCGATGGGGCAGGGTCGGGAGTGTGCCGCGCAAAGTTTGCGTCTCTTTCGGCTTAGGTGTGCGGCCTTTCCCAGCTCCCGAACCCGAGGAAGAAACGAGGGAACGGGCTTCCCTTTGGGGTCTTAGAGGAGCCTGCGCGGCAGGGAGACCCGGGCTCGGGGTGGGAGTGCGGCAGGGCTGGGAGTGGTGGTGCATCAGCCCTGAATTAGGGCAGGGGTTCGGGCCAGGCTGGAGTTTGGGTTGTAGGGGCCAGGCTCACTTCAGAAGCGTGAACGGGCCACTGAGTAGCTTAAGGGTGGAATCTACACCCCAGCCAGAGCTGGGGGCTGGAGTTGGGGGCCTGGAGTTACATCTGAGGCTGGAGTCGGAGAAACGGGTGGTTCTTTTTTTTATTTGTTTGTTTTGTTTTGTTTTTAGGATTTAGGCACGGGATCACGAATTTTTATCGGGGTTGAGGCTGTTGAAATTTGGGGGTGGTCGTGCGCGCTGGTCTTCACTCTCTGTGGGTGGAAAAGCATTAACGTAGGCGATGAAAGTAGTTGATCCGAGCCATGGCAGGCGATCCCCGAATTTCTGCTGCTTCTCCCGGAAAGAGGATCTGGAAGAGAGGATTCGAGGCGCTCAGGACCCGGTCTTAGGAGAAAGATTCCGGGAAGCGAACATATCGATGGGACGTTCTGGGTGAATCGACAGGGCAACCACGCAGGGCTCGAGGTGGATCCTAGGACTGGCGGCGCCTCGGGCTCCAGGAGTCACTTCGGGTCTGCGGGCGGAACACGGCCGGGCGGGTTCAGGTTGCCCGCCCGCAGGGGCCTCCACCCGCCCCGGGGGCCAACAGCGCGGGGCCGCATCGCAACGGGTTGTCCGGGCTGCGGCCGAGGGCAGGGAGCACTCCACTCCGGCGCCCTGATTTGAGTCGCGGGCTCTGGAGCCGTAGGCGCTGCCTGCGCTTCTCGCGGCCCAGCCCGGAAGCCCACGCGCGGGGGCCGCGGAAGCGATGTGATGCCTGGGAAAGGGGGGAGTTCGGGGTCCCCTACCCTCACCCTCTCGTCCCCGGACTTCTCCAGCGTGTTAACTTCTCGGATAGCAAATGCTGTCCAACTGGTGGAAAACAAAAGCTTCGTATTGTAGACAGATTTAGGTGACCCCTCCCCCAGACTGAGAAAATGATGGTGTTCAAACACAAAAAGATAAATTACGGGAAGCCTAACCCCAAGACCTCCCGCTTATTCTGCCATTCTGGCCTTCGGGAGGCCTGGGCCTTGGGGGAAGGGAGGGGTCTCCTGTTTTGGACTCTGGATCTCTCATTCGAGCTGCACCGGGACCTAGGCTCTGGCCTAGCTCGCGGGAGAGAGAAGTCCTGACTCGGGAGAGAGACTACCTCTCTGGCCAACTAGGGAAGCAGTGCTTAGGGCGGTGCACAGGAGGGAGGTTTGAAATTTCCTCCTCGAAATCTTGAGCTCAACCTCCCAGCCCTCGTACCCGTTGCCCCGTCCCCTCGTCCCCCTCTCTGGGGCTGCCAGATTGCGTTTCCGGGGCGCAGGAGACCCCGCGACCCACGAGTGGCCGTGGCCGCGGCCGCGGCCGCCTGGGCGCTGTGAGCGGAGCTCCGCGCTGTTGTTCTGCGGGCTTGGAATTCTTGCACTCTCTCCCGCCGAGAGCCTGCGTGCAGGAGGGAGCCGTGACCCCACGGAGACTCCGGGTCTCCGCCTCTCCTTTGTGAGCTCCGAAGGCATGAAAGGCGAGAGAGAGAAAGAGAAGCTGCCCAGAATAAGGGGCAGGGGGTTACTGGAGAGAGATGGGCCGGCCACGGCTCACAGTAAAATGCCTCGTGCAAATTGCACTGAAGTGTACCGGACTCGAGACTGGCTGTTTTATGATCCTTTCTGGGAGTTTACTGCTCTCTGCTTTTAAGTCTATAGATTGCTTTAAGTTAATGAAAGTGCTGCTTTCAAAAGGAGCTTTTATTGTGGGGCCATGATGAGTCCAGTCCCTCCCCTTTACTCTTCCAAAATGGGCCTGTTTCAAAAGAGAGAGACTCTTGGAGTTCCCACAGGGACAGCGCTGGGGCAGGACGCCGTGTGACAATGAGGATGAATAAAAATCAATGTCCTAGTAATTCAGAAAGATGCGTTTCCTTCTTTTCCGGTCCAGTGTCCTCTATACGTTCCTATCTTGCCTTTCGGACTTTCACTGAGTCTGACTTCAAATGTTGCTTGGTCCCTCCCCCATAAACCCTTTCTCAACATTGCTTTATATAGACCTGACCCAATTCAATTAAACTCAAACTGGATTTCAGGATTTCAACTGGCTGCCAAATCAAACTGCAACTAAAATATTGGGGACCGGGGGAGGGGCTCTGCCTTGACTTTAGTAAGTAAGAGGCGCTAAAATGTCAGGGCGAAAGTCTGGAAACCTTGAGAAGAAACGTGCAAAGCTATTTTTTCAGCACTTTTCCCTTTTCCAATCTGTTTGGCACAGAAGGTGAGATGACAAGGTTTTTGACTAGGCCCTAACACAGAAACTGCAGCGGGGCTGGGCTGTGGCTTTGACCGCATGTCATAACCATTTAAACTGTGGTTAGTTGTTCAAAGCTTCTCCAAGCTGGGTTTCATTAACTCTACACCAGTTGCCTGGAAGTTCAGTAGCAATAAATTGTATAAACACATTTGAAGTAAGTTAGTGATGAAATAAGGAGAATTACTGTCTTGTGAGTGGAGAATCCTGAATTCATGGAGTTCTAGCTTAACTGGAAACATACCTCCTCTCCCTTGGCCTTGATGTTTATGGGTGTACCAGAGTGTGTGTTAAATTTCTTTCTGCCATGTCCATCTTCAACGTGGGGCTGTAACTCATTAAAGACCACGGCATGCCTAGAAAGCAAAAAGGCTGAGTTTTAAAGCGGCTTCTATTAGCCTGGTTCAGAAACCAAACCAAACCCATCAACCTGACTTCCTTATTCTGGGTGAATGCAACACGCACCATGAACAGCAGCAGAGCAGGCCAAATTAGATTTTTAAATGTTAGCAGCTTAATAATACTGTGTTGTTAGCAATTGAATTTGTTTTTATTAAAGAAACAACCTATAAAATTTATAGGCTTCCAACATGTTGCAAGATTTCCATGCTATTTATTTAGCAACCCCCCCCCCCCCGTTCTATCTCCAATTTCAGACTTTTGTTCCCGATTTATTTAATGTGGAGCACATTTTCTAAATTAGTTTGAGGAAGGTGAGAAATGCTGTTCTAAGTTTTCCTTTTCCTATACTGTGTGGCACCAGGCCTGCGATGCTGAGATATATATAAACGTGTGATGCAATTGCTAGAGGTGACGGCATGGGAACCAGAGTGTCTGATCAAACAAAATGCAGATCAGAGTATGGAGAGGGAGAAAATGAATCATCGTAAGCCACCGTTAGCCTTGATTATAGCCAGCACACCACACTTTGCATAAAACACTTCACATGAGATTCATGACTTATTGAAGGTTGAATTCTATGGAGAAGCAGAATTTAGAGGGAGGAGCCGCACTGGCTGGGTTCTGGCCAGGCTGCTTGGCCAGCTTGTTGCAATGGGGATCTGCTAATTTAATTAGATCTAATACCTGGTGGGAATGGAGGAAGGAGATAATCGAGGTTGGCAGGTCAGCATGCTGAGCTAGTGTTTAGGCTGAAATTTGGGGGCCGGGCCGCTTTATCCCCTGTTACTGTCTGGCTGCAGGACTCCAGCGGGTCATTTAACTTCTGGATCTTGGTTTCTCCATCTGTAAAATGAGTGTATCACACACACTGCTCCCGAGGCTCCTGAGTGAATCCTGCAGGGATCGTACTAGGTGCTCTCAAATAACAAAGGGAATGAGAGGGAAGGCTTCTGAGCAGCAGTCACAATCCTCAGTGTGTTTTCTTTCCCTGTTTGGCTCCACAGCCTTTCCCCCATAACTCTCAGGAGTTGCAAGACTTGGGTGAAAGGGTTGACCTCCTGCCTTTCCTTACATCCTAGAATTTGGAAACCCTGCTGTGATTCCAAAAACCACCTGCACTTCATCAGGAGGGACAATTAAGTTGCTGCATTGGGGGAACTGGAATGCTTGTTCCCCATGGTGCTACCTGGAATGGCTTTCATGCATCAGATGAACACAGAATCTGACCTATCAGAAATCCAGCCCCTTCTCTCTGTCACGGGGAAGAAGAGCCCTGAGCACCAACTGGTGTGTGACATCTGGTCAGGCTAGGGGGGATGGGCGCTGGTCCAGAGCTAGCCGCTGCCTGACCCTTGCTTAGCAGTCTCCACGCTGGCAGATCAAAGCAGATCCTGGGCCAGAAAGCCCACGAAGTTACAGCCGGCCCTTCTACAAAAGTGCATGTCCTTGGACACTCTTTCCACTCCTGTGCCTGGTTTTTCAAAGCCAGCCTTGATTCTGGAGACGTGGCTCCAGTGGAAGGCTTGCCTTTAATTCTCTGTCTGTGGGGACTTCTTGGGGTAATTTTTTTCCCCACACAGCCTCCTCCTACAGTCACAGGCAACATCTTAGTCTCCATTCTGATTGGAGGTGAGAGCCCGGTTGAGGGTAGAAGGAACCACCAGTTTGTTAAGAGAAACCATGAGAGTGGGAAGGCCCAGTCCTTCTACCAGATCCTGCAGGAGTAAGGGAGAACCAAGCCCCAGACCCTTGAGAAGAACTTGCTGCGTGAACTCACTGCAAACGCCGTGTCTTCAGGGGGATCTGCTATTTGGCTTGGAAGCCTCACCGCAGGCCCTGCCTGCCTGGGTTTCTAATTACACGAAGGACGTTTCTGCTAAGACCTATCTCACTAAAAACACATCCCTGTGTGTAATAAGAAACCCTAAACCAGGCAGGATATTTTAAAACTGAAGCAATGAAGATTAGATTAAGTCTCCACCAAACAGCTTCGTTCTCGTATTATTTTTGGCTGGAATGTGGAAAAAAGCAGCTGGCCCTGGGGCCCCGAGCAGACTGCGAGGGTTCCGATGGAGCTGGGCTGGGTGGCGTAATTGTTAGTTTCTCTGCTCAATAGGAATGTGGCCAACTTCAGTGCCGCTCAGTCAAGGCAGTGGGGGTCTGAGGGGGCCCCAGGATTGGGGAGGGCCGAAAGAGTGGCCCAGGTCACAGGGCACTGAGGACACTTCTAAACTCCTCACCCTGTTCGGATCTAGTCTTTCAGGTTCAGCTTATGCTTCCACTCCCAATCTTGTGCCTAGTAAACCCATCCATGTTTCAGGAGGCCTTTGGAGGAACTTTAATATTGGGTCCCTTCTAGGTGGAGAGGAGGGACACACAGTTGTCCAAGATTCCTGGAAGTGGAGCCCAGGAACCTGGCATCGCAAGCTTGTCCTGTCCTGCTGGGGACAGGCAGCGTGGTGTTCCTTCATCCAGCCAGGATTCAGTGTCTCCTGTGTGCCTGGCACAGTGCTAGGCATCGAGGACACAGCTGCAACAACAAATGGAACAGGCACATGTAACCATCCAGTCCCTGTCCTCAAAGAGCTTGCCTGCTGTGGAGACAAAGTATGGGCTTAGCATCAGATACAATTGCCCTGAGAGCCTGGCTCTGCTGGTTACTAATCAGATGACTTTAGACAAGTTGCTTAACATCTTTGATCCAACTCCCTCCTCCCCCTTGTAAAGTGGGAACTAAAAGTATAAAGCTCAAAGGATTGTGAGGTGAGCATTTGTAAAGTCCCCAGCACAGTGTCTGGCACATAGGAGAGACTCAGTCACTGTTGGAGAACCTCCTCCCTGTTATGTTGGACTGAACATCCACCGGCTGGACTACCCAGCTTACCACTCCCCTTCCATTGTGCTTTCCTGGGACATGGCCTGGTCCTTTTGCAGGTCACGGGCACCATCAGCAAGTGTGGAACAAACAGCTGGTGACGTGGAGGCCTGGTGCTGCCCAATGCATGCAGACTCTGGCCCGGCTATGGTAGAAATAGACTTGCCCTCAGTTGTTTGGGGGTGGACAAACACATAAGAGATGACATGCAGACACACTGAGGTGACATGAAAAAAGGCACAGGTTGCCATTAACCAGAGGAGGGACAGGTGGGATGGGAATGTACTGAGTGACCAGTGTGTAGGTAATCAGGGAGACTTGAAGGGGCGATGAACTCTCAGCAGTGCTCACAGGGATGGCTGAGGCAGCCTGAACCAGAGTGAAGACCAGCCCCCTTTGAGCATGCCAGGGGGCCAGCTGGGCTACCACTGCCTCAGGAGTGCCACCTGGGCCTCCCTGTTGGGGACTGGCCTCTGTCACACACTGAGGGGTCCCTGAGAGGATTTTATGCTTGCTTCTCAGTGGGTAGAACCTAGGCTAATGACAGCACATGAAGCAAACGGATCCACCCCTGACTACAGCACACTATCCCTGCTTTTCCTCAGCCAAGAGAGCAGATAGGCCCACACCCAGCCCTCTCAGTGACCATGAAGCTGACCAATGTCACAGTGGTTGGGATGGTGGAGAGTACAGGGTTTTGGACTGGGCATCAGAGGATGGTGGACCCAGGCTGTGAATGATCTCTGGATGTCAGTTTCCTCACCTATCCAATGAGGAGCTTGAAGTTTCTCTCAGGAGCCCCTTTGGCTTCTGTGTTTCCTCCTCATTATACTGCTTTATTTCTGGGCAATCATTGACCCCTCCTTCCTGCAGCAGCACTCCCAGGCAGGCATGGTGAACACACACAGCTGCAGAGGCACCATGCGAGGGCGTGGCCCCTGGGTCGCCCTTATGTGTAGGGCACCGATGGCGAAACTTTTGAGCTCGGCGTGTCAGCATTTTGAAAAACACTAACTTAACTTTGGTGCCGTGTCACATATAGAAACTTTTTGCTATTTGCAACCATAGTAAAAAAAGGTTTATATTTTTGATATTTATTTTATATATTTAAATGCCATTTAACAAAGAAAAATCAACCAAAAAAATGAGTTCGTGTGCATAGGTTCACCGTCACTGGTGTAGGGTCTCAAGACAATAGAGCGGGTTGACTTTGGCTTTGACTTGACTTCCTGGAGTGAATGGATGTGTCCTAGCAATAGGGGTGGCTCCGTGGCTGCCGGGGTCCAGCCCCAGCGGTCCAGGGGTTCCCAAAGATGTGGATGGAGTCGGCGAAGAATGATTTACACGGACACAGCGTTCATAGCTCTCTAGCTCTCTTTAGTCTCGGTGGATCTTCCTGTGCCTGGCTGAGGCCACAGAGAAAGATCCTGAGGCAAGCTGAGCCTTTATTTTATAGTCAGAGGTCAACAAGGTAGTGGTTACCAAAGTTACACTGTTCTTGTGAGTTTCACTTGTTTTTGTTCTTGTTCTTGCTGCACTTCCCTCAGCCCATTAGCTTCCCAGGTAAGATCTAGGGAGCGTCATAAGATCAAGCCTAATATGCTTAAGAGGACTGTGCCCTCTAAGCTGGGACTTGTTTGTGACTTTGCCAACAGGTCAGTCCGAGGCTTAACCCTATAGCTGCTCCCCACACATGGCGGCAGCATTTTCAGTCTGAAGATTCACTGGCCTCTTCTACAAAGTGATGTTGGCTTCCTTTGTTAGATGGTGTGGTGTTGGGAGAAGGAACACAGGCTTGAGTGTCAGATTATCCATCCTGACCCTGGTCCTACTACTGCTAAGCTGTGTGTCCTTCGGCACATCGTTTAACTTCTCTGAGCCTCAGTTTTCTTAGCTATATAGTCAGGATGATAATGACATAGAGCCCATAGGAGTACTGAAGAAACTATCTAAAAGTGCGTGGCATGTGGTAAGCTCATGGTGGGTGTTAGTTTTCTTCCCTAATAAAGCACATTCTCATGCACTCTCTCGTCTGATCTTGTCAACTTTGTGAAGCAGGTGGAATGGACATTGTCATATCATTTTACAAATGAGAGGAGCGAGAGTGGTGGGTCTCGGAAGGGGATGCGAAGTGTCTGCCTGTTCACGGGGAAGCGTGTTAATTAAAGTAGCCCAGGTCTACCTGTCACAACTATGGGCTTTTCTTTAGCCTTTGGAGACAAAGGAAGTGCCTTGCTGAGCTCTGAGAGCTGCTGTGCCCTGAGCCCCACTATTCGTCTCCCCAGAATCTCTTTAAAGGAACCAGATGAACACATCTTCCCATCACCCATATCTTTGTCTGGCAGACTCTGCGGAAAGTTTTCAGCTGTTACGGAAACGAAAACCTAGAGGATCTATTTTTTTACTTCCACAAAGCCTTCAGTTACAGGTGGGGTGGGCTGGCCAGCGCAGAGGTGGCGTGGCGGCAGACTTGGGCAGGGAGGTTGGTAATGGCAGTGGCTGGTGGTGACAGAGCTGCAGTGCAGCCCGAGTGGTAAGGAGCCTGGGGTAAGGAGAAGGTCCCCAGGGGTTGGCACCCCTGGTCCTCTTGCTTACAGTCCTGGCAGACAGCCCCTTGGTAGGAGCCTGCTGACTGATGAGAATGGGGCCCCTGCACAGTCTCCCTAATTCCAGAGTGGCACAGTGGGTTTGGGGTAGAGTAAGGGCAGCGAGCCCCACCCTAGAGCTTCCTCTCACTGTCCTCCCTCGGGCAGTTCATTGTCATTGTGCTGCTCTAGCCCAAGGCCTGTGCTGAGCTGTGGAGTCCAGGGCTGCTTCTGCCCTTCTCAGGGAGGCGGTGCCCCCTGTGGATTGTGGGTTCTAGTTCCAGGTCAGAAGCCAGAAGGCCCAAAGATTTTGGGTATGTGCCCAGGGCCCACGGGCATAGGTGCTTGATCGCACTCCTGAGCCCTCCCCGGTAATGCATCTACCCGTCCAAAGCGTGGCCTGAGCCCCCTCTTCATGAATGCCCAGTCATGGGCTGTGCGGGGCTAGGGCCTTGTCTTCTGGGAACTACGCTATCTCATCAGGAGCCCAAACAGATAACGTCCAAGGGAAAAGCTGCATGACTCGGACACTCTTGTAACGTCTTTGGGTTGTAGCATGGTCACTTATAGAGCAGGAGGTTAGACGAGATTGTCCTCAAGGCCCTCCAGGTCTGCTAGGCTATGAGTACATGCTAAAGTGTGTGGTCCAGGCCCCCGAGCACCACAAATCTGGAGACAGTGGGGAGCACCAAGGGACACTTAGCCCAGTGGACTAGGGCCTGCCTCACTCTGATTAGGTGAGAGGGGCCCTTCTGAGTCCTTCAGGCCTGAGGACACGGGGACAGAAATCGAGTAGGAGAGCCCAGTAGCATGGAGGTTCAGTGCCACTGCTCTCCTGTGGCCTGTGTAGAAGTGGTGGTCTTGCCCTACTGCCTCGATGGGAGCCCCTTGCTCATGGTGCCTCTCTCAGCTCTGGGGGGGCTAGGCTCACCCAGGACAGCAGTCCCTGGGGCATTCCTCACTGGTGTGATCTGGAGGAAAGGCCAGGAACTCTATGGATGCCCTCCTCCCTCCACCTTCCCTGGAGGCCATTCCCAGAGAAAGTGATTTGCTCCTTGTGCGGGCATAGCTCTCCTCAGGGGCACCTGCATTCTTCGGAGCTGCTGAGTGGCCATGAGATGAGACTGCTACCTCCCACTGACTTCCACATTGTCAGGAAAGCCCCTTTCCAAGTTGGACATCTGGTCTCCTGAATGCTTCTCAGCCTTTCCATCGGATTTGGAAGGCAGAGGTGGAAGGAGAACTTCAGTCCTCTGGGGAGTGCCCTTAGCTGGGAAGTGTGGCAGGGGAGAGGGGAACCGCCTGGCATTCCTTTTGCACAGAGCCATGGGGCTAGGCCCCACCTGACCACGTAGAGCAGGACTCTTCCTGGGAAGAGGGACGGTTGCCACAGGCTTGCTCATAGATCGATCGAGGGAGAAGGATTTGCTGAGCTCTGTGGTGTTTGGGTAGCTGAGCAAGGCCACAGATTGGAGGCTCCTTCGCTGTGTGCTGGAACCTGTGCAGAACAAGCCAAAGGCTTGAGTTTGAGGCTTGACTCAGCCGTATGCTCACTGGATGACCTTAATAGCTGGCCCCACTTCCCTCATCAGTAAATGATGGTAACAGTGCCATTGGGGCTGTGGAAGTTAATGTATGTGGATGTGTCATGCGCATTATACACAAATGAAGCGCCTTCACCGTGTCTGGCATGTAATGTGTGGGGAGAAAATTGGTTGGCACAGACTCTTTGATTCTTATTAAAGTGGAGCACACACACAGACATACATCCCTCATACTCACCGAGTGATGAATAAAAATCTGACCTGCGTGACTGCCCCACGGCCGGGGCAGGAACCACACCCCCCTGGGTTTTCTCCACATTCTGGCAGAGTCCACAAACCTGAATTGTGTGCCTACCATGTGCCAATGGTTGTTCTCAGTTATGTTTTTCATCTAATCCAGTGCGGGGGCCACCTGGGGCCTGGTGTGTGTGGCGGCCAGGTCCCACCAGCCTGAACCAGGCCTTGGGTTCTTCCCCACTGGTAATGTTTATTCAGTTGATTTTTATTGAGCATCTTCTGTGTGTCAGACCCTGAGGAGTACTGGGATACGACTGTGCGCTGGACAGCCGGGCTTCCTGCCAGTCCACGGATTGTGGGGGAGGCAGGATTCAAGTTCATAAGTAATTAGTGAAACCATGACAGGGCCATGGAGGAGTCCAGGAAGTCAGGAGCGTGACGGGGGAGTGTCACCTCCTCAGAGGTCTGGGAGAGCATCCTGGAGTTTTGGTCCTTAGAGGAGGTCCCTCCCAGGGAGAGAGTTGACCAATCTCTCCAACCAGGGGCTGCTTTTCCATCCCAGACAAGTACAGAACAAGCAAGAAGAAGACAGTGCGAGCCAGAAAAATCCTGCCGGGGTTTCTGCTCTCACTTGTTTCTTGTCCGGGGTGCCTCACAGATCATAGCTGACGCTGTTCCCACACACACCCTGCTCCCCCATCACCATCATACTCCTTGAGGGCATAGCTTCCAGGAGGGGCCTTTAGAAAGAGCAGACACCCCTTCTCCATTCTTCCTGCAGCCCCAGCTAAGGCCCTGATCATATCTGGGAGTACTTGGTGACCTTCACATCTTACCTGAGTCTGATTTCTGGATTCAGCAGCATGAACTAGGGAGGAAAGACTCACTCTTCTTTCTCAGCACCAGCCATGCCATTCTTCAGAAACACTGGGGGCAGTTCGTGCTCATTTTGCAGTTTGGTACTTTGGAGGGGGCAGTGTGGAGGGGCGGGAGGGAGTGGCCAGAGAGTTTGATGGACTTAAATCACTGAGGCTGTTAATCCAAAGTTACATGGGTATGAAAGGAAAGGTGCGCTCAAGGGAATGGCCGCGGTGCAGAACAGGTCCTTGCTGAGGGTCAGGCACCGCGGGGCTGGCAAAGGGGTATCTACTGTGTTACCAGCATCACTACCTGGATGGGACAGGTAGGGGTGAAAGTGCCGCCTCAGCTGCCTGCTGGATGTGCAGTTTCTCAACCTCTTTGAGCCTTAGTCTCTTCCTTTTTGTGAACTGGAACTAGCAATGGCTCTTGCAAGGGGGTTCAATGAGATCACACAGCACAGAGCCTGGCCTAGTCTCTGGCCTCTGGAAGGTACTCATATATGTGAGTCCCTTTCCTGTCATTTCCTTCTCGCTCCTCACAGTGCTGGACGGAGACCAAAGTCCCCCTTCAGGAGGCGGGAAGACCCCGAGCCTCTCTGGGGGCACAGCTGGAATGACTGTCTGAGACCACTGCAGACTGGGGACAATGTCAGAGCCAGGCCGTTTCCGGGACAGTGGGGAGGCAGTGCTGGGGGTCTCCTGGAAGAGCCAGCCAGCAAGGCGACCTCAAGGAGGGATAGGAGGCTGAGTCTCTTAAACAGGGAGCTGGGGAGAAGAGGAGGTTAGGAGGAAGGGAGAAAGGATGGAAGTGGGGAGGGATGAAGGAAGGAGGGAGGGAGGAAATGAACATCTGTGAAGTGTCTACTATGTGCTTGACATTGAGCTAGTACTTTAGCACCCATTATTTGATTTTATACATTTAAAAGCATAGTATCTTAGAGTCATGAAATCTCAGAACTAGATAGGACATGTATTACAACCTCTGAGATATATATATATATATATATATATATATATATATATATATATATATATTGAAGCTCAGAGAGGGGCAGAAACTTGCTTAAGGTCATGCAGGAAATCAGTGTGGAGCTGGACTGGAAACTGCCTGGCCAAGCCGTTGGGGCAGAGCAGAAAGAGCGTAGATCTGGAATCAGAAAGACTAAGTCTGACCACAGATACATTTATAGGAACTTTCTTTCTGAGCCTGTTCTCTTAGCTGTAAGATGGAATAGTCATTCTCAGTTCTAGTGGCAGCCATGACAATGAAATGAGATAATTTGTGTAAAGGGCCTGGTGTGGCATCAGGAGCTCTGTGGGCTCAGGTCCTTTCCCCTTCCAGCTCTGCCCCCGCTTAGCTCATGGCTCTTGTCACACCCCACCCCCAGAGCCCGCCAAAGAGCCCTGAGCTGGCCCACCTTGTGCCCCCAGAAGGCCTGGGGCACCCATTCATTCTTTCACTCAGTTGGCCTTCAAGTCTTAATCGGTAGCTCAGGTGTGTGCCAGGCATTGTCTTGTTCCCGGGATAGGGATAGAAAGGTGAGCAAAAACAGATGTAACCTCTACCCTGAAAGATTTCACAGTTGGATGGAGCAGAGAGGCATTATTTTTTAAAAACTCATACAAAGAAATACGAGCATGCAGAGTGCTGACGGGAAGCACCTGAAGCTATGAGAGCATTAGCAGGAAGATTTTATTTTGAGAAAACGGGGAAGTCTCTGAGAAAGTGATATTTGCACTGAGACCTACAGGGAGAGTAGGACATAAGCGAGGAGAGCCAGAAGGGAAGGGTATTCCAGCGGGGGGGGGGGGGGGGGGGGGGGGGTAGGGGGGGCGGGAGAGCTGGAGGGGAGTGGGGAGGGTGTGGAACAGTAGGTATGAAGGCCCTGGGAGAGAGGAAGGGGTTGATAGATGGCAAGGGGGCTGGGGCAGAGTGACAGGGGTAGTGTGATCACAGAGGGGCAGCTTAGAAAAGCTTGGACACTGTACCTTCGGGAGAGGTGGGAGAGCCTGTGTGAGATTTTGAGATGGAGACCAGGCTAATGTCTGGCTAGAGGCCTGATGTCACCAAGCTTCAGTCTTCTGCCCCAGATGAAGGCAATAATAAAAATCATAACTAGATTGCGGGTCCATGGTGGAGAGAGGGAAGTAAACTGAACAAATGAAAAAGGAACTTTGCCTTCATCCTATAAGTGAACAGTGTCGAATTCTTTCATGTGAAAGCGTTAATGATTTGAATTTATAATGGAATAAAAGCCAAAGTCCTTACATGGGTGAACCTGCACCTCCTAGTTCAACTCCTGTCACCATCTTTCCTCTCTGTGCTAACTGGAACACCTCAGGGCCTTTGCACTTGCTGTCCCCTCTGTCTGGAGCACTTTCCCTAGGTACCTGCCTGGCCGGCTCCCTCGGTTTTTCTAGATATCCTCTCGATGTCACCCTCACAGTGAGGCCTTCCCTGAAGGCCCTATCAGAAATGAAATCCCCTTGCTCCCATCCTTGGCTCTCCCTGGTCCCCTTTATTTTTCTCCAATAATGATCAGATGTTGTCTCTTTTTTTTTCCTGGTACTGCACTCCAACACAATGCTTGCACAAAGTAAGAGCCCAGCTAATGTGTGTGGAGAGCTGCTTGTGAAATGATTTGGTAGGGTCATTCAGAGATGCTTTTTTTTTTTTTTTTTTTTTAATCCTCTGAAGCTGACTCATTGAATGTTGGAATTGGAAGGAACCAACTGGTCTTCAAATAACCTTCTCATTTAACATCTGAGTAAACAGAGGCCCAGAGGGTCAAGGGGCTTTGGAAGATCACATAGCACAGAGCCAGGATGAGAACTGAGGCCTCTGGGGTTCACTACAGAACTCTGGCTACAAAGGTTTTTTGGGGGGGTTGCTTTGTGGGTTCTAACTTCCTGGGAGTTGGAGGGTGGGGGTTACAGTTGGGTAGGGGGGATGGCCTCAGGGCTCTGGCTTCCTTGAATTCTGCTCGTGGGGCCACATGGCCTGAGGAGCTGTAATTTCATTCCAAGATCTCTGTTACTGCTCAGCTCCTGAGAGACGTTTTGGGGCTGTCTTTCGGGATGTTGGTAAAGGTGGCAGGTGTTCACCAACAGGCAGACATGCATGTCTCCCAGCACTCAGAAGTGAAGTGAATGAGCTGTCAGTCTCTTTCAAGGTCAGCCCACAGGAAATGATTATGAAGCTCATATTTCGGGTCTAATGTGGGGACTAATGCAAGGAAGTGTCAGTTTCTGGTCCTGCCACTGTAGCCTCCTCCTGGGCCACCTCTCCCCAATGGAGGGTGAGCTGTGCTCATGGGACATTGACTCTTTTTTAAATTAAATTTTACATGAACTTTTTAATGTTCAAATGAAACTAAGATGATAAAATCATTTCAAAGACATTCTAATTCACAAAACGAGGCCATTTTCTTCAGATCAACTATTTCCCTGGATTAGCCACACTACAATTGACCTTAATGAGCTGGGGCATCAGCAGATTTCATTCACTCAATGAATGGAGTGTTCATTAAGTGTGGGCAGGGAATGGTTTCATCCAGAGCAGAGAGCATGAATGGGCTATTACTCTGAGCTGAATGTGTCTGTTTCCTGTGGGGCTTTCCTCTGTTGCCTGTAGATCTTCCATTTGCTCAAATATATTTTAATGTACTTAGCACCCACTGTGTGTTGGCCACCATGGAGGGAGACAAAAGAGGCTACGATTTGGCCTCTACGTGAAGGAGCTTACAGTTAGAGTGAAAGTTAAATGATTTTCGAGGAGTTACATAACAATAAGTGAGAGAGTTTTATCATAAGAGATGTTAGAGGACACAGAGGATTCATTACCAGATGAGGCACTAATGAGAGTGAGGCTTTCAGAGGAAGGAGAGATCAAGGGGGCTGGAGGGATCAGGAGAGACTTCATGGAAGGAGTGGGTGGTGTGCCAAACCCTTGACACATGACCTTACAGCAGGCTTGGAATGTGGGTTTGACCAGCCCCATTTTTATATAAGGCAAAGGCCCAGGCCACGAAGTTGGTGAGACTGGATCAGGACCCATACTCACCTGCATTTGAACTTTTTCTTTTAGAAATCCTGTCTTGCATCAGCCACGCCATGTTGGATAGGATTGAATAGGCAGAGAGAGGGGAACCCTAAACAAGGGCATGTGTGTAGAAAGATGATGAGCAAAGACCCTACTTTGTGGCAGGGCTTCAAGCCAAGCAGCCTGGAAGGGGGAAAGCCAGCCTGGCCCAGGGGAGAGGAGCCCACAGTTCTGGGCTCCTTATGGGGTAGGGACCTGAGTCTCTGGAACTTTGCACGTGTTGATGTGTTCCCTGTTCTCCCCTTGGGACCTCTCTTCCCCACACTCAGGAATCCGAACTAAGATTGCTTTTCCTGGCCTTGAGTTGGGTGCTGGCTCAGCTGGATTCTTCCAAGAAGATCTAATAATCCCTAGCATGATAACAACAACATATATTATGACTAGAGGCCCGGTGCACAAAAATTTGTGCACCCAGGGGGGAAGGTCCCGCAGCCCGGCCTGTGCCCTCTCGCAGTCTGGGACCCCTCGGGGGATGACCACCTGCTGGCTTACGCCCGCTCCCTGGGGGATTGGGCCTAAGCTGGCAGTCAGAAATCCCTCTGGCAGCCCGGCAGCCCTCGGGGGATGTCCACTTGCCAGCGGGGAGCAGGCCTAAGCTACAGTCGGACATCCTTAGTGCTGCTGAGGAGGTGGAGAGGCTCCCACCACCACCGCTGTACTGGCAGCCATCAGCCTGGGTTGTGGCTGAGCAGTGCTCCCCCTGTGGGAGCACACTGACCACCAGGGTGCAGCTCCTGCATTGAGCATCTGCCCCCTAGTGGTCAGTGTGTGTCATAGTGACCAGTTATTCCCAGTCGTTCTGCTGTTAGGGTCAATTTGCATATTACCCTTTTATTATATAGGAGTGCCTGGCGAGCCTGGGTGAGGGGCTGATGGCTGTTTGCAGGCTGGCCACAGCCCCTTCAGAGTGGGGTTCCCCCCTGGGGTGCCTGGCCAGCCTGGGTGAGGGGCTGATGGCTGTTTGCAGGCTTGCCACAGCCCCCAGCCACCCAAGCTCCCAGTGGAGGCTGGCTGGAAGCAGGTATCTGGGATTTATTTGTCTTCTATAATTAAAAGTTTGTTGCCATGAGCGGAGGCCACAGCCGGCTCAGGGCAGGTGGGAAGCTTGGCTTCCTCCATCGCCTGGGCAACCAAGCCTCCTACTTGCTCCAGCTCCCTGGCTGCCGGCCACCATCTTGGTTGGGTTAATTTGCATATAGTCACTCGGATTGGCTGATGGGCGTGGCTTGGACATAGTGAAGGTACGGTCAATTAGCATCTGGAGTTTGTTCAGTGTCCTCCGTGCCCAGTGGCCCTGAGACTTAGTTGACTAGAGGCTGTTGCAAAGCTCATGTGCATTCATAGCTATTGAATTCAGGTTGAAAGAAATCTATTGTTTTTTCTTTAATTAGGCTATCTGGTTCAATTTAGCTTTACATGGGAAATTAAATAATTGCACCCTATCTTTCTACTGTCCTTTTATAGTGTGCTAAAATATATACAATAAAATTTGCCATTGTAACCATCTTTAAGTGTACAATTCAGTGGCATTAATTACATTCACAATGTTGTGCAAACAGCACCATATCTATTTCCAATACTTTTTTTTATCACTCTAATGGAAACTCTGTACTCATTAAGCAATAACTCCCAATTCTGCCCTCACTTCAGCTCCTAGTAATCTCTAATCTATTTTCTGTGTCTATGAATTTGCTTCTTCTACATATTTCATAAAAGTGGAATTGTAATGTACTTGCCTTTTTGTGTCTGGCTATTTCACTTAGCATGTTTTCAAGGTTTATCTGTGTTGTAGCATATCTAAGAATTTCCTTTGTATGGCTGAATAATATTCCATTGTATGTATATACCACATTTTGTTTATCCATTCATCTGTTGATGGACACTTGGGTTGCTTCTGCTTTTGAGCAATCATGAATAATGCTACCGTGAACATTGGTGTACAAATATCTGTTTGAGTCCCAATTTTCAGTTCTTTTGGGTATATTCCTAGGAGCAGAATTGCTGGGTCATATGTAATTCTATGTTTACATTTTTTAAAATATATATTTTATTGATTTTTTACAGAGAGGAAGGAAGAGGGATAGAGAGTTAGAAATATCGATGAGAGAGAAACATCGATCAGCCGCTTCCTGCACACCTCCTATTGGGGATGTGCCCGCAACCAAGGTACATGCCCTTGACCGGAATCGAACCTGGGACCTTTCAGTCCATAGGCCGACGCTTCATCCACTGAGCCAAACCGGTTAGGGCTATGTTTACATTTTTGAGAAACTGCCAAAGTATTTTCCATCATGGCTGCACCATTTTACATTCACATCAGCAAAGCACAAAGGTTCCGATTTCTCCATCTCTTTGCCAGTACTTGCTATTTTCTGTTTTTCTTTTTAAATTATAGCCATTCTTCTAAGTGTGGAGTAGTATCTTATTGTGGTTTTGATTTGCATTTCCCTGATGACTAATAATGTTGAGCATCTTTTCATGTGCTCATTGGCCATTGTATATTGTCTATGGATACCTATCTATTCAAGTGCTTTGCCCATTTTAAAATTGAGTCATTTGTCTTTTTGTTGTTGATTTGTAGGTGTTCTGCACATGTTCTAGATATTAAACTCTTATCAGATACATGATATACAAATATTTTCTACCATTCTGTAGATTGTCTCTTTACTTTCTTGATAATGTCTTTGGATAAACAAAAGTTTTTTAATTTTAATGAATTTCAATTTATGTAGTTTTCTTTTATGCTTATAGTTTTGGTGACAGTGATCATTGCCAAATCCAAGGTCATGAAGATTTATCCCTATTTTTTTTGAAGTTTTATTGTTTTAGTTCTTATACACGGATTGTTGATCCATTTTGAATTAATTTTTGTGTATGGTCTGAGGTAGGGGTCTAGCTTCTTGCTTTGCACATGGAAATCCAATTGTCCGGAGCCATTTGATAGGGATTGCCTTGAATCTGTAGGTTGCTTTAAGTGGTATTGACATCTTAAGTCTTCCTATTCATGAACATGGAATGTGTTTCCATTTACTTAGGTCTTCTTTAATTTTTTTCAGCAATGTTTTTTAATTCTTAGTGCACAAGTCTTTCACCTTCTTAGTTACACATATTCCTAGATATTTTATTCTTTTAGATGCTGTTGTAAATGGAATTGCTTTTAAGTTTCCTTTTCAGATTGCGCATTGCTAGTGTATAGAAACACAACTGATTTTTCCATATGATTTTGTATCCTACAATTTTGTGGAATTTGTTTATTAGTTCTATTTGTTTTCTTGTCTAAGGGATTTTCTATCTATATAGCATCATGTCATCTACAAATAAAAATTCTGTTACTTTTTCCTTTCCAATTTGAATGTCTTTTATTTCTTTTTCTTGCCTAATTTCACTGGCTGGAGCTTCTAGTAAATGTTGAATAGCAGTGGTGAAAGTGGGCATCTTGTCTTATCCTGATCTTAGGGAGAAAGCTTTCAGTTTTTTAACATTGAGTATGATGTTTGTGGGGAGCCAGTATAGGGTTAAACCTTGGACTGACCTGTTGGCAAAGTCACAAACAAGTCCCAGCTTGGAGGGCACAGTCCTCTTAAGCATAATTAGGCTTGACCTTATGATGCTCCCTAGATCTTACCTGGGAAGCTAATGGGCTGAGGGAAGTGCAACAAGAACAAAAACAAGTGAAACTCACAAGAACAGTGTAACTTTGGTAACCACTACCTTGTTGACCTCTGACTATAAAAATAAAGGTGTTCAGTTTGCCTTGGGATCTTTCTCTGTGGCCTCAGCCAGGCACAGGAAGATCCACGGAGACTAGAGAGAGCTAGAGAGTTCTGAACACTGTCTCCGTGTAAAACATTCTTCGCCGACTCTGTCCATACCTTTGGGAACCCCTGGGCCGCTGGGGCTGGACCCTGGCAGATGTTAGCTTTCCCTTTTGATAATGGGCCACTCCTAGGGTCTTGGGTCAGGTGGGGATGGGGGAACCATCTGCTTTATTACTGAACAAGAGTAATCAAGGAGAATTGCTTAGTTTTTTTTTGGATTGATATAACAAATTATTACAGACTACATAACTTATAAACAACATACATTTATTTCTCACAGTTCTGGAGGCTGGGAAGTCCAAGATCAAGGCACTGTCAGCTTCAGTGTGTCTGTTGAGGGACCATTTATTGCTTTGTAGACAGTTGACTACGTGCTGTAACCTCACTCTCTGGTACTTCTCTTATAAGGGCACTAATCCCATTCATGAGGGCTCCACCGTCATGACTAATTATCCCCCAAAGGCCCTATTTCCAAAGACCATCGCATTGGGGATTAGGATTTCAACATACGGATCTTGGGGACACACAAAGTTTATAGCAGAGAATCATATTTGGAGCCTTGTGCAGAGAAAATATCCACTAATTAGAAAATATCAATTTCATGGCAGCACTAATCACACTGTTAAAATGTCAGTTGAACTAAAACACAAACATTTGTTAAGTTCCTACTATGTTGGAGGCACTTTTATTGCCTCATTTGATCCTACAACAGCCCTTGGAGACAGGCTTTTATTATCACCACTCCCATTAAGAGGTGAGGAAATGAAGGTGAGTGTGTGAGGCGGTGTGTGCAGCTGGTAGGTATTCAAAGGAAGTGAGGTGTATGTGGTAAGTTTCCTGATCTGTAAGTTGAGTTCTTGTTTTCTGTCCAGTGTCAAGGGGGGGCGGGGAGAGTGAGAACTGCTTTTCTTTGTGGGGTGCATCAGCACCTCACTGGGGGTGGACGGGGTAGAAAGGCTTTCGCAAGACACTGCCATCCCGCAGACTGTCCTGATAGATCACTCACTCAGGGGTGTCCCGTCCCCAGGAGGACTCATTGCTACAAGGATCCATCACAACTGACAAGAGTTTGCTGCAACCTGCAGGCGTGTGCAGCGGGGAAAAGGAGGAGGGCCACTGCAAACGACAGCATAATCTTTCCTTCATGATGCTGGTGGTGCCAGATCAGTGAGGAGTCTTGCGGAGTGGATCCATCAGGAGGTTCCAAGCGGGAACCCTTTCTGAGGATTGGGACCAAATTCTCCGCAGCTCACGGAGAAGTGCTGAGCCAGGCCACTGTCCGACCCCAAATCCCTGTCCTGTTAACTCTGTAGTAATCAACACTCTTAGCGAGGTTCGTTTTATCAAGTAACTGCAGCCACAGGTTCCTGGATAATTCATAGCCAATGTTTCGTTTCTGCCTCAGATTTCTGGGTCACTGGAGCTCTGTCGGATCCTATTCTGGACCAGGTTATGTGACTCGACCGGCTAGCCTCTAAGTCGGCTACAGAAGTGTGGGCGTGAGCCCGGAATAATAGAGTCCTGGCTGGAGGGAGCGGCACGGTAGTCTGTAGGAAAGTCCTCAGATTCCTGAGTGCTGATCCTGGGTGCTAATCTTCATCTTGGATGAGACACAGCAGAAGTTATGTTGATCAGAGACTCTTGCACAGAAAAGTCCCAGTCAGTTCAGGGCAAGGGAGGGCTGCCCTTTGCTCTCTTGGTTTCTTAGATTGAAGTTCCTCTTTCTTTTGGCTTCATTTTCTGCATTTTAGCCGGGAAGAGGGGCAAGGGTACATTTAGATTCCTGTTTCTTCTATCCTGCTCGGAACAGGATTTGCCGAGTTCCCTGTCAGTGCTGGCCACGCCAATGCCCCGATTAGGTTTCTAGTGCACGTTAGAATCACCAGTTCATGAAGACTTCCCTGGGTGACAGATGGCCATGGGGAAAAACTCACCAAGAGGCATGTCTGTTGAAGTTCACAAAGCCAGGGGCGGAGGGGTACCCCTGTCTCTTATTCCCTGACATTTAACAGGTCTTCATTGTCCCAAGTCGGTTTGGCAAATGAATGTGTAACAATTCAGATATTGAGATCTGTCTTCAAAGAATTCAAAATCTGCTTCGAACTCTGTTCTTCCCTTATTTCTTTGCTGCTCTGTGCTACTCCCTGCCCCATTCTCCAACCTGCTCCTGTTAACTCTTATATTTCCTATCTTGCAGGCTTAAACCCTCAAAGCCCACCTCTCCTTTCCCTTTCCTCCACTCTCTGGTCTAGAGAAACCCATACACCCCAGTTTGCCCCAGACAGTCCTGTTTGTCTTATCCCAGTGTAATTGTAATGACTCCCTTTTCACTCTTAAAAGTGTCCAGGTTAGGGCAATAAATAAGTGATCAGCCAGTCTATAACCTTTCAGAGGCCAAGGCTGTCCTCCCATCCTTCTCTGTGCCTGGCATGTCACTACATTCTCACTACCATCCCCTCCAATCCCCCCCAGGTCAGACACTGTCACCTCCTGCCTGGACTATGGCAATTGCCTCCTCTCTGGTTTTCTCACTTCCTGTGCCTCTCACTCCCAATCCAGTCTGCAAACCATTGCCTGATTAATTCTCTCAAAACACGGTGCTCTGGACCTGGCCAGGTGGCTCAGTAGGTTAGAGTGTGATCCCCATATGCCAAGGTTGTGGGTTCAATCCCCAGTAAAGGCACATAAAAGAAACAACCAATGGACCTAGCTGGTTTGGCTCAGTGGATAGAGCATTGGCCCGCAGACTGAAGGGTCCTGGGTTCAATTTCTGTCAAGGGCATGTACCTCGGTTGTAGGCTCGATTCCTGGTTCCAGTCGGGGAACATGCGGGAGGCAACCAATAAATGTGTCTCCTTCACATCAATGTTTTGCTTTTTCTCTTTCCCTCTCCCTTCTACTCTCTCTAAAAATCAATGGAAAAGATCATTGGGTGAGTATCAACAACAACAAAAAGAAGGAACCAATAAATGCATAAATAAGTGGAACAACAAGTCGATGTTTCTCTCTCTCTCTCTCAAAAAAAAAAAAAAAAAAAATTAAAACAAAAACACAGTACAAAACAGGGGCCTGTGTGCTCACTTCAGTGGTTTCTTGCTTCTTCCAGGATGCAGTTCAAACATCTTGGTCTGGCACTTCAAGCCTTTTGCAGCCCAACCTCTGCTCTGCTTTGGTCTACAGTCCTCTCTGAGTTTCTCGGCATGAAGCTCATGTCCACTTTCATTGGGTGACACCCTGTCCCCTGCCCCTGCCCTTTGATGACCACCATTGCTCTTAAAGGTCCACTTCCCTGGACTCACACCCCAGCCATTCCTGCAGATGCAAATCTCATTGTGTGTCCTTCAGGTCAGTTCCCATCTCCTAAGCCCAGCGTCCTCCATCAGCCCATCCCTTAGCACTCTCTCCTCCTCTGACTCCTCGGCCTAGAGCAATTATTGGCTGCACAATTCATTTGGCATCTAATCATGTACTGCCTCATGACTTTTTATATATTGCTATCTTGGACTGGAGCTGAAAGTATTTGCTGAAATGTCACGCTTTCTTCTGATATGCCTTACTCCCCCATGAAATTACAGGTTCCCCAAGGACAGAGACCATGTCTTATCCTTATGGCACCAAATACCTATAGATATATAATAAATACTGACCCGAAAACCTCACTATGTATTCACTCCGGAATCCCAGAACTGGGAGGACTCTTACAATAATGTATTTCACACTTTTATTTTGTAGCTGAACCAAAACATAAAGACAAGAGAAATCAGAGACTTACTTGCTCCAGGGGACCTAGTGAATGTAAAGGGCAGATCTTGTCGTTGGAAATCCAGTGCACTTTCCCCATCACCAGTCCACCCTCGCATGTTGATTTTATTTTGTGAGTGGATTGCAGCCATTTTCAAGGTTGAGTAGGGGTTTAGATAGCAGAGGGGAAGAAGGCCAGCGAACCAGGAGCGGCATGGCCTCAGCAAAGCCTCGGGGATGAAGACTGGCTTGGTGTAATTTTGGGGGGACAGCAATTAGACCAAGATAGTTCCTATGTAAGAGTTGTGGGGGGAGGGATGGAACAGGGAGGACATTCAGTCGCATGATTTTGGATCATAAGATGTCTGTCACATTGAGCCACCTGCCAGCACCTTAGAGGAATGTTTCGTCTCTCCGCCTGCTGTTCAGAGTATTGTGTGTGTGTGTGTGTGTGGCGAGGGAGGGGGTTAGGGACAGCTCAGGGGGCTTGAGGAGTACATGGAAAGTCCTGCTTGGAGGCAGCTGGGTCACATTTGTCTGGGCTGTAAAGAAATGTGACTTCGGTGGTATTGAAAGTGCCACCGGTAATGCTGTTATATATAGCTTTCAACTTTAATAAGGTGTTGCAAAAGCTATGAAAATACATATAACTAAAACCACATTTCACTGGAAGCTTGATCTCAAATCCCTTTCTACTGCTCCTGTGTGGTGCTCCGTGCTGTCAATAGAGCTATTAACACACAATGGAAAGTGGGTAATTGTGCATTATATGGCTTTTGTTTTCCGTTATGAAATACTGACATCCGAAAGCGAGCAGGATTGCCGGGTGGAGGCCACTGTGGAAGAGGCAGGAGAGGGAGGTTTGGGCCTGAGGTCAGAGGGTGGGAGGCAGGAATCTGGCTGCTTCTCTCCCAGCCGGTCCCTTGAGTCTTGGTTTTTCTAGCCACAGACCTGGGGGAAATTCACCCCTCCCATGGCCTGAAGAGACTGAGAGGATAAGCAGGGTTAGCAGAGGACTCTCGAGCCCTGGCATGATATGCAAGGTGAAGGCAGGGGCTGCGGCTATAGAATGTGTCTGAAGGCAGCGTGGGGAGATGAGGGCAAATTCAAATGAAGTCAGGAAACAGGCGCTGGGGTTGTTTCCCGGGGAAGCTGGGCCAGTGTCCATGCCCGCACGCTGCTGGCGAGGATTCTTAAGTGATGTCCTGATGCCAGGAGCCTGGCAGGAGCTGGGCCTGGAGAAGGTGGAGCCTTGCAAAGGTGCCCTCTGCCCCGGGCACCCCTGTCCACACGCACCAACAGCCACAAAATAATCACAGCTGGTTTTTATTGGGCGCTAGGGGCAGGGGCTCGCATGCCTTTTCTTAGTTCTTACAACAGCCCCACTGCATGGATGGAACTGAGGCCAAGCTGGAGAACTCTGTCATCCTGCCCCATCTCCAACCCTCCCTGGTTCCTAGGCCCCCCCGGGGAGGGAGGGCCCCTGGGAAGAAGGCAGAGGAAGCCCCGGCTTTCTTATTTGTTTGGGGGCATCAGCCGTGGCCGGCAGGGACCGTAGTTGTGGGGCTGGCAGTGGCCTGTGGGTTGTTTCTTCGAGGGGACGATTGCCCCGAAGCCCTCTGATGGCCGCCCCTTGTCCACACAGGTGACTCCGTGCTGCGGCAGGACCTGCAGGGAACTCTGGGCTGTGCGGCATTGCAGGGTCCTCTGGGTTTGAGGGACGGCCTGTCTCTCCAGATAGATTACATTTGGTTTGCTCAGAAGGCATTTATGGCTTTATAAAGCTCTTAAATTGGCTCTTTTCCCCCCTTCAAAACATTTCTCCAAGCTTACAAGGCCAGTTTTAGAATAGCAATTACCAGCTCCAATATCCCCCAGCAAACTCACGCTGTGCTGTTGTGTATAAACTGCCTGGGACACTTGTAATGCTGCCACACGGCATCTCTGCGCGGCGGAAAGCCCCTGTCTGCGCCGAGGCCCTTTCTCAGCTCTAATTTATGGGCCACATAAAACTCTGTGAAGTTGCCCTGCATCTTTCTGAGGCAAAGTTGAGGTTTTTTACTGTTTCAAGCTGCTAATTTTTACCATTTAGAGCCAGCCTTCTGCCCGTGCCAGTGTGCATGTGTGCATACAAGTTGGCCACTTTAATTTATGTGCCTCTTTCTCTCTGTAATGCTCATAACTCACAAATGTGCGCATAATGTACAGCCAGCTCTTCCTTATTACAAGAGGCTTGGCTGCTTTGTCCTGTGCCTGCAATAACCCGGACCCCTCCCTGCCTCACCAGGAGCAAGCTCTGGTGCAGAGACAGGCACTGGCCTGGGAGCAGGAATGCACCCAGCAAGCCTGGCCCCGTGTTCTTTCCTGTGGGGTGCACAGAGTGGGGAGTTCAGAGCAGGGGACTGGGATTTAGGATCGAAATGAAGCACGTTCCAGATGTGCTGTGCTGGGGAAGCCTGTGACCTTTCTAAGCCTCAGTTTCCTCATTTGCAGGATGGGGGGAGGGTCAAAAATTTCTCACTGGGGTGTTGTGAGCGTGGAGTGTGCTAATGACTCCGCAGGCCCCTCATAAGCCGAGGCAATATCCGAGGGCTGGATGCTACTAGCTATTCTAAGCTCTCAACTGCTGGCTGGGCTGAGGAGGGAGCACAGAGCAGTGTGATGCCTCAGAGCTTCCCAGAGCTAATGCAGAGGCCTCCGGACCAGCCTCCAGGCTGCAGGAGGCCCCAGCAGACAGCTCTGCACGCTCAGCTCCCCCTTTCCCACCAGGGTCTCTGGTCCTTTGATAAGAGCCGCTGGGCACCCACCCCAGGCAGCTCCCACTCCCGACCTTCCTCAGAAGCAGTAACCCTCTCCTGGTCTTTGCGATGTTTCATCTGGAAACAACACAGGCGGGATTTCCCAGCGTCCCCTGGGAAGACTGGTGTTCAGTAGTTGTGGGCATCCAGAGGCGGGGAGGTTTGTGGTCCCCAGTCCTGTGTCCCCACAGGAGGGTCCTCACTGCACAGCAGGGGAACTGGGGCTCTTGCCCCCCCATTCTCCCCTGCCCCAAGGTTGGGATTACACTGGCTGACAAAGAGGGATGTTCAGTCCTTCCTTGGGGTTTGGTGGGTCCCCCAATCAGAGGACCCCCAATCCTACTCTTCCTTCAGTGTCCCTTGAGGCCTCTTTCCTGCTTCTAACTGCTTTGCTGGAGAGCTCCCACTTGGGTATTTTGCCACTAATGCAAACTCCACGCATTTAAAACAGGCTAATTCAACACCTATTTAGTGAAGGGAAAGATGCTGTAGCCTATTGAGCATCTACTATATGCCAGGCAGAGGAATCCCAACCGGGGGAGGAAGGGAGAATGGGGGGGGGGGGGCGCGGGGGGGGCAGGGCAAGAGGCCGAGTTCCCGGCTCCAAGCGAAGGCTCTGGGGCAAGAGTAGGGGTGAGCTGGAGTCACCAGGGGCCCTGGGCAGCTGTAAAGTTGGGGTCAGTGAGGGGAGCTGGGCTGTCTGGTAGCAGCTGTCTTTGCACAGAGCTGGCGGGACCCCTGGAAAGAGGTCTGGTGGTCGCTCCTGCTCCCTGCTGCCCTGTGCACAGATGCCTCTCTGGGCTGCACCACAGCCACGCTGGCAGATTGGAGGCCCTGGGGAACCTGGCCGTTACCTGCCTACAAACTGCATTGGCCTTGCAGGACCCATGGAGCATCCGGGGAAGCAGTGATTCTTTGTTTAGGTCTCAGAGGCGGGCCCTGTACTGGAGAGGTGCCTGGGGAGACTGAGAGCCCGTCTGTGTCTGCCAGGCCCGCTCTAGGGCCGAGGCCTGGATGTCCATCTTCCCCGGCTCACGGGGCTCTCAAGTCTACTGGCCGGAGAGGAGTTGAGTGGAGAGAGGAGCTGTGTGAGGGCCAGGAGTGGATCCTCATTGGAGATTAGATGTCCCACCATGGCTGCTAGGGCAGAGTTAAAAGAATTTGGGCTCTGGAATCCTATTTGCTCCCAGCAGCTTTTTTGATAGGCAGGGAGGTGGAGCTGGGGACACTAACACTCCCATCACCAGCCTTTCAGCCTTGGATCCCTCTTTGTTTGGCAGCACCTGAGGGGTAAGAAGGGTGGGGCTGTGGGATGGAAGCTTTTTCTCCCTTTACAACCTGCTTTTGGGTTCTTCAGTACACTCGTTCCTGTCTGTAGCAGCCTGGTGCTTTGAGTGGCGAGGTGAATTTTACTTGAGTACATGAATTTGGGGGAGTCTTTTCACTGTGGAGCAATTCACCAAGGCAGGTTCATTTTTCTCTTCCTTTGAGTCTCAGGTGACCTTCAGTCCTAACCCTGTAGATGGGCCCATGGGTTCCTTCCTCACTGCCACCAACTCCTCCCTCCCCTTTTGTTCTTTTCTGTTTCTTTACAGAACCTCTTCCCTCTTTCTCCTCCTCCCTCTGCTTTCCTTTCTTTCTCCTTCTCCGTTGTGCTTGTCAGAGTCCCCGCCCTGGGCCTGGAGGCCTTCTGCCCACCCCAGGTGGCACCTGACTGCACTTCTGCTCAACTGACCAGCCCGGCTCCTCTGGCCTTCATAACGCTTCTTGCTACTCTTACGGTCTAGACAAGACAGAAGTAACGTCCACCCACAGAGGGAGCCCGGGGCTGTGAACCAGACTGCCTGGGGTACATCCCAATCCCAGCACTGAGAGCTAGGGTGGGTGGCTCGACTCCTTCGTGCTCAATCTTTCTATCAACAAAGCAGGACACTGAGGCTTTTAGGACTGCATATGAGGAGTGCACTTTGTATAGCACTTCGTATCGCCATTCATTGCACATCAGACCCTGGATGCTGGCCTCCCATCGTAACTGAGGCAGGGCCAGAGGGCCCTAACCAAGGTATTTTGTCCTCCATTGTCACAGTCTTTAGTCACCAGAGGAAATAAAACAAAGGGATGAGCAGAAGGGTTGGAGGCAGGGGAGGGAACAGAAAGGACCAGACCACTCAGTCTCTCCCCTCAACGTAGCCTCCCCATCTGCCCCATCTCACTGACAGCAGCAACGTTCACCAAGGTGCTTTAGCTGAAAACCAGAGGTCATCCTTGACTTTGAACTTTCCCTCATATCCACATAGCCCAGTCCCATGTCCTGTCAATTTGAACTGTTACATAAGGTGAGTGTTAGCCCCGAACATGTCTCTCCACTCCCCATGCCTGGCCTACACCTGTCACTGCTTGCCTGGTCCACTGCAACACGTGCAGCTGGTTTTTGCTTGACCCCTTGCCCTCAGCTCTTCTCTCCATGGAAGCCATAGTCATATTTCATACCTTGAGGATCTTCAGTTGAGGCCATCAGTTTGCCGTCACATATTTATTGGTGTGATTTGGAGTTTAGTATCTGACTTGCTTGTTAGACATGTTCCAGGAGGTCAGGGTCATTGTCAGTGTCTGGGCTGGTCATCGTCGCATCCTCAGTGCAGTGCCCTGGATGAGTACCTGTTGAGCAAGTGAATGAATGGGTGCCCAGGTGGGCACTTGTTTTCCTGCTCCGTCTCCTACAGGGATGCGCACCCACCTGGGCGAGAAGTCTCTCTTTTGTTCACAGATGTCTCCGTAGAGCAGCGGTTCTCAACCTGTGGGTCGCTACCCCTTTGGCAGTCGAACGACCCTTTCACAAGCGTCGCCTAAGACCATCCTGCATATCAGATATTTACATGACGATTCATAACAGTAGCAACATTACTGTTATGAAGCAGCAACGAAAATAATTTTATGGTTGGGTCACAACATGAGGAACTGTATTTAAAGGGCCAGAAGGTTGAGAACCACTGCCCTAGAGTGTAGAACACTGGCTCACGCAGGGGCTTAGCAAAGCTGCACTTAGCAGATTAGAGTCTCTAAGGTAGAGGTTGTGGCTGGGCTCACTTATTCAGACCACTGGCCTAGACTCAGCTAGGGGTCACCTTCTCTGTGACCTACTCTCTTCCTCTCTCTTCACTGGCTTCCCAGGGCCTTGGTTTCCATGGAAGCTTTCTGAGCTGAGAACTTAGGTTGGGGTTAAGTCAAGATTGCTGCTTGATCATGCCCTTGCTACCCCCAAGGAAGAAGTGGGTCCTCTTTGCCATGTCCTTATTAGGTCTGGGAGATGGAGGGTGGGCTGCGGGCACATCCTTTGGTCCCACGAACTCTTGGGAGCTTCTTTGGAGCGCCACCCAGTGCAGCCCAAATCATTCCCAGACATTGCTTTCTTTCTTGAGAAGGTGAGGGTGCCATGTGACATTCCGTCTCGGTCCCTCTCGGAGCTAGTTTCCACTTGTGAGGACTGTGGCTCCTGTGTGGCTGCCACGCTGAAGCCCATCTGAGAGACTCACTGGGACAGGAGTATGACAGGTGGGGATGGCGACTCTTCATTCCACCCACCAGGCAAGTCCTGATTGAGCCACCTCCCTCTCTCCCTGGTTAGGGGCCCAGCTCACACTCCTCCAGCTCACTGCCTTGGAGGTTTATTTCCAGAGCCTTCTCTTGGGCCCTCCCGCTCCCTTATAGTTTCTCTCCCGCCTGGTAGGCTGTAGGCATTTCTCCCTGGGCCAGGCTGGCTTGGCTTGGCTCGGGGTGGGGAATTGTGTATTTGTGGGGCAGTGGGCTCAGCCAGGAGGCTGGGGGTCTCAAGCCGCCTTGTGGCTGCTCTGCGGGGTCTGGCGGAACCCCAGCCTCTGGCTGTGACATACAGCCCCCTTCATGAAACCAGACAGAATTAAGCCTTTTGTTTCCTGTTTGCTAGGCCGGCTTAAAGAAAACACAGAGGGTCCGTGCGGCTGGGGCTCCCAACAAGACGGCCTTTGTATTCATTTAATTAATCAGTTAGCTGAGGGGAAGGAGAAGAGGGAAGTTCATGTTATAAATACATGTTTTTCTTTGGCTTTTCCCCCGCAAAGACAGGGCCTGAATGGCATCCCCGGGAGAGCCCCCCATCTCACCCCAGACATGCTGGGGGCCAGGGGCCTGCCAGGCTGCAGCTGCAACGCCCCCCAACCCTACCCCCACAGCTCGAGAGTGTGGGCCCTGCTTTCTTTGGGGAAATGTTAGATGCTGACAGGAGGTGGGGCAGTGGCGGGGGCGGGGGGGCGGGTCACAGGCTCTGGACCCCATTCCCCCTCCTTGCATCTCCCTTCAAACCCTGCGCCCTCCGTGGACGAGGTAACTGCACTGCCACACGGAGAGATGTCTGTCCCCATCGCTGCTGGTGGCTCTGCAGGTGCATTTGGGAGCAAGTCCTCGCTTAAGTGCCAGGTGGTCTTCATGCTCCCTGCTTACCCCCCCTCCACAGGGAGGGACCCACTGGTACCCAAGTGCCCAGCAGACAAAGCTCTCAGCCATGCATTCCTGGGAACAGCAGAGCCCCTTCGTGCCCCTCGTCCCTCCCCTTCAGTTGCGCCTTCTGAAGCACAGGGGCAAAGGGAGTAGGGCTCTCAGGGCTCAGGGGAGGGGCTGTAGTTGGGGGCCTATAGTTGTGGGGACAGATACCCTCCACCCACTGCCATCTCCACAGAGCCAGCTGTTGTAAAGCTTCCTTTGAAGATACTACTTAAACTTTATTTTCTTTTTGGAGATGAGCAAATTCACTCACTGTTCTCTCACTGATTCCCCTCTGCCAGCTGCCAGGTTTTTAGTCTGAAAAACATTTCGTGAAGAGGTAGCATTGCAACCCCTTTGTATATGGCCCTTGCCATGGAGTGTCACTGTGTGAGTTTCCCGATGGCTCTTCGTCTCAAGTCCCAGCTGAGACATTCTGGTGTCTGGAGCCTATGATGCCAGCCTCCTGGACGCTGCCCAGAGAGTCTGCAGAGCCAGCCCACAGGTAGAGAGAGGGTCCAGGGCTGGGCCTCGTGTCTGCATCTACATATTTAACTTGTCTCATGGGGCATCAGGCCAGTACTCAGCTGGGTGCTGCCATCGCAGGTGGTGCCAGGCGCCTGCTTCCTACCCACCTCCCGACTTCAGTGGGGGCCCTTCAGTGAGGGATATGGCAGAGGCCGGAAAGCAGAGTGTGTAAAAAGTTCCATGGGGCCAGGCTGGTGTGGTTCAGTGGTTGAGCGTTGACCTGTGAACCTGGAGGACATGGTTCGATTCGCGGTCAGGGCACATGCCTGGGTTGTGGCCTCGATCGTGGGTGGGGGGCGTGCAGGAGGCAGCAATGAATGGTTCTCTTTCATTATTATTTTTTTAAAAATATATTTTATTGATTTTTTACAGAAAGGAAGGGAGAGAGATAGAGAGTTAGAAACATCAATGAGAGAGAAACATCGATCAGCTGCCTCCTGCACATCTCCTACTGGGGATGTGCCAGCAACCCAGGTACATGCCCTTGACCGGAATCGAACCTGGGACCCTTGAGTCCGCAGGCCAACGCTTTATCCACTGAGCCAAACCGGTTTCGGCCTCTTTCATTATTAACTAGAGGCCCAGTGCATGAATTAGTACATTAGGGGGTCCCTCAGCCAGCCTGTGCCCTCTTGCAGTCTGAGACCCCTCAGTGGACATCCCTCTCACAATCTAGGCCCCCTCACTCCTTAACCGCCCACCTGCTCGCTGCTCCTTACTGCTCAGCTCGCTGCTCCTAAGGAGGTGGCCACCGCCCCTGTGCTCACCAGCCGTGAGCCCGGCTTCTGGCTGAGCGATGCTCCCCCTGTGGGAGCACACTGGCTACCAGGGGGCAGCTCCTGCATTGAGTGTCTGCTCCCTGGTGGTCAGTGTGCATCATAGTGACCGGTAGTTCTGGTCGTTCTGCCATAGCGCTCGCTTAGGCTTTTATTATATAGATATTTCTATCTCTCCCTCTCCATTGCTCTCTGAAATCAATAAAAGTATATATATATATATATATATTTATTTACTTATTTATTTATTTATTTATTTTTTAAAAAATATATTTTATTGATTTTTTACAGAGAGGAAGGAATAGAGATAGAGAGTTAGAAACATTGATCAGCTGCCTCTTGCACATCCCCCACTGGGGATGCGCCCGCAACCAAGGTACATGCCCTTGACCGGAATTGAACCTGGGACCCTTGAGTCCGCAGGCCAACACTCTATCCACTGAGCCAAACTGGTTAGGGCGGGTTGAACTTTTTCTCAGCTCACCAGCAAAATGCCAGGAGTCTTGTGTGACCCGGTTCAGCAAACTATTCGGTGTAACTTACCGTGCAGCTGACGAGCCTGTGCCTTGTGTGTGCCTGTCCTCTGAAGCAATGAATAAACTCAAGACTCCAGAGCTCATGTCCTGTCTGGAGTAATCTGTCAGCCCCTTGCTTCCCTGCTTCATTTCCCCAGGCCAGTGCTTCACCTCCACCGTCTGCAGGAAAAGGACCACCCCCTTGAGTTCCTCTGCCCAGAGTGGGCCATAGGTTTAGGTAAAAAATCCTTGCTGCCCTTTGCTTGGGGCTCCTGGAGAGGTCAGACCCTCCAGAGTAAATCTCATTTCCAACATTGTTTAGTCATAGAGACAGTGGAGCTAGAAAGAATCCCACGATCAGCTGGCCCGAGTAGGAAGCCAGACCGATTTCCCTCCACAACAGGAAGTCTGGTTTGAGGCATGATGGTGGGTGGGGTCAGTGGGGTCTAGTTTTGGTCCCCAGGATGCAGCCAGGGTAGCTGGGAGTTGGATGCCCAGGGGATAGGGGCCACTAAAGTCGTGTTTCTCATAAGCTGACGTGTAAGTGAGTTGGCCTGGTCCTCTTGTTAAAATGCAGATTCTGAGTCAGTAGGTCTGAGTGGGACTCAGGTTCCCCACTGACTGGCTCCCAGGTGGTGTCGATGCAGCTGGTCTGAGGCCACACTGAGTAGCAAGAGGTGTGTGGTTTATCAGTGTGGTGCTTGCAAAGTACACGGTCGCTGGCCTGTGGCTGAAGCGGGTGCTTTGTTCCAGTCGTAGGTGACCAACTCATCTCGGTTTTCACAGGAATGCCCCAGTTTAGTCAATGAAAGTTCCCAGGATGGTTGACCGCTCAATGGCTGTTAGACCAGCTGAGGAAGAATTGATGCCCGACGGGCTTCCATGCCCAGCAGGCAAGGTGGCAGTTTCCTGACTGAGGGCAGAGTGATGTCTTGGGCTCTTATACTTTGTGACTCCTGTTTCGGAATCAAGAATTTTAATTCTACATTTGATTTCATCCAAATTTTTTTTAATTGCATAGCCAGCAGGTGACTCTTGCTGGGGGGAGGATGAGCAGAGACTGGGTTATGTCCCTCTGAGCCCCAACCATTTTGCTGCTCTGAGCAGCCCCTCCTTCCAAGCCAGGGTCTATCCCTCTTCTCTCATTGCATGCCCTGCCCCAACACAGGCTCTACAGCCTGACCTTAGCTTCCCCAGATTGCGTTAAACTAAATCCCCATACATTTATCAGGCACTTAGGATGTACAAGGCATTTCAGAAGACAAAAATGCAAGTGAAACCTAGCCCCTAACTTCCATCTTAAAGAAATCTATCCCCTCTAATGGGAGAGGTGATTTGTGAAAAGTAACAATACAAGAGTTAAATAATCATGAAGATTACAATGCAGGCGATGTCACAGGATGTCACAGAATTAATTAATTACTGAGTGAGTGGCACAGATGCTGTGTGCGGAGGGAGCTCCAGGAGGAAAGAAATGCTGTGCACTGGGCTGATCGGGAGCGACTGGGGCAGGGCCTTGGTGGCCGTGATGGAGGAAGCTGAGGACGGTGGAGAAAATACTACAGGCCACCTACTGTGTTCCAGGCACTGTAGGTTTTCTGCAGATACAGAGGCAAATGAGACATAACCCTGCACTTGAGCAGTCTACAATATAGGAGGAAACTCACAAAGAAAACTTCAAAGCTGGGGGCTGTGGGAGCACCACAGAGGGACACTCAGCTCAGGCTGATGGCTGTCGGGAGATGGGAAGGAACTGTTGCTTGTGGCATCTTAGCTGACTAGAGTAGAAAGTGGTCCAAAATGTGGCCCCATGTGGGCATGAAAGACTTAAGCAAAGTGGTGCTCCTGCCCAGAGGCAGGTGTGCAAGGTCCAGCATGCTGCGCATGTGCATAGAAGCAGTAGAAGATTTGGGGGTGTAAGGCGTGGTCTGGAGAATAACCAGAGGTCAGGGAGAGCCTCGTGCGCGCTCAAAGGAACATGTTTTCATACGGCCAAGGGGGGGCCCCTGAAGGGACAGAATGAAAATGTGGCTGAGAATAGGCTCTGGAGCCAGGTGTCCTGCTCTTGCATTTACCTATGTGCCCTTGGGGCCTCAATTTCCTAATCCATAAAATGGGATTAAACATAGTACCTCAGTGAACTGTTGTGAGCACTGAGTTAATCAGCATATTCTGAGTTAAAGAGCAATTCTAGAGCAAAGAGAGTGCTCAATAAATTATAGCATTGTCAGTAGTAAGGAATTTTAGGCTGGCAAGTGCCTGGGACAGATTTGAGCTTTAGGAAGGTCATATTGGAGGTGCTGCGAAGGCTGGACTACTATGGGTAAGACCGGAAGCAGGGAAGCCAGCTAGAAACCTAGTGCAATCCGCTAGGCAAGCTGTGCTGAGGGCTGAACAGAGGCAGCGAGCCGTGGATAGAGCCAGGTTGGGAAGGGCCAGGTTGGAGAATTTAGAGAGGGTAAGGGAAAGGAAAGCTCCATGGAGAAGAGGGCATGTGACTGGGCTTGAAGGAAGACTAGGGTTCAAATAGGCAGAGGTGGAAGACAGGCATTCCGACAAATAAATGGGACACACAAAGGCACCCGGTCACCCAAGTATGGGGCATAGTTAGGGAAGGAGAAATACTCGAATTTACATGGAGTGTAGGACTGGCGCAGAGGGTGACTGTAAATTGGGACTGAAAGTTAGGTTGGAGCGATGATGCGAAGGCTTCCGTGCCAGGCTTAGGAATGCGCACTTTATTTGAGAGGCCCCAGGAGCCAGTGCAGGCTTTGGACATAAAGGACAAGAGAACACTTTGCCTTATAGAAAGGTCTTGCTGACACTAATGTGTAGGTGGAACAGTGCAGAGAGCAGTGAGTTAGGAGGTGACTGATGGTCCGAGAATAAAAAGTAATAAAGGCAGTAACAAGCGTGTTTGTGGGGAGAGGGGAAAGAGAATGGGGAGATGTACATGGGAGTTGGCCCCGTTAGGACTTAAACTGTGCCCTATGGGAATGTGTTGGCCTGGGTTAGTGAGGGGGTGAAGTGAAAGTTGGTGGGGGTGGGGGGAGGTTGGGAGAAATGAACAGAATTCCAAGATTTCTCCAGTGTGGATAGATGACCAGAAGGGAGCTGGTGCTGTAACAGAAACAGTGAAGACAAGCTTGCTCCACACCTAGCACAGCTGTGGCTCGTGGTCCCAAGAAGCATCTGAGGTGTGTAGTGGCTCCAGAGCGTTGGGTGTTGGATACACTGACGGTGTGTTTGCTTCTCGGCCATCTACCGGTCCCCACAAGCTGAGAGAATGTCTCCCTCTCATCATTTTCTATGGAACAGACTTAATTATGCCCTAACAGGAGATGAAGGAAAGATCAGCACGCAGCGGTTTATTAAGATTGATGACAAGGTTCAAACCGAGGTAACCCACCCCGCTGGCTTTATGGATGTAATCAGCATTGACAAGACCAGCGAGAAATTCCGTCTGATCTGTGACACCAAGGGCCGCTTTGCTGTTCATCGGATCGTGCCTGAGGAGGCCAAGTACAGGTTGTGCAAAGTGAGGAGGGTCTTTGTGGGCACAAGAGGAATCCTTGATCGGGTGACCTATGATGTTCGCCCCATCAGCTACCTGGATCCCCTCAAGGTAGACGACACCATTCAGGTTGACTTGGAGACTGGCAAAATGACGGATGTTATCAAGTGTGGCACCTGTGTATGGTGACTGGAGGTGCTAACCTGGGAAGAACTGGCATCATCACCACCAGAGAGAGACACCCTGGAGCACTCAGCCAGCTCAAGTGCAGCATCATGGGAGTTGTGGGGTCAGCAGCCAGGGTAGGGGATGGGAGAGAAAGGGAAGTGAGGACAGGCAGTCATGAGCACAAATCACTAAAGAGAAAGATAGGAAGGATAGCATTTCAGAGGGTTAAGAAAATAATTTCAAGATGAAATAATTCTTTACATTCATATTATAATTTATAAAATACTTCAAGTGAATAATCTTCACAATATGTAAGTCAGATGGAGGCAGTTAACCAGTGAGTCTCTGAAGGATACAGGGCCAATCCATGTGCTGATGGATGCCCGCTTCTGGGCCACTGCTCTCCCTGCACTCTCAAGCTAGGGGTCTGGGGAGACATTGTATGTTTGCAGGTCATGGTGGGTAGCCTGAGCCTAGGGGAGGCTGAAGATACACAAATACATACAACTGTAGGGATGGAGGGTCAGAGCCCAGGCGGCATCAGCTGGGGGGGAAGGAGGGGGTTTTGTTTTTGAGGTGGGAGGGCAGGAGAGGGAGGCTAGAGATAGAGCCTGTAGAGGGGACACAGCCAGCCGACACTGAAAACACCCAGATGGAAAAGTCAAAGACGTTTACGAAGCCACACACCCACAGTGCAGGAATGCCCAGGGCTGGGCTGCAGAGGACAAGCAGGCTGTGGCCCCAGAGCTTGGCTACAAGGTGAGGTCAGAGCCACCTTTATTGCGAGTGAACAAAGGGGTAAAGAACCCTCTCCTGAGGCCCTGAGCATAGAAATCTTGAAGGTGGGGAGCGTGTCCTTTGTACTTCACACCCCAGCCCTGTGCCTTCTTCACCCACCCTCACCTCTACTTAGTCTCTGTCGGTGTTCTGGGCAGTTCTCTTGATCCAGCTCTGGCCCCAGGAGACCCGATCAGCCCCCATAAGAACCAAGTTGCTCCAGGGGAGTGTGGCCATCACTGGAAGTGAAGTGAGGTGGCAGTGGTGGTGGGGACTGGGGGTGGGCTCTGGACGGGTCTTCCCTCTGGACACGGGAGAATGAAGGTGTGCGATAGAGGTTCTGCCAGAGCCTCGCCGGAGAACAGAGACCCCCACAGAGGTGACCTCTCCTTCTGAGGCCATGCCTTTGATCCGGGAATCCAGGAGGGTCCATCCCATGGGCCGGATGGTACTTCTTGGCACTTCTTGGCAATTCTGAATTCCACGCTTCCATCAGTCCAACCTCACCGACTGGAACTCCAGGAATCTGCCCTCCTCACTTTCAGGAGGTCATCCAGTCCTGGTGGCTGCAGTCCTTGAGGGATGGAGTCCACGCTGTTCTTATTCTGAGACCAAAGTCTGCATTTGGGGCCAAGGAGGTCACAGCGCCTCACAGAGCGTCCTGCCTCTCCCCCACGCCAGTGTGGCCTCCAACCTGCGTGTCGCAAATCAGGCATAGGTGCTGTGTTGGGGGTCACAGCCACCGTCACGGACACAGCTGGTGGGGCACGTGGGGATGGGTTCCTTCCCAGGACACCTGTGCTCTTTAGCTCAGGGTCTGGGTGTTCAGGTCTCTCGCTGTGGTTGTCTCCCTCTGAGGGTGACTGACTGTCCAGTCCTGGGACTGAGGTGTTTCCTGGGACACAGGACCTCCAGTGGGGAAACCTGGAAGTCTCAGGGAAGCTGGGACGAGGTGGTCATGCTGCCTCACTTCCACTTCTGGAGATGTTCAGAGGTTAGATCTTTAGATTCTACCGGCACAGCCTGCTTTTCCTCTGGGATGATGCCCCGTCTCATAGGTAAAAGGATGAATTCTAAAGCGCGACACCACTGTGTAATGTAGAGGCCCAGGTTGAAACCCCCTTTGTCACTCCCTGCATGTGCAAGTTTGGGTGAGTGACTTTATATTTCTGAGCCTCGGTTTCATTATCTGGGATAAGGTTGATAACACCAGTCTCACAGGCCACAAGGCCGAATGAGGCGACGTTTGTCAGTCAGGCACATAGAGTGGCCCAGGCACCTGTAGGAGATGGTACATCTCCCTGTGTCCTCCCTCTCCTGACTTGCATGATAGTGATACCCATTCTGCAGATGGAGGAGGTGAGGCTGGGGAGTAGGAATAATTCACGCTGAGTCAAAATGGCAGAATCAAAAATCAGCGACAGACGTGCAGCTCTTGTTTGCCATCTTCCTACTTGGGATTAAACAAGCTGTCTCGTCTGCAGTGGCCCTTGGATGAGGGGAAGGGACCTTTTCATTTATTTGTTTCATTTATTTCATTTATTTGTCCATCCATTCATCCATCCATCCATCCACCAAGCCATCCATCCAACTACGCGTGCCAACCACATTCCAGGTACTGTTCTAGATGCTGGGGATCAATTGTCAACAAAGGGCATAGACTTTCTGCCTCCATGAAGCTTACATCCTGGTAGGGGAGACACATGTATGATGTGAAGGAGTAATAATCACTCTGAAGGGAAAACAAGCAGGTTACAGGGTAGAGAGTGGAGGGGCCATGAGCATCATTCTACTGGGGTGGCGAGGGAAGGCCTCTCGGAGGGGTGACATTTGAGCTGCGGCCTGAAAGAATGCAGCTGGGAACTTGTGGCCTGCAGTCTCCTCCTCCTGGAGCTCCCAGCTCAGCCCAGCTGCCCCAGGGTGGAGTCAGCTGCGGAGGAGACAGTGAGTCCGGTGTGGGCTGCACAGTAGGTGGGAGTGCAGCTGTTTCCATCAGCTGTCCTTCCACGGCGCTGACTGCGTTGCTGGTCTGAGCTTTCAGGACGAGGGAGGAACCCAGGCTGGAAAATTAGTGTTGAGGGTCAGATTGCATACGAGGATAATATAAAAAGGCTGCTTTGCTCCACTTGGGGACACTCTACATTTGGGGACAAGTCACAGTGTGTTCAGTTTCCCTTATAGCTCTTCTTCTTTGGCATTGCCTTTTCCTTTAAGAAAAAAAAATACAGCCCTGTTTGGATTGCATGGTAAATGATTTATGAACATTATTCTTCTCCCTTAGTTCTACCTGTAGGAGCTCCAGCCCTCACAATCCTTTTCATGTTGATTAA